>NW_027363082.1:1070000-1670000 GCF_046119375.1 Phyllobates terribilis
ATTTTGGGGTGCATCCTCCAAAGTGCTAAATACTACCTTCAACAGCCCCTAAAATGCTGAATCCTGTTTTTATGTCCCCCCAAGTGATTATTTCTAGAAATCTGACACACTTTGGGGATACATTTGAGTTGACACATTTTGGGATGCATCCTCCAAAGTGCTTAAATACTACCTTCAATAACCCCTAAAATAATGAATCCTGTTTTTTAGGTCCCCCAAGTGATTATTTCTAGAAATCTGACACATTTTGGGGGTACATTTTAGGAGACACATTTTGGGGTGCATCCTCCAAAGTGCTAAATACTACCTTCAACAGCCCCTAAAATGCTGAATCCTGTTTATGTCCCCCAAGTGATTCTTTCTGCGCTACAGTCACATTTTCGGGTCCATTTGAGAAGACACATTTTTGGGGCGCAGCCACCTCAAGTAATAAATACTGCCTCCCACAGCCCTTAAAATACTAAATCCTGTTTTTTATGACCCCCCCCATTGATTATTTGTAGAAATCTGACACATTTTGGGGGTACATTTGAGGAGACACATTTTGGGGTGCATCCTCCAAAATGCTAAATACTACATTCAACAGCCCCTAAAATGCTGAATTCTGTTTTTTATGTACCCCAAGTGATTCTTTCTGGGCTACAGTTACATTTTGGGGGACATTTTGGGGTACATTTGATAAGATACATTTTGGGGTGCAGCCACCTCAAGTACTAAAAACTGCCTCCCACGTCACCACGTCTGTATTTTTTTATCCTCTCCTGGTTTTGGCTTACAATAACTGATATGAAAAACTGACCCAAACATAGTCTGTTCTCAGTGCATTGCATTGCTCTGTTTTGCAGCCGTACGGCTTCAGGCCTCTACTTCTGTCAGCCGTAGGGCTGCCCAATGTATCTCTATAGGAAATCTGTGTATGACCGATATTTCTCTTTCTTTTTCTTTGAACACAATTATTGAAACACCTGAATGTTTTGGGGGCAGGTCAGATGCAAGTTGAGGGGTTACTTGACCCCCTCCAATTTGGGGGGGGCTTAAAGGGGGCTGGAACTTTTTTTTTTACTTATTACACTAGTTATTTATTGTGATCATTTCTGGGCTACATTCACATCTTGGGGTCCATTTGAAAAGATACATTTTTTGGGGTGCAACTACCTCAAGTAATAAATACTGCCTCCCACTGCCCCTAACTTACTGAATCCTGTTTTTTGTGTCCCCCAAGTGATTATTTTTAGAAATGACACATTTTGCGGGTACATTTGAGAAGACATTTTGGGGTGCATCCCCCAAAGTGCTAAATACTACCTTCAACATCTAAAATAATGAATCCTGTTTTTTTATGTACCACAAGTGATTCTTTCTGGGCTACAGTCACATTTTGGGGGACATTTTGGGGTACATTTGAGAAGATGCATTTTGGGGTGCAGCCACCTCAAGTACTAAAAACTGCCTCCCACGTCACCACGTCTGTATTTTTTTATCCTCTCCTGGTTTTGGCTTACAATAACTGATATGAAAAACTGACCCAAACATAGTCTGTTCTCAGTGCATTGCATTGCTCTGTTTTGCAGCCGTACGGCTTCAGGCCTCTACTTCTGTCAGCCGTAGGGCTGCCCAATGTATCTCTGTAGGAAATCTGTGTATGACCGATATTTCTCTTTCTTTTTCTTTGAACACAAATATTGAAACACCTGAATGTTTTGGGGGTAGGTCAGATGCAAGTTGAGGAGTTACTTGACCCCCTACAATTTTGGGGGGCTTAAAGGGGACTGGAATTTTTTTTTTTTTTTTTTTTTTTACACTAATTATTTTTAGTAAACATTTCTGGGCTACAGTCACATTTTGGGGTCCATTTGAGAAGACACATTTTGGGGTGCAGCCACCTCAAGTACTAAATACTGCCTCCCATGTCACCACTTCTGTATTTTTCATGCACTCCTGGTTTTGGCTTACAATAACAGATATGAAAAACTAAACAATAAACTAACATGTGAACTTAGCCTTACAGTGTATTTTCCCTTATATCCTGTATTTTGTTGTATATTCTAGAGTGAACAGCATGTATTGTGGAAATAAATCTGCTATGGTGTATTCTTATAAATGAACAGTAGATGGCAGTCTAGTCTGCTCTCAGTGTATGGCAATGCTGGGGGAGGGGGGCTGTGTATTTCTGTATTGAAGCTTCTCTCTCTGAGAAGACATTAAATGTTAATTAGCTGCTTGTATAGGGGGAGGTTTAAGATAAATCTGCTATAGTGTAGTTTTAAAAAGAAATAGTAGATTGCAGTATAGTCTGCTTCACATCGCCCTCCCCGGGTCCGACATACATACATCTTCACATCGTCCTCCCCGGGTCCGACATACATAGATCTTCGCATCCCCCTCCCGAGGTCCGACACAGCGCAGCATCCCCCTCCCCAGGTCCGACACACAGTGCATCATCTCCGTCCCCAGGTCCGACACACAGCGCAGCCTCTCCCTCCCCAGGTCCAACACACAGCGCAGCATTTCCCTCCCCAGGTCCGACACAGCGCAGCATCTCCCTCCCCATGTCCGACACACAGCTCAGCACCTCCCTCCCCAGGTCCGACACACAGCGCAGCATCGCCCTCCCCAGGTCCGACATACATACAGCTTTGAATTGCCCTCCCCGGGTCCGACATACATCAAGCTTCGCATCACTATCCCCAGGTCCGACATACATACAGCTTCACATCGCCCTCCCCGGGTCCGACATACATACAGCTTCGCATCGCCCTCCCCGGGTCCGACATACATACAGCTTCGCATCGCCCTCCCCGCGTCCGACATACATACAGCTTTGCATCGCCCTCCCCGGGATCGACATACATACATCTTCACATCGCCCTCCCCGGGTCCGACATACATAGATCTTCGCTTCCTCCTCCCCAGGTCCGACACACAGCGCAGCATCTCCGTCCCCAGGTCCGACACAAAGCGCAGCCTCTCCCTCCCCAGGTCCAACACACAGCGCAGCATTTCCCTCCCCAGGTCCGACACAGTGCAGCATCTCCCTCCCCATGTCCGACACACAGCGCAGCACCTCCCTCCGCAGGTCTGACACACAGTGCAGCACCTACCTCCCCAGGTCCGACACAGCGCAGCATCTCCCTCCCCGGGTCCGACATACATACAGCTTTGCATTGCCCTCCCCGGGTCTGACATACATACATCTTCGCATCACCATCCCCAGGTCCGACATACATACAGCTTCACATCGCCCTCCCCGGGTCCGACATACATACAGCTTCGCATCGCCCTCCCCGGGTCCGACATACATACAGCTTTGCATCGCCCTCCCCGGGTCCGACATACATACATCTTCACATCGCCCTCCCCGAGTCCAACATACATAAATCTTCGCATCTCCCTCCCCAGGTCCGACACACAGCGCAGCATTTCCCTCCCCAGGTCCGACACACAGCGCAGCATCTCCCTCCCCAGGTCCGACACACAGCGCAGCACCTCCCTCCTCAGGCCCGACACAGCGCAGCATCGCCCTCCCCTGGTCCGACATACATACAGCTTCACATCGCCCTCCCCGGGTCCGACATACATACAGCTTCACATCCCCCTCCCCAGGTCTGACACACAGTGCAGCCTCTCCCTCCCCATGTCCAACACACAGCGCAGCATTTCCCTCCCCAGGTCCGACACACAGCGCAAAATCTCCCTCCCCAGGTCCAAAATACACACAGCCAGCATCTCCCTCCCCAGGTCCTACATACATACATACAGCATCTCCCTCCCCAGGAAAGCCCTCTAGGTACATGCTAGTAATGTAATACAGCAGCACACAAAGTAAGTGAAAAAAAAAAGCCAATAGCCCATGTGGTGAAGTTTCGGTCCCATATCGTGGACCTTTAAGCAAGTACCAAGTGCAAGTGCAGAATATTTAAGGCAGCCAAATTATACAATTAATCAGCAGCAATTCTGAAATAATTGTAACAGTGCATATACAGTGTACAATAATAATGTGCATCAGGTGGAATAAAGACAATCTATACATATACACAATTACTCAATAATGTGATAAGAATAATATATCCAGCTTCCAGTAATGTGCAAAATGTATTGACGGGAGTAGAATAAAATCTACATGAAATAACGCCCAGACAGCGCAGCAACGCGTTTCTGACGCCATGTGTTCAAATATTCATTCTCATGGAGTATATATCCTTTAAATATTGAATCAATATTATCAAAGGTTAACAATTATTGGTCATAAAATAGCCTTCAGCTAAACAATTGATTTTGATAAATTTACATTAGAGTGTACATAGTGATTTGTATTTATCTATCTGTATACAGGGGGCTGTATACAGAGGGGTCTGTATATATACAATGTATATGCTTGCAAACACTGTATTAATAACAGCCCTCAGTCTCGCTTCCTCACCCCCTGCAGCGTGATGAGGTCTCATGGTGCCGCAGTGACATCAGCAGCGTGCGCACGCCACAGCCCGAGGGCTCAGGGAGCTGACTGGAGCTGCACTAACCCCGAAACTACCGGCGCACACCAACTTTCATTTGAAATAGCATCTTAAAGACACTAATAAGAATAAGTACAGGGATAACCGCCACCCCCACATGCCGGCGAAAACTCCAGTTTTGTTATGGAGTCTGGGGAAGGGAGGGGAAATTTGAAAAAAATATATATATTTATTTTTTTAAATCCTGAGCCTAGCTCCGCCCCCACGACCCACCACCCTAGGCACCGGACCTAGAGATATAGATAGATAGATAGATAGATATATAGAGAGAGATATATATAGATAGAGAGATATGTTTGTTTTTTTTAAATCCCAAGCCTGGTTCCACCCCCTGTCTTAGATAATCCTCTTGGCTTCCATACGCACTATGCAGCTTTTTCTTTGATCCCTCCTGCGGTTTCTGGTGGCTCGGGGAAGAGGGCACCCCCAGCACCATGTTACATCAATGAGAAGATTCAATGGCATTTCCCTATCTCACTTTAACCTCGATTTCTCCAGAACCGTGGGTCCGATAAACAATCCAAGATATAAGTTCTGTAGACTGGACCGTCAGCTTTCCAGGGATTCATCTCCTGAGTGAGAGGCATCTTGTACTGAGAAGCAGCACCCCGAGAGCCGTGACCCCCCTCTGACCAGGCGGCCCATGTCTACTAAATGAGGTTACCCACTTTCCAGTGCTGATATCTCGGCTTGTGAAGGTCCAAGATGGCCCAAACTTGCAGTGTGTACAGAGCTCAAGTAGACCTACAAAATGAGTGGTGGCACTTGTTAATATCAAGAGTGGTTCCAGTACCAGATGTCTAAAATTGGTACCGTTTGCTCCGGTTCCGAAGGTCCAATCAAAAATCGGCGACATACACTTTGTAGCACTCGCTCTCCCCTTACAAGCAACTCCTCACATGTGTATGTATGTCATTTTCCTGAGGGGCAACACCCCAAGAAGCAAGGCACCCATACCTGGTTAATGCTAAGTGTGAGACTGTGATAGTGAGTGCCGTATTTGGCACATACTATCAAAGTCTCACACTAAAGATCTGCATCTGAAAATGCTCCTCCAACTTTGGGGGCACAGATCTCAGCCACTAAGTGAGCAGACTGCAAACGGACAGAGATGTATTTAGATAATCCTCTTGGCTTCAATATTCACTATGCAGCTTTTTGATTGAACCCTCCTGTGGTTTTTGGTGGCTCGGAGAATAGGGCACCCCCAGGACCATGTTAAGTCAATGGGAGGAATGAATGGGGTTTCCCTATCTCACTTTAACCTGGATTTTTCTGGAACCATGGGTCCAACAAACAATCCGAGATATACATTCTGTAGATTGGACCATCTCCTTTCCAGGAATTCATCTCCTGAGAGAGACACACCTTTTACCGAGGAGCAGCACCCCGAGAGCCGTGATCCCCCTCTGACCATGCGGCCCATGTCTACTGATGTGGTTACCCACTTTCCAGTGCTGATATCTCGGCTTGTGAAGGTCCAAGATGGCCCAAACTTGTAGAGTGTACAGAGCTCAAGTAGACCTACACAATGAGTGGTGGCACCTGGTAATAGTCAAAGTGGTTCCAGTACCAGACATGTCTAACTTCTGTACCGCTTGCTCTGGTTCCGAAGGTCCAATCGAAAATTGGAGATATACACTTTGTAGCACTCGCTCTCCCCTTTCAAGGTACTCCTCATGTATGCCATTTCCCTGAGGAGCAGCACCCCAAGAAGCAAGGCTACCTGGTTAATGCTAAGTGTGAGACTGTGATAGTGAGTGCCGTATTTGGCACATACTATCAAAGTCTCACACTAAAGATCTGCATCTGAAAATGCTCCTCCGACTTTGGGGGCTCAGATCTCAGGCACTAAGGGAGCAGACTGCAAACGGACAGAGATGTTTATAGATAATCCTCTTGGCTTCAATATGTGCCTAGCGGAAAATACAAATTTCAAAAAGAACTTCGGCACTCCATACATGAATTCATAAGAAATATTGCATCTAGACTGATGTCACTTTACAAAATGAAGGTTTTTTGTGCATAATTTGGCCAATTCATGTGTGCCTATCAACCATTACAAGGTAACCTTCATATGATGGGTAACTACGCTAAGCTACCACTGGATATGCCACTCTTGGGCTGTAAGTCTCTATGGACAATATGTCTCTGCTTGGACTTTAAACCTACGATGTATGGGCTGGTAGAGAAAGTTAAAACCACCTGTGAATGAATAGAAGGAATTAGTGGGAGGGAAGCATGGTTAGAAAAAAGGCTATCAAACTTCTAATAGTGTGAACACTTACCTGCTGCAATGTCCCAGGAGAGGGATCCAAAAATGATTAATAGAAAAGAGAGGGGTCGCTCACTGGTCTATTCGGGTGCTCTGAAGAAAAAAGTAATCTAAATTGCAAAAAGAACTTCGGCACTAGCGGAAAATACAGGCCTGAATATATCCGTTAAATAATAGAATAAATATTATCAAATGTTAAACATTTTTGGTCATAACATAAGCTTCAGCTAAACAATTGATTTTGATAAATTTACATTAGAGTGTACATTGTGCTTTATATCTATCTATCTGTATACAGGGGGCTGTATACAGGGGGGTCGGTTCTATACAGTACAGATCAAAAGTTTGGACACACCTTCTCATTTAAAGATTTTTCTGTATTTTCATTACTAAGAAAATTGTACATTCACACTGAAGGCATCAAAACTATGAATTAACACATGTGGAATTATATACTTAACAAAAAAGTGTGAAACAACTGAAAATATGTCTTATATTCTAGGTTCTTCAAAGTAGCCACCTTTTGCTTTGATGACTCCTTTGCACATTCTTGGCATCAAAAAATTTGAAGCATCCTTTTAATGCAATGGTTTTACTTGTTTTTATTGGAATATGAATATTGTAGATTTAGACTGTGTGCACACGATAAGGAATAGTAGCGTTTTGGACGCAGCGTATTTTTACTGTGTTGTACAGTACAAGTACAGTGGATGGGATTAACAGAATCCCATGTCCACTGTGCTTCTTTTTTTACACTGCATAAAGTCACCTGCAGTGCGTGTTTTTGAGCCGCAGCATGTCAATTGGTCTTGCGGCAATGCAAAAAACGCATGTATATCATAAATAAAGAAATAATTTAAAAAAATTATGTGGGGTCCTCCCTATTTTTGATAACCAGCCCAAGTAAAGCAGACAGGTGCAGGTTTATAATACCAAGCTGGAAAGGTCCATGAATATTGACCCCCTCCCTGCCTAAGCCCGCAGTCGCCCCAGAATTGGCCCATCTATGAGATGGGCCAATTCAGGCACTTTGCCCGACTCTTCCCGATTGCCCTTGTATGGTTTCAAACGAGGGAATAGTTTATGGGGTTGATGTCAGCTTCATAATGTCAGCTGGCATCAAGCCATGGTGTTAAGAAGTAATTTTTCTCCTTGCGGAGAGCGACATGATAGAAGGAATTAGTGGGAGGGAAGCATGGTTAGAAAAAAGGCTATCAAACTTCTAATAGTGTGAACACTTACCTGCTGCAATGTCCCAGGAGAGGGATCCAAAAATGATTAATAGAAAAGAGAGGGGTCGCTCACTGGTCTATTCGGGTGCTCTGAAGAAAAAAGTAATCTAAATTGCAAAAAGAACTTCGGCACTAGCGGAAAATACAGGCCTGAATATATCCGTTAAATAATAGAATAAATATTATCAAATGTTAAACATTTTTGGTCATAACATAAGCTTCAGCTAAACAATTGATTTTGATAAATTTACATTAGAGTGTACATTGTGCTTTATATCTATCTATCTGTATACAGGGGGCTGTATACAGGGGGGTCGGTTCTATACAGTACAGATCAAAAGTTTGGACACACCTTCTCATTTAAAGATTTTCTAGGTTTTCTATATTTACATTAGAGTGTACATTAGAGTGTATATTTACATTAGAGTGTACATTGTGCTTTATATCTATCTATCTGTATACAGATAGAGCACGTCAAGGTTAGGAGACTTTTTAAGCCGCAATGCTCCTCTGGGAAATATGCAAATTGTCTCTTCAGAAAGGAAGAGAACTAGAACTCTAGCACCACCTATTGGAAATAGCAATCCTAAAAGTCAATATTGACCTTTTAACGATGCTTATCACATGACTTAGGATAAAAGCCAAGACCAGAAACTCAGTTTGCCGACACTGTGTTTTGGGGTACTGCCCCTTGTCGGAACAAAGTGTGAGTTCTGGTTTGGCTGGGTGAGAGGCATCAGACCGTTATCTAAGAAGTAACGTTTCTCGTTGCGGAGAGCGACATGCTAAGCATGTCAAAGTGAGGAGACTTTTCAAACCGCAATGTTTTTCTGGGAATTATGCAAATTGTCTCTTCAGAGAGGAATAGAGCCAGAACTGTAGTGCCACCTATTGGAAGTATCAATCTTAAAAGTCAATATTGACCCTTTAACGAGCCTTATCACATGACTTAGGATAAAATCCAAGACCAGAAGCTCACTTTGCTGACAGTGTTTGCCAGAAGAGCATTGCTCCTTGTGCTATGAGTACAGTTTTTTCTTTTTTACCGTTTGATAGAAGGCACCCAAGTGCCGCTAAGTGTGTGTAGAAATACGAATACCACTATAAAATACTAAAGGCAGATTAGGGACAAAGTTTTTTATATACCCCTAGGCGTTTTTAATCAAATATGAAATAAAGGCTAAGTTTCATGACTTGTTAGAGAGGGGTCTCTTTTGCGGTTCTCCCCATTTTGTAAATACATTATCAATATACCCCTTCCAGGCCATTGTTTTCCTCACAATTTGTTATATATTACTAACCCAGTAATAAAAAAAACACACACAGGATAAAATAGTTTATTTTAGAAAACACTCCCCCACACTTCACTCACCAACTTATTAAAAAGCAAAAAAAACACCCTAAAGATCTGGCTTAATCTAGCAAATCAGGAGTAGCCCAAAAATGGGAACCTGAAAGACATAAAAACAGTTAAATAAAAACAAGAAACACTCCCTAATTCACCAATTTATTATTAAGTAATAATTAATGATGGGCGAGCACCAAAATGCTCGGGTGCTCATTGCTCGGGTCGAGCAAATTGGAATGCTCAGGTGCTCGATCCGAGCAACGAGCCCAATGTAAGTCTATGGGAAAGTCGAGCATTTTTCAGGCCGCTCCCTCAGCGGTCTTCAGAGGGACTATGTGAGAACGAAGTTCCAAAAGCCCTAAAATTATCCGAAGGTAAAAAGGTAGAAAGGGTCCACAGAATTGGTCCTCCACCCTCTGTCTCTGGAGCCCACAATACTACCAGGCCAAGACAGGTCATTATGAAATTTTTGGATTTCAATGATAAAGCTGACATTATCCGAGCTTACAAACAATTAAACCACCCATTGATCATTCAAGGCCATAAAATCCTGCTTTTCGAAGACTACTCAATTGAAGTAACCAGGAAAAGGAAGTCCTTCAGTGCTTTATGCACCAGACTGCGCAAAGAAAAAATCCGCTTTCAACTGCGCTACCCGGCTACTCTTCGCCTGAAAGACACTGATGGCTCTTTCCGGGAATTTATCTCACCTGATAAGGCAGACTCTTTTGTCAACAGTCTCCTGGGCCCAGTCCTGAACAGACCCTCCAGGTGAAAACTTCCTCTAGTTCACAGTCACCTAGGAGACCCACGAAACAAGGAGACCAGAGCTATAACAATCGTTGATTTAATGAGTTTCTCCTTTTATACGCCTGGTGGCCCTGGAGTGAAAGTCTTTTATGAAGGCAATTGTTTGAGAAAATTCTGATAAATTACCTTAATTAAGGGGGGAGTTAGGTTTGAATTTGAATCTAAATTTAAATGTAATCTGTTATATTGCACACATGGTCGGGCAGAAGTGAAGCCCAGGAGATAGTCTTTTCCCTAGCGAGCAGTTAAAAATGTTTACGCTCTTGCTAGGTCAGTTCTTTAAAACTTTTGTATATTGTTTTTTTGGGTTTGTTTCACATGTTCGAGCTTTGCTCGTTAGTACGTAATCTAACTACATGTCATCATTATTTTGTAAGTTGTTCACCAAACATGTCTATCTTTACAGTCTTTGAATATGTATATCGTATCTTGGAATGTTAAAGGTTTGCGCTCTCCCCAAAAATGGATGAAAGTCCTTAGACATTTAAAACGTTTAAAGCCTGACATAGCCCTTCTACAAGAAACACATTTGCCTGAAGCAGATTTCCCCCGGATGAAAAAATTATGGGTTGGGGGTATCTATGGTTCACCGTCCGTAGATAGAAAGGCTGGAGTCTTAATCCTTATTAATAAGCAGTTTATACACCAGGTCATAAGTCAGCAGCAGGATGGAGAAGGGAGGTTGATTCAATTAACATTATCTACGTCTTGTGGAACCTTATCTACAATGTATATGCGCCTAACGTAGGCAACAAACCTTTTTTTAAACAATTGGAGACTAGACTCTTATTTGACTCCAACCCTAACAAAATAATAGGTGGAGACTTTAACTCGGTGGTTTCAGTTCATGAGAATAGGAAAAACACTACTGGTACTCTGCAATCGGTTACCTCGCATGACAAAGCACTAGCACCTTTTTTGTCTAGCTGCCAATTAATTGATTCTTGGAGGTTTTTGAACCCCAGTAATAGGGAATATACGCGCTTCTAACACGCCAACGACTCTTGGTCTCGTATTGACTACTTTTTTGTATCTTCTCCTCTGTTGGCTAAATTGATGATATTGTTATTTCTGATCATTCTTCAGTGAGCTTGGAACTATCAAAGGATTTCCCTCGGGGCCCTGACTTCTTGTGGAGATTTCCAGATTACTTTTGCAAAGACGACTCATTTATTTCCTCTCTCAAGATATGGTGGAGCGAATTCTTATCTGATAATTCGGCACACCAAGATAACCCCACATTATTGTGGGAATCGGCCAAGGCGGTACTGAGAGGAAAAATTTTGGCGTATACTTTTTCTCTCAAAAAAGGGTTATGAAAAAATATAGTGAACTGTCCTCTGAACTGAAACAAGCCTACACTACATTTCTTCTTGATCCTTCCCCTCTTAATAAAACACATTGGTCTCAAAAACAATCTGAATTCATCCAATATGCAGATATGAGAGAAAAATTCCATTTATCTCAAACAGAAGCATTCTTTTATAGGTTTGGTAACAAATCGGGGAGGATGATGGCAAATTTAGCTAAAGGTATGAGAAAGCCACAGGGAATATTTCAATTAAGAAATATTAATGGGGTTATTCACACTTACCCTAAATCAATTAATGAGATTTTAGGCTCATTCTATAAGGACCTATACAAAAAAACAAAACAAACCTTGCCCCTCTCTGATACACTCTTGGATAAGGTCAAATTACCTTTTTTTTCGGAGGAACATAAATCTATATTAAATAAACCTATTTCATTGGAGGAGATTACCACTACAATTAAAAATTTGAAACCAAACAAAGCCCCTGGACCTGATGGATACACTTCTGACTTCTTTAAATCCTTAACGGAAGAGGTGTCCCCGTTGTTAGTACCGATCTTCAACAAAATAATTTGTGGCAATCCCATTTTCCCTTCCGCAAATATGACTTATGTCAAATTATTACTAAAGCCAGACAAAGATCCATTATCCCCCAATTCATACAGACCGATTTCACTTATAAATATCGACATTAAGCTTTTATCTAAAATAATGGCTGATAGACTGGCCTCCATTCTACCCCACCTTATATCCCATGTACAAGCAGGCTTTGTTAAAGGTCGCTCAGCCACGCTAAATATTAGGAAAGTATTATTGGCGCTCGATAAAATCCACTCTACTCCTGATCTAAAGGGATCCACAGCAATTATCTCCCTTGACGCCGAAAAAGCCTTTGATAATATAAGTTGAGATTGGTTATACATGGTTTTAACGAAGATGTCATTGTCAGGCCCCTTTTTTAATTACATTCGTAATTTATACACGTCTCCAAAAGCCCAGGTGTGTACCCCAGGTTTTTTATCCTCTCCCTTCCCTCTTGAAAAGGGAATGAGACAAGGATGTCCTTTATCCCCTTACTTTTTAATCTGGCACTAGAGCCCTTAGTCCGTATTTTGTCAGACCCTAAAACTTTTTCAGGCATCCAATTTAACAAAAAATCAATTCAGGCTGCTTTTTTTGCAGACAACATCATTTTGTTCATGTCAGATCCCTTTCTACATTTACCTCTGGTGTTGGATCTACTTAAAAATGTTGGCTCATATTCTGGATTCAAAATAAACACAAAAAAATGTGAATTGCTACCATTAACTGAAAAGGGTATGAAACACTACCCAAAAAAATCTTTCTATGATATTAATATAGCTACATCACATATCACGTATTTGGGCATAAAAATAGGCCGGTTGCCATCTTCTTTATATACATTAAATTATCCCCCCCTCATCAAAAAAATTACTGATCAATTGAAATCGTGGCAGGATTTGCCCTTGTCTTTTTTAGGTAGGGCGCATCTCGTTAAGATGATAAGTACTTCTAAAATTATGTATCAACTCCAAACTCTGCCATTACTGCTGAAACACTCTGACGTAATCACACTTAATAAGGCCTTTAGTCATTTTATATGGAGAGGAAAACGTCCTAGGATTAGCCTTGACAAACTTATGTCGTCCAAGGATGATGGAGGCATCAATTTTCCAAGTATCAGGAATTATAACCTTGCTTGCCTTTTTCGCTACATAATTGACTGGCTCCACAAAAGACATACATGCTCTGATTACTCTTTGGAATCAGACTATGCTTACCCCTTTAATTTAACTGCACTTCTACACTCTCGCTACTCTTCTGTACCCCCAGCAATCAAAAGATCAGTAACTTTTAAAGACACCATTTCCGCTTGGAAAGCAGTTAGAAAAAATTATGGCCTTTGTTTCAGAATTTCTAAGCACTTGCCGCTATGGCGGAATCCGGAATTTCCACAGGGCAGTGAAAATAAATTATTTTTTAAATGGCAGCAAGCAGGTATACATAACATATCTCACCTACTTCACCCAAACGGTCGGAGATGGTTGACGTTCCCAGAATGTATAGATAAATATGATCTACCCTTACAGCATGGCCTCCAATTTGAACAAATTAGATTATCCATTATGTCAAACTTAAAGGATGTCACCTTCGAGACCTTTCAAAACTAACTAGATATAATTTTACTATATCCAACTGGTACTCCCTCAATTTCTAGTCTTTACTCGGCTATGAAATCTAATTTATTAAAGATACACCCAGACATTTTCTTTAAATATTGGAAGCAGCAACTTGATGACATTGAAATCCCTACTAAGATCAGATTAGGCTGGAATATATTTAGAAAATACATTATAAACGAATCATGGAGAGAGACTCAGAATAAAATAATACACGGGGCCATTTACGCTTTTAATATACCGAAAAAAGATACCTTGTCAAATAGGATGATTGCATGCCCTAAATGTCATCACCCATACTCTGATCTTATGCACGGCCTATGGTCCTGCCCTGATTCAACAGTATACTGGAATCAAGTCTCAGATGTGATAAAGACTATATGGGGCCCAGGATACACTCTCTCTCCATATGTAGCCATACTACATCATTGGAATAACCCAGAAAATCCTGACCAAAAATCAAAAGGCCCCCCAAAACTACTTCATACTCTATTCTTGCTGGCAAAAAAAGTTACTTAAACATTGGCTGGATCCTATCATTCCCCCTATAGCAGAGCTAATAATCCAAATGAAACATTTTATGGGAGTAGAGCAATTAGATACCCTTTGTAACAAAGAACAGCAAGCTGGCAAATTTCTATCAAAATGGAAGCAGTTTATTATAACATGTTGTTCTCTGTCTGAAAAGAATAAAATTGTCAAACCATTTACTTCTACAGAATGGTATATTCTGGAGGATCTAAATAATAACCTAGGACTCTTACGTGTTAACTAAAGCAGGGGAGATAATCATCACAATTTATCGTTATTTAATTAATTAATTCCATTGACTGTAGATGACTGTAACTTGCTAATACTTAGTTTAGATGTCTATTTGTTAAGCCAGCTAACCGGAACTTATTCATTATTCATTGTGCATGATCTGTGTACAGGTTCCTTATTATGTGCATCCTGGCTTTGATTTATTTGTTTTATATGTCTTTCTATGATTTGTTCTGTTGAAAAAAACAAATACAAATGATGTTTGAAAAAGGTTGATGTATCTGATAGGGACGCCACTGTCACAGTTCCTCCTTTGGTGGAAGACGGCGAATATGAAATTTCTCGTATCTTGAATTCTAGATGGCATAGAAGGAGATTACAGTATCTTGTCTCCTGGAAGGGTTTTGGTCCCGAAGATAACTCCTGGGTAAGGACGGATGATGTCTCTGCTCCTAGGCTTGTTAAAGCTTTCCACAGGAGGTTTCCGGATAGGCCTGGGCCTGGAGGATCCGGAGGATCCACATAAAAGAGGGGGTACTGTTAGAACCCTCCTGTTTGTTTTTTCCATCTTGTGTTTTGCGGTCACGTGACCATGCCTTTATATTCCAGCTCCGCCCTTCTGGCTGTACTGAACTTCAGTGTTTGACTGTTTCTCTAGCCTGGTGCTTCGGTGCCCTTCTCTGTCAGTTCGCTTGGTCCTTCTGGGACCTCTTGTACCTTTTGTCAGTTTGTGTTTTTGTGTTCTGCAACAACTTCTCTGTTTAGGAGGTGTCCCATTTTTTGTCACAGTCCTTAGTTCTTTTAGGGACCCCTCCCTTAATGCTATAGACTAGCCGAGGACTAAGGCGGGTCTGTTCGCTAGGAACAGGCAGCCTGCTACATCGTAGCGATTCAGCTTAGTCTTAATGTAGGGACAGCTTTCCCCTATCTTTCCTTAGTACATGTTGCAGATCATAACACTTTATTTCTAATTGGGATATTGGTTGGTTTAATATATTTTATCTTCTGATATTTTGGGTAGCTTTATACTTTCTAAAAATTGATTGATCAGTTGGGCATTAGGTTGTGGTATTGTATTGTTTTTTTTTGTAAATTGTAGAGGGTTGAGTAATAATTTGCGAAGGTATTGGAAATCTCTTTAGGATTGTATATTTTCTCATTTTGGTCGTTATGTATATACGGTAACCTTTGTTTGGTCATTTTAGCTTTGACTTTGTTCGCTTGTATTTTACCTGCTCTGTTTCCCTGCCAATAGTATTTAGCTTTGCTTTTCCGTAGGTTATGCCCGTATTTATGTTGGAGCAATTGATATAAATCGTATCTTAATTTTTGTAATTTTTGGAGAGTTGTGTTTACGGGGCTGTTTTTATGCATTTCTTCTAGTGAGGCTTTGTTTTGGTTGATTTCCTCTATTTGGCATATTCTTTCTTTTTTGTTTTGGGATGCTATTTGAATTAGTTTTCCTCTAATATAAGCCTCATGAGCATACCATACTGTTGATGCGGACACGTTGGGTGTATTATTAATTATAAAATATTCTTTCAAGGTCTCCTGCAGTTGGGGCCTAATTTTATGTGTTGCGATTAGGTAATTATTTACTCTCCATGGGGAGTATGTCGTGTAGTTGTATCCCTCTTTAATGTGTTACGAGATGGGCATGGTCTGACCATGTGATGTTACCTATCGTGGCTTTTGGATGTCATGTAATAACCATTTATCTGTAAGAATTAGGTCGATTCTTGAGTAGCCTTTGTGTGAATGTGAATAGAACGTGTAATCACGTACGGAGGTGTGCAAAACTCTCCAAACATTGTAGAGTTCTTCTGCCAAGAGAGTCTGAGAAAGAGAACAAGCTTTTTCTTTTTTTGAGGATGTACAGATTTGTCTATGCCTGGCATGGGGTGATATTAAAATCCCTGCGCACCAGGAGGGCTCTTTTTTTTGCATCTGTTATTACCGCTAAAGTTTCCTTAACAAATGAAATCTGCTTGGAATTAGGGGCATATTTGGAGGTGATCTTGTAAGTTTTGTTATTTCTTCTGCATACTAAGATGATGTATCTGCCTTCATTGTCTACAATGCTGTTGATCAATTGGAAGGCGACGGTGTTTTTTATCACTATTACTACTCCCATTTTTTACCAATTGCGTGAGAGTGAAACACATTGGGAAGTTTCTGTTCTGCAACCTGTGTGCGTCAACACTGTTTAAGTGAGTTTCTTGAACACACAGTACGTCGGCTTTAAGAGCCCGGGCCTCTCTCCATAGGAGAGATCTTTTAACCCCTTTATGACCTGGGGCATACTAGTTCGCCCCAGGTCATCATACCCGGTTCAGCACGGGCTCCGGCGCTCAGCCTGCACTGAACCAGTGATTTATACAACTGACATGTGCTCGCAACAACCGCGGGTGGAATCGCGATCCACCCCCAGCTGTTAACCAGTTAAATGTCGCTGTCAATCTCGGCATTAGCCCCGCCCATCGGTGTTCCCATCACATGATCGCGGGTCACCGATGGGTTGGCATGACAACCCGCGGTCTGCAGCAGACCCCAGTGGTTGTCATGTCCTGATTGCTATGAGCGCCGCCGGCCAGTGGTTGATGCTCATAGCAAGTGAACAATTCTGCTGCATATAGGCGATCTGCTCATCTCCTGTATGCAGCAAAGCCGATCTAACCCAAAATAGTATCAATAAAAACGTCAGCTCGACGCGCAAAAAATAAGCCATCACCTGGCCCTAGATTCCGAAAAATGGAGGGTCTCGGAAATGGCGTGTTTTTTTTCTATAAGTAAACTTTGGATTTTTTTTTCACCACTTAAATAAAAAGAACCTATACAAGTGTGGTATCTACGAACTCTTAATAGCACAGAGAATAATAATAGCAGGTCAGTTTTAGTATTCAGTGAATGTGGTAAAAAAAAAAACATTTTGTTTTGCTATTTCACCGCACTTGGAATTCTTTCCTCGTTTTCTAGTACATGATATGGTAAGAACCAGTGATGTCGTTCAAAAGTACAACTTGTCCCGCAAAAAATAAGCCCTCACATGACCATATTGAGCGAAAAATATAAAAGTTATGGCTCTGGGAAGAAGGGGAGCAAAAAATTAAAACGGAAAATTGCAAGGTCATTAAGGGGTTAAACAGACTATTTAACCCTTTCACATTGATATTGGAAATGTGAAGTACCATATACAAAATACAGACAAAATCTATATGTCACCACTAGACAGTTAGGGAAGAATGGGGAAATAACAAAATACAAATCTCAAAAGATATAAATAACTATAACAGTTCCAAGAATAGAGTCCGGTTCTAAGTGAACCTACTGGACATGCCGCGCTATCCGGTATACAAGGGGAAGTGAGAATGAAAAAATATTTTTCTCGTGCTACCGCAGAGTATTGGAAAAAATAGTTGTATGATCTGCTCAAAAAAAATAATAAAAGATCTAGGTAGAGCAACTAAATTGAGGGTACAACGGTTAGGAAAGTAAGCTTGCTGCTTGTTCAGATCCACTCCTTCCTCAACATCGGCGGTTTCTTATTCTTTATTAGAGAACTTGTCCCTTCTTCCACAGTCGCCAGCGACCACTTCTGCATCAGAGTCATTCCCTGCCGAGGAGATGTCAGGACATGTGTGACTCCTTTCTTAGTCATGATCAGCTTCCAGGGTAGCCCCACTTGTACACGATCTCGTTGTCTTGCAGGATTTTGGTCGCTGTAGAAAACTCGCACCTCCTGTTCAGGGTGGCAGCAGACAGATCAGTGAACATCATGATGCTCCTGAACCTGTCCGGAAGCTCTGGATTTCCCGCCGCGTCTTTGGTTATGGCTTCTTTAAAGTGGAAAAAGTGAAGCCGGGCAATTACATCTCTGGGTGCAGAGGTGGGGGCACTTTTGGGTTTGGGGATCCTGTGCGCCCTGTCTATTAGAAGGTCCCGCTGATCCTTCTCAAGGATTAATGCAGTAAAAAAGTCCGTTAGGAACTCCTTCAGTGCGTCTGCAGCAATACTCTCCGGTATCCCTCTAAAATGTAGATTGTTGCGTCTGAAGCAGTTCTCCATATCCGCCAACTTTAATCTCCGTGCATTAATCTCCTCATCTGCCTCATTATTAGCGTCAACCAGATTATTGTGAGCAGTAGTGAACTCCTCCTTAGTATGTGCTTTTCTATCTCCAATGTGCACAATGTCTTTCTGTAATGCAGTGAAGGTGGAGGTAATATCACTGTGTATGCCCTGTTTAAGATCCCCTAAAAGTGACTTCAGTGTGGTCTCTGTAATGGGGGCAGAGCTGTGCCATGTGTCAGGTGCATTTGATACTTGCTGTTTGGTGTCTGGAGGTCTCTGGGCTGCAGGATGGCGATCCACATGGGTCCTCTGTCAGGGGGCGATGTTCCTGTGCTTTTCTCGGACTATAACCGCTCTTTATTAGGTGAGGTCTGACCCGATAGCAGAGAATCAGACCTCATGGAGCGTTCTGCACCGCCTCTGGCTGCATGATGAGTTCTACGGCAGCCATCTTGGATTTTACAGGGTGTCGGCACAAAGACCGAGATCCTGCCCTGTGCCACATCTCTGCTTTTTGTGGTGCGCCCCATGGTCGCCCAAAGTGTACCGGAGCTTGTGCTGCACGATATTAAGGTAGTCCTCTACTTTTTTTTGCGCTGTGAGCCGCTATTCGACGGTGGAAGCTCGGAGCTGGGTCTATGTGCGGCCGCTCAGCTCCTCATCTGGACACACCCCCTAAATAACATTTCCCACATGTCTACTTTACATCAGCACAATTTTGGAACCAACATTTTTTAAAAATGGGTTAAAATGGGTTAAAAATTGACCAGCGACTTTGAGGGGCCTTTATGACAGAAAATACCCAAAAGTGACACCATTCTAAAAACTGCAACCTTCAAGGTGCTCAAAACCACATTCAAGAAGTTTATTAACCTTCCAGGTGCTTCACAGGATTTTTTGGAATGTGGAAGAAAACAATGAACATTTACCTTTCTTTTTTCACAAAAATGTTACATTAGACCCAAATTTTCTTATTTTCACTCACAAGGGTTTTCAACAGGAAAAAATGAACCACAACATTTGTTGTGCATTTTCTCCTGAAGAAGCTGATACCCCATATGTGGGGGAAAACCACTGTTTGGGCATATGGCAGGGCTCAGAAGGGAAGGAGCGCCATTTGATTTTTTGAATGTAAAATTTGCTTGAATAATTTGCGGATGCCATGTCGAGTTTGGAGAGTCACTGATGTGCCTAAACAGTGGAAACCCCCACAAGTGACCCCATTTTGGAAACTAGACCCCTCAAGGAACTTCTCTTGATGTGTGATGAGCACTCTTAAAAATAAAGAAATCACTTTTTAGGAAAATGAAAAAATCACTTTTTCCACAAAAATGATGTTTTAGCCCCAAATGTTTTTATTTTCACAAGGGTAAGAGGAGAAAATGGACTCCAAGAACTGTTGTGCAATTTCTCCTTAGTACAGCGATACCCCATATATGGGGAAAATACACTCTTTAAGCGCACGGTAGGGTTCAGAAGGGAAGGAGCACGGTGTGACTTTTTGAACGCAAAATTGGCTGTAATCGAGAGCGTATGCCATGTCATGTTTGGAGAGCCCCTGATGCACCTAAACAGTGGAAACCCCCCACAAATGACCCTATTTTAGAAACTAGACCCCTCAAGGATTTTATCAAGGGTTATAATGAACATTTTGAACCCAGAGATACGACACAGAATTTGATACCCATTAGGTCATCATATTGAATAAGTTGTCATTAGTATTGAGCGCATGTGCTTGCTACTTGAGTTTGCATCGGGTAAGCACCATGTATTGCGGGTGCACGAGTGACATGCTCGAGTCCCCGCCCCTCATGTTTCATGGTTGTTAGACACCCAAAAAAAAACCATGCGGGGATCGCTCGTGCATGGCAGGCAATCCCTTCAAGTTTTTTTGGGCTGTATAACAGCCGCAAAACATATGGGTTGGAAACTTGAGCATGTCACTTGAGCATCTGCAATTCTCGGGTGTATACCCAAGATTTTTTGGCAGCTTATTTTTTTACAGGACAAGATGACATTTTCAGTGGTACTATTTTTATTTACATTCGTCTTTTTAACCACTGCGCACCAGAGCCTGTCTTTGCCTTCGTTACCGGGCCAGTTTTTTCAATTCTGACCACTGTCACTTTATGAAGTAATTACTCTGGAACGCTTCAACGTATTCCCCTGATTATGAGATTGTTTTTTCATGACATATTGTACTTCATGATAGTGGTAAAATTTCTTCGATATAGCTTGCATTTATTTGTGAAAAAATCGGAAATTTGGCGAAAATTTTGAAAATTTTGCAATTTTCAAACTTTGAATTTTCATGCCTTTAAATCAGAGAGATATGTCACACAAAATAGTTAATAAATAACATTTCCCACATGTCTACTTTACATTAGCACAATTTTGGAACCAACATTTATTTTTGTTAGGGAGCTATAAGGGTTAAAAGTTGACCAGCGATTTCTCATTTTTCCAACAAAATTTACAAAAACATTTTTTTAGGGACCACATCATATTTGAAGTCACTTTGAGGGGTCTTTATGACAGAAAATACCCAAAAGTGACACCATTCTAAAAACTGCACCCCTCAAGGTGCTCAAAACCACATTCAAGAACTTTATTAACCCTTCAGGTGATTCACAGGAATTTTTGGAATGTGGAAGAAAAAAATTAACATTTAACTTTTTTCACAAAAATGTTACTTTAGACCCAATTTTTTTTATTTTCACAGGGGTAACTGGAAAAAATGGACCCCAAATTTTTTTGTGCAATTTCTCTTGAGCGTGCTAATACCCCATATGTGAGGGAAAACCACTGTTTGGGCGCACTGCAGGGTTCGGAAGGGAAGGAGCGCCATTAGACTTTTTGAATGTAAAAGTCAGAATAATTAGCAGACGCCATGTTGCGTTTGGAGAGCTCCTGATGTGCCTAAACAGTGGAAACCCCCCACAAGTGACACCATTTTGGAAACTAGACCCCTTAGGGAACTTATCTAGATGTGGGGTGAGCACCTTGAACCCCAAGGTGCTTCACAGAAGTTTATAATATCGAGCTGTAAAAATAAAATTTTCACATTTTTCCCACAAAAACGTTTTTCATCCCTTAATTTTGCATTATCATAAGGGTAGTAGGAGAAATTGCACCATGAAATTTGTTGTGCAATTTCTCCTGAGTATGCCGATACCCCATATGTGGGGGAAAACAACTGCTTTGGTGTACGGCAGGGTTCGGAAGAGAAAGGAGCGCTATGTTGGCTGGGATAGGTTGCAGACACCATGTCACATTTGAAGAGTCGCTGACATGCCGAAACAGCAGAAACCCCCACAAGTGACCCCATTTTGTAAACTACACCTCTCAAGGAATTCATCTAGGGAAGTAGTGAGTATTTTTTAATTTTTAAATTTATACCATTGGGCAGTGAAAAAAGCATAATTATATTTTTACCACAAAAAAATGTTTTATCCTCAGATTTTACATTTTCACACAGGGCAAAGGGTAAAAATGGTGCCGAAATGTGTCACACAATTTCTTCTAAAAGTGGCAATACCCCATATGTGGCTGTATCGTACCGCTCAGCCATATGGCGAGATCTGGGGGGGACGGAGTGCTATTTGACAATTGGAGAACAAATTATTGTAGAATAGGCATTTGGATTTGGGAGCACAAAATTTTCTGAATTTCTTTTGGGGGGCAAGGGCCATTTTGCTTTTCCAGAGCCTTTCTGCTACCAGTAACTTGGAAGTCCCTTATATTTTTAACAGATGATGGACCTGAGTGGGGACTAGCTTTTTTTGAGGACTGAGTTGAAGCTTTTATTGGGAACATTTTACGTAACATTTATCCGGCGCTCTAGGCGCACTTACATCGGGGTTTCCATCTAAATTTCCAAGTGATGTAATTCAGATGAAACCCCTGCGGGATCCATTCACTGTAATGAGGCAGCAGAGTTACTCTGGACTCCGTCTGGCCTCTGTTTAGTGGTGTCCTTTTTTTCAGAAGTGCACAAAACTGTGGCCAACCGCACTTTTATGCTCGCCTAAAACAAATGACACCGTGGGATCCTAGGCTAGACGGCATCCACAGTGGCCTATATCTGCCTCATTACAGGGAATCTTCCGTCAAGGGTTCCGGCTGAATCACGTATTTCAGAGATTTACACGGAAACTCTGGTGTAAGCGCTTAGCGCAAAGCGCAGGATAAATGTGAGCAGAGCCTTACTGCGATCAGTAGCCGTTGAAGAATTGGTTTTATTTATTTTTTACGCCGTTCCTCGTGCGGTATAAATGATGAGATTACTTTATTCTTCGGGTCGGTGCGATTACAGAGATACCAGATTTATATCGGGTTTTTATGACTGACAGCTGTCACACACTAAAAGACGCTTTTTTTTTGCAAAATCTAGTTTTTGCATCACCATATTTTGAAAGCTATAATTTTTCCATATTTTGGCCGACAGAGTCATGTGATGGCTTGTTTTTTGCGGGACGAGTTGACATTTTTATTGGTACCATTTTTGGGTACGTGACATTTTTTGATCGCTTTCTATTCCGTTTTTTGGGAGGTAAAATTAACAAAAAACAACAATTCAGGAATTGTTTTTTGAGGTTTTTTTTTATGCCGTTCTGCGTGTGGTAAAAGTGATCAGGCAGCGTTATTCTTCGGGTCAGTACGTTTCCAGCGATACTACACTTACTGTATTTTTTTTTATGTTTTGGAGCTTTTACACAATAAAACTATTTTATAGAAAAAAATATTTTTTTTGCATTGCTTTATTCTGAGCGCTATAACTTTTTTATTTTTCGGCTGATGGAGCTGTATGGCGGCTTTTTTTTTGCGGAACAAGATGACGTTTTCAGCGGTACCATTTTTATTTCTATTTTGCTTTTTGATCGCATTTTTTTCCACTTTTTGTTTGGCAACATGATGAAAAAGCATTTTTTTTGCTCCGTTTTTTATTTATTTTTATTACGGTGTGCACAGAAGGAGTTAATTAGTGTGACAGTTTTATAGCTTGGGTTGTTTCGGACGCGGCGATACCAAATATGTGTACTTTTTTTGGTTTTGTAAAAATATACGGATTTATTGGTTTAATATTTTATTTATTTATTTTTATTTATTTTGAAATTTTTTTTTTAACAATTTAAAAACATTTTTTTTTACTTTTTTTTACATTTTTACTTAGTCCCTGTATGGGACATTAATTTTTATTTTTCTGATCACTGATCTCATGTAATGTAATAGACATGTATTACATTATATGAGATCTTCCCTGACTGTTTCACAGTCAGAGTCTCCTGCCTGGCTTCAGCTGCAGGCTGAGCTAGGCAGGACACCATATATGGCAGATCTGGAGGCAGTCATGTGACTTCCAGCTGCCATAGCAACCCTAGGTCCTGGAAGGTATCAGGGATCGTCGGAGAGGTTAGTAAGACGACCCCCTCTCCTCTGTCCATCTTCTGTATGCCGCGATCACTATAGATAGCGGCATATAGAACACAGCAAAGGGTTAACATCACTGGGACCTGATCCAATCAGGTCCCGATGATGTCCCCTGTCAGAGCTAACGCTCTGCACCGGAATCGTAGCGCTTGCAGGACCCTGGGGGTCCTGAGCTCTACGAGACCACCCACCGTTTTTAAACGTCGGCGCTGCACAGAGTTCAGCAAGCGCCGACGTTTATCTACAGTGGGCGGTCGGGAACCGGTTAATCACTTTTTTTTGTTTGGCGGTATGACGATAAAGCATAGTTTTTTGATTAGTTTTTTATTTCCTTTTTTTACTGTGTTCACTAAAGGGGTTAAATAGAGGGATAGTTTTATAGGACATGTCTTTCGGGGCGCCGCAATGCCAAATATGTGTACTTCTAACATTTGTTTTTTTTCATAATAATATTTATTTATGGGTACAGAATATTTTTTATTTTTTTTGGATTTTTTCATTTTTTTTTATATTTTTACTATTTTTTTTTTCACTTTCTGATACTGTTTTTCACTTTTACACTTTGTCCCACTATGGGACTTTCATTTTTTGCAGGCTGATCGCTTTTAAAGCATAGGGATGCAGTAGCATCCTTGTGCTATGCAGGCTGTCAGTCCTGCACTGGCACAAGTTAGATAAATCGTGCATTGCACACGCTCTATCTATCTTCCTGATGCCTGGTGACCCAGATGTTGTCATGGTATTCAAGGTTAGAGGGGTGCTCTTAACTCTGCTTGCCCCGGAAATGCACAGCCTCTGTGCGGGCGCGATCACATTGTGCGTAATCGTAGGTACCTGGTCCATAAGTACCAGGGCGCAGGGACGTACTATTACTGACAATGTCAGAAAGGGGTTAAAGTGCATTTACTCCTCGCAAACGCACCCAAAAACACATGTATGTCATAAATAATTTTAAAAAATGACGCAGGGTCCCCCCTACTTTTGATAACCAGCCTAGGTAAAGGAGACAGGGCTTACATTATCAAGCTGGGAAGATCCATGGATATTGGCCCTTTCCCAGCCCAAAAATTAAAGCTCTCAGCTGCACCAGAATTGACGCATCCATGAGATGCGCCAATTTGGGCACTTTGCCGACTCTTCCCGATTGCCCTGGTGCGGTGGCAATTGGGGTAATAGTTTATGGGGTGGATGTCAGCTTTGTAATGTCAGTGAGCAACAAGCCTAAGTGTTATTAATGGAGAGTTGTCTATCAGACACCCCCATTACTAATCCAGTAGTCATAAAAAAAAACACAGGAAAAAATCGTTTATTTTAAAAAACACTCCCACACACCTTGCTCACCAATTTATTAAAAAGCAAAAACATCAACATGAAGATCTGACGTAATCCAGCCAATTAGAAGTTGTCCAAAAATGGAAACCTGAAAGACATAAAAAGAGATTTAACTAAATGAAAGCAAGAAACATTCCCTCATTCACCAATTTATTATTAATAATAATTCCTGCTGCTGTGATGTAAACCATTGGGGATCCCACGACGTCTCGCGATTCTGTACAGCAACCTTTGGTGCGTCATTCTGAGAACGACAATTCAAAGATCACTCCTGGTCATGTCTCACGAGCGATGACATCAGTAACTGAGTAACGTCATCGTTCGTGAGGGACCTATGAAGGGACCTATTAGCACATTCCAATAAAATGAATGAAAATTATTGCGTGAACTGTTGTTGTTAAACTTTTTATTGGTACTGTACATGAGCATCCCTTTATAGGGAACCCCTTCGGTGCTGTTACTTTTTCTTCACTTTGTAACTTATTACGCAAGGGACTATCCTCTTTTTTTCATATATTAAAGTTCTAGATGTAAAATTTCCTTAGTTCATGTCTGTGCATGTGAATGGTTAAAGTGGATCTGTCACCAAATTTGACAATCCTTCCTGCACTGCTACTGGTGGCATCTCACACGGCTAAATGCATATGGATATATTGTCCTCTATTTGCTTCTTCTTGAACATTGGTTTGTGGTTGTTCTCCCTATGATCAGAATGCACCTTGGTGTTTCTAGGTTCTCCACTGATGTAATATATTTTTTTTGTTCCTTAAAGGGAACCTGTGACGTGAAAAAAAGCTATTTATCTGCAGATATGGGGTTAATCTGCAGAGTAATGGCGTCCTGAACCTGCACTGCACTTAGACCCCGCTCTCAGGAGGAAATTAACTTTATTCCTCCCGGTAGTGTTCTGGGTTCAGTCACTGGGATGGTGCCGGTGTGGTTCAGTCACCGCTCTGTGTATAGAGAGGGCAGCTGTAACCGCATCCCCGTCACTGAGTAATGCTGAGCTGCTTTCAGTCAGTGCCAGTGATGTGGTTACCGCCACCGCTCACTATACACAGAGTGGTGACTGAACCTACACCTGTGCCACTCCTGAAATGGAAACCCAATGGATGCCGGGAGAAATAAAGTTCATTTCCTCCCAACAGCAGGGGATTAAGTGTCGGCGCCGGGCGGGTTCAGAATAGTATTAACCTAGAGATTATCCCCATATGTGCAGGCTAATTTCATTTTTTCACATGACAAATTCCCTTCAAGGAAAGAAGCTTTTTTTATTGTAGTTATTATTTCTTACAAGCATGTAGTAATGTGTTTTTTTTTTTTTTTTTAATCTGCAGTGCAAGCGGACCTTCAGACCGCACCTATTATAGAGGTAAGACATTTTACGAAAATTCAGATGGTATAATGAAATATGTGACTTTATATTTTATTCCAAAATTTTTATAGGTTTTATTAAAGGTACAGTGGGTACGGAAAGTATTCAGACCCCTTTAAATTTTTCACTCTTTGTTTCATTGTAGCCATTTGGTAAATTCTAAAAAGTTCATTTTTTTTCTCATTAAAGTACACTCTGCACCCCATCTTGACTGAACATAAACAGAAATGCAGAAATTTTTGCAAATTTATTAAAAAAGAAAAACTGAAATATCACATGGTCATAAGTATTCAGACCCTTTGCTCAGTATTGAGTAGAAAGACCCTTTTGAGCTGGTACAGCCATGAGTCTTCTTGGGAATGATGCAACAAGTTTTTCACACCTGGATTTGGGGATCCTCTGCCATTCTTCCTTGCAGATCCTCTCCAGTTCCGTCAGGTTGGATGGTGAACGTTGGTGGACAGCCATTTTCAGGTCTCTCCAGAGATGCTCAATTGGGTTTAGGTCAGGGCTCTGGCTCGGCCACTCAAGAATGGTCACAGATTTGTTATGAAGCCTCTCCTTTGTTATTTTAGCTGTGTGCTTAGGGCCATTGTGTTGTTGGAAGGTGATCCTTCAGCCAAGTCTTGGGTCCAGAGCATTCTGGAAGAGGTTTTCATCCACAATATCTCTGTACTTGGCCGCATTCATGTTTCCTTCAATTGCAACCAATTATCCTGTCCCTGCAGCTGAAAAACACCCCCATAGCATGATGCTGCCACCACCATGTTTCACAGTTGGGATTGTATTGGGCAGGTGATGAGTAGTGCCTGGTTTTCTGCACACATACCGCTTAGAATTACCACCAAAAAGTTCTATCTTTGTCTCATCAGACCAGAGAATCTTATTTCTCATAGTCTAGGAGTCCTTCTTGTGTTTTTGAGCAAACTTTATGCGGGCTTTAATATGTCTTGCACTGAGCAGAGGTTTCCGTCGGGCCATTCTGCCATAAAGGCGTGACTGGTGGAGGGCTGCAATGATAGTTGACTTTGTGGAACTTTCTCCCATCTCCCTACTGCATCTCTGAAGCTCAGCCACAGTGATCTTGGGGTTCCTCTTTATCTCTCTCACCAAGGCTCTTCTCCCACGATTGCTCAGTTTGGCTGGATGGCCAGTTCTAGGAAGACTTCTGGTGGTCCCAAACTTCTTCCATTTAAGGATTATGGAGGCCACTGTGCTCTTAGGAACCTTGAGTAATGCAGACATTCTTTTGTAATCTTGGCCAGATCTATGCTTTGCCTCAATTCTGTCTCTGAGCTCCTTGGGCAGTTTCTTTGAGCTCATGATTCTCATTTGGTCTGACATGTACTTTGAGCTGTAAGATCTTGTGTGTACCTTTCCAAATCAAGTCCTATCAGTTTAATTAAACACAGCTGGAATCCAATGAAGGAGTAGAACCATCTCAAGGAGGATCACAAGGAAATGGACAGCATGTGACTTAAATAGGAGTGTCTGAGCAAAGGGTCTGAACACTTATGACCATGTGATATTTCAGTTTTTTTTTTTTTTAGTAAATTTGCAAAAATTGGAGTTGGGGAACACTTTTTTAGTGTGTGACAGCAGCCAACCCTAAAAATCCGATATACAGTGGCTTGCAAAAGTATTCACCCCCTTCACAGTTTTTGTGTTTTTCTACCTTGCAACCTGGAATTTAATTGTTTTTTAAAGGCTTTGCATGAGATCATGTAAAGAACATGCCTACAGCTCTGAACATTTGGTTTTATTTTTGTTGTGAAGCAAACAACAAATAGGACAAAATACCTGAAAACTTCAATGCGCATAACTATTCACCCGTCTAAAGTCAGTACTTAGTAGAAGCTCCTTTTGCAGCAATTACAGCTGAAGGTCATTTTGGGTAAGTCTCTATGAGCTTTCTACCTCTTGCCACTGGGATTTTTGGCCATTCTTCAAGGCCAAACTGCTCCATCTCCTTCAAGTTAGATGATTTCCTCTGGTGAACAGCAATCTTCAAGTCTGACTACAGATTCTCAATTGGATTACAGTCTGGGCTTTATCACTACAAAACATTTAGGCTATGTGCCCACGATGCAGAAATGCTCCGGATTTTTCCCGAGAGTTTCTGCATCTCCCTGGCAGAAAAAACGCATGCGGATTGTACATGCGTTTTTCCTGCCAGGGATATGCGGATGTGAAGCGTTCTTCACATGCATTTCTGCATGCGGATTGACAAGCGCTTTTAAAGCGATTTTAGCATCACTTGGAAAGTGCTTGACAACTTGGTTACACTATATAAATCCATGTGTGTTACAGTTATATGAAAAAGTTTGGGCACCCCTATTAATCTTAAGCTTAATGTTTTTTAAAAATTGGTGTTTTTGAAACAGCTATTTCAGTTTGATATATGTAATAACTGTTGGACACAGTAATGTTTCTGCCTTGAAATGAGGTTTATTGTACTAACAGAAAATGTGCAATCTGCATTCAAACAAAATTTGACAGGTGCATAAGTATGGGCACCCTTATCATTTTCTTGTTTTAAACACTCCTACCTACTTTTTACTGACTTACTAAAGCACTTTTTTTGGTTTTGTAACCTCATTGAGCTTTGAACTTCATAGCCAGGTGTATGCAATCATGAGAAAAGCTACTTAAAGTGGCCACTTGCAAGTTGTTCTCCTGTTTGAATCTCCTCTGAAGAGTGGCATCATGGGCTCCTCAAAACAACTGTCAAATGATCTGAAAACAAAGATTATTCAACATAGTTATTCAGGGGAAGGATACAAAAAGCTGTCTCAGAGATTTAACCTGTCAGTTTCCACTGTGAGGAACATAGTAAGGAAATGGAAGAACACAGGGACAGTTCTTGTTAAGGCCAGAAGTGGCAGGCCAAGAAAAACATCAGAAAAGCAGAGGAGAAGAATGGTGATATCAGTCAAGGACAATCCTCAGACCACCTCCAGAGAGCTGCAGCATCAAATTGCTGCAGATGGTGTCACTGTGCATCGGTCAACTATACAACGCACTTTGCACAAGGAGAAGCTGTATGGGAGAGTGATGCGAAAGAAGCCGTTTCTACAAGCACGCCACAAACAGAGTCGGCTGAGGTATGCAAAAGCACATTTGGAGAAGCCAATTTCTTTTTGGAAGAAGGTCCTGTGGACTGATGAAACCAAGATTGAGTTGTTTGGTCATACAAAAAGGCGTTATGCATGGCGGCAAAAAACCACAGCATTCCAAGAAAAATACTTGCTACCCACAGTAAAATTTGGTGGAGGTTCCATCATGCTTTGGGGCTGTGTGGCCAATGCCGGCACCGGGAATCTTGTTAAAGTTGAGGGACGCATGGATTCCACTCAGTATCAGCAGATTCTTGACAATAATGTTCAAGAATCAGTGATAAAGTTGAAGTTACGCAGGGGATGGATCTTTCAGCAAGACAATGATCCAAAACACCGCTCCAAATCTACTCAGGCATTCATGCAGAGGAACAATTACAATGTTCTGGAATGGCCATCCCAGTCCCCAGACCTGAATATCATTGAACATCTGTGGGATCATTTGAAGAAGGCTGTCGATGCTCGGCGACCATCAAACTTAACTGAATTGGAATTGTTTTGTAAAGAGGAATGGTCAAAAATACCTTCATCCAGGATCCAGGAACTCATTAAAAGCTACAGGAAGCGACTAGAGGCTGTTATTTTTGCAAAAAGAGGATCTACTAAATATTAATGTCACTTTTCTGGTGAGGTGCCCATACTTATGCACCTGTCAAATTTTGTTTGAATGCAGATTGCACATTTTCTGTTAGTACAATAAACCTCATTTCAAGGCAGAAACATTACTGTGTCCAACAGTTATTACATATATCAAACTGAAATAGCTCTTGCAAAAACACCAATTTTTAAAAAACATTAAGCTTAAGATTAATAGGGGTGCCCAAACTTTTTCATATAACTGTATATAGTGTGACCTTAAAGAATGTTTAAAAATAAAAAAATTAATCTATACTTACCTTCCGATGGCCCCCGAAGTCTTGCTTCGCTCCGTTCTCCCTTGCCGGCAGCTCGCGGTACGCTGCACTGAAGGACCTGCCATCACATGACTATGACGTCAGCGCAGGTTCTTCAGTCCATCGCGAACTGCCGGCATGGGAGGATGAGCGCAGCGGGGGCCGTCAGAAGGTAAATATAATATTTATTTTTTATTTTAGTCTTTTTTTTTACAGGTTCTATGGTACCCTGGTCCGGAGGAGAGTCTCCTGTCCTCCACACCCGGGTACCATCCGCACATTGAAACGCTTGGATTCCGCATGTACAGATGCAGTGATGCGTAATCCGTGCGTTTCAATGCAAGTCAACGGCGGCAAAAAAAATAATTGGTAGTGCTGCGTTTTTTTCCGCAATGATAACCCGCAGCGGAAATTTCCACAGCATGTGCACAGCACATGCGAATTATCATTGGGGACCATGGCTGGCCTTCTACCATGCGTTTCTGCAGCGTTTTTGCCGCTGCGGAAACGCTTAAAAAAAACGCATCGTGGGCACACAGCCTTACACTTTTTCCCTTAAATCACTCGAGTGTTGCTTTAGCAGTATGCTTTGGATCATTGTCTTTTTGGAAGGTGAACCACTGTCCCAGTCTCAAATCACTGACAGACTGAAACAGGTTTTGCTCAGAAATATCCATGTATTTCCCAGGATCCATCTTTTCCTGGACTTGAACAATTTCCCCTATCCCTGCTGCCGAAAAACATCCCCATAGTATGATGCTAACACCACCATGTTTCACTGTGGGGATAGTGTTCTTGGGGTGATGAGTTGTGTTGGTTTGGCACCAGACATAGCGTTTACTTTGGTGGCAAGAAAGTTCAATTTTGGCCTCATCTGACCACATCGCCTTCCTCCACACATTTGAGGAGACTCCCACATGTCTTTTGGGAAACTCAAAATACCTTACAATTTTTGTAAGTAAAGGCTTTTTTCTTGTTCAATTATGTTTATTGGTATTTTAAAACATTTTAAAGGGAGAAATGCACACACAATATAAGCCTAAAGGTTGGCGGAGAGTAGGGGAGGTAGGAAAGCTAGGGGGAAGGAAGGGGAAGTAAAAGGTAATTCCTTTTGAAAATATGGAAAAGAGAGGCAAGTGTACAAAAAGCTGTCTTTGAATTTTACATGTAACTTATACTTGTTAAAATTATAGCTTATTCCTTATGAATTAATTGCTGAAAAAAGAAAGACAGAAAAATTAGTAAGACACATATAGTACATTAAAAGTAGCTTAATGATATATGTGGACACTTGCCGGGGATCAAGATGTTCTCCATCGACCTGGGGGGAAGGAGTTTGATTTAAGTTTCCATTCAGTCAGAGTGAAGTATGAATAGAAGTTCGCTGACCTAATGCAAATATTGAAGATTGTTTCAATTGGAAGATGAAAAAAAAAGGATTATGATCTTTTTATAATCTGGTTCTTGAAGATAGATTGTAATTCTATGGTAATAGTCCAAGATGGAAAATTGTATTACAATCCAGATGAAATCCAAGGCATAGACCCAAATTGACCCATATTGTAATCGAATTTAGTATGAATTGTAATTCAAGTGTTTATAATGTTATAATCTTGGTTAAAATCCGTAGATATTAGCTGATATTTATTCACCTAGTCCAAGAAATTCTAAGCAACACTAGACACTGTGAAAATATTACTATACACTTAATCCTATGTGGTTATTTGTTTCAAACCCATCAGGATAACAGAGACTCTAAATTCAATTAAAAATCAATATTTTTTATTCATTATCCATATAAAAAAACAGAAAAACAATTTTCTTTTTAAAAAAATGACAGGGGACATCCAGAAAAGAGAGATGCAATATATAGCTTGGTCATATCACATTCATCATGATTGTATAGCCGAAAACTAAACCACCTTATTCACTTGATGCATATTTGAACCGGTATTATAGACCGATGTAAACAGATTTGACAAAGTGAAAATTATGCAATACTCAGTCAAATATAATAAATTAAATTAAATGGTAGGGAGTCAGACATTTACATCTATGATCATAAAGTGCTAAGTGCTTGTATTTAGAAAAAATTGTCTGCATTATTTCATTGCATTAGTTGGACCGTAAACAACTGCTTACAACTATGCAAAGTGCCATGGAGTAGTCAATATACCTATTAAAAATTGGTAAGAAAGTAAGAAAAGATCAAAGATATCTAATGATAGGCCAGGCGTCCGGGGGAGCCGTCCATAGGAAGTTATCCCATCAATTATGTGCCAGCTGTAAGGTGCTTTGATGGCTCATCGCACATGTGTATACTACACCTGTTTGCAAAAGGGACTTCCGGGTGGTGCGCAGTGGAACGCATGTGTGGAACGCACGCGGTCCACATGTAGCGCATCCCTGGAAGTCAGTAGGTGATGTCACATGCGCGTGTTCACAGCTCCCATGGGCCGCACGCCACTATACAGGAACCGGACCCGTGGAGTAAAGCCTAGCTGTGCAGAGCAGTGGAACGCATGTGTGGAACGCATGCGGACCACATGGAGCGCAACCTCAAAATGGTCCATCCCCACTTCCTAAACCATGAACCTGTAGGACATGGCATACATATCAAGGAATGACAAGGGAAAATGGGAGGGGAATGGGGAAGGAAGGAGGGAAGAAGAAAAGAATAAACCAAATGTAAAGACAGAAAATAGATGCTGTAGGAGCATCGATTACCATCCATTACCATAGACATCTTAACACTTATTTACATATATTTGTATGCATGGACTATAATTGTAGATGGCGCTGTGTCCCTTTAACAAGTGAACCTGAAACATATTGAATATTTTTGAAATTCGTGGCATTGTCCACGGAAATTTATGGCAATGGACAAATTAAGTAAGAAATATTTGGATTGGAATTATCCATCAATGATGAATATGGACTATAAAATTGAATGGTGCTGTCTTTTTAACAAGTGATATATATCCAACATGTCATTATTTGATCTCAGGAGTGAGTTGCGGGGTCCCCATTTGGGAAGAACATGTTTTTTGTATATGACGGTTGACACTGATAGAAGGGTAGGCTTCTCCCCTTATTCTCCGTGATTGCGTGGCATAAAATCCTAGCATAATTAAATGTTTCTAATTGTTACACTTAGCCTCTCTTTGACTATAGACATATTAGCACTTATTTACATATATTTGTTTTATTAATTTTCACTTATTCTTTGCTTTTTCACTATACATACATTATTTTCGTTATTTCTACACTTTACATTCAACAAATACATATTTTCATTCATATATGATTTTTCTTTTTAGTTTACACTTTTACTTTCGTTTTCACCCCCCCCCCACACACACACACACACACACACACACACACTTTCACATTTCACTTTATGGTAATCGATGCTCCTACAGCATCTATTTTCTGTCTTTACATTTGGTTTATTCTTTTCTTTTCTTCTTCCCTCCTTCCTTCCCCATTCCCCTCCCATTCTCCCTTGTCATTCCTTGATATGTATGCCATGTCCTCCAGGTTCATGGTTTAGGAAGTGGGGATGGACCTTTTTGAGGTTGCGCTCCATATGGTCCGCATGCGTTCCACACATGCGTTCCATTGCGCACCGCCCGGAAGTCCCTTTTGCAAACACGTGTAGTATACACATGTGCGATGAGCTATCAAAGCACCTTACAGCTGGCACGTGATTGATGAGATAACTTCCTATGGACGGCCCCCCGTACGCATGGCCTATCTTTAGATATCTTTCATCTTTTCTTACTTTCTTTTTTATACATCAGCTATAAATCTTCTTTTAGCCTTCTTTTCCTCAATAAAACAGATCCTATCCCAATACATTTGTAAGTATAAAAAATCTAGACTTCCTCATAAAATCCTAACCCTACCTAATCATAAAGGGGGTATTGGCATTCCTAGTGTCCTAAACTATTATTAAGCAATCCACTTAAATAGATGGCTCAAATTAGCCAGTGCATCCAAGAGAGGGGAAGCCTCAGACATTGATCTTCTACTCCTGGGTAATAATCCACACAAATACATATGGGCAAATATTGTCCGCACTTCCGAGGCCATAAGTGATATTACTATTACCACTTCCCTTAAGATTAAACGCGACTTAGATAAAGATCTAAAAAAGAGCATACTTCCCTCAGCTCAGGCCCCTATTTCTACCATTCCGTACTTTCTAGACCCAAATTATTCAGATCCCTATAATCTTTGGTTGGATTTGCCGAACTGTTCAATCAAAGAGTTCCTGACCAATAAAATCCCATTGCTGGATTCATGGCCGGTTAATTCCTCCGCAAGCCCCATTAATTTCTTACAACATAAACATGTCACCCACATTCTTTCGATGTTTAAATCTAAATTCCCTGGTGCGGGAGGAGGTTCATGGGTGGACATGCTATGTAAACTCTCGTTCCCTTTTCCTAAAGGAATATCGAAGATATATAACCATATGATCCTGCCTCAGTCCTTCCAAAAACCTTCCTTTATATACTCTTGGGAAAAGGAACTTAACATCTCTTTGGCGGATGAAGAAGTCGAATCCATTCTTACTAATTCTCACGGATTCTCCAGGTGCATTTCTTTGCAAGAGAATTCATACAAAATATTAATACGGTGGTATAGAACGCCAGAACTATTATGCCATTATGGATCGTCTGACTCTAACCTTTGCTGGAGATGTAAAGCAGGGGTGGGAAACATGTCCCATATATTTTGGTACTGCCCTAATATTAGACCTTTTTGGGTTAAAATAGGGGACACATTGAAAGACCTAGGTATGATAAGGGGTCCCTTGTCTCCGAAAGAAGTCTTACTATCCTTTCCGTCTCAAAATTTTAAACCTACAAGACATGATCTGCTCCCTCTACTGTTTGGGGCGGCGAAATACCTGATCCCTCTGCACTGATTGCAGGTTACACCCCCCATTTACGTTGAGTGGTTGAATAAGGTTGACATGATTAGGCGGTTGGAGGAGCTCACTAGTTGGGAGACTTCCCAGCACTCCTATTTTCGTGAGGTTTGCTTTCCCTGGAAACCTACCTGGCCCGTTTAGCGGTTTTGTGGGTTAAAAATAACAACTACTTATTCTGTCATATCTTGAGCACCTCCTTCTCCTTCCCATTACTGTTTATCTCCTACCTCATTCAGGTTGTTTATTAATCTTGCCAACGCGCCGCAACACACATAACTTTGTTTTGGTATGTGATGTCTCTCATACATTATGCTCCCTTGTATTAATTCTTTTCTGATACTTTATTCAGATATTATTCATTTTCCTAGCTTAGGTCTCTTGTTGTCTAGGTATACTAGCGTTAGTTTTGTATTTGTCTTGTTATATATTGTTTCACGTGCCTTGATTTGTTCCATTGAGATACTATTGTCTTTTTATTGATATTGTTATGATATCTCAATTTCCTAGTCTATAATTCCATATGTTGCACTGATGTCATTTGTTTCTGTTCTATTTACTTAAATATAGAATGTTTAACCCCTTAAGCCCCGCGGGTGGTTTGCACGTTAATGACCGGGCCAATTTTTACAATTCTGACCACTGTCACTTTATGAGGTAATTACTCTGGAACGCTTCAACGGATCCCCCTGATTCTGAGTTTGTTTTTTCGTGACATATTGTACTTCATGATTGTGGAAAAACTTCTTCGATATCACTTGCGTTTATTTGTGAAAAAAACGGAAATTTGGTGAAAATTTTGAAAATTTTGCAATTTTCAAAATTTGAATTTTTAAGCCCTGAAATCAGAGCGATATGTCACACAAAAGAGTTAATAAATAACATTTCCCACATGTCTACTTTACATCAGCACAATTTTGGAACCAAAATTTTTTTTTGTTAGGGAGCTATAAAGGTTAAAAGTTGACCAGCGATTTCTCATTTTTCCAACAAAATTTACAAAACCATTTTTTTAGGGACCACATCACATTTGAAGTCACTTTGAGAGGTCTTTATGACAGAAAATACCCAAAAGTGACACCATTCTAAAAACTGCACCCCTCAAGGTGCTCAAAACCACATTCAAGAACTTTATTAACCCTTCAGGTGCTTCACAGGAATTTTTTGAATGTGGAAGAAAAAAATGAACATTTAACTTTTTTCACAAAAATGTTACTTTAGACCCAATTTTTTTTATTTTCACAGGGGTAACAAGAAAAATGGACCCCAAAATTTGTTGTGCAATTTCCCCTGGGCACTCAGATACCCAATATTTGGGGAAAAAACACTGTTTGGGCGCACGGCAGGGCTCGGAAGGGAAGGAGCGCCATTTGACTTTTTTGATTGTAAAATTTGCTTGAATAATTAGCGGACGCCATGTTGTGTTTGGAGAGCCCATGTGTGCCCAAACTTTGGAGCTCCCCCACAAGTGACCCCATTTTGGAAACTAGACCCCCCAAGGCACCTATCTAGATTCATAGTGAGCACTTGGAACCCCAGGTGCTTCACAAATTGATTCATAAAAATGAAAAAGTGTTTTTTTTTTCACTTTTTCATTTTTACGAATCAATTTGTGAAGCACCTGGGGGTTCCAAGTGCTCACTATGCATCTAGATAGGTGCCTTGGGGGGTCTAGTTTCCAAAATGGGGTCACTTGTGGGGGAGCTCCAATGTTTGGACACACAGGGGCTCTCCAAACGCAACATGGCGTCCGCTAACAATTTGAGCCGATTTTCCATTCAATTTGTTAGCAGACACCATGTCGCGTTTGGAGAGCCCGTGATGTGCCTAAACAGTGGAGCTCCCCCACAAGTGTCCCCATTTTGGAAACTGTACCCCTCAAGGATTTTATTAAGGTGTATAGTGAACATTTTGAACCCAGAGGTACGGCACAGAATTTGTTTACATTAGGTCATCATATTGAATAAGTTGTCATTATTCTTGAGCACAAGTGCTCGCTACTTGAGTTTGCATCGGGTACTCAGGTATGCACCATGTACAGCTTGTGCTTGAGTGACATGCTCGAGTCCCTGCTCCGCATGTTTCACGGTTATTAGACACCCAAAAAAAAACATGCGGGGATCGCTCGTGCATGGCAGGCAATCCCCATAAAGTTTTTTGGCCGCGAAGCATATGGGGCAGAGACTCGAGCATGTCACTCAAATACCCACGATACTCAATGCATACCAGAGCACCCGATGCAAACTCAAGTAGCGAGCACTTGCTCTCAACACTAGTCGCCATATCGTCATCTTTTTTTCTTACTTTTGAAAAAAATCCCAACCCCAGCCCTAACCCTAGCACAACCCTAGCCCTAGCACAACCCTAGCCCTAGCACAACCCTAGCCCTAGCACAACCCTAGCCCCAGCACAACCCTAGCCCCAGCACAACCCTAGCCCCAGCACAACCCTAGCCCCAGCACAACCCTAGCCCCAAACCCAGCCCTAACCCTAGCCCAATCCTAACCCAAGAGTTTATTTTTGACGCCGTTCCTTGTGCGGTATAAGTGATTAGACGACTTTATTCTTCGGGTCGGTGTGATTACAGCAATGCCAGAATCATATGGGGTTTTTATGACTGACAGCTGTTACACACTAAAAGATGCATTTTTTGTAAAATCTAGTTTTTGCATCGCCATATTTTGAGAGCTATAATTTTTCCAGATTTTGGCAGACAGTCATGTGACGGCTCGTTTTTTGCGGGATGACTTGACGTTGTTATTCGTGCCATTTTCAGGCACGTGACATTTTTTGATCGCTTTCTATTCCGATTTTTGGGAGGCAGAATAAACAAAAACCAACAATTCAGGAATTGTTTTTTTTTTTTTTTTTTTTTTATTCTGTTCCGCGTGTGGTAAAATTGATGAGGTAGCTTTATTCTTCGGATCAGTACGTTTACAGCGGTACCACATTTGTATCATTTTTCTATGTTTTGGCGCTTATACACAATAAAAGCTATTTTATCGAAAAAAATATTTTTTAGCATCGCTTTATTCTGAGAGCTATAACTTTTTTATTTTTCGGCTGATGGAGCTGTATGGTGGCTTGTTTTTTGCGGGACGAGATGACGTTTTCAGCAGTATCATTTTTATTTATATGCGTCTTTTTGATCGCGTGTTATTCCACTTTTTGTTTGGCGGTATGGTGATAAAGCATTGTTTTTTGCTTCTTTTTTTTTTTTTTTTTTTTACCGTGTTCACTGAAGGGGTTAACTAGTGGGACAGTTTTATAGGTCAGGTTGTTCCGGACGCGGCGATACCAAATATGTGTACTTTTATTGTTTTTTTTTTATTTTTTTTATAATATTTATTGATGGGTACATTATATTTTTATTTTTGGTGTATTATTTTTTTTATTTTTTTTATAATATTTTTGCACATTTTTTTTTTTTTTTTCCACTTTAAGACAGTTTATACTTTTTATTACTTTGTCCCACTCTGGGACTTTCACTTTTTTTTTCTGATCGCCTGCATGGCACAGGAATGGAGCACCATCCCTATGCCATGAAGGCTGTCAGAAGTGCACAGTGTGAAGATTGCTTGGAGATGCACTGCGCATGTCCAAGCAATCTTCCTGCTCTCTGGTGACCCGGATGTTGTCATGACGACATCGGGTCGTCATGGCAACACCCGGGAAGCCTTTGCAGACTGCGCTGGAAGCCGGAAGAGGAGGTGAGTATCGCCGATCACCTCCCCTTGCCCCCGCAATGCCGCGATCGATTTCGATCGACTTCGATCGCAGCATAGCGGGGGTTAATGTGCTGGGAGAGGTGCAGGACTGCTCCCTGCACATAGTACCGGGTGTCAGCTGTGACAATCAGCTGACACCCGGCGGCGATCGCGCCCGCACAGCCTGTGTGCGCGCGCGATCGCGATGACGTACTAATACGGGTCTGGGTCTTAAGTCCCAGGGCACAGACGCATATTAGTACGTCAGATGTTATTAAGGGGTTAAAAAAAATGTTTTAAATGGAACCTTTATGGCGTCACTTAAAATTCCCTCATGGAACATTAGTGGATTAGGGAATGCCAAGAAAGGGAATATTGTATTCTCCCAGATACGTAAATCTCAAGCGCAAATAATATGCCTTCAGGAAACCCATTTAACCCCGGACACTGTGTCCAGAATAAACAAACCCTGGATACAGTGGGACAAACACGCTACACATACTTCTTATTCTAGAGGTGTAGTTACCATTGTGCATAAGTCAGTAGGATAGTCAGTTCAAACTGTCAAAAGAGACTCAACATATACAACCCACCACCAGCCAAAATGGATGTACTCCAACAGGCAGTGATTTTTGTATCACAGTACCCAGATGCTAAAATGTTATGTATGGGAGACTTCAATATGATTCTTAATACACACTTGGATAAAATGAGCCCTGCCAACACTAGGTCTGATAGTCAAGACACCGCTACTTTACATACTTTCATAACGGAGGTGGGTTGGATTGATTTGTAGAGGCAGTAGCACCCACTCAAGAGAGAATTTTCCTGCTACACACCTGCTGTTCGATGTTTATCTAGAATGGATCATATATTTGGAAACAGTACTGCATTTTCGGATTTAAGTAAAATTGAATATTCCCCTAGAACGGTGTCGGACCATGCTCCACTGATAGCATCTTTTCATTTGGGGGGTCCTAACAGACCCAAGAGGTTTTGCATACATCCGTTTCTGTTGTCTCTTATTTGAGAACATGATAGGATACCAGATCAAGGGGAAGTATTTATAGCAGGTCATGGGGACTTCCCTGACAGATTGATAGTATGGGACACACTTAAAGCATATATTAGGGGATGCGTTAAATCAACGATTTCATACATTAAAAGGGAATCGTCTATTGGGGAGCAGAGGCTTGGCGATGAGTGCAAATTATTAGAAGCTAAATATATTAACAATTCCTCAGATAATTCCTTACATAACTGGCTTGGGAAAGGGAGGGAGTACCTGACCCATCTGCAGGAAAAAGCGCAGAGAAAACTTTTCTTTTCAAGACAAACTTACTTTGAGCTGGGTAACCAATCGAGTAAATTCTTAGCATACATAGTCCAGCAAAATCAGATATCCCCATCAATACTAGCCATTAACACAAGGGAAGGTAGTCCGCTGCTTAAATCAGATCAGATTGCAAGCAGATTTGAAGAATACTATAGAAAACTTTATAACTCCCAATCCAACCACACTATAGAGGAAATTGATGAATACCTAAATCAAATAGAATTCCCTAAACTCTCTTGTGAACATCGGACACTCCCGGATGGAGATATCACTTTGGAAGAAATAAGGGAAGCAGCCATGTCTCTATCTAATGGGAAAGCATCGGGCCCCGATGGCATTCTTATAGAATTATATAAAAGATGCATAGACCTGATAGCCCCAGTTCTGTTGCAAGCATTTTCTGAAGCACTTTCGGGACGTTCTCTTCCCCAATCCTTCTATGATGTTACTATAGTATTGATCCCCAAGCCAGATAAACCAATTGAGGAATGCAGCTCCTATCGCCCTATATCCCTATTGAATACAGATTACAAAATACTTACGAAACTCATAGCCAATAGATTAAAAACAGTAATATTAAACATTATACATGAGGATCAATCTGGCTTTATGCCGGGAAGGTCTACTTCATCTAATATTAGAAGAGCTCAAGTGTTGACACAGATTGGCCATAAGTATCAGAAACCCTGGGCTATAGCTTCTTTAGATATGGCGAAAGCCTTTGACTCCTTGGAGTGGACCTTTCTACAGCGTGTGCTCCTGAAATTTGGGTTTTCTGATACATTTTGTAGCTGCATTAAATTGATCTACTATATGCCAAGGGATAACATTCTTGTAAATGGAATACTATCGGAATACTTTAACCTGCGTAGCTGAACTAGACAGGGCTGCCCCTTATCTCCGATGCTCTTCGCTCTAGCGATAGAGCCTATTGCCCTTAAAAAATTAAGTAGGACCACCTGGTGGAAGGTATTAGTGTAAACTCTAGAATAGATAAAGTGGGGTTATACGCAGACGACCTGATCCTCTTTCTAAACAAAATAGAACAATCCCTTCAAAGAGCAATTGACCTTATTAGTAACTTTGGGGAATTATTGGTCCTTAAAATCAATTGGAGCAAATCTGTGGTTATGCCACTTATAGATAACATAACTGAACCGGGTTTTTTTTGGATTAGAGGTACTACAAAAATTCAAATATCTAGGCATTATAATTAATCAAAATCCGATTATGGATCTGAAGGATAATGTGTACCCCATAAAAGATATGAGGAGGAAAAAATTTGAAAGTTGGTCCCAACTTCTATTGTCTGTGGCGGGAATAATTAGCTTAATCAAAATGATTATCCTTCCAAAATGTCTGTATGTATTAGAACATTCTTCCATTATAATCCCCAAAGATTTTTTTCGGAACCTGCACGGCATGATGGCGACATTTATATGGGGCTCAGCAAATCCCAAACTAAGTATTGGATCTCTGCAGAGACCCAAGGATCAAGAGGGTAACGCGGTGCCTGACCTATTTCTCTATTATTTAGCTGGTCAGATACGATATTTGAAGTGTTGGATAAGCAGTGATAAACTAACTAATGCAGAAGCGCATCTTATACATTTATTAAATCAGAATACACCATGGGCTATATTAGAAGGCTCTTACAGACCACCACAGGGCTTATTATTTGCACATAGCCTAGCGATGCAGGTGTGGCGCGAGAGTAAGCATATCGTGGGGTTTACTGATCAAATGGGAGAAACCCGAATACGGGATAATCCTGAATTTCCACAGCTTAAAAACCTACAGGACGTAATCTTCTGGAAGCAACACAGAATAACAACACAATCAGATTTTAGAAAACAAAATTTTATTATCATTTGATCAAATTCGTATAAGGTTTGGAATCCCTCATAGGGATTTCTGCAGATATCTACAAATGAGGCATGCCATAACACATCAATTCCCATATCCTAGAAAGCGAATATCTAAATATCCATTAATAGGAGTACTTAAAACTCAAGAACCTACAGGCGTGGTATCTTCTCTATATATACTTTTCTACTGAATTCTAAAATCACTTCTACCCAACTTTCTGTTGAGAGTAAATGGCGGCAATTAATCCCTTCTATAACTGATGATCAGTTGAATGATGCAATGGAAGCACATACGGTGGTGTCACCAGCCGCCAATAATAAACTTATTCAGTTATATATACTACATCAATCTTACCTGACCGCAGTGAGAATTCATAGAGTTGGTAGAATGGCGTCTGATGAGTGCCACAGATGTGGGGAATCAGGAGCAGATTTCTGGCATCTTATTTGGAATTGTGGAATAATACGCAAATATTGGGGTGAAGTGATAACTACCCTAGAACAGATAATTGGGATACCAATTGAATGCAGTCCAGAGTTATGTGTCTTAGGTGTTGTGGACGAGGAAATGTGGACACACTATGATGGGATATTCCTTCGGGAGGCTATATTTATGGCTAGGACAGCGATACCACTAAGATGGATGGGAGGAAAGTCTCCTACTATCAACCAATGGAAAAAACTACTGAATGATACAATACCGTATGAAAATATAGTATATAGGAATAGGGGATGTCCCCAGAAATTCTAAAGGATATGGGAAAGATGGTGTAACTTTCCCGTAACACACTTAAGGTGCTATGACTTCGTGAATCTCACGTTATGAGTCCTGATATATGCCCTTTTGAGTGCATGGGAAATGATATATGATATATATGGGCTGTAAGAGTGGACCTCTATTGAAACTGTAATTGCTATATGTACTGAATTCTGATAAGGAATGGGCCGGTTTAGTAAAGCGTGCAGTGCTCCACAATGAAGCTTATGTTTCAAACTGTTTGTTGTTTTTTTTCTTTTTCTTTCTTCTAACTGTTTGATTATTTAGAACGTGATGGAAATTGTATTAAACTGAGAAGGGTTAATGTTTAGATTATCCTGACCTTATATTATGACAGTATCTGTTTGTAACCATTATCCTGTGGAATTTTCCGATAAAAAGAGTTTAAAAAATAACCTGTCTTGGTATTGCAGACCCCCCAGTCCTCTAATAACCTTGGTCGCTTTTCTCTGCACCCGCTCTAGTTCAGCTATGTCTTTCTTATACACCAGAGACCAGAACTGTACACAGTATTCTAAGTGTGGTCGCATTAGTGACTCGCATAGAGGTAAAATTATGTTCGCCTCATGAGCATCTATGCCTCTTTTAATGCATCCCATTATTTTATTTGCCTTTGCTGCAGCTGTCTGACACTGGCCACCAAACGTGAGCTTGTCGTCCACCAATACACCCAGGTCTTTTTCAGTGACAGTTTTGCCCAGTGTTTTACAATTAAGCATATAATTATACATTTTATTTCCTCTGCCCAAGTGCATTTTCTTACATTTATCCCCATTAAAGCTCATTTGCCATTTATCAGCCCAAGCTTCTAGTTTACATAGATCTTCCTGTAATATAAAATTGTCCTCCTCTGTATTGATTACCCTGCAGTGTTTAGTGTCATCTGCAAACATTGAAATACTACTCTGTATGCCCTCTACAAGGTCATTAATAAATATGTTAAAAAGAATCGGGACCAATACTGACCCCTGTTGTACCCCAGTGTTAACTGTGACCCAGTCTGAGTGTGTTCCATTAATAACCACCCTTTGTTTCCTATCACTGAGCCAGTTCTTAACCCACTTACATATATTTTCTCCTATCCCCATTGTTCTCATTTTATGTATCAACCTTTTGTGTGGAACCGTATCAAAAGCTTTTGAAAAGTCCATATACACAACATCCACTGCATTTCCTTGGTCCAGTCCGGAACTTACCTCCTCATAAAAACTGATTAGATTAGTTTGACAGGAACGGTCCCTCGTAAAGCCATGTTGATATTGGGTCATGAGGTTATTCTTCTTCAGATACTCTAGTATAGCATCTCTTAGGAAACCCTCCAGGATTTTACCCACAGTAGAGGTTAAGCTTACTGACCTATAATTTCCAAGTTCGGTTTTTGTCCCCTTTTTGAATATTGGCACCACATTTGCTATACACCAGTCCTGTGGTACAGACCCTGTTATTATGGAATCTTTAAAGATTAAAAATAATGGTCTATCTATGACTTTACTTAATTCCTTCAGTACTCGCGGGTGTATCCCATCCGGGCCCGGGGATTTGTCAACTTTAGTGATTTTTAGACGCCGCCATACTTCCTGCTGGGTTAAGCAAGTGACATTTAATGAAGAATTTTTGTTATCACTAATCATGTTTTCTGTCATGTGATTTTCTTGTGTAAATACTGTTGAAAAAAAATCGTTTAGCATATTGGCTTTTTCCTCATGCAACATTTCACCCATAGTATTTTTAAGTCGGCCAACACTATCATGTTTTAGTTTCTTACTATTTATGTAGTTAAAGAATATTTTGGGATTATTTTTACTTTTTCTCGCAATGAGTCTCTTTGTCTCAATCTTTGCTGCCTTGATTTGATTTTTACAGAATTTATTTTATTTTCTGTATTTATTTAATGCCTCATCACTACCTACTTGCTTTAGTTCTCTAAATGCTTTCTTTTGTCACTTATTGTGCCCCTTACAGCTCTATTTAGCCATAGTGGTTTCCTCCTATTTCTTGCATGTTTATTCCCATAGGGTATATATTGTGCACAGGTCCTATTCAGGATGCTAATAAATGTCTCCTATTTGCTTTGTGTAGTTTTATGTCTCAGGATATCGTCCCAGTTTATTGCACTAAGAACCTCTCTCAACCTTTGGAAATTTGCCTTCCTGAAGTTTACTGTCCTTGTAACCCTTCTACTACACATTTTATTAAAGGATACATGAAAACTTATTATTTTGTTAACACTATTACCCAAGTGACCCCCAGCTCGTATATTTAATATGCGGTATGGCCTGTTGGTTAATATTGGGTCTAGCAGTGCCCCCCTTGTTGAGTCCTGAACCAGTTATGAAAGGTAATTGTCTCTCATAGTTGTCAGAAACCTATTACCTTTGCTTGAACTACAGGTTTGTGTTTCCCAATGTATTTCCGGGTAGTTAAAGTCCCCCATAATAATGACTTCTCCTTGAGTCGCTGCTTCATCTATTTGCTTTATGAGGATATTCTCTGCTGCTTCCATTATTTTTGGAGACTTATAACAAACCCCTATCAGTAATTTACTATTTTTCCCCCTCCCCTTATCTCCACCCACAGGGACTCTACATTTTCATTAGATTCATATATATCCTCACGCAAGATGGGTTTTAAGGATGATTTTACATATAAACACACCTCCCTCCCCCCTCGCTTGTTTGTACGGCCATTTCTGAACAGACTATAATCCTGTAAATTAACTGCCCAGTCATGGCTCTCATCCAGCCATGTCTCAGATATCCCCACCATGTCTTAATTATTTTCCAACAAAATTAATTCTAATTACTCCATTTTGTTGGTGAGGCTTCTTGCATTAGTGTACATGCATTTTATGTATCTCTCTGTACCTCTATTCCTTCTTACTATATTGACTTTTCTAACCCCACCTCCAGTTTCTTTATTTCTGCCCAGGTCACTATCTGCACTATCTTCCCCACCTGTAAAATGAATACCCCCCACCCCCCCAATCCCTAGTTTAAACACTCCTCCAACCTTCTAGCCATTTTCTCCCCCAGCACAGCTACACTCTCCCCATTAAGGTGCAGCCTATCCCTAACGTGGAACCTGTAACCAACTGAGAAGTTGGCCCAATTCTCTAGGAACCCAAACCCCTCCTTCCTACACCAACTCCTGAGTCACTTATTTATCTCCCTCATTTCCCATAGCCTCTCTGGCGTGGCACATGGTACACAAAGTATTTCAGAGAATACCACCTTGGAGGTCCTTACTTGAAGCTTGCAGCCTAAATCCCTGAAATCATCTTTAAGGCCCTTCCACCTACCTCTAACTTTGTCATTTGTGCCAATGTGCACCATAACCGCTGGGTCCTCACCAGCCCCTCCCAGCAATCTGTCAACCTGATCAGCGATGTGCCGGACTCGAGCGCTAGGTAGTCAGCACACTGTTCGACGATCCTTGTCTTTGTGACAGATTGCCCTATCTTTTCCCCTAATAATTGAGTCCCCCACTACCAGCACCTGCCTGGCCTGCCTTGCTCTCCTATTTCCCCCCTTACTGGAGCTGACACTCCTCCGACTTTCAGAGGACATGCCTTGCTGCTGCAGTGCTACCCCTGTACTGACACTCCCCTCAACTTTGCAAACGTATTGGAGTGTGCCAGATCAGGACTAGCCTCCCTTGCATTCTTCCCTCTACCCCCACTTCTAACTGTCACCCAGCTAGCTGCCTCACTGTCCTGCAGCTACCTACTACCACCCTCCCCCACATCTACCCCAGTGAGCAGCTGCTCAGTGAGCAGCAGATGCCTTTCCATATTGTCAATGGATCTCAGTGTTGCCTGCTGCTCATTTAGACCTCGTACCTGGGCTTCCAAACGCACAACGTGCACACATCTCGCACAGCAGTATGCACCCACGACCGGCTGTTCAAGGATTGCATACTTGTGGCAAGATGTACACTGGATAGCATTGTCAATAATGGAGCTCATTTCCTAATGGGGATTGCATTAGACAGAAATGTTAAGTAAAAAGAAATGTAAAGAATTAATAAAATACAGACAGCAATTCAGTCCAAATTCCTCCCTTCCAAACTCCGTGAATCCAAAATCACTGAATCAGAAGTCACACACTTACTTCCGTTCGGACTTGCGCTCCAGTCACACTCAGCTCGTTCACACTTGCTAAGGAAGAAGATTTAAAGAGTTTTTTTCCCCCTTTAGCAGCAATCCAACCTACAGCTCAATGCACTTCCAAAGGACTGGATGCCCCAACCAGCTGCCCCTTATAAACCAATAATTATAACTCCCTCACCCTTAATGAACCCCTTGTGAGTATAGCTACACCTCAGGATTTAAGTGCAATGTAGTTAACCCTTAAACACGCAGGTAGTAAAATAAGAAACTGTAGAACTGTAGAGAGCAAATAGGTTTTAAAAAGCCCAATAAAATTAAACAGGTAGAAAAGCACTCAGCAGTTCACAATTCAGCAACTCACAGCAATTCACACTGATATTTTCTGCAGGATTCCCAAATACCTTTTCACTGAATCACAAGTCACACACTTTCTTCCATTTGCACTTACGCTCTGGTCACACTCAGCTCGTTCACAGTCGCTTAGTAAGAAGATTTAAAAAGTTGTTTTTTTTTCCTCTTTTGTAGCAATCCAACCTTCAGCTCAATGCACTTCCAATATATTTCTCCATACTGAATAATGGACCCCATGTAATGCTCCATACAGGATTCTGGCCTCCATATAATGCTCCATGCAGGATGGGCCCCATATTTTTATTTATTTATTTTACTCACTTATATAGTGCCATTAATTCCACAGCGCTTTACATACATTATCGTCACTGTCCACATTGGGGCTCACAATCTATATTCCCTATCAGTATGTTTTTGGAGTGTGGGAAGAAATCAATGCAAACACGGGGAGAACATACAAACTCCTTGCAGATGTTGTCCTTGGTGGGATTTGAACACAGGACCCCAGTGCTGCAAAGCAACAGTGCTAATGCTCCATGCAGGCTTGTCCCCATATAATGCTCCATCCAGAATACTGGCCCCAATATAATGCTCCATCCAGAATACTGGCCCCAATATAATGCTCCATCCAGAATACTGGCCCCAATATAATGCTCCATGCAGAATACTGGCCCCAATATAATGCTCCATCCAGAATGCTGGCCCCATATAATGCTCCATTCAGAATACTGGCCCCATATCATGCTCCATACAGGATTCTGGCCCCATATAACGCTCCATACAGAATACTGGCCTCCATATAGTGCTCCATGCAGGCTGGGCCGCAAATAATGCTCCATGCAGGCTGAGCCCCATATAATGCTCCATGCAGGCTGGGCCCCATATAATGCTCCATGCAGGCTGGGCCCCATATAATGCTCCATGCAGCCTGGGTCCCATAGGATGCTCCATGCAGGCTGGGTGGCATACAATGCCCCACATAATGCCCCACGCAGTCAGGGCCCCATATAATGCTCCACGCAGGCTGGGTTCCATATAATGCCCCTCTCAGGCTTGGCCCCATATAATGCTCCATTCAGAATACTGGCCCCATATCATGCTCCATACAGGATTCTTGCCCCATATAACGCTCCATACAGAATACTGGCCCCCATATAGTGCTCCATGCAGGCTTGGCCCCAAATAATGCTCCATGCAGGCTGAGCCCCATATAATGCTCCATGCAGACTGGGCTCCATATAATGCTCCATGCAGGCTGGGCCCCATATAATGCTCCATGCAACCTGGGTCCCATAGGATGCTCCATGCAGGCTGGGTGCCATACAATGCCTCACATAATGCCCCACGCAGTCAGGGCCCCATATAATGCTCCACGCAGGCTGGGTTCCATATAATGCCCCACTCAGGCTGGGCCCCATATAATGCATGCTACCACAAACCACAGGAGTTTTGTTGGCAAAGATAAAAAGACAAGTATTTTATTAAACATATACAGACATAGGACATACAAAAAGGAACAACCCGGCATAAGAAGTGGGGCTGCATAAATACATATAAGTAAGTGAACCAATCCTAAATAGTAAACCTAACAATGGATAAAAACAAGTGCCACAATATTAAACCCTTCGTGGGATAGTTGTCTGAGTGCTATATAGAAAAAGTCTAAAGTTTAAAGAACATTTTGTATATCTAGTGTAACAAATCGCATAAGCACTTAGACTCCCAAAATAAAGATTCAAATCATGATATTGCACGCTTACCCATTATTAAATAGCAGCCACACCAGAAAAAAATCCCCAACGCACGTTTCGCTTTGTATATTTAATCGCTTCCTCGGGGGGAATGCAAAAAAGGACCTTCCATGCCGATTTAAGTATGTTCAGGACCTGCGATCACATGGTCACAGTGGACCAATCACATAATGGTATGTCGGCGCATGCGCACTGAGCCGCGTGCGTCAGCCGCACCGCCCACGGCCATCAAGGCAGACTGCACGTGTCCGGAAGAGCAGGGTGAGTAACCATAGCTCCCAGACAACAAACAGGCTCCATAAAGATGCCGGGGGCGGAGCGGGGACAACAGACAGCGCAGCACACACGCGCACACCATTCAACACAGATTAATGGCAACAGCTAATACACATAAAGAGAAGGCACCAAATGACAATTGTAAATCCAGTCAAAGTGGTATGAATTCATAAATTGAAGGATGATGCCAATTCATGATGCAGGATAATAAATCAAGCTATGGAAGAGAAAAAGAAAAATAAATATACACAGGACAAGAAACATAATAAAACATTAAAAATGTGAAAACATAAAATAATAAAAATAAATGTACCAAAGGGTTACTGTTGTTCACAAAAACGGGGCGAAGCTTAACGTTTCATTAAGGCCATTGGGAAACATAGTTCCCAGTTCTATTATCCATTTGGCCTCTCTCTGAGCTAGAAGTTTTTTTATATTACCTCCTCGGATGCCACCATGGATGGCCTCAATTCCCCGTACCATGAAGGTTTTGGGGTTACTACCATGATGTTGCCTAAAATGGCGTGGGATAGTTTTTAAAGAAGGGATGTCTGTCACCGTCCTTGCTGCACCAATGTCTCTCACATGCTCCCTGATCCTAACCCGCATTTCTCTAGATGTGAGTCCAATGTATATTTTTCCACATCCGCAGGTTGCATGGTATATAACATTAGAGGTCCCACATGAGATGTATTCATTAATTTTATAGTTGCGGTTTCCCGAGGAATTGGAGAACTCAGTACTGCGAGAGACATTGGTGCACGCCAGACAGTGACCACATGGCACACATCCCTTTCTTGGTCCCCTTGACCCAAAAAAATTAGGTTTAGGCGCAACATAATGACTTTTAACCAGAATATCTTTAATATTTCTGCATCTCCAGGAAGTCATAAGAGGAGATGCTGAAATATACGGAGCCAATGAAGGTTCAGTCAATAAGATCGACCAATGTCGTTGCATAATTGTTCTCATAAGTTACCAGTCTTGATTATATGTGGAGATAAATCTAGGTGGTCCAAAATTTTCCTTTGATTTAATAATGGGGCGTAACAGTTTATTACGTGGGGTAGCCCTCGCTCTCCTATACCCTTGTTTAACACACCGTTTGCTGTAGCCTCTCTCCGCAAATCGTTGGGAAAGGTCCCTAGCCTGTTCCTCAAATTTAACCTCAGAAGAGCAAATCCGCTTTATCCTGAGAAATTGACCAACTGGGACAGCCCTAACTGTAGAAACATTATGTGCTGAATCAGCATGTAATAATGCATTCACTGATGTGGATTTACGATAGATATCAGTCTGGATATATCCTTGTTCGTCTACCTCAAGGGAAATATCCAAAAAATAAATTTTTTTAGCACTATATTGGAAGGTCAGTTTGATATTAAAGGGGTTGTCATTAAGTTGGTCCATGAATTGCTCCAGCTCAAAGGCGGTGCCTTGCCAAATAATAAGAAGATCATCAATATATCTTAGCCAGCACTGCACATGGTTGGCGGCCCGCGCCCCCGCATCACCAAACAAACACCTCTCCCAGAAACCAAGGAAAAGGTTTGCGTACGCGGGCGCACAGGCCGCCCCCATGGCAGTGCCGCGTCTCTGCAAATAAAAAGTGTCTTTAAAAACAAAAAAATTGTGTGTTAACACAAACCGGAGCAATTCAAGGACCAAATCACCCAATTGGCTGTCCCAGTTTGAACTCCCCAGGAAGAAGCGGACTGCTCTAATGCCATCTTCATGATCAATGCAGGTATAAAGGAATTCAATATCCGCAGTAACCAACAACATATCTGATTCCACAAAGATCCCGTCCACCCTTCCCAGCACGTCCGTCGTGTCCCTAACAAATGACGGCAAGGTTTCCACCATAGGTTTCAAATAGTAATCTATAAACTTACATATTGGTTTACATAACCCATCTATTCCTGACACGATCGGACGGCCAGGAGGGTCAACGGGATCCTTGTGGATTTTTGGAAGAAGGTAAAAGGTTGGAATTTTTGGGTATTTAACCATTAGTCCCTCAAAAATCTGTTTTGTGATAATTCCTTGATCAAAGGCTACGCAGAGTATGGAGTGCAGCTGAGCCGAAAAAGAAGCGAGGGGTGAGAAAGCTAGTTTTTCATAAATGTTTCTATCTCTCAGTTGTCTGAGAGCCTCTCTCTCATATTTGTTTATAGGCCAGATAACGATATTTCCCCCCTTGTCCGCAGCCTTGAAGACTACATCATCAAGTGCCTGCAGCTCCTTCAAGGCTTGTCTTTGTCTATAGCTGAGATTACCACGTCTTGGTTGTGTAGAGATTTTCTTGAAATCATCCAAAACTAATTTAGTGAAGATTCCAACAGCTGGACATAAGGACAAGGGGGGAAACCTCGTTGATCTGGGTATAACATCCTGAGGGAACATACCTTGTTTCTCAATACTCTGCTCTTGTAATAATTCCTCCAAAATGGAGAGGGCCTCCCGCTCAGCTGTACTATCCAGGCCAAAATCCAATGTACCACGATTATGTAGTTTTTTCATAATCAATTAAAGGGAGAAGATATAAAGATCTTTCATAGCTGTAAACAGATGAAATGGGTTAGTTGGTGCAAAGGACAGACCTCTACTCAGTACTTCGCATTGTGCTGGACTGAGATTATGTGATGATAGATTAATTACCTGTAGGCTTGTCTTAAGGCCCCGTCACACTAAGCGATGCAGCAGCGATCCCGACAACGATACGACCTGTCAGGGATCGTTGCTGCATCGCTAATACATCGCTGGTGAGCTGTCAAACAGGCAGGCTCACCAGCGATGAGGGGAGCAGCGATATCGTGGAAAGAATCGTTCCACGATGTCCTGCTCCCGTTCCCAGCCTGCTGCTTAAGCAGGAGCAGGCTGGTAACTATGGTAAATATCGGGTTACTAAGTGCGCGTGTGCCCCTAGTAACCCGCTGTTTACCATGGATACCACTCTGCTACCGTGCGCTGGAGCCTCCGCTCACCGTAGCAGAGTGGTATCTATGGTAAACAGCGGGTTACTAAGGGCCCGTGTGCCCCTAGTAACCCGCTGTTTACCATGGATACCACTCTGCTACCGTGCGCTGGAGCCTCCGCTCACCGTAGCAGAGTGGTATCTATGGTAAACAGCGGGTTACTAAGTGCGCGCGTGCCCCTAGTAACCCGATATTTACCATGGATACCAGCCAGATCGTTGGTCCCGCTGGTCACACACAGCGATGTGTGCTGGCCAGCGGGAGGCCAACGACCAAAAAATGGTCCAGGACACTTTGCAACGATCAGCGACCTCACAGCAGGGGCCTGATCGTTGCAAAGTGTCACACATAGCGACATCGCTGGTGAGGTCGCTGGTGAGTCACCAAAACCGTGACACAGCAGCGATCTCGCTAGCGATATCGCTTAGTGTGACGGGACCTTTAGTTTTTTTTATCCTGTTGATTGTTTGTCAAATTCTTACGTTTAGCAGCCAATCTAGTTTTGTTGTATATAAAAATAGGGGTTTGGCCATCATTTCCCTCCATACTTGTCTTTGTTTGACTTTCATCCACAGATGTAACGGATACACTTGATCCCGATCTAGAACGAGATCCAGGTCTAGTGTAATGCGTAGTACGTGATCGACTAGTATTCATCTTCCACTTATAAACCCGACTGGTCGCTTTATCATTTGAGTCTCTTTGGAACTTCTTAGTTTTAGTAGATACAATTTCTTTCTCCCATAATTGGAGATCATGATCTAACTCTTCACTGAGTTTTTTCAATGCGTCAGCTGATAATTCCTTTTTTAAGATCTCCTGTAATTCCTCTATTTCGTTTTCAAGACTATTCAATGTGGTTTGATTAAAGTTACATAGTAGTTCCATAAAACCTTTTGCACATGAGTCTGCTAAGTCCTCCCATTTGGACTTGAAAACATCATCTTCCAGAGGGAAGGACGGGAACACCTGCACCCTCAATCCACGGGGAATTAATCCTCTTTGAATGTACTTCTCGAGGAAGGCACGATTCCACCATGTTTTAATCCTTTTATTTAAAAGGCTCTTAAGTCTCACCACCGTTTGTTGTAAACCCTTGTCACTGGTATCAATCATAAAGCCAGAGTCATCCTTAAACACTTCATTCAATTTAAGGAGCCACGCCTGATCACGGGCCCTAAAGTCCATATTACCCTTTGAATCTGCTGTGAAGGACACAGAAAAATAGACAATTAACCATACATTCATCAGGTGCATAGTAATGAACCACTCTACCCAAGTTTGGGTCCCAAAACATGAGAAATACTGGCCCCATATCATGCTCCATACAGGATTCTTGCCCCATATAACGCTCCATACAGAATACTGGCCCCCATATAGTGCTCCATGCAGGCTGGGCCCCAAATAATGCTCCATGCAGGCTGAGCCCCATATAATGCTCCATGCAGGCTGGGCTCCATATAATGCTCCATGCAGGCTGGGCCCCATACAATGCTCCATGCAACCTGGGTCCGATAGGATGCTCCATGCAGGCTGGGTGCCATACAATGCCTCACATAATGCCCCACGCAGTCAGGGCCCCATATAATGCTCCACGCAGGCTGGGTTCCATATAATGCCCCACTCAGGCTGGGCCCCATATAATGCTTCATCCTGTATGGGCTCCATATAATGTCCCATGTTGTATGGCCCCCATATAATGCCCCATCCTGTATGGGTTCCATATAATGCCCCACCTTGTATGGGCCCCATATAATGCTCCATGCCTCCATACATAAAATAATCAAATACTCACCTCTCCTGCTGCTGCTACTCTGCTCTGCTCCGGACTCCTCAGCGTCGCCTTCTTCCTCCTCTCTGCGCTGTGACTGCGCGCCGGAGTACCCGACGGTGAGTGGGCCCCCCGTCTGCTCAGGGGGGCCCCGGCGCTTGCCTGGGTGCTGATGCCGGGCCTGGTTATAAGGTATAGCAGTACAAGATCACTGCTATTCCTTATGACCTGTCAGTGCTGCAAAATGTACTGTGCATGATCAAGCTATCTTGCTAGTGCCTGGTGACCCGAATGTCGACATGACAACACTGGCACTGAGTGCTGGCTGTCATTTGTCAGAATCAGCTGACACCTGGCAGCGATCACGCCCGCATAGCCTCTGTGCCCACGCGATTGCCAAGATGTAATAATGCGTATCTGGTCCATAAAGCCCAGAGCACACGGACGTATTATTACGTATAATGTCAGAAAGGGGTAAAAATAATTTATGTCTTTTGTATTATCAACCAAACCTGCTTCTTTGGTGCGATTTTTTTTTTTTTTTAAAGGTAGATTTTCTTCTTTTACCTTATATAAAGGTTCTCTGAATTAATGTTTAAGACATCTTTAAGCTTGTTTCAAATTCAGGAGATCATTTTGAACCCCTATAGTTAAGGATTTTTTGTGTAACCTTTCTAGAGTGCTTATTTGATAGAGCAAGGAGGAAACTTCTTTTTCTCTAACCTTTTTTAGGTGGGAACTTAGCGCGAGCAATTCACCTCGAATAACAGCTTTATGTGCTTCCCAAACCACTGGGGGAGGGGTGCCAGATCCTGAGTTTTCAAGGAAGTAGAAATCTAAAACCTTGGATATTTTGGTAATAATTTCCTCATTACCCAGCATAGATTTGTTTAACCTCCATGTAAAGTGAAGCTATGGCCAATTCCAAGAATACAGGTTCATGATGAGATAGCGTTATAAAACCAATTGAGGTAGATTTAATCAGGGACAAACACAAGCTTTGAAGAAAGATGTAGTCGAGGCTATGATATGTGGAGTGTGGATTAGAGAAAAAAGTTAATCTTTCATAGAGGTTGAGGAGGCTCCAGATGTCAATAAGTTGTAAGGAATTTAAAGATAAATGGATTCTTTTGAGGGCTCTTTATGATAAAGTGGAGAGAGCAGTGGAAATGTCAAAGAGTGGATTTAAAGTGGTGTTAAGATCTATACCTAGTATGAGAATGCCCTCTTTGAAGGAATTCAGGGTCTCTAATGTTCTGATGAGCCATGCTGATTGGCCCTTGTTTGGTACTTCAAGGTTACAGAGTGTGACAGTGGTATTAGTAACATATCCCTTAACAAAAACTTATCTGCCTTCTGCATCAATTAAGTGATGTTTTGACGTGAAGGGCAAAATTTTGGGTATTGCAATGCTAACTCCCTTAGCTGTAGCTGAGCTACACCTATGGAACCATAGACGAAACTTACCGTATTTTTCGGACTATAAGACGCACCAGACCATAAAATGCACCTAGGTTTTAGAGGAGGAAAAGAGAAAAAAAATATAAGCAAAAAATGTGGTCATGATGCCCTGTTAAGGGGGAGGGGGTCTGCTGCTGACACTGTTATAGGTGTAATGTCCCCTAATTCTGTTAATATCCCCATCCTGGTATATATGGCCTTCTCTTTCCTGTTATACGTGGCCCTCATCCCCATCCTGATATGTATGGCACCCCAATCCCCCATCCTGGTATGCAAGGCTCCCTCATCCCTCTTCCTGGTATGTACAGTATGGCACCCTTCATCCTGTTATGTATGGCCCCCCTCACACCCATCCTGGATTGTATGGCACCTTCATCCTCTTCCTGATCTGTATGGCACTCTTCATCCCTATATGTATGGCCCCCCTCATCCTGGTATGTATAGCCCCCCTCGTCCTGGTTTGTATGGCTCCCTACATCCATGTATGTATGGCCCCCTTCATCCTTGTATGTATGGCCCCCCTCATGCCTCATCCCTGTATGTATGGCCCCTCTCATGCCTCATCCCTGTATGTATGGCTCCCCTCATCCCGCTATGTATGGCCCCCCTCATCCTTGTATGCATGGCCCCCTCATCCTGGTAGCCGCACAGCAGCTAAAGTGTGCGCGCTATTAGGGAGAATGAATGGTCACTGCTCCCCATACACGCAGTCCCAGCATGGTGAGCAGTGACTATTCCATTACAGAGCGTGACACAGCGCTGGAGGAGAGAGGAAGTGAGTATGAGTGTTTATTTTTTTTTTCTGTGCAGCGTGACGGGTATTAGGGGGTACCAAGCATACCTGAATGAGGTGGGCTTAAATACAGGGATGAAAGAGGCCATACATACCGGGATGAGGGGGGGCCATACATACAGGGTGCCATACTTACCAGGAGCCGGGCTGCAGGCACAGTGTGCCAGTTATTAAGGAAAATTAATATTCACTACTCCCCACGCCCATGGACGTGGGGAGCAGTGAATATTCATTTTCTTTAGTAGCGGGCACAGTGTAGGCTGCAGCAGGTGGCTGCTGCCTCCTATGCACCGCTATTCCGCCACTGTCGCTTCCCCCACCACCCACAGCCACAGTATTTATGTATATCGGACTATAAGACATACCCCCACTTTGCTCCAATATTTTGGAGGAAAAAATTGCGTCTTATAGTCTGAAAAATACAGTAGATCCAGAAATATTTGGAGTGCGGCCTGATTTGCAGGCTATTGAAGCATACTATGGAACCTTGATTTCCAAATGAAAACCTTCTGAACTGTGTCAATGACTGCCTTCTGGACATCTGTCAAGTCAACAGTCTTTCCCATGATTGTGGAGCCTACTGAAAAAGATTAATGGATCTTTTTAAACGCTTAGGAAGCCTTTGCAGGTGTTTTTTTGTTAATTATTTTAATTTGCTGAGATAATTAGTTTTGTGTTTTCATTGTCTGTAAGCCATAATCATCAACATTAGCAGAAATAAACACTTGAAGTAGATCACTCTGTTTTTAATGACCCTATATAATATATCAGTTTCACTTTTTGTATTGAAGAACTGAAATGATTTAACTTTTTGATGATATTCTAATTTAGTGAGATGCACTTGTACTTGTAACTTGAAGACATACTTGTAACTTGAAGGTGAGCATGTGGGTAAACATTTTGTAGTACAGAGTCAAAGAAAAATATTTATGGTGTGATGTGTTCACTACGGACCCTCTCTTTATCATAATTATATTCTCACCACATTTTACTATCACTTTCATTTTACTATTACTTAAACAAAAGCCAAGTTTTATGTCCTGCTACAGATAGATTATTGCAATGGTCTTCGGCCTTCCTGCAATTTATTGTAATTTCATCCCTCCAAGGAACATTTCTTCTGCAGGTTTATTCAAACACGACATAAACCAGTGCAGAGATCAACATAAACGTGGCCTTTCTGGCAATATGAGAAAACAAAACATAACTTATAGCACAGTCCATATACCTGTTGGGATCTGTCCCCTCAGGGTACAATCAACAGTCCTGCACAGTTGCACATAACCACTTCCCTGGAGGTCTCTGGCCTCTACACACACAGAGAGAGAAAAAAACCATCAGTGGCTGGGCATTAAATTTCCTGAACCAAACCCTTGGGGTGGAGATGTGGTGAGCAGACGCTGCTGCATGTAACAGAGCAGGGCTTGAACAGCACAGATGCCGGGGAAGCGGCCCTGTACAGATGCCGGGGAAGCGGCCTGGGCCCCGATAACGAGTGGGCCCCACTGATGGCCCAGGGCCATGTGACATGCCTGAGGCCCTGCACTGCCACATGACTGAGGAGCTGGACGGGACACAGGCCAGGGGGCAGGTGAGCGAGCTTCCCCAATCCCCATATAAAAAATATTTCTAATGTGTGTGCGCATGTATGATGTGAATGTCTGTGTATGTCAGTGTGTATGACTGTGTATATATATATTGATATCTGTTTTATATGTGTCTTTAAGAATGTGCTCAAATATGTATGTGTATGTATCTAAGCATGTCTGTATATTGTGTGTGTATATCTGTGTACCATGTTCATGTGTGTATGTGTGTGCATACCTGTGTGCCGTGTGCATGCGCATGTCTGTGTACTGTGTGTGCATGTCTGCGTATTGTGTGCATGTCTGCGTATTGTGTGCATGTCTGCGCATTGTGTGCATGTCTGCGTATTGTGTGCATGTCTGCGTATTGTGTGCATGTCTGCGTATTGCGTGCATGTCTGCGTATTGTGTGTGTGCGTGTCTGCGTTTTGTGTGTGTCTTCGTACTGTGTATGTGAGCGTGTCTGCGTATTGTGTGTGTGTGCGTGTCTGCGTATTGTGTGTGTGCGTGTCTGCGTATTATGTGTGTGTGCGTGTCTGCGTATTGTGTGTGTGCGTGTCTGCGTATTGTGTGTGTGCGTGTCTGCGTATTGTGTGTGTGTGTCTATATTGTGTGTGTGTGCATGTTTGCGTATTGTGTGTGTGCATGTTTGCGTATTGTGTGTTTGCGTGTCTGAGTATTGTGTGTGTGTCTGCTTATTGTGTGTGTCTGCGTATTGTGTGTGTGTGTGCGTGTCTGCGTACTGTGTGTGTGTGTGCGTGTCTGCGTACTGTGTGTGTGTGCGTGTCTGCGTACTGTGTGTGGGCCTGCGTGTCTGCGTACTGTGTGTGGGCCTGCGTGTCTGCGTACTGTGTGTGGGCCTGCGTGTCTGCGTACTGTGTGTGTGTGTGCGTGTCTGCTTACTGTGTGTGCTTGCATGTCTGCGTACTGTGTGTGCGTGCATGTCTGCGTACTGTGTGTCTGTGTGCGTGCATGTCTGCGTACTGTGTGTGTGCGTGTCTACATACTGTGTGTGTGCCTGCGTGTCTGCGTACTATGTGTGTGCGTGCGTGTCTGCGTACTATGTGTGTATGTCTGTGTACTGTGTGTGTGTGCGTGTCTGCGTACTGTGTGTGTGTGCCTATCTACATACTGTGTGTGTGCCTGCGTGTCTGCGTACTATGTGTGTGCGTGCGTGTCTGCGTACTGTGTGTGTGTGCGTGTCTACATACTGTGTGTGTGCCTGCGTGTCTGCGTGCTATGTGTGTGCGTGCATGTCTGCGTACTATGTGTGCGTGTCTGCGTACTGTGTGTGTGCGTGTCTGCGTACTGTGTGTGTGCGTGCATGTCTGCGTACTGTGTGTGTGCATGCATGTTTCCATATGTGAAGGATGAGGTGGCAGCCTGGGACCTGTGTTGTGTACCTATATTTCTCCGCCGTATCTGTGCTTCATGAATCGTGGTATGTGCTAAAGGCGTCTACTGAGACTCTTTCGCCCGGGGCCCACAAAAACCAGGAGCCGGTCCTGGTAGGAGATCTGCTATGTTCCCAAATGATAATCCGCATGTGCTATGCACATGCTGCGGAAATTTCCGCTGCGGTTATCATTGTGGAAAAGTCCGCAGCACTACCAATTATTTTGCGGAATCGCGGTGATTTCGCCACCATTGACTTGCATTGAATCGCTTAATATCCGCATGACTACATGTGCACATGTGGATATTAAGCGATTCAATGTGCGGATGGTACCCATGTCTGGATAAGAGGAGACTCTCCTCCAGACCCGGGTACCATAGTACCTGTAAAGAAAAAAAAAAGAATTTAAAATAAAAAATACATTATACTTACCTTTTGATTTGTCCCCAACCTCCATAGCGTCCTGGCTCCCCGGCAGCTCACGTTGGTCTAAAAGGACCTTCCATGACGTCATTTATTCATGTGACGGGTCACATAACCGCTGACGTCGGTGGTCGCGTGACCCGTCGCATAACTAAATTACGTCATGGAAGGTCCTTTTACACCACCACGAGACACCGTAGAGACCGGACGCATCGAATTAGGAGACCGGGGGCCATCGGAAGGTGAGTATATGGTTTTCTTTTTATTTTTTACCATTTTTATTCTTTATTTTAACAAACTTGGTCACTCTTTATAAAATCCATGCCGTTTGCTTGGATTTATATAGTTTTACCAAGTTGTCAAGCACTTTCCAAGTGATGCTAAAATCGCTTAGAAAGCTCTTGACAACCCGCATGCGAAATCGCATGATCAAAACCCTTCACAAACGTTTTGTCTGCCAGGTAGATGCAGAAACGCTCAGGAAAAATCTGGAGCATTTCTGCATCATGGGCACATAGCCTGACAGCCACTCACAAAAAAGATCCAACCCTGTCATGGCCGATTAACCCCTCTGAGCACATAACATGCTGGAGTCAAATGGTTTTCACATCACGGGAGATAGCAATCTGCGTGATGCATATCTCCCCCCTACTTACATTGCCAGTGATCCTTTCAAACCGTCCTGTGGCAGGTTTTGACAACTAGATGTGGTGTTCAGCTTTCACACCATTTATGGTTTCTGGTCTCCGTCAGAATACCGACTCTGGATCAATCTTACGGAACGGAAAACAATTTTTCTGACTCTCAGTTTTTCCTCATGCTGAGGAACCTTTAGCTTTGAGAACAGATGAACATCTCGACAGCGATGGCCTACTTTGAACCATTAGCAGAGCACATAGTGTGGTTGCTGACTTTGCCAGGCTAGTTAAACCTTGTGTCTGTTCACTTGGCTTGTTGCATTCCGTGACATGCTGTAACATTCCCAGAGTCCCCTATTCAAAAGAAAGAGACTAAAAAAGGCTTCTTTCAGGCTCATTATGGAGGAGAAAGTTTCTGCATACCATTTGTTTATTGTAAAGGAAGCGCAGTGGGATGTGCCTTCCTACACAGAATGCCACAGCAAAGGAGGGTATACTATGTAATATAGGTTTTCCTTAGTCAGCTTCTATAGCGGATAGATGCCTTGACACTCATCCTGACCGTGGCCAATGTCAGACATATACCTCTTGAGGGCATGCACCTACCAGTGAACACAAATGCTGTGTATACCTAGCTTCACAGTTGATCACATTAGTTTGAACTTCTTTAGTGCCAATGTCAAGTGTGACAGTGACATTTAACTGACTACTACATAGTGGTCCTCAGTTCTGTTGACCATCGGCCCTCCATGTAGTACAACCACAGGTTTCTGAAGGGTTATTGTAAAGTTTTTTGTTTTATTTTTAAGTAGTAAATGAAAACTCTATGTAAATTTGGAATCTCATAAGTAAACTGGCCTGTAGAGCAGAGTCAACATATCACCAACAGATTACCATTAAGTGAACGGCGCTAATCAGTGATGAGAGAACACTAAAATGCTCAGGTGCTCGTTGCTAAGGTCAGGCAAATCGTAATGCTCGGATGGTCAACACAAGCAGCCCAATGTTATTCAGTGGGAAACTCGAGCATTTTTCCGGCGGTTCCCCTGGAGTTCTGAAGGGGGCCGAAAAATTGGCCAAATCGGTGGAAACAGTGCTGAATTGTTATGGAAACAGCATGGGGAAGACCTCTGGAAGCATTGACTCCCTGGTCACTGCTGTTAACATTTTTACTCCACTTTTACTGACTGCGAATAAAACATACAAAAAGTAAGCCAAAATGGACTTTCCTTGAAAAAAATGGTAAGGAACATTCTTTCCAGGGTAATGACTTGTATGTAAAGCAAAAACACAAATGCTCCACCAAACGTTGGGTTATGTTCACACATAGCGTTTTTGATGCGTTTTTGCACTTTTGCATTGCTTTCAACAATGAAAAATACATACATCAGTAAATGTGATTTTAACATTTTACTACCTTATCTGGCCATATGGTGTTTAAGACATGATCAGACAAATCCTGTTTCATTTATGAAGGAGGTACTCTGAAAGTCGCAAAGCCTATTTTTACAAGGCCTTCACTTTGCCCTTACTATTGTTAGACAGCCGTCAGCCGGCTATGCTTTGTTGTTCCCATTATTAAGGAGTGGGTCTCTTATTGTCACGGGTGTAAAATAATACTTCTTTCTGTATTATTTTCTCTACTGAGGACTTCTCAAAGTATCAATATCACGATATTCTTATAAAAAAATGTATCTATTTATTCTTGGATTGTCCATTAAAAAGAATCAGATTGCAGCAGGTACATACAATAATTAGTTATAAAGTAATTGTCCATTTGTCCATAATTAGCTTAATTGTTGAGATTCACCCATCTTTCCTTGGATCCTGGCTGGTAAATCATGTCTTTGTCCAGCACGTGTCCAGGCCTACGTCAGCTGCTTCTCAGCATGCATGAAGATTCTTCTTGTGGGGTGGGAAGAACAAGAGAGCCCCCCCTTTCTGTACCATGGGCTTTTATAGCCAGTCGTATGGCACACCTGTTCTACATATGGTAGTGAACTAAAAATACACACACAAATAGCGCATGTCAACTAGACACGATGGCTGATGCAATCCTTGTATAGAACTCAAAATTAAGGATAAAATGAATATCCATTATTAATTAACATTCCAAATGAATTTCCATAATTAACCATTTAGCAACGGGTGTGTCAGAAGTGGCAGACTGTCGCCCTGCAGTTGGCTGCAGGAGATCTCTACTTTTGGCATTACAGACATCTTACAGACTGTCTCTAGGACCTAGCGGCTACCTTCCTCTTGTTAAATAGCTCCCTGGTCTGGGTGTATAAATACCTGCTGTGTATCATAGGGAGGTACTGGCAATATTCATTTACTTCTTGTGAAGGCTTTTGCAAGAGCAGTACTGCTTCCTCTCTGGTGCCTGAGTACGTGTGCGCATTTGTTTGGAGTTGTCTAAAGCTAAACAATTTCCCCTGTTTGTCGTCCCTTATTGCCTTTAGTGTTCTGTGGGGATCGACTACTGGTCATCTCCTCCCTTCCCTAGCCTGAGTCTAACGCCAGGGAAGGACAGAGCGAGGTACGCGTGCGACGATTGGTGAAGAGCCAATATAGGGTCGATAGGGGAGATGGGATGACATTATACCAGACTAGGAGGTTTCCACTCCCCCCTTTCCCTAGAGTCTGGGCTCTCTTTTTCTCTTCCCTTTGTGTTGCTCTAAGTCTTTCCATACTTTGCATGACGTTATCGCCGGCCAAGCACATTTTGAAAAGGAAAAAAAAAACAAAAAAATAACCTGACACTTTTTTTCTCTGTGTGTTTTTGGGCGTGGACCTTTTTTTTTCCTTTCTCCCCTGGTTTGGGTTCAGTTGCAGAGCTCGCAGAGTAGTTCCGCTCTCTGTCTCTGGAGGTGAATGACCAGGTTGCCAATGTTGGGTCTCTGCATGTAGGCCTGCCCAGCCTGAACCCAAGGTTGCCCTCCCGGACAGGTATTCTGGAGGTAGGGACAAATTTTTTGTAATCAAGGAGGCATGCAAATTGTATTTTGAACTTCGTCCCTATTCCTTCTGAAATGAGGAGCAACGGATTGGAATTGTGATCTCTCTACTGCAGTGAGATCCTCAGTCGTGGGCGTTTTCTTTACCGCAGGACTTGGTTTGTCTCCAGTCTTTGGAGGTTTTTTTTGAGGCTCTGTCCCTCATCTATGATGACCCTGACCGAGTCGCCTTGGCTGAGTCGGTTAGTGTAAATGTACAATTCAGAATTCTGTATATGGGCAACGGATTCCAAATGGAATGACTCAGCCCTTAGAAGTCAATTTTGTGAGGGGCTTTCTGAAAGGTTGAAAGATACCTGAAACCCCTCAGTCCTTGGAGGCTGCCATGCCGTTGGCCATACGTCTTCATAGATGCCTTTGGGATAGACGAGTGATACCACCTTCTCCGAGGCCTTCTGGTCGGGGTTGTGTACCTCTGCAGGGGGAGCGGTCTAGGGGTGTACCAGTACTGGGGGAGGTGGAGGAACCCATGCAGTTAGGGGGTATCTCTGCATCATACATCTCCCTGAAGATTTGCAAGAAAATATGCGTATTTTTTTTGTGGGAAAAAGGGACATTTTGTTGGGACCTGTCCTTCAATTCCTAAACAAAAGGAGACTCGATTAACTCTTGGTAGTCTGGAGTTGGATAACCAAGGGGTGCATTTGTGGCCAACCTGCAGTTCCAGCTTTGTCCTGACAGCAGATGTGGTGCTAGAGAGCAAAACCGAGAAAATTTCTGTGTTTGTTGACAGTGGTGCCGGAGTCGGCATGGTTGATGCTGAGTTTGTGAAAACTCATGGTCTTGCTTGCTGTACTTTAGATAAACCTATTTCCATTTTCCCCATCGACTTGGCACCACTTGCTCAGAAAGCATTTACTCAGATTGTACATAATGTAAAACTGAGGGTGGGGTGAGTTCATTGTGAAATATTTCCTTGCTATGTCTTGGACAATCTTCCCACACCGATTGTTTTGGGTATTTCCTGGCTTGTTAAACATAACCCATTGGTGGATTGGCAAATGGGAGATTATTGAATAGGGAGATTACTGCCATGAGAACTGTTTAGATATTTCCCTTGCTACTGTCTCTACGGAAATATCACCTGCTTTTCTGTCTGGTTTTGAGGATGTTTTTTCTGAGAGGGGGTGTCAGGATTTGCCTCCTCGTCGTTTTTATGACTGTCCTATTAAACCTAGCCCCGGAGCTAAACTACCGAAGTCCAGACTGTATAATCTTTCTGGCCCTGAGAGACAAACCATGAAGGATTTCATTGCGGAAAGTCTGGAGAAGGGACATATCAGAACCCAATCTTCGTCCGTGGCGGCAGGGTTCTTCTTTGTGAAGAAAAAAGATGACTGTCTACATCCCTGTTTAGATTTCCGGGCATTAAATCAAATTACTATCCTTGGCCAATACAATCTTCCTCTGATTCCTGATTTGTTCATCAAGGTTGTTGGAGCTAAGGTAGTCTCCAAGTCGGATTCAAGGGGAGCCTCCAATCTGGTTAGAATCAGAGAGGGGGAAGTCCAGAGCTGTAAAGTCGAGGTCGGTGTCCATTTTGGTGGAGTCTTAATCGTAGTCGGTATAAAATGCTGGGCTGTGGAGTTGGTAAACCAAACCTTCGACTCCAACTCCGACTCCTCGATTTCCATGACACCCACTCCAACTCCGACTCCACGATTCCATCGTATATTGCTTTGGAATTCCTAACTAAATAAACCATCAATTCTCTCCCTAGCTCAGCAGCACCTCTCCCTACTCTGCCTGTCTGAAGGGTAGGGTCTTTATGACCGACAAATCTTGAATCTGGAATTTCTATGAACAATAAAATATTTCAGTCTATGTGAAGAAGCCAGTGCCAGGTCCTACTTGTGCACCGAAGTATACCCAGAAGTGTAGTGTTTGGTATCATAAGTATTTTTTCTCAGGAGTTGGAGCCAAAACCAGGAGTGGGTGATAAATGAAGAATTTGTGCTTTTGTTTCTATTTTATACCTTTTCTTTGATTGTTCTTCACCTGGTTTTGACACCCACTCCTGAAAAAATATACTGACCAAATACTGACCAAATACTCATAGTGGGGCCGCGGCCAAATACGGATAGTGGGGCTATGGCCTAAGGCCAAGGATTGAAACTCACAACTTAGTCATTGAATTCGGGTTTTTTCTTTTTGTCCCATTGCCACAGGTATATAAAATCCAGCACCTAAATATGCAGCCTGCCCCTTCAAACATTTGTAAAAGATTGACTCATTTTAAAGAGCATCCTGAATTCAGCATGTTTCTGTAAGGCCTCATACCCATATGTGAGAAAAAAAAGGTCCGTATTCTAGACCGAAGAAACGGACGAGTGCCATGCGAGTGTCATGCGACTGCTATGCGATTTTTCACACCTAGCATCCGTATGGCATCTATATACAATGCGTTTTTTTTCTCTGCAGCTATTATTCTGCAATCACTTACAGGATCATTTACAGTGTTCTGTGCTACAGAATGGTAATGTATCCGTAAAAATCAGATGGCATACAGATGGTCCGTATGCCGTCCGTTTTTTTTCCTCGCACCTATTGACTTGCATTGGCGAGTCTCGTCCGAGATACGCGGCAATATGCAGCATGCTGCGATTTTTTTTCTCAGTTCGATTTCAGCTGAGAAAAAAAATCGCAAATTAGATGTAACCCATTGATTAACATTGGTCAGAGTGCAATCCGATTTTTTATCGGATTGCACTCTTCCGTTTTTCTCGCAAGTGAGCCCTAATAACATGTTGTCACAAGTCAGTTCATGAAAGTCCAAAACAGACATGGTTGGGTGAGTTTGGAGTGGAAGAACTTGACTGACCTCAACTCTATCAGATACATTTTGGCTGAACTAGAGATTACAAGCCAGGTCCTCTTGTCCAACATCAGTCGCTAACCTGATAAATTCTCTTCTGGATGAATAGATAAAAAATTGCACACAAAAAAAAAAGTTTTTTTTTAAATGCCTTCCAAATGCGTGGGAGCTGTAATATTTGCAAAACGAGATCAACTCCATATTAATGACCATGCATTTAGAATGGAATATCATAAAAGCTCCTTTGGGATTAATGTGTATGTGTCCCAATTGTTTTATCCCAATAGTGTGTAATAGGTTCTGCATGTGTAAATCTTAAGGTGAATGAGAAGTATAATCAGTTTTTGTATAAATTGTAGGAAACTATAAACAAAAAGAAAAAGCAAAAAAAACAGTCCATTGGAAGACGCCGGTAACAGATAATGAAGATGAGGAGGTGCAACCAAGGTAAGCAAGAAATATGGCTATCATTCCGGTATTGTTACATTGTAGTATAAGGCTCTGTTCACATGTCCAGTAGTTATTTCCATTTTTGGATCCATTTGATATGATAAAAATGGAAATATTCAATGCAAAATTATGTCATTTAAATGGGGACGAGAATGTCTTAGGCTGTGTGCCCACGTAGCGTTTTTCAAGCGTATATGCTGCGGAATTTCCGCAGCGTAAACGCTTGTAAAACGCATGTATATCCGCCCCCCATTGTCCCCAATGGCATTCCGCAATGTCAATGCCCATGCTGCGGATTTTTCCGCAGCGTATATGCTGCGGTCAAAAATCCGCAGCATGTTCATTAATTTTGCGGAAGCGCTGCGGGATCAATGTGCGGATGGTACCCAAGTCTGGAGGAGAGGAGACTCTCATCCAGACCTGGGTACCAAAGAACTTGTAAAAAAAAGAAAAAATAAAGTTTATACTTATCTTCTGATGTTTTCCCTCCGTCGCGCTGTTGTTTGAAGGACGTGCCACGTCATTGAGTCATGTGACCCATCACATGACTCAATGACGTCACCGCAGGTCCTGCACACAACAGCGAGAGCCGCTCAAGACTCCGGACGGGGCAGAGAATGCATCGGTAGGTGAGTATAAACTTTATTTTTTACCATTCTGATTCTTTTTTTTAACTATTACTTGGTCACACTATATAAATCCATGCCGGTTGCATGGATTTATATAGTATGAACAAGTTGTCAAGCACTTTTCCAAGTGATGCTTAAATCACTTGGAGAAGTGCTTGATAACCCGCATGCGGAAATGCATGCAAAGACGCCTCACAAACGCTTCTACCTGGCGGGAAAACCGCATGTAATATCCGCATGCGATTTTCCCGCCAGGGAGAAGCGTAAAAAATATGCTTCAGGTCCGCAACGTGGGCACATAGCCTTAAATTGTCTTCTTTTTTTACTACATTCCATTTTTTTAGCATGATAAATGTGAGGAGCTGCCCATTTTCTAAAGACTATGATACTTTTCCAGCAATGGACCACCATTTTTGTTAATATTATTATTGTGTTTTATTAGTGATTTACTTGTCATGTTTTATATAGTTCTGCTAACTTGTCAGTGTGTACACTAGATTCACTTGTAAAATGTCCAGCATTCCACTAATCTGTATCTCAGGACATCTTTATCACAGGAGTCCATTGTTTCAAACAGCCAATGGTCTCATTAGGTGAGTGGATTGAGACACAGTGGAGCCGTCATCACAGGGGGTCTTACATCTTTTCTCAAATGAAGGCTTCTAGAATATTCTTCATTGCTTTTGGCTTACAGTGAATGCTTGAGTGGGAGGGTGATCACTTCTGTGCTGGGAGGGGGCTGACCCCAGAGATGTAGAGAAAAAGACATGTTTTAGTGGGAGAGTTGATGGAAGGACACTGAAGAGATAGGACCTATGGCTGTGGCAGAAGAGATGATGGATGGATGGCTTGTGGAGTGTTGGAGCTCAGTTATCAACTGATCCCAGGTTGAGAACTTAAGGACTGAGAGAACTGTATTTTGGCCATTTACTTGGAATGCAAAATTATGTCATTTAAATGGGGACAAGAATGTCTTAAATTGTCTTCTTTTTTTACTGCAGTCCATTTTTTTAGCATGATAAAAGTCAGTGTTACATGGATTTTAATGGATGTCATCTGCCGTGCCACCTGTTAACTAATTGTTTTTTAGAACTGTGAATGCCCAGAACACTGGATAATTCAAAAATCACAGAATGCAAAAATACCCCACAGGAAACCCAAAACAGTATTTCAATGTGAAAGTAGTGGACAACCCCTTTAACTGTATTGACTGAACAGTACCATTATATGCCACCATAACATTACTAAATATGTAACTGTAACGAATACTGCCATAAAGCTAGTAAATTATAAAATAATACTTTTCTAACATGACTTTAGCACCACCATACTGTAACTGAAAAGCAACATCATATTGTGACTTGATTGCTTGGGGGCTCAGCAGTTGGATCCCCAGCAATCAGTATGTTGTCACTTAATTCTAATTCTCATATAGAAGTTGGCTAAACCTATAATTTGGTCTTGAATCGGTTGACTATCTAATGTCTGTGGGGGCAGGGCTGATTGTAGCTTTTTTGTTGCCAGACGTGAATATTCAAGTGTCACTGCTCCCAGCAGTTCAATATAAACCTGTAATGAATAGACACAATTCCATCATTGTTTTTTTTGGAGTTTTGCTTTTAAGATATTGATTGTGTGGTAAAAGTGACATGTGAACATGATTCTGCAGGTCATTGCAATTACAGCAGTACCAAACTATCATAGATTTTTACTTTTTGTAAAAAAAAATGAAGATTTGGTTTGTGATGCCATTTTTGAAGACCTGTTATATTTTTATTCTTCTGTCCATAGAGCTATGTGAGGGCTGTTTCTTGCTTTGTAAGTTGAAATATTTATTGAAATCAATTCTGAGTGCAGAGAACATTTTGATGGCTTTTTGCTGCATTTTTAGGTGTGAAAAAGCAGTTCTATTACTTTTTTCTCTGTACTGTATGGCTAGGTTGACACATGTTGGGTTTTTCAGTGTTTTTTGCTGCAGATTTTTATGCAAATTTTCAGCTGCATTTTGCAGTACCAGCAAAGTCTATAAGAAACCAGAATTCTCTATTCACACATCTTTTTTTTGCGTAATTTGGGCCTTGGTTGGGTTTTGGAAAATATAGCATGTCACTTCTTTTAGCGTTTTTCCCCCATAGGAAGTAATGGGTGGGGAAAAAAATGCTGAAAAAACGCAGGTAACGTTTTTTCAGCGTTTTTGATGGCAAAATAGAATGGGGTTCTTTTTTCACAGAACTTTATGTACATGCATAAATAGAGTGTGGGGTTTTTACTCACTTGGGTGTGTCAGGAGCAAACAGGAAGCATTTTCCTTTAAATGTTCTTGTCAGTTTATTACTTCATAAACCAGACAAAAGCGTTCCTTTCCTGTGTTATACAGTTCAACTACCTTTTCCCATAGATCCATTGACAATTCTTTTACTTTCCCCATGACTCACAATCCACAAACGTCAGTGGCTGAATGAAAGATGCAAGAGTCTGTCTGGATCCCAGAAACTCACTCAGCTTTTATGCACACATACTGATTACAAGCAAACAGGTCACAGGTGAGGGTGTTACCTTTAGTAGCCATTCAAACCCATTTGTGACAAATTCTGTGCATGTTAAAAGGCCAAAATCACCAGGGTATGTGAACTTTTGATCAGGGTCATTTGGATGTTTTTGGTTGTCATTAAGATTTAAAAAGAGAACACAGTAGTTTGACAATAAGTGGCTTCACCCAACCAATAACCATGAGTGGAGAAAAAGTTTTTTTGTTATCATTCATATTCTCTGAAACAAGGCCAAGTAACCAAAAATTTTGCCGGGGTATGTAAACTTTTGAGCACAACTATAGCTTCCCTGCTCTATGTTCTTCCTGGAAGTTGAAATCCTGTAGGGCTAAAAACCTAGGGTGACCCTAGCGTTTTTTCCTTTTTTTTCCCTTCATTCATCTGAGTGGGGCATGGTCGGATACAAATCTAAACTTTCGTGCGATTGTACCGTAACGTGTCCACCACCCACTTTATGGCCAAGCACTCCTTCTCTATGATAGAATATTTTTTCTCGCATGAGTACAGCTTCCCACTCAGGTAGAGAACAGGGTGCACCTCCCTGTGTATCTCCTGGGAAAGGACTGCTCCTAATGTGACATCTGATGCTTCTGTTTGGAGTATAAATTTTTTCTTGAAGTTGGGGGCAACCAGAACCGGTTGCCTACACAGAGCCACTTTCATTTCTTGAAAGGCCGTCTCCGCCTCTCCAGTCCATTTGGCCATGGCTCATTTTGTTCCCTTAATGAGATCAGGGGTGCGGCCATCATGACGAAGTTTGGGATGAACCTCCTGTAGTATCGCACGATTCCCAGGAAGGTTCTAACTTGCTTCCTCGACAGTGGTTTCGGCCAAGCTTGGATTGGTTCCAATTTAGTGATTTGGGGTTTGATCTCGACTCTACTCACTACATATCCCAGGTATTTGACTACTACTTTTCCCATGGCACAATTTTTTCAGATTTATTGAAAACCCCGCCTTCTTTCGAGCATCAAACACCACCTGGACCTTTTCCAGATGACTTTTCCAGTCCAGTTTGCAATATCATCCAGGTACAGTTAGGTGCATATATATTTGGACAGAGACAACATTTTTCTAATTTTGGTTCTAGACATTACCACAATGAATTTTAAACAAAACAATTCAGATGCAGTTGAAGTTCAGACTTTCAGCTTTCATTTGAGTGTATCCACATTAAAATTGGATGAAGGGTTTAGGAGTTTCATCTCCTTAACATGTGCCACCCTGTTTTTAATAGGACCAAAAGTAATTGGACAATTGACTCCAAAGCTATTTCATGGACAGGTGTGGGCAATCCCTTTCTTATGTCATTTTCAATTAAGCAGATAAAAGGCCTGGAGTTGATTTGAGGTGTGGAGCTTGCATTTGGAAGGTTTTGCTGTGAAGTAAACATGCGGTCAAAGGAGCTCTCCATGCAGGTGAAACAAGCCATCCTTAGGCTATGTGCCCACGATGCAGAAATGAAGCAGAAAATTTCTGCAGCATTTCTGCATCTCCCTGGCAGAAAAAACGCATGCAGATTGTGCATGCGTTTTTCCTGCCAGGGATATGCGGAAATGAAGCGTTCTTCATTTGCATTTCCGCATGCGGGTGTCAACCGCTTTCCAAGTGATTTTAGCATCACTTGGAAAGTGCTTGACAACTAGGTCACACTATATAAATCCATGCAACCGGCATGGATTTTTATAGTGTGACCTTAAAGAATGTTAAAAATAAAAAAATAAATCTTTACTTACCTTCCGATGGCCCCTGGTGTCTTGCTGCGCTCATGTGCTGGCTGCCGGTACATCGCGGGACACTGTACTGAAGGACCTGCCGTGACATGACTGTGACGTCAGCGTAGGTCCTACAGCCCTTCGCGATCTGCTCGCTAGCACAGGGAAGGAGTCCGGGGGCCGTCGGAAGGTGAATATAATCTTTATTTTTTATTTTATTCTTTTTTTTACAAGTTTTATGGTACCTGGGTCCGGAGGAGAGTCTCCTCTTCTCCACACCCGGGTACCATCCGCACATTAGAACGCATGGAAGGCGCATGTACAGATGCAGTGATGCATTTTTCATGCTCTCTAATGCAAGTCAATGGCAGCGAAAACGCAGCGCTACCGCAAAATTAATGGACATGCTGCGGATTTTTGAGCGCAGCATAAACGCTGCGGAAAAATCCACAGCATGGGCATTGAAAGTGCGGAATTGCATTGGTGACCATGAGGGAAGGTTTCCCAAGCGTTTACGCTGCGGAAATTTCGCAGCGTAAATGCTTGAAAAACGCATCGTGGGCACACAGCCTTAAGCTGCAAAAACAGAAGAAAAAAAACATCCGAGAAATTGCTACAATATTAGGAGTGGCAAAATCTACAGTTTGGTACATCCTGAGAAAGAAAGAAAGCACTGGTGAACTCATCAATGCAAAAAGACCTGGGTGCCCACGGAAGACAACAGTGGTGGATGATCGCAGAATAATCTCCATGGTGAAGAGAAACCCCTTCACAACAGCCAACCAAGTGAACAACACTCTCTAGGAGGTAGGCGTATCAATATCCAAATCTACCATAAAGAGAAGACTGCATGAAAGTAAATACAGAGGGTTCACTGCACGGTGCAAGCCACTCATAAGCATCAAGAATAAAAAGGCTAGACTGGACTTTTCTAAAAAAAACATTCTTTGGACAAATGAAACCAAGATCAATCTCTACCAGAATGATGGAAAGAGAAAAGTATGGCGAAGGCGTGGTATAGCTCATGATCCAAAGCATGCCACATAATCTGTAAAACACTGCGGAGGCAGTGTGATGGCTTGAGCATGCATGGCTGCCAGTGGCACTGGGTCACTAGTGTTTATTGATGATGTGACACAGGACAGAAGCAGCCGAATGAATTCTGAAGTATTCAGAGCCATACTGTGTGCTCAGATCCAACCAAATGCAGCCAAACTGATTGGTCGTCGTTTCAGACTACAGATGGACAATGACCTAAAACATAAAGCCAAAGCAACCCAGGAGTTTATTAAAGCAAAGAAGTGGAATATTCTTGAATGGCCAAGTCAGTCACCTGATCTCAACCCAATTGAGCATGCATTTCACTTGTTAAAGACTAAACTTCAGACAGAAAGGCCCACAAACAAACAGCAACTGAAAACCACCGCAGTGAAGGCCTGGCAGAGCATCAAAAAGGAGGAAACACAGCATCTGGTGATGTCCATGAGTTCAAGACTTTAGGCAGTCATTGCCAACAAAAGGTTTTCAACCAAGTACTAGAAATTAACATTTTATTTACAATTATTTCATCTGTCCAATTACTTTTGGTCCCTTTAAAAACAGGGTAGCACATGTTAAGGAGCTGAAACTCCTAAACCCTTCATCCAATTTTAATGTGGATACCCTCAAATGAAAGCTGAAAGTCTGTGAACTTCAACTGCATCTGAATTGTTTTGTTTAAAATTCATTGTGGTAATGTCTAGAACCAAAATTAGAAAAATGTTGTCTCTGTCCAAATATATATGGACCTAACTGTATATCATTGAGTATTTCTTATGGGGTGCAAGGATTCAATCCATGACTCTCTGGAAGGTGGTAGGGGTTCCCTGCAGTCCAAACTGCATCCGAACATATTGGAAGCATCTGTCCGGCATAGATAACTCAGTCTTCTCTTTAGGCTCCCTGTGAAATAGGGATCTGCCAATATTCCTTCATCAACTCCAAGGCGGTTATGTACCTTGCTGGCCCAAGTCTCTCGATCAGCTCATAGACACGCTGTATCGTATATTGGTCGAATTTGGAGACCTCATTCAACTACCGATAGTCATTGCAGATTCTCCATTCGCCATCTCGTTTTGAGACCAGTACAGTTGGGCTCGACCAACCGCTCTTGGATTCCTCAATGACCCTGAGTTTCAGCTTACGACTCACTTCTATGGAGAGCAACTCTCGTCAGGCCTCAGGAATCTGATAGGGCTTCAAGTTCACTCGCACATGAGGCTCCGTCAGAACCTCGTGCTTTATAACCTTTGTGCATCCCGGAAATTTTGAGAACAGATCCCTGTTCTTCTGTAGCAATTCCCGACACTGCTGTTTATGGTCTTTCATTAGTGTCTCCGCTATTGCGACTCCTCCAACCTCGCCTTCTGGTTTGGCCAACAAGCTCGGAGCTTCAACAGCCTCTATGTCTTGCCACGGTTTGATGAGATTCACGTGATGGATCTGGTATGGCTTACGTCATCCTGGTTGATGAATCTTATAATTCACTTCGAAAACATTTTTCACCACCTCATAGTGCTATTGCCACTTGGCCAAGAACTTGCTTTCAACAGTAGGAATTAACACAAGGACTCTGTCACCAGGAATGAACTGCCGCACTCTGGCTGATCGGTTGTAGACCCTGGCCTGAGCCTCTTGTGCCCGGAGGTGATGTTATTTTATGATGGACATCACCTTCGCAATCCTCTCCTTTATCAGGGCGACATGCTCGATGACGCTCCTCTGGGGTGTGACCTTGGCTTCCCAGGTTTCCTTTGCTACATCCAGGAGACCCCGCAAATGTCGGCTATACAGGAGTTCAAATGGCGAGAACCCAGTAGAGGCCTGTGGAACCTCTCAGATAGAGAACAACGGATACGACAGGAGACAATCCCAGTCTCTGCCATCCTTTTCTATGACCTTCCTCAGCACAGTTTTGTTGAACCTCTCCACGAGGCAATCTGTCTGAGGATGGTATACTGATGTTTTCAGTTGGGAGATTTGCAAGACCTTACGCAATTCCTTCATCACCTTACTCAAAAAGGGTGTTCCTTGGTCGGTCAGGATCTCTGTTGATAATCCTGTCCGGGAGAAAACATTGACCAACTCGCGAGTTATACTCTTGGCTGAGGAGTTTCTCAGAGGGATCGCTTCAGGATAGCGGGTGGCATAGTCCAAGATGACCAATATATATTGATGCCCACGAGCAGATTTATCGAGGGGACAGACCAAATCCATAGCAATTCTCTCGAACAGCACTTCAATGATGGGCAAAGGCACGAGGCGACTTCGAAAGTGAGAGGTGGGGTGGATAATCTGGCATGTAGGGCAGGACCTGCAATACATTACTATTTCCTGGTGAAATCCAGGCCAATAAAGCTTCTGCATGATTCGTCCCTGAATTTTTTCCACTCCCAGATGTCCTTCCAAGACATGTGAATGGGCCATGTCCAACACCCTTAGTCTGTAGGGCCCTGTACCAATAACTGTTCCACAAGCTCCTCCCTCACTTTCGGAACACGGTACAACAACTCCCCACTCAACATTAAATAGAGAAGTCTTGTGTCAGCCCCCGGCTCCTGTGCAATCCCATTCATGACCGTGACATTATTAAAGGCTTCATCATAGTTAGGTCCTTATGTTGGGCATATCCAAAATTCTCACTGGTCACCCCTAACTCCGGAATGTCTGACTCAGGAGACACTATCGCCTCATCATCCACAAGAACACAAAAGGGAAATCCGTCTAACTCTGGGTGTGGTGATATCTCTTATGCTATGTTCACACACGTTTTTTTCTGCTGAAAATCTGCTGCTAACTTTTCTCTGGCAGGAAAACAGTTGCGTAAAAAACTTGCGTATTTGCTGCGTATATTGTTGCGTGTTTGCTGCATATTTTGGACCAGCCATTACTTCCTATGGGTTAAAATATGCAGCAAAAATTCAGGTGCGTTTTCTGCGCAGAAACGCTGAAAGAAGTGACATGTTCTATTTTCCAATTACGCAAGCAAGGCAGAAAATGCGCAGCAAACAAAAAGCAACATGTGTGAACAGAGAATTCTGGTTTCTCATAGACTTTGCTGGTACTGCTAGACCCAGCTGAAAATTTGCATAAGAATCTGCTGCAATATACGCAGCAAAACACAACGTGTGTGAACAAACTGGTTTCTTATCAAAGCGAGCGAACCCAGAACCCTTCCCCAACAGATCCCAAAACAAACAAAAGTCCCGGCCTATAATGATGGGGTGCAACAAGTCTTGGACAACAGCGACCTCGTAGGACTCAATACCGTGGGCCGTTTCATTGACCACTCTGGCCGTGGGGAAGTCTTTAGCATCACTATGAATGCTTCTTTCCTGGGATCAGTTGGAGAGGAAATGTGGCCTTCACAAGTGTCACCAGACTCCCGGAGTCCAGCAGTCCCGTTACCTGCCAACCATTTACCTTCATAGGACATGCTTGTGGCCCCTCGTTGGGTGGACAGTTCACACTGCAGGCCAGACACTGCAGTCCATCTGCTCGAGGGTCAGGGGACAACGGGCAGCTATATGGCCTGGGCCGCTGCACTTCCAGTAAATAATTTCACTCGTAGGGACTTTGAGCATTTCCTTCCCCGCCCCTTTGGACCTGGGACGCCCCACCCCCTTTTGGGCCTCCGCCCCCTGTATTGAGTGGGCTGCCTTCCCAGGGAACCCTCAACCCCTTGTTATCTCTCGACCAGTCCATCTACATTCCGGGGATCACCTTGGGCAAACCAGGTCTTTACTGGCTTCAGCATGGAATGCACAAACCGATCCATCATCACTCGCTTTACCATCAGCGCAGGAGTAGAGGACTCCGGCTGCAGCCATTGTTGACCAGGTGCAAAAGGTCAAACATTTGGGAGCGAGGGGGTTTGTACCGGTAATACTCTCAGCGGTGGACCCACTGTGCCCTGACAGTCAACGTCATCCCCAGGTGCGCTAGAATTTCGGTTTTAAGTTTGCCATATTCCTTGGCGTCCTGCAGAGCTAAGTCATAGTAAGCCTTCTGGGACTCCCCCATCAAGTATGGCACCAGCACTTCTGCCCACTGCTCTGTCAGAAGTTTCTCCCTCTCGGTGACCCTTTCAAACACAGTCAGGAAGGCCTCTGTCATCCCCTGGGTCATTTTCTGTAGGGCTCTCCTTACCGCCTTCCAGATAGAAAAATCGTCCACTGACCTTGTCTTTGCGGTCACCGTGCCACAGATCGTCTCTGCAAGTAACTTGAACTGCTGCTGCTGTTGATGATACTCATCCTGTTGCTGCTGCTTCTGGAGCTGGATCTGCTGCATCAGCAACTTAGTGGTCTCTCGTTGCACCATTTGTTGCTACTGCATTAATTGCTGGTGTTGCTGATGTTGTGCCTGCTGCGCCTGCACTAAATGTTTCAGCCGGTCCTCCATTTTGTCTGTTGTCACTTGCTGGCTTGTGGCAGACTTCACCCTGAACATGCAGTCTTCCTTTTAGCGGTCACACGTTTCTGCTGGGAATGCTGTCCAAACTACTAACACCAATTGTGGGGTTTCTACTCACTTGTGTTCATCGGGAAGCATTTTCCTTTAAATGTCCATGTCGATTTATTACTTCATCAACCAGGCAAAAGGAATACAAACAGCCTTTAATTCATGCAAAAACTAAGTAAAAAGTCCTTAAGGCAAAGTCTCTGGTTAGCCAGTCGTGTGGGCACACAGGCTGTGGATAGCATCCCTTTCACTGGCTCAGTCATGAGACCACAACACACAGGAAGCATTCTCCCTCCAAACACACAGACCATGTGCCAAACACCGGCCTCCTTTTTATATTTTAACCACGCCCAGACGTGAGGTATGTGGCTAGCTAGACTCGCCCATCTCTCCCAACTACCCGTAACCCCGTCCCAGGTGCACCAAACAGTCCTCTTACTGCTTGCGTGCACTGGAGCAACATTCCGGGTTACATCAGAAGACAGACATCTCTGTGATACATACCTCCCATCAACTATGTGTCTGTTAGCCACCTTACAAGAGACAGTAGGACAGTTAAAAAAAAACGCACAAAAAAGACAGTAAAACCTGAATTTTTGACACAGCTGACTTCCTGCCAGAGACTAGGTTGTGCTGCAGATTTGTGACGCTGAAAAACCCAACATGTGTGAACAGAGCTTATGTGTTTTTATGCATATGGACATAACAAAATATTTTTAATTGTGTATTTTATTTTAATGAGGGAAGGCAGCACCAGAGCCATTATCTTTACATGAATATATCACAAGAACATTTCATCAGTGTATAAATACAGCACCAGCACCACCATCAGTACTTAAACATAGCACCAAAACCACCATTGATGCATAAATTCATCACTAGAACCATAATCAGTAATTGAATATAGCACTGGAACCATCATCAATGCACAAGTACAGTATCAGAACCCTCATCATTACTTGAATACATCACCAGAACCACAAACAGTACATGAATACTTGACTAGAACTACCATACAGAGATAACAATATCACCAGAACCACCATCAATACATTAATACATAATCAAAAAAAATCAGAATTTCTGCATGAGTACTTTTCCAAAATCATCATCAGTACATAGATACAGCACTAAGCTTAAAGGATTTGTCCTGTTAAACTCTGAAAATGTTGTACCTCTGCGCAGTTTGTTATTAAAAAATAAACCAGCTGTACTCATTGTCCCCAGGTCCACTGATATATTTCAGCTGCTGCACTAGTGTCTGGAATTGACTGCAGTCCTGATGTCACTTTGACAATGCGGCAGCTAATAAGTAAGCTCTGCCAGAATAGATAGAATGACTTGCTCAGAGCCGCTGAGCTAGGTTGTTGTCTGCCACACTGTCGATGTGACATCAGTAATGCAGCCAATTCCAGACACCGATGCAGAAGACTTAGCACTGCACCTGGAGACAGTTTGTAATGCACGTATTTTATGTTTATACAGTATAACAAACTGCACTTGGGTAAAAAAAAATTCTGAATTGTGACACCTCCTTTAAAGGTGCTCTGTCAGCACAAAATTACTGCTCAAACAAAGTACAAGCTCTCGGTGCATCACCGCTGGGCCAATAATTTAAATTTCACTTTCTCATCTGCTTTGTTTCCATCTATCTCTGCCTTTCTCAGGCCTTATGAATTTAGAGCTGATAATCAGAGAAGAAAGGAGTATGAAGCAGATGTAAAGGTGAATTTAAATGATTGGCACAGCCGTGAAGAACCAAGCACATGTACTTAGCTTGAAGAGTCATCCTTTGCTGAGTCCCTTTAATACAGCAATCAATTGCAATGTCAAATCTTGCCCCAACATATACATTTTTATCTCCCAAATCTATAACTCCCAGTATGTCCATAACAATGGTAAGGAGATATTAAGCGTTGCTATCAGTCAACATCAGACTGCGGACTATACAGAAGCCACAGTACTGATGAGACAGGCAACATCACAAATAAACATTTATATCCCGGTACTTTATAAGCGACATCTTCTCTGATTGGTGTTGTTTTCTTTCTATTCTTCTCCATGTTGTCCAGACGCCATGATGACTTTTCACATCCACAGCTTGTGTCTACAGACTTCCATCTTCTCTAGTCTTCTGCAGCACATCCCAACACAGTACCTTTCAAAATAAGAGTATCATTATAATGTTCCTGATTGAAAATATCTGCTCTATGCTGCAGGGCTGTGGAGTCGGAGTCGGAGTCGTGGAGTCTGTGTCCATTTTGATGGAGTTGAAATCGGAGTTGGTATAAAATGGACCGACTCCAACTCCTAAAATATATAATAAATTGGGTACAGTAGTTCAATGAAGTTTGTGGGGAATATTTTTTTCATAATAATTTGGGAAATTTATGAAATGTCCTATAAATGTCTGTCCTATTCCTCATCTAAGGGTCTAGACTTTTATCTGAGATGAATCTGTGCTGCTACAGTAAATTTATCACTTAAACATGAACTATGTATGTCTGAGTCGGAGTTGAAGTCGGTGTCATGGAAATTGAGGAGACAGAGTCGGAGTCGGAGGTTTGGCTTACCGACTCCACATCCCTGCTATACTGTGCCCCTGAATAATTGCCCCTCACTGTGCTTCTTGTACAAAATTTGACACCCACTTTGTCCTTCTCAAGATATATGTCCTAAACTTCCCTCTACTAGAAAATATTTCCTCCACAATATCCCCCCTTATGATTTATAACCGCTACACTGCTCTCCTTGTCAACCACAGTCTCCACACAATTCTGTCTTAGGAGCGATGACCGCCACAATTGTCCTTATGAATTATAACCACCAGACTGTTTGCTCATATTAGCTATAACCGCCAGACTGTTTTCCCTTTTGAACTATAATGTCTACATTCTCTGATTTTGTGAACTATAACTGCCACACTAACCACCCTTATGAACTTTAACCTCCACACAGTTCCCTTATGAACTATGACATCCACACCATCCCCAGTTTATGCTGTCCCCTATCTACTAATTATGTTGATGCTGTAGCCATCTCCATACTGTCCCTTCTTTATCAAGTCTCCCACAAGCTGTCCCCTCTCCATTCATACTTCCCCCTCATGCTGCCCCCTCTCCATTCTATCCCACACACGATGCCTTCTCTCCAAACAGTTCACCACAAGCTGCCTCTTTTCAATACTGTGCATCCCACAAGCTATCATCCTTACTGACAACATAATGTCCCTCCCATGCTGCTTTCTAGCACATTTCTCCCCCCCTCTTGAACCATGTTCTCCCATACTGCCCTCTCATACTCAAGGCTGTGGATTCTTAGTCAGTGTTCATTTTGGTGAACTTGGTATAAAATGGACCCACTCCTAAAATATATAATAAATTGGGTACAGTAGTTCAATGCAGTTTGTAGGGAATATGTTTTCATAACAATTTGGGAAAGTTATGAAATGTCCTACAAACGTCTGTCCTTTTATAGTCTAAGGGTGTAGACTTTTAGCTGAGATGAATCTGTGCTATCATAAATTTATCACTTAAAGATGAGCCATGTATTAGGGATTCGGAGTCATGGAGTCGGAGTCGGTGTCATGGAAATTGAGGAGTCAGATTCGGAGGTTTAGCTTACCGTCTCCACAGCCCTGCTCATACTAATACGATGTCACCAAAATTATAGTTTTCAGTGTCTTCAGCTAATACCGAGAACTTACCTTAAAGAAGTTGTCAACAACTTTTACAATGATGCCCTATCCGTAGAATGGGGCATCATCGTCTGATTGGCTGGGGTCCAGCACTCTCGCCGATCAGCTGTTATCGGTGGTGGCGGCGGCTGCTGGAAATGCTTACTTGTAGAGCTTGGCCATCTAATTGTAGTGGCCACCACGGGGTACTCCTATTCAATTCATTGGGAGGCAGATATACTGTACGAACAGCGACCTCAACAACTAGATGGCCAAGCACCGCAAGTAAACACTTTTGGCCAACGACAGCTGCTGCCGACACTGATAGCAGCTGATAGGCCAGGGTCCGCCAGCCCTGCCAATCAGACATTGATAGAGCATCAATATAAATGTAGTGGACAACTTCTTTAATGCACCTCTGAAGCACAGCTGTGATGTCAGCCGTAAAATAAGTTCACTTCATTATGCCACTGCACATCGTGGAGGTGGAGGATGAGCGCTTATTCTCTGCCGTGCCAGTCATTTGTGCAATTGTGAACATGTGTATAAGTGTAACATACCTGGTGGCGGGCTTGCATGGTGCACCATCTCTCACTATGCAAGATCGCAAACTTGATCTTCAGTCCAGTCTGCTAGCCTGGCTTCTATTCATGCTGTCTGTTTGTCTCTGTTCTGACTGCTTAGGGCGGCGGCCCGGTTACTTCCTGTTTCTTGTAGCTGCTGTGGGCACACCCCTAATGCATCCTCAGCCTATTGCTGTCTGTCACTGGATATTTAAACCAGCTCCACCTGAAAGCTGATGCCTGAGCAACTCTATCATTTAGTGTGCTCCTTGACTCTGAATGTGCCAGGTCCTGTTCTGTGTTTTCTTGCCTGTCTTTCTGCCTTCCTGGAGGCTGTATTTCCAGGCCAGTCTGAACATGCTCCTAGCCTGTTCGTCCCGCTTTCTAGGGGCCGCATACCTAGATCTGTTATCTGTGTTTTCTTGCTGTCTGTCCGCCTTCCTGGAGGCTGTATTTCCAGGCCAGTCTGAACACGCTCCTAGCCTGTTCGTCCCGCCTTCTGGGGGCCACATACCCAGACCTGCTCCTGTATCTCGCTGCAGTGTCAGTTCCTGTCTGATCACTCAGTTCCTGTCTGAACACTCTCCTAGCCTGTTTCCTGTTTTTCTCTATGTCCGTTTTTCCCTCTATGTCCCTTTTTCTGCAGAGTCTGAACCTGCACCTAACTCCTACTCGTTGTCGCTGTACTTCCGTTTGTGAGTTTAGAGTCCACTCGCTACTTCATTGCAAGTATCTTGTGTGTATCTGGTTCTGCCTTTCCCTTCCAGTCTGTTCGGTGTGAACATAGCCCTGTCCCCTCTGCTCTGCCTTGCTCACCGCTCTGGCGGTTTATCTCTGCTCTGCCTTACTCACCGCTCCGGCGGTTTCTGCCCGCTCTGCCTTGCTCACCGCTCCGGCGGTTTCTGCCCGCTCTGCCTTGCTCACCGCTCCGGCGGTTTATCTCTGCTTTGCCTTACTCACCGCTCCGGCGGTTTCTGCCCGCTCTGCCTTGCTCACCGCTCCGGCGGTTTCTGCCCGCTCTGCCTTGCTCACCGCTCCGGTGGTTTCTCTCTGCTTTGCCTTGCTCACCGCTCCGGCGGTTCCTGCCTGCTCTGCCTTGCTCACCGCTCCGGCGGTTTCTGCCTGCTCTGCCTTGCTCACCACTCCGGCGATTCCTGCCTGCTCTGCCTTGCTCACCGCTCCGGCGGTTCCTGCCTGCTCTGCCTTGCTCACTGCTCCAGCGGTTCCTGCCTGCTCTGCCTTGCTCACTGCTTCGGCGGTTCCTGCCTGCTCTGCCTTGCTCACCGCTCTGGCGGTTTCTCTCTGCTCTGCCTTGCTCACCGCTCCGGCGGTTTCTCTCTGCTCTGCCTTGTTCACCGCTCCGGCGGTTCCTGCCTGCTCTGCCTTGCTACTTCATTGCAAGTATCTTGTGTGTATCTGGTTCTGCCTTTCCCTTCCAGTCTGTTCGGTGTGAACAGAGCCCTGTCCCCTCTGCTCTGCCTTGCTCACTGCTCCGGCGGATTCTGCCCGCTCTGCCTTGCTCACCGCTCCGGCGGTTTATCTCTGCTCTGCCTTACTCACCGCTCCAGCGGTTTCTGCCCGCTCTGCCTTGCTCACCGCTCCGGCGGTTTGTCTCTGCTCTGCCTTGTTCACCGCTCCGGCGGTTCCTGCCTGCTCTGCCTTGCTACTTCATTGCAAGTATCTTGTGTGTATCTGGTTCTGCCTTTCCCTTCCAGTCTGTTTGGTGTGAACAGAGCCCTGTCCCCTCTGCTCTGCCTTGCTCACTGCTCCGGCGGATTCTGCCCGCTCTGCCTTGCTCACCGCTCCGGCGGTTTATCTCTGCTCTGCCTTACTCACCGCTCCAGCGGTTTCTGCCCGCTCTGCCTTGCTCACCGCTCCGGCGGTTTCTGCCCGCTCTGCCTTGCTCACCGCTCCGGCGGTTTATCTCTGCTCTGTCTTACTCACCACTCCGGCGGTTACTGCCCGCTCTGCCTTGCTCACCGCTCCGGCGGTTTCTGCCCGCTCTGCCTTGCTCACCGCTCCAGCGGTTTCTCTCTGCTCTGCCTTGCTCACCGCTCTGGCGATTCCTGCCTGCTCTGCCTTGCTCACCGCTCCGGCGGTTTCTGCCTGCTCTGCCTTGCTCACTGCCCCGGCGGTTCCTGCCTGCTCTCCCTTGCTCTCCGCTCCGGCGGTTCCTGCCTGCTCTGCCTTGCTCACCGCTCCGGCGGTTCCTGCCTGCTCTGCCTTGCTCACCGCTCTGGCGGTTCCTGCCTGCTCTGCCTTGCTCACCGCTCCGGCGGTTTCTCTCTGCTCTGCCTTGCTCACCGCTCCGGCTGTTTCTCTCTGCTCTGCCTTGCTCACCTTTCTGGCGGGTTTCTCCCTGCTCCGCCTTGCCCACCGCTACGGCAGTTCCTCTCTGCTCTGCTTGTCTACCGCATCTGCGGTTCTGTTCCTGAATCCCAGTCTGTACTGGACCCTATCCAGCCTGTGCTCCAACCTGCTAGTACCTCTCCGTCTGCACGCCAGCCGTACTTGTCAATACCGTCCTGTCTGCATACCAGCCGTGCCTACCAGTATCCTCCTGTCTGCACTCCAGCCGGGCCTGCCAGTGCCCACCTGTCTGCATGCCAGCCGTGCCTCCCAATACCCACCTGTCTGTGTGCCAGCCTAACCTGCCTGTTCCTGTATTCCCCGGTGTGGGTCAACAGCCGTGTCCGGGGTCTGGCCTGGAGTAGCACCTGGTCCCTCTGCTCGTTTCCTCCCTGGTGCACGGCGTCGTTAGCCGTCGTGCGACCTAGGTTGGATCGGGTAGATACTTAGTTACGCCCCTCCAGGCACTCTCCGGTTCATGGCACAGTGGAATCACTAAATCACGCACACGCCAGTCCGCCCAGGCGTGTGCATAACAATAAGAGTCAGTTTGTAGGAATCGGCGTCTCACTGTTCTCTGAGCCAGCAGTCAGTGTAATAGCAGACTGGCTGAGTTTCACTTTTGGCAGAGGCGGCAAAATGTCACCCCTGGGAAGCATGTAAGGCCGCCATCTGAGGCGAGATGCTCATCCCCTCTCATGGTGGAAGCGTTTCTCTATTGGGGGACTCCCGACAGATGTTAGGGGAGAAAAGTATCTGGCTGATCCTTTTATTTTCTAGAGATAATCCACTGAATCATGATTCTGTCAGAGGGTTTCTTATTGAGATCACTTGCAAGGGGGCTGAGTGTTTCTGTGTATTAGACTTTACCCACTCTGGGGAGATTTTTCAAAATCATTAATGGTTCACTGTATAGCTATATATGAATCGCACTCATTCAGTACATGCCTATATATACTATACACAGATAGAATATGTCCATGTATAATGCACAACTGTGTCTACTGCATATGTGTATATACTATACATTTATATATGTGTTTATGTATTGTACCTGTGTGTATTTATATATAATAAGTACATTATATACTAACATACGCTCCACTTGGGGATGGGGTCAGTGGGTCAGTCCCAGCCTAGATTTGTCAGAACAGTAATGACAAGATGCAGCCTGTCAGAGAATATAGGTAGTGATTTAGTAACAGTATTCCCGAGCTTTAAGGTCTCTGGTCGGTGCTGTGTGGGATGAGAATCCTGATCGTGCACTGACCATACCGCTCTGAGCTTCAGGATCACAATCAGTAAATCACTGCTTGTAATCTCTAACTGCAGCCTCCTGTCATTATTGTTCTAAACAATCTGACACATGTAGCATCGGCGTCTCTGCCTCCTGCCGGGCAGAGACACCATTCCCCTCACCACCGCGGTCCTGGTCCGGCATCTTCAGGCCTCCCTGCTGCTGCACGCAGCTTCCCGGGCACTGCGCTTAAAGGGGTCGCGCTTCGTCCTAAAGAGTCCCCGGCCAATGGCCGGAGGACTTCTCCTATATAAGGCACCTCCTCCAAAATGGAGGTGCCTGTGCAAGGTTGTTGTTTCGTGTACTTACACTTGCTTCAACCCTCAGGTCCCGCTGCCAGTCAGTCCTGCCCGCCAGTCTGTCTCTAGTTCTGCTCGCCAGCCTGACTTCAGTCCAGTCTGCCAGTCTGACTGCAACCCAGCCCGACAGTCTGCCTACAGTCCAGCCCGCCAGTCTGTCTATGGGCTCTGCCCGCCTGCCTATTACCAGCCAGCTGTGCCTGCCAGTCTGCTTACCCGGAGCACCTGCCAGTTACCTGTTGTGCCCGCCAGCCTGACTACCTGGAGTACCCGCCAGTTACCCGTTGTGCCCGCCAGCCTGCTTACCTGGAGCACCTGCCAGTTACCTGTTGTACCCATCAGCCTGCTTACCCGGAGCACTTACCCGTTACCTGTTGTGCCCGCCAGCCTTCCTACCTGCAGCACCCGTCTGGCTATCTGCCATTCCAGCCTGCTTATCTACCTGGACCACACGTCTGCCTTCCTGCCGTGCTTATCCGCTGTACCGGTCAGCTCCTGTCATCTGACCAGTGGGAGTCACCTGCTCTCATACAAGGTCGGTCCCAGAGTAGCACCTGGTTCACCTGCCCGGTCCCTCCCTGGTTCACGGAGTCGACTAAGCCGCCGTGTGACCTTGGTCAGACCGTGTAGGCACCTAGTTTCGCCCCTCTGGTCCCTCCTTCCACCACCCGGACCCGTAACAACACATTCCTGGCCATTCTTTGCATTTCATTCTGGGTGGAGTCATGGGGTCATTGAGATCCTGGATGGGCTTGAAGTATGTGTAAGGAGTCAGAAGCGATGTTATCACTGGCACCAAACAGGAGTATCCGGGAAGAGGATCTTTTAAGATGGGATAAACCACCACACTGAGTTGTGTAAAATAATGCAGCGTGTGACTGTGCTTAATTACAAAGGTAAAATAAACTTTTATTTAAATTTGAAAAACGCACCACTAGAGATTCGAGACAGTAAACTTGTAATTCGGGGCACAGATATCTTCCCTTGATCGGTCTGCATCAGGAGGATGTGGACCCATGGATCTGTTGTCTCTGTCAAACTTACAGTTGAAACCAGAAGTTTGCATACACTATATAAGAAAACACATATGCATGTTTTTCTCAATATCTCACAGGAAATCAGAATAAACTTTGCCTGTTTTAGATCAATTAGGATCATCATCATTTTTAATATTTACCAAATGCCAGAATAATGAGAGAGAGAGCGAATGTTTTAAGGCATTTTTATTACTCACTGCAAAGTCAAAAGTTTACATACATTTCATTAGTATTTGGTGCCATTGCCCTTAAACTAAATTACTTGGGTCAAACGTTTGCAATATCCTTCCACAAGCTTCTCACGATAGTTGGTCGGAATTTGGGCCCATTCCTCCTGACAAAACTGGTGTAACTGATCCAGGTTTGTATGTCGCCTTGCTCGCACCTGCCTTTTCTGCTTTGCCCATAAATTTTCAATGGGATTGAGATCAGGGCTTTGTGATGACCACTGCAAAACATTGACTTTGCTATCCTTAAGCCACTTTGTTACCACTTTGGCAGCTTGCTTCAGGTCATTGTCCATTTGGAAGACCCATTTCCGCCCAAGCTTTAACTTCCTGGCTGATGTCTTGAGATGTTGCTTCAGTATTGCCACATAATCTTTTCTTATGATGCCATCTCTTTTGTGAAGTGCACCAGTCCCTCCTGCTGTAAAACAACCCCACAACATGTTGCTGCCACCCCAGTTGGGATGGTGTTCTTAGGCTTCCAAGCTTCTCCCTTTTTCCTACAAACGTAACGATGGCCATTATGCCCAAAAAGTTCACTTTTAGTTTCATCAGCCCGCAAGATATGTCTCCAAAAATTAAGGTCTTTGTTCCTGTGTGCATTTGCAAACGCTAATTTGACTCTTTTATGTTTCTTTTGGAGTATTGGCTGACAGAGTGGCCTTTCAGACCATGTTGATACACTACTCGTTTTACTGTGGGTATTGACACAATTTTGCTTTTGTCCTTGGGTTGATATGCACATGTCGGATCAAAGCACATTCATCTCTGGGACAAAGAACCCGTCTCCTTCCTAGGCGGGACGATGGCTGGACATTCCCATCTTGTTTTTACTTGCGTATAATTGTTTGTACAGATGAAGGAGGCACCTTCAGGTATCTTGAAATTGTACCCAAGGATGGGTCAGACCTGTGCAAGTCCACAACTCTCTTCCTGATATCTTGGCTGATTTCTTTAGACTGTCTTCTGATGCTTCACTAAGAAGCAGTGTGTTTCAGGTATGCATTAAAATACATCCACATGTGTGTCTCTAATTAAATCGGATGTTGCCAAAAACAGAAGCTTCCAAACACATGACATCATCATATGGGCAGTCCAGAATTGTTTAAATGAATAGCAATCTTAGAGTATGTAAAAATGCCTTAAAACATTCTCTCTCAATATTCTGGCATTTGACAAATATTAAAAATTATGACAATCCTAATTGACCTAAAACAGAAAAGGTTTATACTGATTTCATGAGATATTGAGAAAAACATACGTATGTCTTTTTATATAGTGTATGTAAACTTCTGGTTTCAACTGTAAATACTGGACTCACAAGTAGCTATGACACAATAGAAGATAGCCTGAACTATCTCATGAAGTTGATCTTGTGGCATGATGGTGGTTCTTGGCACCATGTCCACTGCCGGGTTGGGAGATAGTGATCCCTGGACAGCAGCCTATGATATTGGAAGCCGGCTTGTCCTCGGTAAGGATGCTGGGGAATGCATGATTGGAGCTGCGTGTTGGGACTCAAAAGGAGTAGGTTATGCTTGAGACCTTGGAATGGTCTGGGAAGAAGCGCTCCCTGAAGGACGATACATTGCACACCAAATAAACTGCTCTGATCTAGGAGCGCTACCTAAGGTATCAGTGCGGAATTTGTGGATGTTGCCTTTTTGGTAATTGTAGTGTCCTGTGATGGTGTAGTTGTCTTTCTTCCCCATCTGGTTAGGTAAAATGTAATCTCCGAGTAGTTGTTGTTTAGATTATGGCCCAGAAGAACAATGAACACGTCTTTACTCTACATTTGCCAGGACTATTCCTCCCACCTTGAAAGGTTTTATCACTTAAAATTGTATTTTTCTTCTCTTTTTCACACTAATAGAGACCTTGATGTGTATGTTTTACAGCAGGGGTCTCAAACACGCGGCCCGCGGGCCGCATGCGGCCCCTGAGGCTGCTTTATGCGGCCCGCAGGCACAGACCCCTTGACGATCCCGACCTGGTCCAGGAGGAGCCGCCGACAGCAGCGCTGAATTGCCACACAGAGACTGTTTCCCAGCACTGCATTTCCAATGCCAGCCGCTGGCCAATCAGAGGCCAGCAGCTGATATCTGCGTGTCGGCGCAGCGAGTATGACGTCATTGCCATATGCAGAAGTCAGCTGCTGGCCTCTGATTGGCCGGCGGCTGACATTGAAAATGCTGTGCTGGGAGACAGTCTCTGTGCGGCAATGCAGCACTGCTGTCGGCGGATCCTCCTGGACCAGGTCGGGATCGTCAAGGGGTCGGACTCTGTGGTGCCTGCGGGCCACATCTGCAGGAAGGCCGCAGAGGGAACGGAGGACAGGTGAGAATCATCTTTTTTTTTTTTTCTATTTTATGTGTGTGAAGAACAGCACAGGGGGCACATAGCCACAGGATGGGGACCGGGATGGGGCACAGAGCCACAAGAGGGGACCTGGATGGGGCACATAGCCACAAGAGGGGACCTGGATGGGGCACATAGCCACAGGATGGGGACCTGGATGGGGCACAGAGCCTCAAGATGGGGACCTGGATGGGGCACATAGCCACAAGATGGGGACCTGGATGGGGCACATAGCCACAAGATGGGGACCAGATGGGGACCTGGATGGGGACCAGAGCCACAAGATGGGGACCTGGATGGGGAATATTGCCACAGGATGGGGACCTGGATGGGGCACATAGCCCCAAGATGGGGACCTGGATGAGGCACATTAGTACAAGATGGGCGCCAGGATGGGGAACGTTGCCACAGGATGGGGACCTGGATGGGGCACATAGCCACAGGATGGGGACCTGGATGGGGCACATTAGTACAAGATGGGGACTTGGATGGGGAACATTACTACAAGATGTTTTCCATTATTACTATATGATGCTAATTGTAAGACAATATTACTGTATGTGGCCAATTGGGGGAAATAAAATTGTAAAAAAAATAAAAAATAAAATAAAGCATGAAAAAATATTGGGCACTAAAAATGCTGTTTTATATGTAAACTAAAGTAAACACAAAAAAGTGCACGTTTATTATCGCCACATCCATAACGACCCAAGCCATAAAAAAATAAACACGGCAAAAATGTTCAAAAGGTGTATACAAAAAAAATGGTATCACTAAAAATGTCACATTGAACAAAGAATGCGGCCCCCCAAATTCAAATTTTTTCCATGTGCGGCCCATATACCCAGCCGAGTTTGAGACCCCTGTTTTACAGAAAGAAATACATGACTGAGGCCAGCACTGCTTTCACTGCTCAAGAGGAATTACCACCATTTTCTACTGAGCAATCATCAGCCACATCTGATGAATCCTCTAATGACTCCTTGTAAGTAATTTTGACAACATACAAAAATAGAAATAAAAGATGAACAATTTATGTAACTTTTGAATTCAAATTAAAATTAGATTAAAGTCAAAGTTAAAGGGGTTGTGCCATAAAGAATACAGTTAACCAACCAGAAAAGATGGAATTAAATAGTTTTGTAATTTGTGTTTAAAAATTATGTTTCATTCAAAAGATACCAAGCTTTTATTTTTTGTGTTATGCTCTCTGGTGCCCCCTGGTGTTATTCCATTACGACCTGGTAGTGAGTGATCAGCTGGTCGAGTTTGCGCAGTTCCATTCATAAGAGGTCCCCCCAACTCCCCACCCGCAGCATACACAACATATTCTCTGTCAGAAGTCTGACAGCGCAGGCGCCCTGCTGTAAGCACAGAGCCTGTCTGTCTATGATTCACCCCCTGCGCTCACACAACTGACCTCTGAGTGAGATCATCTGCTTCACAGACCCGCGAGCTCGATTGCAGAGAGACGCTTCATAATTTAAAAAAAAAAAAAAAAGGCTTGGTATCTTTGGAATGAAGCATAATTTTTAATCCCTATGAATTGCAAAACTATTTCCACCTTTTCTGGTTGGTTAACTGTATTCTTTATCGTGGCACAGCCCCATTAATATTAACATAATTTGTATTTCATATGTATAAAGGAAAGAAAAAGAAGCTTAGAAAAAGAATTAGGCAACATGTATCAGTTGTCAGGTTTTCTTTAAGCTCAGTACTAATCAAAAGTTTGAAGCATCCTTTTAATGCAATGGTTTTACTTGTTTTTATTGGAATATGAATATTGTAGATTTAGACTGTGTGCACACGAGAAGGAATAGTAGCGTTTTGGACGCAGCATATTTTTACTGTGTTGTACAGTACAAGTACAGTGGATGGGATTAACAGAATCCCATGTCCACTGTGCTTCTTTTTTTACACTGCATAAAGTCACCTGCAGTGCGTGTTTTTGAGCCGCAGCATGTCAATTTGTTTTGCGGCAATGCAAAAAACGCATGTATATCATAAATAAAGAAATAATTTTAAAAAATGACGTGGGGTGCCCCCTATTTTTGATAACCAGCCCAAGTAAAGCAGACAGGTGCAGGTTTATAATACCAAGCTGGAAAGGTCCATGAATATTGGCCCCCTCCCTGCCTAAGCCCGCAGTCGCCCCAGAATTGGCCCATCTATGAGATGGGCCAATTCGGGCACTTTGCCCGACTCTTCCCGATTGCCCTTGTATGGTTTCAAACAAGGGAATAATTTATGGGGTTGATGTCAGTTTCATAATGTCAGCTTGCATTAAGCCATGGTGTTAAGAAGTAATGTTTCTCCTTGCGGAGAGCGACATGCTAAGCACGTCAAGGTTAGGAGACTTTTCAAACCGCAGTGCTCTTCTGGGAAATATGCAAATTGTCTCTTCAGAGAGGAATAGAACCAGAACTCTAGTGCCACCTATTGGAAGTATCAATCTTAAAAGCCAATATTGACCCTTTAACGAGTATTATCACATGACTTAGGATAAAATCCAAGACCAGAAGCTCACTTTGCTGACACTGTGTTTCCCAGAAGAGCATTGCTCCTTGTGCTATGAGTACAGTTTTTCCTTTTTTACCGTTTGATAGAAGGCACCCAAGTGCCGCTAAGTGTGTGTAGAAGTATGAATACCACTATAAAATACTAAAGGCAGATTAGGGACAAAGTTTTTTATATACCCCTAGGCGTTTTTAATCAAATATGAAATAAAGGCTAAATTTCATGACTTGTTAGAGAGGGGTCTCTTTTGCGGTTCTCCCCATTTTGTAAATACATTATCAATATACCCCTTCCAGGCCATTGTTTTCCTCACAGTTTGTTATATATTACTAACCCAGTAATAAAAAAAACACACACAGGATAAAATAGTTTATTTTTGAAAACACTCCCCCACACTTCACTCACCAACTTATTAAAAAGCAAAAAAAACACCCTAAAGATCTGGCGTAATCTTGCAAATCAGGAGTAGCCCAAAAATGGGAACCTGAAAGACATAAAAAGAGTTAAATAAAAACAAGAAACACTCCCTAATTCACCAATTTATTATTAAGTAATAATTAGTGATGGGCGAGCACCAAAATGCTCGGGTGCTCATTGCTCGGGTCGAGCAAATTGGAATGCTCAGGTGCTCGATCCGAGCAATGAGCCCAATGTAAGTCTATGGGAAATTCGAGCATTTTTCAGGCGACTCCCTCAGCGGTCTGCAGAGGGACTATGTGAGAACGAAGTTCCAAAAGCCCTAAAATTATCTGAAGGTAAAAAGGTAGAAAGGGTCCACAGAATTGGTCCTCCATCCTCTGTCTCTGGAGCCCACAATACTACCAGACCAAGACAGGTCATTATGAAATTTTTGGATTTCAATGATAAAGCTGACATTATCCGAGCTTACAAACAATTAAACCACCCATTGATCATTCAAGGCCATAAAATCCTGCTTTTCGAAGACTACTCAATTGAAGTAACCAGGAAAAGGAAGTCCTTCAGCGCTTTATGCACCAGACTGCGCAAAGAAAAAATCCGCTTTCAACTACGCTATCCGGATACTCTACGCCTGAAAGACACTGATGGCTCTTTCCGGGAATTTATCTCACCTGATAAGGCAGACTCTTTTGTCAACAGGCCCAGTCCTGAACAGACCCTCCAGGCAAAAACTCCCTCTAGTTCACGGTCACCTAGGAGACCCACGAAACAAGGAGACAAAGGAGACCAGAGCTATAACAATCGCTGATTTAATGAGTTTCTCCTTTTATACGCTTGGTGGCCCTGGAGTGAAAGTCTTTTATGGAGGCAATTGTTTGAGAAAATTCTGATAAATTACCTTAATTAGGGGGGGAGTTAGGTTTGAATTTGAATCTAAATTTAAATTTAAATGTAATCTGTTATATTGCACACATGGTCGGGCAGAAGTGAAGCCCAGGAGATAGTCTTTTCCCTAGCGAGCAGTTAAACATGTTTACGCTCTTGCTAGGTCAGTTCTTTAAAACTTTTGTATATTGTTTTTTTGAGTTTGTTTCACATGTTCGAGCTTTGCTCGTTAGTACGTAATCTAACTACATGTCATCATTATTTTGTAAGTTGTTCACCAAACATGTCTATCTTTACAGTCTTTGAATATGTATATCGTATCTTTGAATGTTAAAGGTTTGCTCTCTCCCCAAAAACGGATGAAAGTCCTTACACATTTAAAACGTTTAAAGCCTGACATAGCCCTTCTACAAGAAACACATTTGCCTGAAGCAGATTTCCCCCGGATGAAAAAATTATGGGTTGGGGGTATCTATGGTTCACCGTCCATAGATAGAAAGGCTGGAGTCTTAATCCTTATTAATAAGCAGTTTATACACCAGCTCATAAGTGAGCAGCAGGATGGAGAAGGGAGATTGATTCAATTAACATTATCTACGTCTTGTGGAACCTTCTCTATCTACAATGTATATGCGTCTAACATAGGCAACAAATCTTTTTTTAAAGAATTGGAGACTAGACTCTTATTTGACTCCAACCCTAACAAAATAATAGGTGGAGACTTTAACTCGGTGGTTTCAGTTCATGAGGATAGGAAAAACACTACTGGTACTCCGCAATCGGTTACCTCACATGACAAAGCACTAGCACCTTTTTTGTCTAGTTGCCAATTAATTGATTCATGGAGGTTTTTGAAACCCAGTAATAGAGAATATACGCGCTTCTCACACGCCAACGACTCTTGGTCTTGTATTGACTACTTTTGTGCAAATTGATGATATTGTTATTTCTGATCATGCTTCAGTGAGGTTGGAACTATCAAAGGATTTCCCTCGGGGCCCTGACTTCTTGTGGAGATTTCCAGATTACTTTTGCAAAGACAACTCATTTATTTCCTCTCTCAAGATATGGTTTAGCGAATTTTTATCTGACAATTCGGCACACCAAGATAACCCCACATTATTGTGGGAATCGGCCAAGGCGGTACTGAGAGGAAAAATTTTGGCATATACTTTTTCTCACAAAAAAGGGTTATGAAAAAATATAGTGAATTGTCCTCTGAACTGAAACAAGCCTACACTACATTTCTTCTTGACCCTTCCCCTCTTAATAAAACACATTGCTCTCAAAAACAATCTGAATTCAACCAATATGCAGATATGAGAGAAAAATTCCATTTATCTCAAACAGAAGCATTCTTTTATAGGTTTGGTAACAAATCGGGGAGGGTGATGGCCAATTTAGCTAAAGGTATGAGAAAGCCATAGGGAATTTTTAAATTAAGAAATAATAATGGGGTTATTCACACGGACCTTAAATCAATTAATGAGATTTTAGGCTCATTCTATAAGGACCTATACAAAAAAGCAAAACAAACCTTGCCCCTCTCTGATACACTCTTGGATAAGGTCAAATTACCTTTTTTTCCGGAGGAACATAAATCTATATTAAATAAACCTCTTTCATTGGAGGAGATTACCACTACAATTAAAAATTTGAAACCAAACAAAGCCCCTGGACCTGATGGATACACTTCTGACTTCTTTAAATCCTTAACGGAAGAGGTGTCCCCGTTGTTAGTACCGATCTTCAACAAAATAATTTGTGGCAATCCCATTTTCCCTTCCGCAACTATGGCTTATGTCAAATTATTACTAAAGCCAGACAAAGATCCATTATCCCCCAATTCATACAGACCGATTTCACTTATAAATATCGACATTAAGCTTTTATCTAAAATAATGGCTGATAGACTGACCTCCATTCTACCCCACCTTATATCCCATGTACAATCAGGCTTTTTTAAAGGTCGCTCACCCACGCTAAATATTAGGAAAGTATTATTGGCGCTCGATAAAATCCACTCTACTCCTGATCTAAAGGGATCCACAGCAATTATCTCCCTTGACACCGAAAAAGCCTTTGATAATATAAGTTGGGATTGGTTATACATGGTTTTAACGAAGATGTCATTGTCAGGCCCCTTTTTTAATGACATTCGTAATTTATACACTTCTCCAAAAGCCCAGGTGCATAACCCGGGTTTTTTATCCTCTCCCTTCCCTCTTGAAAAGGGAACGAGACAAGGGTGTCCTTTATCCCCCTTACTTTTTAATCTGGCACTAGAACCCTTAGTCCGTATTTTGTCAGACCCTAAAACTTTTTCAGGCATCTAATTTAACAAAAAATCAATTCAGGCGACTTTTTTTGCAGACGACATCATTTTGTTCATGTCAGATCCCTTTCTACATTTACCTCTGGTGTTGGATCTACTTAAAAAGTTTGGCTCATATTCTGGATTCAAAATAAACACTAAAAAATGTGAATTGCTACCATTAACTGAAAAGGGTATGAAACTCTACCCAAAAAAATCTTTCTATGATATTAATATAGCTACATCCCATATCACCTACACTGTGTTCCAAATTATTATGCAAATATTATTTTCTCAGATTTTCCCAAATTACCTATATGAATTGCAGTCATTGTAATTTTCCAGTCAAATAACTATTAGAGTACAATTGAAAGGTTTTTGTATAAACTGCCTATGATAACAGTATATTTTTAAAAAAATAAAAAACTCAAACTGCACTCAAAATGCATGTTCCAAATTATTATGCACAGCAGAGTTTTCAACCTTTTCATTTTAATAAAGAACAAAAAATGGTCATTTTTGCAATTATAAGCATTAGCAGGTTATTACAAACTGAAATCAAACCGTTTTCACCTCAAAACTTTATTCTAGGTGATGTTACATTTGCACATAGGACCCTTTGTTCGAAAGGAGCTTCTGAACTCTCTCGTCCATTGAATTTGTCAGGTTTTGGATGGTTTCTGCTTCAATTGTTTTGCATGAGGACAGAATACCCTCCCAGAGCTGTTGCTTAGATGTGAACTGCCTCCCGCCATCATAGACACTCCTTTTGATGATGAGGTTCTCAATGGGGTTGAGGTCAGGGGAGCATGGGGGCCACACCATAAGTTTTTTCCCAGAAACCATCCAAAACCTGACAAATTCAATGGACGAGAGAGTTCAGAAGCTCCTTTCGGACAAAGGGTCCTATGTGCAAATGTAACATCACCTAGAATAAAGTTTTGAGTTGAAAACGGTTTGATTTCAGTTTGTAATAACCTGCTAATGCTTATAATTTCAAAAATGACCATTTTTTTGTTCTTTATTAAAATGAAAAGGTTGAAAACTCTGCTGTGCATAATAATTTGGAACATGCATTTTGAGTGCAGTTTGAGTGTTTTATTTTTTAAAAAATATACTGTTATCATAGGCAGTTTGTACAAAAACCTTTCAATTGTACTCTAATAGTTATTTGACTGGAAAATTACAATGACTGCAATTCATATAGGTAATTTTGGAAAATCTGAGAAAATATTATTTGCATAATAATTTGGAACACAGTGTATTTGGGCATAAAAATAGGCCGGTTGCCATCTTCTTTATATACATTAAATTACCCCCCCCCCATCAAAAAAATTACTGATCAATTGAAATCGTGGCAGGATTTGCCCTTGTCTTTTTTAGGTAGGGCGCATCTCGTTAAGATGATAAGTACTTCTAAAATTATATATCAACTCCAAACTCTGCCATTACTGCTGAAACACTCTGACGTAATCACACTTAATAGGGCCTTCCGTCATTTTATATGGAGAGGAAAACGTTCTAGGATTAGCCTTGACAAACTTATGTCATCCAAGGATGATGGAGGCATCAATTTTCCAAGTATCAGGAATTACAACCTTGCTTGCCTTTTTTGCTACATAATTCACTGGCTCCACAAAAGACATACATACTCTGATTACTCTTTGGAATCAGACTATGCTTACCCCTTTAATTTAACTGCAGTAATACACTTCTACACCCTGACATTTTCTTTAAATATTGGAAGCAGCAACTTGATGACGTTGAAATCCCTACTAAGATCAGATTAGGCTGGAATATATTTAGAAAATACATTATAAACGAATCATGGAGAGAGACTCAGAATAAAATAATACACGGGGCCATTTACGCTTTTAATATACCGAAAAAAGATCCTTTGTCAAATAGGATGATTGCATGCCCTAAATGTCATCACCCATACTCTGATCTTATGCACGGCCTATGGTCCTGCCCTGATTCAACAGTATACTGGAATCAAGTCTCAGATGTGATAAAGACTATATGGGGCCCAGGATACACTCTCTCTCCATATGTAGCCATACTACATCATTGGAATAACCCAGAAAATCCTGACCAAAAATCAAAAGGCCCCCCAAAACTACTTCATGCTCTATTCTTCCTGGCAAAAAGAGTTACTTAAACATTGGCTGGATCCTATCATTCCCCCTATAGCAGAGCTAATAATCCAAATGAAACATTTTATGCGAGTAGAGCAATTAGATACCCTTTGTAACAAAGAACAGCAAGCTGGCAAATTTCTATCAAAATGGAAGCAGTTTATTATAACATGCTGTTCTCTGTCTGAAAAGAATAAAATTGTCAAACCATTTACTTCTACAGAATGGTATATTCTGGAGGATCTAAATAATAACCTAGGACTCTTACGTGTTAACTAAAGCAGGGTGTAAAATAATACTTCTTTCTGTATTATTTTCTCTACTGAGGACTTCTCAAAGTATCAATATCACGATATTCTTATAAAAAAATGTATCTATTTATTCTTGGATTGTCCATTAAAAAGAATCAGATTGCAGCAGGTACATACAATAATTAGTTATAAAGTAATTGTCCATTTGTCCATAATTAGCTTAATTGTTGAGATTCACCCATCTTTCCTTGGATCCTGGCTGGTAAATCATGTCTTTGTCCAGCACGTGTCCAGGCCTACATGTCAGATACTTCTCAGCATGAAGATTCTGTGTCTTGTGGGGTGGGAAGAGCAAGAGAGCCCCCCTTTCTGTACCATGGGCTTTTATAGCCAGTCGTATGGCACACCTGTTCTACATATGGTAGTGAACTAAAAATACACACACAAATAGCGCATGTCAACTAGACACGATGGCTGATGCAATCCTTGTGCAGTGTATAAAACTCAAAATTTGAGAATAAAATGAATATCCACTATTAATTATTTAACACAGGGGAGATAATCATCACAATTTATCATTATTTAATTAATTCCATTGACTGTAGATGACTGTAACTTGCTAATACTTAGTTTAGATGTCTATTTGTTAAGCCAGCTAACCGGAACTTATTGATTATTCATTGTGGATGATCTGTGTACAGGTTCCTTATTATGTGCACCCTGGCTTTGATTTATTTGTTTTATATGTCTTTCTATGATTTGTTCTGTTGAAAAAAACAAATAAAAATGATGTTTGAAAAAGGCTGATGTATCTGATAGGGCCGTCACTGTCACAGTTCCTCCTTTGGTGGAAGACGGCGAATATGAAATTTCTCGTATCTTGAATTCTAGATGGCATAGAGGGAGATTACAGTATCTTGTCTCCTGGAAGGGTTTTGGTCCCGAAGATAACTCGTGGGTAAGGACGGATGATGTCTCTGCTCTTAGGCTTGTTAAAGCTTTTCCACAGGAGGTTTCCGGATAGGCCTGGGCCTGGAGAATCTGGAGGATCCGGAGGATCCTCATAAAAGAGGGGGTACTGTTAGAACCCTCCTGTTTGTTTTTTCCATCTTGTGTTTTGCGGTCACGTGACCATTTGCCTTTATATTCCAGCTCCGCCCTTCTGGCTGTGCTGGACTTCAGTGTTTGACTGTTTCTCTAGCCTGGTGCTTTGGTGCCCTTCTCTGTCAGTTCACTTGGTCCTTCTGGTACCTCTTGTACCTTTTGTCAGTTTGTCTTTTTGTGTTCTGCAGCAACTTCTCTGTTTAGGAGGTGTCCCATTTTTGTCCTAGTCCTTAGTTCTTTTAGGGACCTTAATGCTATAGGTCTTCGTTCAGACTAGCCGAGTACTAAGGCGGGTCTGTTCGCTAGGAACAGGCAGCCTGCTACATCATAGGGATTCAGCTTAGTCTTAATGTAGGGACAGCTTTCCCCTATCTTTCCTTAGTACATGTTGCAGATCATAACATTTTATTTCTAATTGGGATATTGGTTGGTTTAATATATTTTATCTTCTGATATTTTGGGTAGCTTTATACTTTCTAAAAATTGATTGATCAGTTGGGCATTAGGTTGTGGTATTGTATTGTTTTTTTTGTAAATTGTAGAGGGTTGAGTAATAATTTGCGAAGGTATTGGCAATCTCTTTGTTTGGTCATTTTAGCTTTGACTTTAGTCGCTTGTATTTTACCTGCTCTGTTTCCCTGCCAATAGTATTTAGCTTTGCTTTTCCGTAGGTTATGCCCATATTTATGTTGGAGCAATTGATATAAATCGTATCTTAATTTTTGTAATTTTTGGAGAGTTGTGTTTACGGGGCTGTTTTTATGCATTTCTTCTAGTGAGGCTTTGTTTTGGTTGATTTCCTCTATTTGGCATATTCTTTCTTTTTTGTTTTGGGATGCTATTTGAATTAGTTTTCCTCTAATATAAGCCTCATGAGCATACCATACTGTTGATGCGGACACGTTGAGTGTATTATTAATTATAAAATATTCTTTCAAGGTCTCCTGCAGTTGGGGCCTAATTTTATGTGTTGCGATTAGGTAATTATTTACTCTCCATGGGGAGTATGTCGTGTAGTTGTATCCCTCTTTAATGTGTTACTAGATGGGCATGGTCTGACCATGTGATGTTACCTATCGTGGCTTTTGGATGTCATGTAATAACCATTTATCTGTAAGAATTAGGTCGATTCTTGAGTAGCCCTTGTGTGAATGTGAATAGAACGTGTAATCACGTACGGAGGTGTGCAAAACTTGCCAAACATCGTAGAGTTCTTACGCCAAGAGAGTCTGAGAAAGAGAACGAGCTTTTTCTTTTTTTGAGGATGTACAGATTTGTCTATGCCTGGCATGGGGTGATATTAAAATCCCTGCGCACCAGCAGGGCTCTTTTTTTTGCATCTGTTATTACCGCTAAAGTTTCCTTAACAAATGAAATCTGCTTGGAATTAGGGGCATATTTGGAGGCGATCGTGTAAATTTTGTTATTTCTTCTGCATACTAAGATGATGTATCTGCCTTCATTGTCTACAATGCTGTTGATCAATTGGAAGGCGATGGTGTTTTTTATCACTATTACTACTCCCCTTTTTTACCAATTGCGTGAGAGTGAAACACATTGGGAAGTTTCTGTTCTGCAACCTGTGTACGTCAACACTGTTTAAGTGAGTTTCTTGAACACACAGTCGGGCCTCTCTCCATAGTAGAGATCTTTTAACCCCTTTATGACCTGGGGCATACTAGTTCGCCCCAGGTCATCATACCCGGTTCAGCACGGGCCCCGGCGCTCAGCCTGCACTGAACCAGTGATTTATACAACTGACATGTGCTCGCAACAGCCGCGGGTGGAATCGCGATCCACCCCCAGCTGTTAACCAGTTAAATGTCGCTGTCAATCTTGGCATTAGCCCCGCCCATCGGTGTTCCCATCACATGATCGCGGGTCACCGATGGGTTGGCATGACAACCCGCGGTCTGCAGCAGACCCCAGTGGTTGTCATGTCCTGATTGCTATGAGCGCCGCCGGCCAGTGGTTGATGCTCATAGCAAGTGAACAATTCTGCTGCATATAGGCGATCTGCTCATCTCCTGTATGCAGCAAAGCCGATCTAACCCAAAATAGTATCAATAAAAACGTCAGCTCGACGCGCAAAAAATAAGCCATCACCTGGCCCTAGATTCCGAAAAATGGAGATGCCCAGGGTCTCGGAAATGGCGTGGCTTTTTTCTATAAGGAAACTTTGGATTTTTTTTTCACCACTTAAATAAAAAGAACCTATACAAGTGTGGTATCTACGAACTCGTAATAACACAGAGAATAATAATAGCAGGTCAGTTTTAGTATTCAGTGAATGTGGTAAAAAAAAAAAACATTTTGTTTTGCTATTTCACCGCACTTGGAATTTTTTTCCCGTTTTCTAGTACATGATATGGTAAGAACCAGTGATGTCGTTCAAAAGTACAACTTGTCCCGCAAAAAATAAGCCCTCACATGACCATATTGAGCGAAAAATATAAAAGTTATGGCTCTTGGAAGAAGGGGAGCAAAAAATTAAAACGGAAAATCGCAAGGTCATTAAGGGGTTAAACAGACTATTTAACCCTTTCACATTGATATTGGAAATGTGAAGTACCATATACAAAATACGGAGAAAATCTATATGTCACCACTAGACAGTTAGGGAAGAATGGGGAAATAACAAAATACAAATCTCAAAAGATATAAATAACTATAACAGTTCCAAGAATAGAGTCCGGTTCTAAGTGAACCTACTGGACATGCCGTGCTATCCAGTATACAACAAGGGGAAGTGAGAATGAAAAAATATTTTTCTCGTGCTACCGCAGAGTATTGGAAAAAATAGTTGTATGATCTGCTCAAAAAAAAATAATAAAAGATCTAGGCAGAGCAACTAAATTGAGGGTACAACGGTTAGGAAAGTAAGCTTGCTGCTTGTTCAGATCCACTCCTTCCTCAACATCGGCGGTTTCGTCTTCTTTATTAGAGAACTTGTCCCTTCTGCCACAGTCGCCAGCGACCACTTCTGCATCAGAGTCATTCCCTGCCGAGGAGATGTCAGGACATGTGTGACTCCTTTCTTAGTCATGATCAGCTTCCAGGGTAGCCCCACTTGTACACGATCTCGTTGTCTTGCAGGATTTTGGTCGCTGTAGAAAACTCGCACCTCCTGTTCAGGGTGGCAGCAGACAGATCAGTGAACATCATGATGCTCCTGAACCTGTCCGGAAGCTCTGGATTTCCCGCCGCGTCTTTGGTTATGGCTTCTTTAAAGTGGAAAAAGTGAAGCCGGGCAATTACATCTCTGGGTGCAGAGGTGGGGGCACTTTTGGGTTTGGGGATCCTGTGCGCCCTGTCTATTAGAAGGTTCCGCTGATACTTTTCAAGGATTAATTCAGTAAAAAAGTCCGTTAGGAACTCCTTCAGTGCGTCTGCAGCAATACTCTCCGGTATCCCTCTAAAATGTAGATTGTTGCGTCTGAAGCGGTTCTCCATATCCACCAACTTTAATCTCCGTGCATTAATCTCCTCATCTGCCTCATTATTAGCGTCGACCAGATTATTGTGAGCAGTAGTGAACTCCTCCAACTTCTCCTTAATATGTGCTTTTCTATCTCCAATGTGCACAATGTCTTTCTGTAATGCAGTGAAGGTGGAGGTAATATCACTGTGTATGCCCTGTTTAAGATCCTCTAAAAGGGACTTCAGTGTGGTCTCTGTAATGGGGGCAGAGCTGTGCCATGTGTCAGGTGCATTTGATACTTGCTGTTTGGTGTCTGGAGGTCTCTGGGCTGCAGGATGGCGATCCACATGGGTCCTCTGTCAGGGGGTGATGTTCCTGTGCTGGTCTCGGACTATAACCGCTCTTTATTAGGTGAGGTCTGACCCGATAGCAGAGGATCAGACCTCATGGAGCGTTCTGCACCGACTCTGGCTGCATGATGAGTTCTACGGCAGCCATCTTGGATTTTACAGGGTGTCGGCACAAAGACTGAGATCCTGCCCTGTGCCACATCTCTGCTCTTTGTGGTGCGCCCCATCGCCGCCCAAAGTGTACCGGAGCTTGTGCTGCACGATATTAAGGTAGTCCTCTACTTTTTTTTGCGCTGTGAGCCGCTATTCGACGGTGGAAGCTCGGAGCTGGGTCTATGTGCGGCCGCTCAGCTCCTCATCTGGACACACCCACTAAATAACATTTCCCACATGTCTACTTTACATCAGCACAATTTTGGAACCAACATTTTTTAAAAATGGGTTAAAATGGGTTAAAAATTGACCAGCGACTTTGAGGGCCCTTAATGACAGAAAATACCCAAAAGTGACACCATTCTAAAAACTGCAACCTTCAAGGTGCTCAAAACCACATTCAAGTAGTTTATTAACCTTCCAGGTGCTTCACAGGATTTTTTGGAATGTGGAAGAAAACAATGAACATTTTTACCTTTCTTTTTTCACAAAAATGTTATATTAGACTCAAATTTTCTTATTTTCATTCACAAGGGTTTTCAACAGGAAAAAATGAACCACTACATTTGTTGTGCATTTCTCCTGAAGAAGCCGTTACCCCATATGTGGGGGGAAACCACTGTTTGGGCACACGGCAGGGCTCAGAAGGGAAGGAGCGCCATTTGACTTTTTGAATGTAAAATTTGCTTGAATAATTTGGGGATGCCATGTCGGGTTTGGAGAGTCACTGATGTGCCTAAACAGTGGAAACCCCCCACAAGTGACCCCATTTTGGAAACTAGACCCCTCAAGGAACTTCTCTTGATGCGTGATGAGCACTCTTAAAAATAAAGAAATCACTTTTTAGGAAAATGAAAAAATCACTTTTTCCACAAAAATGATGTTTTAGCCCCAAATGTTTTTATTTTCACAAGGGTAAGAGGAGAAAATGGACCCCAAAAACTGTTGTGCAATTTCTCCTGAGTACAGCGATACCCCATATATGGGGAAAATACACTGTTTAAGCGCACGGTAGGGTTCAGAAGGGAAGGAGCACGGTGTGACTTTTTGAACGCAAAATTGGCTGGAATCGAGAGCGTATGCCATGTCACGTTTGGAGAGCCGCTGATGCGCCTAAACAGTGGAAACCCCCCACAAATGACCCTATTTTAGAAACTAGACCCCTCAAGGATTTTATCAAGGGTTATAGTGAACATTTTGAACCCAGAGGTACGACACAGAATTTGATACCCATTAGGTCATCATATTGAATAAGTTGTCATTAGTATTGAGCGCATGTGCTTGCTACTTGAGTTTGCATCGGGTAAGCACCATGTATTGCGGGTGCACGAGTGACATGCTCGAGTCCCCCGCCCCTCATGTTTCACGGTTGTTAGACACCCAAAAGAAAAACATGCGGGGATCGCTCGTGCATGGCAGGCAATCCCTGCAAGTTTTTTTTGTCTGTATAACAGCCGCAAAACATATGGGGTGGAAACTCGGGCATGTCACTCGAGCATCTGCAATTCTCTTTGTATACCCGAGATTTTTTGGCTGATGGAGCTGTATGGCAGCTTATTTTTTTGCAGGACAAGATGACATTTTCAGTGGTACTATTTTTATTTACATTCGTCTTTTTAGTATAATCTCTTTTTATTGAAATAAGAAAAGACATAAACATACAAAATCAACATCAGTAGAAGCCAGTGCTCAGTCTCGACGGTCAGAACATTGTATATTCACATATGTACTATTTTTCTTATAAGACTGAAGCACCTTTATCCAGCAGTATAAGCTTACTTTTATCTGTTCCAACAATGGAACCAAGAACATATATCAAATATCAACACTACCAAAATGGGAGAAAAGAAAAAAAAAAAAAAGGGGGAGGGGGGGGAGCAGGAGAAGAAGTAATAAGAAAGTGAAGATAGGAAAGGAGAGAAGGGTTTAAGGAATGGGAACGGGGCAGGGGAGTCTGAGCTAAGGTTCCATTTTAATTTCACTAATCATCTCCAGCACCAATCCGGATCCAATTCGCCTATTCATCAGTTTTTACCCAAATAGCCCGTGGAACTCCGACGAGTCTTGAAACAAGATCCAAACGCTCCAGATCTTCATGAATTTATCCGCACAATCATTGAAATCAGCAGAAAGCTCCTCCATTCTGCAGATATTAGCCATTTCATTGTACCACTCTGAGATTGGGGGGATTTGAGGTGACCTCCAATAACGTGGAATCACCGCACGAGCTGCTGTTAAACAAAATCTTAAAATATCTTTTTTTTGGGATCTAATCGATGAAGGCAGAATGGAAAGTAGGGCTATCTCAGGGCAGTTCTCAACCCTATTTCCAGTAATTAGGTTATAGTTGGAGAATATTTTATCCCACAGAGGTTTGATCCGACTACATTCCCACCAGATGTGGAGCATAGATCCCTTTTCCACTCCACATCGCCAACACATGTCTGAAGTTGCCGGAAACATGGAGTGGAGTTTCACAGGATACCGGTACCATCTTGCCATAATTTTGAAATTTTTCTCCTGCGCATAATTTGCACCTGACATTTTGTGTGTAAACAAGAAACTTTTTTCCCAGTCTGACGAGGGTATGATATGTCCCAATTCCTGTTCCCACTTATGTTGAAAATTAAGCTTTCCTGAGATATTTACCCCTATCAGACAATTATAAAGCATGGATATTACATGATTGGGAGGAGATTCCTGCAAAAACAGTCTCTCAAAGGAAGATGGTGTACACTGGAACAGGGGCACTGTCCCCCTAGACGATAAAAACGATTGTAACTGTAGATATTCCAACCACTGGAGTTTTCTAGACGGATACCTGTCTTGTATTGTATTGAATGACGGAAATCTACCATTTTCGAATATCTGCAGAAGGCGAACATCCTCCCTAGCTCTCCATCCCATGAAAGAATCCCTCAAATATCCAGGAGGGAAGGAGGGATTGGAGAATAATGGCATAAGAGGGCTGATTGTACTAGAGGAAAAGTGTTTTTTCATAATTGCATGCCAAATTTTTTTTGTACCCCTAGTCAATTCAGATAAACCTCCAATTGAGGAAACATCTGAGGCGAAGAGCCAAGGAAGGTGCTTCAAAGGAACAACTACTCCCTCCTGCTCAACAGTGACCCATTGCTTTGTCAAAGAATTATAGTGCCAGTCTAGAAGGCGACCCAAAGCAGAGGCTTGAAAGTATGTTTTAAAATTCGGAAATCCAGCTCCACCAGCTGCTTTAGGGCGGTTTAAAGTCTGCATACTTATCCTAGGTCTACCTTTACCCCACACAAACCTAGTTAATACTGTACGTAATCTGCTGAAAAAGCTGCATGGGGGAGAGATAGGGACAGTTTGAAAAATCTATAAAAAACGGGGAAGTATATCCATTTTTACGGCATTCATTTTGCCAAACCAGGACATTCTCAGTTTACTGTAATTTAGTAAATCTTTACATGTACGGTCCAAGAGAGACTGGTAGTTTAGCGCATACATTTTTGATGAATCAGAAGAAACGAGCACTCCCAGGTATTTTATCGCCTCTGATTTCCACTTAAAAGGGAAGTTGTCCATCACCTGTCTAACCTCTCTCTGTGGCAATGACACGTTTAATGCCTCCGATTTTGAGTAATTAACTTTGAAATTACTCAGGAACCCAAATCTGTCAAACTCCTTCATTAATGAAGGAAGAGATGTCTGAGGTTGAGATACATAGAGGAGGAGATCATCTGCATATAATGCTGTCTTATAAGTCCTTGTACCTATTTTAACCCCTTGAATACTACTATTTTTCCTTATAGCGTTGGCCAGGTGTTCCATCACTATCACGTACAGAAGGGGGGACAGAGGGCACCCCTGTCTAGTCCCATTTTGTATCTTAAAGGGTGAGGACAGGGTTCCATTAACCCTAACTCTGGCAGTAGGACCTGAATACAAGGAGAAAATCAACTGTAAAAATTGTGATCCAATGCCTATTTGGCTTTGTGCTTCCTTCATAAATTGCCAATGAACCCTTTCAAAGGCCTTCTCTGCATCAACAGATAAAAGGCCCATAGGTAGGAATTGCTTTTAGCTTTGGAGATTAGCAACATAGTCTTAATGGTGTTATCTCTTGCCTCTCGGCCCTGAATAAATCCTACTTGATCTGTGTTTATAAGGGAGGGTAACAATGGGGCCAGTCTTTCTGCTAGAATTTTGGAGAGTATTTTAATGTCTACGTTTATTAATGATATGGGTCTATAATTAGCCGTGTTTGTAAGATCTTTACCCTGTTTAGGAAGGATACTAATATGGGCTTCCAATGATTGGGGGACGAAGCACGTCTTATCATTTAGTGAGTTAAATGTTTTATGCATAATAGGGGATAATTGAGTTTTAAGGGACTTATAGAATGCTGGGGTAAATCCGTCTGGGCCAGGACTTTTACCAGATGGTGTAGATTGAATAGCAAGATTGACCTCCTCCTCCGTGATGTCTTTTTCCAGTTCCCCAGAGACCTGGCTATCTAAAGATGGTAAAGAAGTATCCTGTATATACTCTTTAATTCGGGCAGTTAAGTCACTGGGAGAGAGATCAGAATATTGCCCTTTAATATTCTATAACTTCTCATAGTATGAGCGAAATATCTCGATAATTTCTGTAGGGTTATGGGCATCCTCCCCATTCTGTTTCTTGATATATGGAACGTATGTTGCCACAGAACGAGGATGAAGCAATCTTGAGAGTGCCCGTCCACATTTATCCGACGATTCATAAAAAAAACTTTTAGTTTGCTCCCTGTGTCTTAGATACTTTTGCTCAAGCAAGATCTTAAGATCATTCCTTTTTTTTGATAGTTCTGCAAGTGTATTAGGTGACAATGTATGTTTGTGCGATGTCTCCAATATGTGTATCTGTCTCAACAGGTCATTCACCCTCTGTGTTCTTTCTTTTTTGAGTCTTGAACCATGTTTAATCAACACGCCTCTCATGACACATTTTAGAGTTTCCCATTGCAGAGGAGTTGAGGTCTGATCTGTTTTGTGAATTTGCATAAAAGAATCAACAGAATCTTTTAATTCTGTCATACAGATACTATCCTTGAGAAGGTGATCATTCATTTTCCATGTCCACGAGCGTCGGACAGAGGAAGGAATAGATAGGGATAGAAAAATTGGAGCATGATCAGACCACAACATGTCGCCTATTGTGGCAGATGGGTTTAAAGAAAGAGCGTGATGACTCAACAGGAAGAAATCAATGCGACTATATGAACCATGCGCAGGAGAAAAATATGTGTAATCCTTACCCTGAGGATTCAAGATTCGCCAAACGTCTGTCAATCTGAGGGCGTGGATGGCCCGCTTCAGTGATCGGAGCCTTCTCGAAGGGACAACACCCCTTCCTGAGGATGAATCTAGCGCGGGATTCCATGTGAAGTTAAAGTCTCCACCTGCAATCAGAATACCTTCTGCAAATTCAGAGAGGGATGTTAGAAAGGACCTACACGTGGGGATCTGATCTTTGTTAGGGAGGTACCAATTTGCTATTGTATATATTGATTCCGCTATTTTAAGTTTTAAAAACACATATCTGCCTTTATCATCAATGAGGGAATCCATGAAAGTGTAAGCCAACGATTTGTGTATGGCTATGGATACACCCTTAGAGCGTGAATCCGGATTAGTGCTGTGAAACCATCGAGAATAATACCTATCACCAAGAACAGGCACATGCCCCATTTTAAAATGCGTCTCTTGTAACATAAGAACCTGAACTTTTTGTTTGTGCATAGAGTATAAAATTTCAGAACGTTTCTGTGGGACATTAAAGCCTCTTACATTCAATGAACCTACTTTAATAGATGACATGATTACCAAGGGTGAGGAAGGGGGTGGGGTAAGATGGAAGACGGAAATATAAAGAAAGGGACGAGAAAGAGGAAAGGGGAACAAAAATAAAATTAGAATAAAGAAAACAATCTGATGAGGGGAGATGAGTCTATTTTACACCTGCCAGCAGTGTGTAAACCCCTTGAGAGAATGGGCTTTCTACCGAGGAGCCGTCCCCCCCAAGCCCAAACAACAGGCCAAACCTTTTGTACTAAAACTTTGATATAAAGGCAGCCAAAAACTGACATAGATTAACATCTGCTTATCACTATATTAAATCTCAAATCAATATATCACATAACCTTATGAGATAATATCTGTACCTCCCAAGAACTGAATACTATTGACACAGTACAATTAGTTTTGTCACTGATATCCAGTCACATATGTGAGGTATTCAAAATATCAACTATATTCTACGTTGAGAACATTTTAGAGGAATATAACATTCTAATGTCTTTCACCAACATTTTAGAGGAACATAACATTCTAATGTCTTTCACCAGCTTGACTAGCACTGAGGGCTAGAGAATTGACCACAGGTCCTTTTTGTGAGAGATGTTTCAATCTGGGGGATGCGAAACGTGTTTCCTATTGATCTCTCTTCTAGATTCTTCTCTGGCTTTGTTTCTTGTCACTTTTTGTGATTGTGGATTGAGATCCGACTTGGGGCCTCCCGGGAGACTTGGCCAGTCCTCTGATGATATAGATACGAGGGGGATCCCCAAGCCCTTAACAAAAGCCGGGATGTCTCCAGGGCAGCGTACCACATGTAAAACCCCAGAATGGCGGACTTGTAGGCGGAAAGGGAAACCCCAAGAATATAATATGTTCTGCTGTCTTAAAACCTCTAATAGAGGTCTTAATGTCCTCCTCTTCTGAAGTGAGTGACGTGATAAATCAGACATGAGTTGTACAGGATGATCTTGATATAGAATAGAATCTATTTTTCTGGCCTTTATTAAGATGCTTTCTTTGATTTTGTATTTATGAACCCGGCAAATCACATCTCGATGTTTTGACATGTCAGAGGGTCTGGGACCCAGGGATCTATGGGCCCTGTCTAACTCCAACTCACTCTCTAAGGGCCGACCCAGAATAGAGTTGAACAAATGGCGCAGTGTCTCATCCAATTTATTGTGCTCAATTGTCTCTGGAAGTCCTCTAATCCTAATATTATTGCTCCTTTCTCTGTTCTCAATATCGTCTATCAAATCTGTTAGATATTCCAGTTGGTATGAGTGGGAGGACAAAGTTTGTTCATGGGATTTAACTTGTTGGGCGATGGATGCTGTGTGTGACTCAGCAGCAGACACTTTTTCTGTTAACTCTTGCATGTCCCCTCTAATGGCAGCAGTTTCAGCTCTGTAGGAGGACTCCAGTCTGGACAAATAGGACTCCATGTCCTCCCTGGTTGGGATAGCTCGTATTCGAGCTTTGAGATCTCTCCACACTGCCTCATGCTGAGATAAATCATCCTGTTGGCTCTCCTCTGAGCAGCCAGGAGAGGGAGAGCGTAATAATGTGGGAAAGGAGCCTCTCTCAGGGGATCTCTGGTCATCAGTGGACCATTGGGGTCTCTGTAAGTCCGGACCCGCAGCAGAGGTAAGCTCTGCCGAGTCTGAAGTGTCCGAGGGTTGGAGCACGGAGCTATCCCCCACCACGCACCTGAATCCCGGAGGCGCGAAACCAGGGTCCGCCATCTTGGACTGGGGGGGGTCCTCCGTAGCTGCGACGGTGAGGCCTCCTGTGTTCTCCCACGCCTGAGAGGTATCGTCCGGTCTGTTGATCTTGATGGGGAGCGTTTACCACGTGGGCTCAGAGCCTCCGATGCAGGAGCCGAGGAGCGCTGTGCAGGGCCCGCCGACGCCATCTTAGATCCCGCTTGTGCAGGGGAAGCAGGTGCAGTGCTTCTCAGATAGCGTGTAATGTTCGTTGGAGATGCCCGCTGGGTACTCACACTGGTCTGTGTTATGTTCCGTTTCTTTTTTGCCGGCATTGGCAGTATTTTGGCTCGATTTGATGTGGTAGGCATGCCCCGAAGCTGGGCCAGGGACGGGAGCAAACAACCCTGCAACTTCACTCCTCCATAGCCAGGCCACGCCCCCACATTCGTCTTTTTAATCACTTTTTTTTGTTTGGCGGTATGATGATAAAGCATAGTTTTTTGATTAGTTTTTTATATTTTATTTTTAGTTTTTTAGTTTTATAGGACAGGTCTTTCCGGGCACCGCAATGCCAAATATGTGTTCTTCTAATAGTTGTTTTTTTTTCATAATAATATTTATTTATGGGTACAGAATATTTTAATTTTTTTTGGATTTATTCTTTTTTTTTTTTATATTTTTACTATTTTTTTTCACTTTCTGATACTGTTTTTCACTTTTACACTTTGTCGCACTAGGGGACTTTCATTTTTTGCAGCCTGATTGCCTTTAAAGCATAGGGATGCAGTAGCATCCTTGTGCTATGAAGTCTGTCAGCCCTGCACTGGCACAAGTTAGATAAATCGTGCATTGCACACGCTCTATCCATCTTCCTGATGCCTGGTGACCCAGATGTTGTCATGGTATTCAAGGTTAGAGGGGCGCTCTTAACTCTGCTTGCCCCGGAAATGCACAGCCTCTGTGCGGGCGCGATCACATTGTGCGTAATCGTAGGTACCTGGTCCATAAGTACCAGGGCGCAGGGACGTACTATTACTGACAATGTCAGAAAGGGGTTAAAGTGCATTTACTCCTCGCCAACGCACCCAAAAACACATGTATGTCATAAATAATTTTAAAAAATGACGCGGGGTCCCCCCTACTTTTGATACCCAGCCTAGGTAAAGGAGACAGGGCTTACATTATCAAGCTTGGAAGATCCATGGATATTGGCCCTTTCCCAGCCCAAAAATTAAAGCTCTCAGCCGCCCCAGAATTGACGCATCCATGAGATGCGCCAATTTGGGCACTTTGCCGACTCTTCTCGATTGCCCTGGTGCGGTGGCAATTGGGGTAATAGTTTATGGGGTGGATGTCAGCTTTGTAATGTCAGTGAGCAACAAGCCTAAGGGTTATTAATGGAGAGTTGTCTATCAGACACCCCCATTACCAATCCAGTAGTCATAAAAAAAACCACAGTAAAAAATCGTTTATTTTAAAAAACACTCCCACACACCTTGCTCGCCAATTTATTAAAAAGCAAAAACATCAACATGAAGATCCGACGTAATCCAGCCAATTAGAAGTAGTCCAAAAATGGGAACCTGAAAGACATAAAAAGAGAGTTAACTAAATGAAAACAAGAAACATTCCCTCATTCACCAATTTATTATTAATAATAATTCCTGCTGCTGTGATGTAAACCATTGGGGTTCCCACGACGTCTCGCGATTCTGTACAGCAACCTTTGGTGCGTCATTCTGAGAACGACACTTCACAGATCACTCCTGGTCATGTCTCACGAGCGATGACATCAGTAACTGAGTAACGTCATCGTTCGTGAGGGACCTATGAAGGGACCTATTAGCACATTCCAATAAAATGAATGAAAATTATTGCGTGAACTGTTGTTGTTAAACTTTTTATTGGTACTGTACATGAGCATCCCTTTATAGGGAACCCCTTCGATGCTGTTACTTTTTCTTCACTTTGTAACTTATTACGCAAGGGACTATCCTCTTTTTTTCATATATCGTAAAGTTCTACATGTAAAATTTCCTTAGTTCATGTCTGTGCATGTGAATGGTTAAAGTGGATCTGTCACCAAATTTGACAATCCTTCCTGCACTGCTACTGGTGGCATCTCACACGGCTAAATGCATGCGGATATATTGTCCTCTATTTGCTTCTTCTTGAACATTGGTTTGTGGTTGTTTTCCCTATGATCAGAATGCACCTTGGTGTTTCTAGGTTCTCCCCTGATGTAATATATTTTTTTTGCTCCTTAAAGGGAACCTGTGACGTGAAAAAAAGCTATTTATCTGCAGATATGGGGTTAATCTGCAGAGTAATAGCATCCTGAACCTGCACTGCACTTAGACCCCCGCTCTCAGGAGGAAATGAACTTTATTCCTCCCGGTAGTGTTCTGGGTTCAGTCACCGGGATGGTGCCGGCGTGGTTCAGTCACCGCTCTGTGTATAGAGAGGGCAGCTGTAACCGCATCCCCGGCACTGAGTAATGCTGAGCTGCTTTCAGTCAGTGCCAGTGATGTGGTTACCGCCACGGCTCACTATACACAGAGTGGTGACTGAACCTACACCTGTGCCACTCCCGAGATGGAAACCCAATGGATGCTGGGAGAAATAAAGTTCATTTCCTCCCAACAGCAGGGGATTAAGTGTGGGCGGGTTCAGAATAGTATTAACATAGAGATTATCCCCATATGTGCAGGCTAATTTCGTTTTTTCACATGACAAATTCCCTTCAAGGAAAGAAGCTTTTTTATTTTAGTTATTATTTCTTACAAGCATGTAGTAATGTGTTTTTTTTTTTTTTAAATCTGCAGTGCAAGCGGACCTTCTGACCGCACCTATTATAGAGGTAAGACATTTTACGAAAATTCAGATGGTATAATGAAATATGTGACTTTATATTTTATTCCAAAATTTTTATAGGTTTTATTAAAGGTACAGTGGGTACAGAAAGTATTCAGACCCCTTTAAATTTTTCACTCTTTGTTTCATTGTAGCCATTTGGTAAATTCTAAAAAGTTCATTTTTTTCTCATTAAAGTACACTCTGCACCCCATCTTGACTGAACATAAACAGAAATGCAGAAATGTTTGCAAATTTATTAAAAAAGAAAAACTGAAATATCACATGGTCATAAGTATTCAGACCCTTTGCTCAGTATTGAGTAGAAAGACCCTTTTGAGCTGGTACAGCCATGAGTCTTCTTGGGAATGATGCAACAAGTTTTTCACACCTGGATTTGGGGATCCTCTGCCATTCTTCCTTGCAGATCCTCTCCAGTTCCGTCAGGTTGGATGGTGAACGTTAGTGGACAGCCATTTTCAGGTCTCTCCAGAGATGCTCAATTGGGTTTAGGTCAGGGCTCTGGCTCGGCCAGTCAAGAATGGTCACAGATTTGTTCTGAAGCCTCTCATTTGTTATTTTAGCTGTGTGCTTAGGGCCATTGTGTTGTTGGAAGGTGAACCTTCAGCCAAGTCTTAGGTACAGAGCATTCTGGAAGAGGTTTTCATCCACAATATCTCTGTACTTGGCCGCATTCATGTTTCCTTCAATTGCAACCAATCATCCTGTCCCTGCAGCTGAAAAACACCCCCATAGCATGATGCTGCCACCACCATGTTTCACAGTTGGGATTGTATTGGGCAGGTGATGAGTAGTGCCTGGTTTTCTGCACACATACCACTTAGAATTACCACCAAAAAGTTCTATCTTTGTCTCATCAGACCAGAGAATCTTATTTCTCATAGTCTAGGAGTCCTTCATGTGTTTTTGAGCAAACTTTATGCGGGCTTTAATATGTCTTGCACTGAGCAGAGGTTTCCGTCGGGCCATTCTGCCATAAAGACGTGACTGGTGGAGGGCTGCAATGATAGTTGACTTTGTGGAACTTTCTCCCATCTCCCTACTGCATCTCTGAAGCTCAGCCACAGTGATCTTGGGGTTCCTCTTTATCTCTCTCACCAAGGCTCTTCTCCCACGATTGCTCAGTTTGGCTGGATGGCCAGGTCTAGGAAGACTTCTGGTGGTCTCAAACTTCTTCCATTTAAGGATTATGGAGGCCACTGTGCTCTTAGGAACCTTGAGTAATGCAGACATTCTTTTGTAATCTTGGCCAGATCTATGCTTGCCTCAATTCTGTCTCTGAGCTCCTTGGGCAGTTTCTTTGAGCTCAGGATTCTCATTTGGTCTGACATGTACTTTGAGCTGTAAGATCTTGTGTGTACCTTTCCAAATCAAGTCCTATCAGTTTAATTAAACACAGCTGGAATCCAATGAAGGAGTAGAACCATCTCAAGGAGGATCACAAGGAAATGGACAGCATGTGACTTAAATAAGAGTGTCTGAGCAAAGGGTCTGAACACTTATGACCATGTGATATTTCAGTTTTTCTTTTTTAATAAATTTGCAAAAATTGGAGTTGGGGAACACTTTTTTAGTGTGTGACAGCAGCCAACCATAAAAATCCGATATACAGTGGCTTGCAAAAGTGTTCACCCCCTTCGCAGTTTTTGTGTTTTTCTACCTTACAACCTGGAATTTAATTGTTTTTTAAAGGCTTTGCATGAGATCATGTAAAGAACATGCCTACAGCTCTGAACATTTGGTTTTATTTTTGTTGTGAAGCAAACAACAAATAGGACAAAATACCTGAAAACTTCAATGCGCATAACTATTCACCCATCTAAAGTCAGTACTTAGTAGAAGCTCCTTTCGCAGCAATTACAGCTGAAGGTAATTTTGGGTAAGTCTCTATGAGCTTTCTACCTCTTGCCACTGGGATTTTTGGCCATTCTTCAAGGCCAAACTGCTCCATCTCCTTCAAGTTAGATGATTTCCTCTGGTGAACAGCAATCTTCAAGTCTGACTACAGATTCTCAATTGGATTACAGTCTGGGCTTTATCACTAGAAAACATTTAGGCTATGTGCCCATGTTGCAGAAATGCTCCGGATTTTTCCTGAGCGTTTCTGCATCTCCCTGGCAGAAAAAACTCATGCGGATTGTACATGCGTTTTTCCTGCCAGGGACATGCGGATGTGAAGCGTTCTTCACATGCATTTCTGCATGCGGATTGACAAGTTCTTTTCAAGCGATTTTAGCATCACTTGGAAAGTGATTGACAACTTGGTCACACTATATAAATCCATGTGTGTTATATAGTGTGACCTTAAAGAATGTTTAAAAATAAAAAAATTAATCTATACTTACCTTCCGATGGCCCCCGAAGTCTTGCTTCGCTCCGTTCTCCCTTGCCGGCAGCTCGCGGTACACTGCACTGAAGGACCTGCCATCACATGACTATGACGTCAGCGCAGGTTCTTCAGTCCATAGCGAACTGCCGGCATGGGAGGATGAGCGCAGCGGGGGCCGTCAGAAGGTAAATATAATATTTATTTTTTATTTTAGTCTTTTTTTTTACAGGTTCTATGGTACCCTGGTCCGGAGGAGAGTCTCCTGTCCTCCACACCCGGGTACCATCCGCACATTGAAACGCTTGGATTCCGCATGTACAGATGCAGTGATGCGTAATCCGTGCGTTTCAATGCAAGTCAACGGCGGCAAAAAAAATAATTGGTAGTGCTGCGTTTTTTTCCGCAATGATAACCCGCAGCGGAAATTTCCACAGCATGTGCAGAGCACATGCGAATTATCATTGGGGACCATGGCTGGCCTTCTACCATGCGTTTCTGCAGCGTTTTTGCCGCTGCGGAAACGCTTAAAAAAAACGCATCGTGGGCACACAGCCTTACACTTTTTCCCTTAAATCACTCGAGTGTTGCTTTAGCAGTATGCTTTGGATCATTGTCTTTTTGGAAGGTGAACCACTGTCCCAGTCTCAAATCACTGACAGACTGAAACAGGTTTTGCTCAGAAAATATCCATGTATTTCGCTGGATCCATCTTTTCCTGGACTTGAACAATTTCCCCTATCCCTGCTGTCGAAAAACATCCCCATAGTATGATGCTAACACCACCATGTTTCACTGTGGGGATAGTGTTCTTGGGGTGATGAGTTGTGTTGGTTTGGCACCAGACATAGCGTTTACTTTGGTGGCAAGAAAGTTCAATTTTGGCCTCATCTGACCACATCGCCTTCCTCCACACATTTGAGGAGACTCCCACATGTCTTTTGGGAAACTCAAAATACCTTACAATTTTTGTAAGTAAAGGCTTTTTTCTTGTTCAATTATGTTTATTGGTATTTTAAAACATTTTAAAGGGAGAAATGCACACACAATATAAGCCTAAAGGTTGGCGGAGAGTAGGGGAGGTAGGAAAGCTAGGGGGAAGGAAGGGGAAGTAAAAGGTAATTCCTTTTGAAAATATGGAAAAGAGAGGCAAGTGTACAAAAAGCTGTCTTTCAATTTTACATGTAACTTACACTTGTTAAAATTATAGCTTATTCCTTATGAATTAATTGCTGAAAAAAGAAAGAGAGAAAAATTAGTAAGACACATATAGTACATTAAAAGTAGCTTAATGATATATGTGGACACTTGCCGGGGATCAAGATGTTCTCCATCGACCTGGGGGGAAGGAGTTTGATTTAAGTTTCCATTCAGTCAGAGTGAAGTATGAATAGAAGTTCGCTGACCTAATGCAAATATTGAAGATTGTTTCAATTGGAAGATGAAAAAAAAAAGGATTATGATCTTTTTATAATCTGGTTCTTGAAGATGGATTGTAATTCTATGGTAATAGTCCAAGATGGAAAATTGTATTACAATCCAGATGAAATCCAAGGCATAGACCCAAATTGACCCATATTGTAATCGAATTTAGTATGAATTGTAATTCAAGTGTTTATAATGTTATAATCTTGGTTAAAATCCGTAGATATTAGCTGATATTTATTCACCTAGTCCAAGAAATTCTAATTAAAAATCAATATTTTTTATTCATTATCCATATAAAAAATCAGAAAAACAATTTTTTTTTAAAAAAAAAATGACAGGGGACATCCAGAAAAGAGAGATGCAATATATAGCTTGGTCATATCACATTCATCATGATTGTATAGCAGAAAACTAAACCACCTTATTCACTTGATGCATATTTGAACCGGTATTATAGACAGATGTAAACAGATTTGACAAAGTGCAAATTATGCAATACCCTAATTAAATTAAATGGTAGGGAGTCAGACATTTACATCTATGATCATAAAGTGCTAAGTGCTTATATTTAGAAAAAATAGTCTGCATTATTTCATTGCATTAGTTGGACCGTAAACAACTGCTTACAACTATGCAAAGTGCCATGGAGTAGTCAATATACCTATTAAAAATTGGTAAGAAAGTAAGAAAAGATCAAAGATATCTAATGATAGGCCAGGCGTCCGGGGGAGCCGTCCATAGGGAGTTATCCCATCAATCATGTGCCAGCTGTAAGGTGCTTTGATGGCTCATCGCACATGTGTATACTACACCTGTTTGCAAAAGGGACTTCCGGGTGGTACGCAGTGGAACGCATGTGTGGAACGCACGCGGTCCACATGTAGCGCATCCCCGGAAGTCAATAGGTGATGTCACACGCGTGTGCGCACAGCTCCCATGGGCCGCACGCCACTATACAGGAACCGGACCCGTGGAGTAAAGCCTAGCTGTGCAGAGCAGTGGAACGCATGTGTGAAACGCATGCGGACCACATGGAGCGCAACCTCAAAATGGTCCATCCCCACTTCCTAAACCATGAACCTGTAGGACATGGCATACATATCAAGGAATGACAAGGGAAAATGGGAGGGGAATGGGGAAGGAAGGAGGGAAGAAGAAAAGAAAAGAATAAACCAAATGTAAAGACAGAAAATAGATGCTGTAGGAGCATCGATTACCATAAAGTGAAATGTGAAGGGGGATGGGGGGGGGGGTTGAAAAAGAAAGTAAAAGTGTAAATTAAAAAAGAAAAATCATGTATGAATGAAAATATGTATTTGTTGAATGTAAAGTGTATAAATAACGAAAATAATGTATGTATAGTGAAAAAGCAAAGAATAAGTGAAAATTAATAAAACAAATATATGTAAATAAGTGTTAATATGTCTATAGTCAAAGAGAGGCTAAGTGTAACAATTAGAAACATTTAATTGTGCTAGGATTTTATGCCACGCAATCACGGAGAATAAGGGGAGAAGCCTACCCTTCTATCAGTGTCAACCGTCATATACAAAAAACATGTTCTTCCCAATTGGGGACCCCCCAACTCACTCCTGAGATCATATATTGACATGTTGGATATATATCACTTGTTAAAAAGACAGCACCGTCCAATTTTATAGTCCATGTTCATCATTGATGGATAATTAAAATCCAAATATTTCTTACTTAATTTGTCCATTGCCATAAATTTCCGTGGACAATGCCACGAATTTCAAAAATATTCAATATGTTTCAGATTCACTTGTTAAAGGGACACAGCGCCATCTATAATTATAGTCCATGCATATCATTGGTAGATGGTTCCAAACTAATGTTTCTTGATTCTAATTGTCCATTATCATGGATCTCCACAGAAGGCTCTAGGAACACGATCCCCTTCGGAAGGAGGAGTCAACCAGGTCATCAGACTCCACCCCAAGTAGCCAAGGCAGCAGGTAAGTAGTGGATATAAGTAAGTCTTTGATCTGGGATAAAAAACACAAATCAATCAATTAGAAGTACATAATGGTTTGTAAAGAGGACTACTCATCCTTCACAGTACCCATGATACACAAAAATGAAAAATGAGAAGGGGGGGGGGAGGGAAAAAAGGGAACAAGGGAAGGGAAATTGGACCTAAGATCTATTTAAAAGCTGATTACAGCATAATTCTCGGCTACCCTATAAACGGCCTCGCAGACGCCAGGAAAAATGGTCAGAATGAAAAAAAGGGAAAAGTTAACCCCTTAAGCCCCGCGGGTGGTTTGCACGTTAATGACCGGGCCAATTTTTACAATTCTGACCACTGTCACTTTATGAGGTAATTACTCTGGAACGCTTCAACGGATCCCCCTGATTCTGAGACTGTTTTTTCGTGACATATTGTACTTCATGATTGTGGAAAAATTACTTCGATATCACTTGCGTTTATTTGTGAAAAAAACGGAAATTTGGCGAAAATTTTGAAAATTTTGCAATTTTCAAAATTTGAATTTTTAAGCCCTGAAATCAGAGCGATATGTCACACAAAAGAGTTAATAAATAACATTTCCCACATGTCTACTTTACATCAGCACAATTTTGGAACCAAAATTTTTTTTTGTTAGGGAGCTATAAGGGTAAAAAGTTGACCAGCGATTTCTCATTTTTCCAACAAAATTTACAAAACCATTTTTTTAGGGACCACATCACATTTGAAGTCACTTGGAGAGGTCTTTATGACAGAAAATACCCAAAAGTGACACCATTCTAAAAACTGCACCCCTCAAGGTGCTCAAAGCCACATTCAAGAACTTTATTAACCCTTCAGGTGCTTCACAGGAATTTTTTGAATGTGGAAGAAAAAAATGAACATTTAACTTTTTTCACAAAAATGTTACTTTAGACCCAATTTTTTTTATTTTCACAGGGGTAGCAAGAAAAAATGGACGCCAAAATGTGTTGTGCAATTTCCCCTGGGCACGCAGATACCCAATATTTGGGGAAAAAACACTGTTTGGGCGCACGGCAGGGCTCGGAAGGGAAGGAGCGCCATTTGACTTTTTGATTGTAAAATTTGCTTGAATAATTAGCGGACGCCATGTTGTGTTTGGAGAGCCCCTGTGTGCCCAAACTTTGGAGCTCCCCCACAAGTGACCCCATTTTGGAAACTAGACCCCCCAAGGCACCTTTATAGATGCATAGTGAGCACTTGGAACCCCCAGGTGCTTCACAAATTGATTCGTATAAATGAAAAAGTGAAAAAAAAAACACTTTTTCATTTTTACGAATCAATTTGTGAAGCACCTAGGGGTTCCAAGTGCTCACTATGCATCTAGATAGGTGCCTTGGGGGGTCTAGTTTCCAAAATGGGGTCACTTGTGGGGGAGCTCCAATGTTTGGGCACACAGGGACTCTCTAAATGCAACATGGTATCCGCTAACAAATTGAATGCAAAATCGGCTCAAATTGTTAGCGGACACCACATTGCGTTTGGAGAGCCCCTCTGTGCCCAAACTTTGGTGCTCCCCCACAAGTGACCCCATTTTGGAAACTAGACCCCCCAAGGCACCTTTCTAGATGCATAGTGAGCACTTGGAACCCCCAGGTGCTTCACAAATTGATTCGTAAAAATGAAAAAGTGAAAAAAAAAACACTTTTTCAATTTTATGAATCAATTTGTGAAGCACCTGGGGTTCCAAGTGCTCACTATGCATCTAGATAGGTGCCTTGGGGGGTCTAGTTTCCAAAATGGGGTCACTTGTGGGGGAGCTCCAATGTTTGGGCACACAGGGACTCTCCAAATGCAACATGATATCCGCTAACAAATTGAATGGAAAATCGGCTCAAATTGTTAGCGGACACCACGGTGCGTTTGGAGAGCCCCTCTGTGCCCAAACTTTGGAGCTCCCCCACAAGTGACCCCATTTTGGAAATTATACCCCCCAAGGCACCTTTCTAGATGCATAGTGAGCACTTGGAACCCCCAGGTGCTTCACAAATTGATTTGTAAAAATGAAAAAGTGAAAAAAAAAAACACTTTTTCATTTTTATGAATCAATTTGAGAAGCACCTGGGGTTCCAAGTGCTCACTATGAATCTAGATAGGTGCCTTGGGGGGTGTAGTTTCCAAATGGGGTCACTTGTGGGGGAACTCCAATGTTTGGGCACACAGGGACTCTCCAAATGCAACATGATATCCGCTAACAAATTGAGCCGACAATTTGTTAGCGGATATCATGTTGCATTTGGAGAGTCCCTGTGTGCCCAAACATTGGAGCTCCCCCACAAGTGACCCCATTTTGGAAACTAGACCCCCCAAGGCACCTATCTAGATTCATAGTGAGCACTTGGAACCCCAGGTGTTTCCCAAATTGATTCATAAAAATGAAAAAGTGTTTTTTTTTCACTTTTTCATTTTTACGAATCAATTTGTGAAGCACCTGGGGGTTCCAAGTGCTCACTATGCATCTAGATAGGTGCCTTGGGGGGTCTAGTTTCCAAAATGGGGTCAATTGTGGGGGAGCTCCAAAGTTTGGGCACACAGGGGCTTTCCAAACGCAACATGGTGTCCGCTAACAATTTGAGCCCACAATCTGTTAGCGGATATCATGTTGCATTTGGAGAGTCCTTGTGTGCCCAAACATTGGAGCTCCCCCACAAGTGACCCCATTTTGGAAACTAGACCCCCCAAGGCACCTACCTAGATTCATAGTGAGCACTTGGAACCCCAGGTGCTTCACAAATTGATTCATAAAAATGAAAAAGTGTTTTTTTTTTCACTTTTTCATTTTTACGAATCAATTTGTGAAGCACCTGGAGGTTCCAAGTGCTCACTATGCACCTAGATAGGTGCCTTGGGGGGTCTAGTTTCCAAAATGGGGTCACTTGTGGGGGAGCTCCAATGTTTGGGCACACAGGGGCTCTCCAAACGCAACATGGCGTCCGCTAACAATTTGAGCCGATTTTCCATTCAATTTGTTAGCGGACACCATGTCGCGTTTGGAGAGCCCGTGATGTGCCTAAACAGTGGAGCTCCCCCACAAGTGCCCCATTTTGGAAACTATACCCCTCAAGGATTTTATTAAGGTGTATAGTGAACATTTTGAACCTAGAGGTATGGCACAAAATTTGTTTACATTAGGTCATCATATTGAATAAGTTGTCATTATTCTTGAGCGCAAGTGCTCGCTACTTGAGTTTGCATCGGGTACTCAGGTATGCACCATGTGCAGCGTGTGCTCGAGTGACATGCTCGAGTCCCTGCTCCGCATGTTTCACGGTTATTAGACACCCCAAAAAAAACATGCGGGGATCGCTCGTGCATGGCAGGCAATCCCCGTAAAGTTTTTTGGCCGCGAAGCATATGGGGCAGAGACTCGAGCATGTCACTCAAATACCCACGATACTCAATGCATACCAGAGCACCCGATGCAAACTCAAATAGCGAGCACTTGCTCTCAACACTAGTCGCCATATCGTCATCTTTTTTTCTTACTTTTGAAAAAAATCCCAACCCCAGCCCTAACCCTAGCACAACCCTAGCCCTAGCACAACCCTAGCCCCAGCACAACCCTAGCCCCAGCACAACCCTAGCCCCAGCACAACCCTAGCCCCAGCACAACCCTAGCCCCAGCACAACCCTAGCCCCAGCACAACCCTAGCCCCAGCACAACCCTAGCCCCAGCACAGCCCTAGCCCCAAACCTAACCCTAGCCCAATCCTAACCCAAGAGTTTATTTTTGACGCTGTTCCTTGTGCGGTATAAGTGATTAGACGACTTTATTCTTCGGGTCGGTGTGATTACAGCAATGCCAGAATCATATGGGGTTTTTACGACTGACAGCTGTCACACACTAAAAGACGCATTTTTTGTAAAATCTAGTTTTTGCATCGCCATATTTTGAGAGCTATCATTTTTCCAGATTTTGGCAGACAGTCATGTGACGGCTCGTTTTTTGCGGGATGACTTGACGTTGTTATTGGTGCCATTTTCAGGCACGTGACATTTTTTGATCGCTTTCTATTCCGATTTTTGGGAGGCAGAATAAACAAAAACCAACAATTCAGGGATTTTTTTTTTTTTTTTAAATTCTGTTCCGCGTGTGGTAAAATTGATGAGGTAGCTTTATTCTTCGGGTCAGTACGTTTACAGCGGTACCACATTTGTATCATTTTCTATGTTTTGGCGCTTATACACAATAAAAGCTATTTTATAGAAAAAAATATTTTTTAGCATCTCTTTATTCTGAGAGCTATAACTTTTTTATTTTTCGGCTGATGGAGCTGTATGGCGGCTTGTTTTTTGCGGGACGAGATGACGTTTTCAGCGGTATCATTTTTATTTATATGCGTCTTTTTGATCGCGTGTTATTCCACTTTTTGTTTGGCGGTATGGTGATAAAGCATTGTTTTTTGCTTCGTTTTTTTTTTTTTACCGTGTTCACTGAAGGGGTTAACTAGTGGGACAGTTTTATAGGTCAGGTTGTTCCGGACGCGGCGATACCAAATATGTGTACTTTTATTGTTTTTGTTTTTGTTTTTTATAATAATATTTATTGATGGGTACATTATATTTTTATTTTTGGTGGATTATTTTTTTTTATTTTTTTTTTATATTTTTGCAATTTTTTTTTTCCCACTTTCACACAGTTTATACACTTTATTACTTTGTCCCACTCTGGGACTTTCACTTTTTTTTCTCTGATCGCCTGCATGGCACAGGAATGCAGCACCATCCCTATGCCATGCAAGCTGTCAGAAATGCACAGTGTGAAGATTGCTTGGAGATGCACTGCGCATGTCCAAGCAATCTTCCTGCTGTCTGGTGACCCGGATGTTGTCATGACGACATCGGGTCGTCATGGCAACACCCGGGAAGCCTTTGCAGACTGCGCTGGAAGCCGGAAGAGGAGGTGAGTATCGGCGATCACCTCCCCTTGCCCCCGCAATGCCGCGATCGACTTCGATCGACTTCGATCGCAGCATCGCGGGGGTTAATGTGCTGGGAGCGGTGCAGGACCGCTCCCTGCACATAGTACCGGGTGTCAGCTGTGACAATCAGCTGACACCCGGCGGCGATCGCGCCCGCACAGCCTGTGTGCGTGCGTAATCGCCATGACGTACTAATACGGGTCTGGCTCTTAAGTCCCAGGGCACAGACGCGTATTAGTACGGCAAATGTTGTTAAGGGGTTAAAAAGGTATTAAAATACCATAAGATAAAAACATAAAAAATAGCCACCCAGAAAAAACATGAAACCTACCAACTCGAAAAAATGGGGGAAGAAATAAGAATAAATTACAAGAAAAAACTAAAACCCGTAGCTTCATTTAAACCCTGTGGATTCAAGGTCCCCAATTGAAAAATCCAACGACTTTCTAACTAACCTAAGGCTTTTCCAAGATCTCCACCCCTTAGACCTAGGACTATCTGACCTATGGCAAATGCCTTAAGGCCTTTAGGGGACCAATTGTGGTACAGTTTAAAAGCGTTGAGCGAGATTAGTGGCTTGTTGTTCAACTGACCAATAGGGATTCCCCTAATGGTGGAGGGCAAATGAGACAATTCTGCATGTAGCAGTGAGTTAGTGGCCGTAGACTTGCGATATATATCCGTAATGACACGTCCTTCACTAGAAATGTGGATTTTGAGATCCAATAAGTCTAGCTCTCTACCATAATGATATGTCAATTTAATGTTAAAATTATTATTATTATTGAGAGCTTTCATCAGAATATCCAAATCCCCCACTGACCCCTCCCACATAAACCATAAGTCATCGATATATCGCATCCACCCTTGCACCAAATCAATGCCAGGAATTGATTCCCCCTGGAATATGTCCCTCTCCCAAGCTCCTAAAAACAAATTGGCTTAGGATGGGGCACAAGAGACCCCCATCGCTGTGCCCTGTAGTTGTAAATAAAAATTTTTTATGAAAAATAAATACATTATGCTTGAGGACATATTCCAGGAGGATCAATATTAAGTCAACTAGCTCTGAATCCAAATCGGTAGATCTCAGATACCAAGATGCCGCTCTCAAGCCATCTTCATGTTTTATACAAGTATACAAGGCTTCCACATCTGCCGTTACCATGATGGCTTGGTCTGGAATATAAAGGTGGTTTAATCTTTGGAGAGCCACATTGGTGTCCTGGATGAATGATGGTAGGGTGGATACGATAGGTTTCAAAAAATAATCAATGACGTCGGAAATTACCTCACATAATCCCCCATTGCCTGAAACAATGGGTCTACCGGGGGGGGGGGTCAGTGTGCTTTTTGTGGACCTTTGGAATGAGATACAATGTGGGAAGTTTTGGATGAAAGTTATTAATTGTATCTAACATTTTTTTGGTAATAATACCCTTCTCCAAAGCCTTCTCCATGATGAAAATTAATTCATTGTGGAAGGTAGGGGTCGGATTATATACCAGTTTTTTTATAGCAAGATGGTGGGCTTGTTTTTCGTATAAACAGGTGGGCCGCACCACCAGATTTCCCCCCTTATCTGCTGGTTTATATACCACGTAGGGAAGGGATTGTAATTCTTTTACCGCTGCTCTCTCCTGTTTATTAATGTTTGACTTACAGGGGGACAGCTTGGAAGAGATTGAATGTCATTAGTAACTAGTTTGGTGAAAACATCGACCGCTGGGCATGTACTTAGAGGGGGGAACTTTTTGTATTTGTGAAAAAGGTTCGAAGGAATGTTACCAACCTTTGTAAGTTTATTTTCATCATCCAATGATTCCAAAATCTGAAGTGCTTCCCTTTCTTCCACGGTGGAAAACATACTCTGATGGTCGGCCTTGTTATGCAATTTTTTAAAAACTAGCTTTATAGCAAGGAGATGTACATCTCTCACCACCGAGAATGTGTCTAAATACGAAGAGGAGAAAACGTCAAACCTCTTTCAAGAACTCTGAGTTGAATTTCAGATAGAACATGTGAAGACAAGTTAATTACCCGTAAGCGGTTCTCTCCCTTTTTGGTTCCAGCAGCCTTAGCAAACATATCCTGAAATCTTCGTTCCTGTCTTTTGCCCTTGTCCATATGAAAGCCCCTACTACTGGTGCTATCAATATCACTAGAGGATGAAAAATTCATCCGTCTGTGACTGATAAGGACTTTCATAAGACTGACCTTGATTGAAGACTTTAGTGACGTTTTTATGTTTTTTAATCTGCCAGCGAAATACTTTATTGTTCTCAAAATCAGTTAGATCTCGTTGGTATTTCTTACATTTTATCTGACTGATATCTCCTTCCCATTTATTTATATCAGTCATAAGTTTTTCAAAATTTTCCCCTGTAATCTCCTTGTGAATAGTTTTCTCCAATGCCTCCAACTCATCATCCAAGTCACCAAGGGTTTTAGTATTTGTTTCAATGATGATCTGGATGAAATCCAGCGAGCATAAAGTTGCGGCCTTAATCCATTTATTGCTCAAAGTCTCGTCTTTTAGATCAAAAGATGGGTACACTTGTATACGTAAGCCACGTGGGATGATTCTTTTGGTATAATAATTCTCTAAGGATGTTTTATTCCACCATACACTGGATGTTCCCTGTTTGAATAGATCTGAAGCCTTAGTTTGCCAGGCATTCATTCTGGCTTTTAAATCCATTTTAAGTATTTTGAATGGACCAATCTGTTTGAAAACAGCAAACATAATTATTCACATAGTCCAAGAAATTCTAAGCAACACTAGACACTGGGAAAATATTACTATACACTTAATCCTATGTGGTTATTTGTTTCAAACCCACCAGGATAACACAGACTCTAATTTCAATTAAAAATCAATATTTTTTATTCATTATCCATATTAAAAAAAACAGAAAAACAAAACACTTTTTTAAAAATGACAGGGGACATCCAGAAAAGAGAGATGCAATATATAGCTTGGTCATGTCACATTCATCATGATTGTATAGCAGAAAACTAAACCACCTTATTCACTTGATGTATATTTGAACCGGTATTATAGACAGATGTAAACAGATTTGACAAAGTGCAAATTATGCAATACCCTAATTAAATTAAATGGTAGGGAGGCAGACATTTACATCTATGATCATAAAGTGCTAAGTGCTTATATTTAGAAAAAATTGTCTGCATTATCTCATTCCATTAGTTGGAGAGTAAACAACTGCTTACAACTATGCAAAGTGCCATGGAGTAGTCAATATACCTATTAAAAATTGCTACAAACTGACCATATTGACAGCATTTACCTCTCAGAACCCCTACGCCGTTTCGCTGTTAAGCTTCTTCCAGGGGTGTGTCTATCCACTGAGCGGCTTGAGTATATATAGAGCCATGTAGCCAATTTCATTGACTGATGTATGAAAAAGAAAGTAAGAAAAGATAAAAGATATCTAATGATAGGCCAGGCGTCCGGGGGGCCGTCCATAGGAAGTTATCCCATCAATCATGTGCAAGTTGTAAGGTGCCTTGATGGCGCATCGTGCACGTGTATACTACACCAGTTTGCAAAAGGGACTTCCGGGTGGTGCGCAGTGGAACGCATGTGTGGAACTCACGCGGTCCACATGTAGCGCATCCCTGGAAGTCAGTAGGTGATGTCACATGCGCGTGTTCACAGCTCCCATGGGCCGCACGCCACTATATAGGAACCGGACCCGTGGAGTAAAGCCTAGCTGTGCAGAGCAGTGGAACGCATGTGGACCACATGGAGCGCAACCTCATAAAGGTCCATCCCCACTTCCTAAACCATGAACCTGTAGGACATGGCATACATATCAAGGAATGACAAGGGAAAATGGGAGGGGAATGGGGAAGGAAGGAGGGAAGAAGAAAAGAATAAACCAAATGTAAAGACAGAAAATAGATGCTGTAGGAGCATCGATTACCATCCATTACCATAGACATCTTAACACTTATTTACATATATTTGTATGCATGGACTATAATTGTAGATGGCGCTGTGTCCCTTTAACAAGTGAACCTGAAACATATTGAATATTTTTGAAATTCGTGGCATTGTCCACGGAAATTTATGGCAATGGACAAATTAAGTAAGAAATATTTGGATTGGAATTATCCATCAATGATGAATATGGACTATAAAATTGGACGGTGCTGTCTTTTTAACAAGTGATATATATCTAACATGTCATTATTTGATCTCAGGAGTGAGTTGCGGGGTCCCCATTTGGGAAGAACATGTTTTTTGTATATGATGGTTGACACTGATAGAAGGGTAGGCTTCTCCCCTTATTCTCCGTGATTGCGTGGCATAAAATACTAGCACAATTAAATGTTTCTAATTGTTACACTTAGCCTCTCTTTGACTATAGACATATTAACACTTATCTATATATATAATCGTCTTATCCCGTCTGTCTGTCTGTCTGTGTGTCTGTCTGTCCAGGAAATCCCGCTTCTCTCATTGGTCCGCCAGCGGCCAATCAGCGCCGCGGGATTTCTGAAAAAAGATGGCGGCCGTTAGCGGCTCATTTGCGGGACGGAGCTCAGCGGCGATGCAGCCGGGAGATGACCGGCGTGAGGCGCTCATCTCCCGGCCGGTACTAGCAGAACGAACCCGACCGCCGGACCCATCTGCGGGACGGAGATGCAGCCGGGAGATGAGCGGCGCGAGGCGCTCATCTCCCGGCCGGTAGCAGCGGAAGGACCGCTGGCGCCTCTGACCTCCATGCGGAAGGGAGGACCGACGAGCGGCGCTGCAGGTCGGGATACTTCTGCTGCCAGCGCCCACTATGTCCCGGGTTCTCGCAGCGTAAGTAGCCGCACAGGCAGCGGCGCTCCCCGGTCCTCACCAAGACGATTCGATGATTGGTCGCAGTCTTCGGACCCGACCAATCACTGATCTTAGCGCAAAACTTAAACACCGCTGTGCTGATTGGTCGCCGGCCCTGCCCGCGACCAATCACCGATTTGGGCGCCAAATTTAAATATCGGCCGCGACCAATCAGCACAGCGGTGTTTAAATGTGGAGCCAAGATCGGTGATTGGTCGGGGCCGATATTTAAATTTGCCGCCCAAATCGGTGATTGGTCGTGGGCGACCAATCACCGATTTTTAATACAAATGTCCGGACATTTGTAACACCATGCGGATACTGTGGGAACATCAGCGGCTAGGGTGTGAAGGGAGGACCGGGGAGCGGCGCTGCGGGTCGGGATACTTCTGCTCCGAGCGCCCGCTCATGTCCCGGGTTCTCGCAGCGGAAGTATCCGCACAGGCAGCGCCGCTGACATCCATGCGGCTAGGGTGTGAAGGGAGGATCGGGGAGCGGCGCTGACATCCAATTGGTCGCTGCCGCTATTTAAAAGTGCCGCACAAATCGGTGATTGGTCGCGGTCTTGGCCCACGACCAATCACGGATCTTGCCGCAAAAGTTAAACACTACGGTGCTGATTGGTCGCGGACGCTGCCCGCGACCAATCACCGATTTGGGCGCCACATTCAAATATCGGCCGCGACCAATCACCGATCTTGGCTCCACATTTAAACACCGCTGTGCTGATTGGTCGCGGACGCTATTTAAATGTGGCGCCAAAATCGGTGATTGGTCGCGCCCTACGTCGGCGACCAATCAGCACAGCGGTGTTTAAATGTGGAGCCAAGATCGGTGATTGGTCGCGGCCGATGTTTAAATTTGGCGCCCAAATCGGTGATTGGTCGCGGGCAGCGCCAGCGACCAATCAGCGATTTTTTACACAAATGTCCGGACCTTTGTAACACCATGCAGATACTGTGGGGACATCAGCGGCTAGGGTGTGAAGGGAGGACCAGGGAGCGGCGCTGCGGGTCGGGATGCTTCTGCTCCGAGCGCCCGTTCATGTCCCGGGTTCTCCTAGCGGATGTACCCGCACAGGCAGCGGCGCTCCCCGGTCCTCACTAATACAATTCCGCTCCCCGCTCCTCACCAATACGATTCGCTGATTGGTCGCGTGCGGAGAGCGCGACCAATCAGTGATCTTGGCGCTAAAGTTAAACACCGCTCTGCTGATTGGTCGCGGCCGTCAGCCGCGACTAATCAGCGATTTTGTCGCCAAATTTAAACATCGCTCTGCTGATTGGTCGCGGATGCCGGACGCGTCCAATCAGCAAGATTGGCGCTAAATTTAAACAACGCTCTGCTGATTGGTCGCGGTCGCTGGCCGAGATCAATCAGCAGTATTGGCGCAAAATTTAAACACCGCTCTGCTGATTGGTCGCGGTTGTCGGCCTTGACCAGTCAGCAGTATTGGCGCCAAATTTAAACCTCACTCTGCTGATTGGTCGCAACCACCGGCCGCGACCAATCAAAGAGATTGGCGACAAATTTAATCAACGCTCTGCTGGTTGATCGCGGTCGCTGGCCGAGATCAATCAGCAGTATTGGCGCAAAATTTAAACACCGCTCTGCTGATTGGTCGCGGTTGTCGGCCTTGACCAGTCAGCAGTATTGGCGCCAAATTTAAACCTCACTCTGCTGATTGGTCGCAACCACCGGCCGCGACCAATCTTCGTTTTTTGTGCAAAATTTAAACAACGCTCTGCTGATTGGTCGCGGTCGCTTGCCGCGACCAATTAGCAGTATTGGGGCCAAATTTAAACCCCGCTCTGCTGATTGGTCGCGGTCGCCGGCCGCGACCAATCAGCAGTATTGTCGCCAAATTTAAACACCTCTTTGCTGATTGGTCGCGGTCGCGACTAATCAGCGATTTTGGTGCCAAATTTAAACACGCTCTCCAGTCCTCACTAACACGGTTCGCCGATTGGTCGCGACCGCCGCCCGCGACCAATCAGCGATTTTGGCCCAAAATTTAAACACCGCTTTGCTGATTGGTTGCGGCCGCCAGCCACGACCAATCAGCGAGATTGGTGCCAAATTTAAACACCGCTCTGCTGATTGGTCGCGGCCGCCATCCACGACCAATCAGCGATTTTGGCGCCAACTTTAAACAACGCTCTGCATCGCTCTGCTGATTGGTCGCAGTCGGCGGCCGCGACCAATCAGCAGTATTGGAGCCAAATTTAAAAACCGCTCTGCTGATTGGTCGCGAGTAATCAGCGATTTTCGTGCCAAATTTAAACACGCTCTCCAGTTCTCACTAACACGGTTCGCCGATTGGTCGCGGCCGCCGCCCGCGACCATTCTCCGATATTGCCGCCAAATTTAAACACCGCTTTGCTGATTGGTCGCGGTTGCCAAACGCGACCAATCAGCGATTTTGGCGCCAAATTTAAACACCGCTCTGCTAATTGCGCCCGGTCGGCCGCATACATATTCTAGAATATCCGATGCGTTAGAATCGGGCCACCATCTAGTTTACATATATTTGTTTTATTAATTTTCACTTATTCTTTGCTTTTTCACTATACATACATTATTTTCGTTATTTATACACTTCACATTCAACAAATACATATTTTCATTCATATATGATTTTTCTTTTTTAGTTTACACTTTTACTTTCGTTTTCACCCCCCCCACCCCCCCCCACACACACACACACACACACACACACACACACACACACACTTTCACATTTCACTTTATGGTAATCGATGCTCCTACAGCATCTATTTTCTGTCTTTACATTTGGTTTATTCTTTTCTTTTCTTCTTCCCTCCTTCCTTCCCCATTCCCCTCCCATTCTCCCTTGTCATTCCTTGATATGTATGCCATGTCCTCCAGGTTCATGGTTTAGGAAGTGGGGATGGACCTTTTTGAGGTTGCGCTCCATATGGTCCGCATGCGTTCCACACATGCGTTCCATTGCGCACCACCCGGAAGTCCCTTTTGCAAACAGGTGTAGTATACACGCGCGAAATGCGCCATCAAAGCACCTTACAGCTGGCACATGATTGATGAGATAACTTCCTATGGATGGCCCCCCGTACGCATGGCCTATCTTTAGATATCTTTCATCTTTTCTTACTTTCTTTTTCATACATCAGCTATAAATTTTCCTTTAGCCTTCTTTTCCTCAATAAAACAGATCCTATCCCAATACATTTGGAAGTATAAAAAACCTAGACTTCCTCATAAAATCCTAACCCTACCTAATCATAAAGGGGGTATTGGCATTCCTAGTGTCCTAAACTATTATTAAGCAATCCACTTAAATAGATGGCTCAAATTAGCCAGTGCATCCAAGAGAGTGGAAGCCTCAGACATTGATCTTCTACTCCTGGGTAATAATCCACACAAATACATATGGGCAAATATTGTCCGCACTTCCGAGGCCATAAGTGATATTACTATTACCACTTCCCTTAAGATTAAACGCGACTTAGATAAAGATCTAAAAAAGAGCATACTTCCCTCAGCTCAGGCCCCTATTTCTACCATTCCGTACTTTCTAGACCCAAATTATTCAGATCCCTATAATCTTTGGTTGGATTTGCCGAACTGTTCAATCAAAGAGTTCCTGACCAATAAAATCCCATTGCTGGATTCATGGCCGGTTAATTCCTCCACGCGCCCCATTAATTTCTTACAGCATAAACATGTCACCCACATTCTTTCGATGTTTAAATCTAAATTCCCTGGTGCGGGAGGAGGTTCATGGGTGGACATGCTATGTAAACTCTCGTTCCCTTTTCCTAAAGGAATATCGAAGATATATAACCATATGATCCTGCCTCAGTCCTTCCAAAAACCTTCCTTTATATACTCTTGGGAAAAGGAACTTAACATCTCTTTGGCGGATGAAGAAGTCGAATCCATTCTTACTAATTCTCACGGATTCTCCAGGTGCATTTCTTTGCAAGAGAATTCATACAAAATATTAATACGGTGGTATAGAACGCCAGAACTATTATGCCATTATGGATCGTCTGACTCTAACCTTTGCTGGAGATGTAAAGCAGGGGTGGGAAACATGTCCCATATATTTTGGTACTGCCCTAATATTAGACCTTTTTGGGTTAAAATAGAGGAGACGTTGAAAGACCTAGGTATGATAAGGGGTCCCTTGTCTCCGAAAGAAGTCTTACTATCCTTCCCGTCTCAAAATTTTAAACCTACAAGACATGATCTGCTCCCTCTACTGTTCGGGGCGGCGAAATACCTGATCCCTCTGCACTGATTGCAGGTTACACCCCCCATTTACGTTGAGTGGTTGAATAAGGTTGACATGATTAGGCGGTTTGGAGGAGCTCACTAGTTGGGAGACTTCCCAGCATTCCTATTTTCGTGAGGTTTGCTTTCCCTGGAAACCTACCTGGCCGGTTTAGCGGTTTTGTGGGTTAAAAATAACAACTTCTTATTCTGTCATATCTTGAGCACCTCCTTCTCCTTCCCATTACTGTTTATCTCCTACCTCATTCAGGTTGTTTATTAATCTTGCCAACGCGCCGCAACACACATAACTTTGTTTTGGTATGTGATGTCTCTCATACATTATGCTCCCTTGTATTAATTCTTTTCTGATACTTTATTCAGATATTATTCATTTTCCTAGCTTAGGTCTCTTGTTGTCTAGGTATACTAGCTTTAGTTTTGTATTTGTCTTGTTATATATTGTTTCACGTGCCTTGATTTGTTCCATTGAGATACTATTGTCTTTTTATTGATATTGTTATGATATCTCAATTTCCTAGTCTATAATTCCATATGTTGCACTGATGTCATTTGTTTCTGTTCTATTTACTTAAATATAGAATGTTTAAAAAAAATGTTTTAAATGGAACCTTTATGGCGTCACTTAAAATTCTCTTATGGAACATTAGTGGATTAGGGAATGCCAAGAAAGGGAATATTGTATTCTCCCAGATACGTAAATCTCAAGCGCAAATAATATGCCTTCAGGAAACCCATTTAACCCCGGACACTGTGTCCAGAATAAACAAACCCTGGATAAAGTGGGACAAACACGCTACACATACTTCTTATTCTAGAGGTGTAGTTACCATTGTGCATAAGTCAGTGGGATAGTCAGTTCAAACTGTCAAAAGAGACTCAACATATACAACCCACCACCAGCCAAAATGGATGTACTCCAACAGGCAGTGATTTTTGTATCACAGTACCGAGATGCTAAAATGTTATGTATGGGAGACTTCAATATGATTCTTAATACACACTTGGATAAAATGAGCCCTGCCAACACTAGGTCTGATAGTCAAGACACCGCTACTTTACATACTTTCATAACGGAGGTGGGTTGGATTGATTTGTAGAGGCAGCAGCACCCACTCAAGAGAGAATTTTCCTGCTACACACCTGCTGTTCGATGTTTATCTAGAATGGATCATATATTTGGAAACAGTACTGCATTTTCGGATTTAAGTAAAATTGAATATTCCCCTAGAACGGTGTCGGACCATGCTCCACTGATAGCATCTTTTCATTTGGGGGGTCCTAACAGACCCAAGAGGTTTCGCATACATCCGTTTTGGTTGTCTCTTATTTGAGAACATGATAGGATACCAGATCAAGGGGAAGTATTTATAGCAGGTCATGGGGACTTCCCTGACAGATTGATAGTATGGGACACACTTAAAGCATATATTAGGGGATGCGTTAAATCAACGATTTCATACATTAAAAGGGAATCTTCTATTGGGGAGCAGAGGCTTGGCGAAGAGTGCAAATTATTAGAAGCTAAATATATTAACCCCTTAATAACATCTGACGTACTAATACGCGTCTGTGCCCTGGGACTTAAGAGCCAGACCCGTATTAGTACGTCATCGCGATCGCGCGCACACACAGGCTGTGCGGGCGCGATCGCCGCCTGGTGTCAGCTGATTGTCACAGCTGACACCCGGTACTATGTGCAGGGAGCGGTCCTGCACCGCTCCCAGCACATTAACCCCCGCGATGCTGCGATCGAAGTCGATCGCGGCATTGCGGGGGCAAGGGGAGGTGATCGGCGATACTCACCTCCTCTTCCGGCTTCCAGCGCAGTCTGCAGCGGCTTCCCGGGTGTTGCCATGACGACCCGATGTCGTCATGACAACATCCGGGTCACCAGAGAGCAGGAAGATTGCTTGGACATGCGCAGTGCATCTCCAAGCAATCTTCACACTGTGCACTTCTGACAGCCTTCATGGCATAGGGATGGTGCTCCATTCCTGTGCCATGCAGGCGATCAGAAAAAAAAAAGTGAAAGTCCCAGAGTGGGACAAAGTAATAAAGTGTATAAACTGTGTGAAAGTGGAAAAAAAATAAAATAAAAATGTGCAAAAATATTATAAAAAAATAAAAAAAATAATACACCAAAAATAAAAATATAATGTACCCATCAATAAATATTATTATAAAAAAAAACAATAAAAGTACACATATTTGGTATCGCCGCGTCCGGAACAACCTGACCTATAAAACTGTTCCACTAGTTAACCCCTTCAGTGAACACGGTAAAAAAAAAAAAGAAAAAACGAAGCAAAAAACAATGCTTTATCACCATACCGCCAAACAAAAAATGGAATAACACGCGATCAAAAAGACGCATATAAATAAAAATGATACCGCTGAAAACGTCATCTCGTCCCGCAAAAAACAAGCCACCATACATCTCCATCAGCCGAAAAATAAAAAAGTTATAGCTCTCAGAATAAAGCGATACTAAAAAATATTTTTTTCTATAAAATAGCTTTTATTGTGTATAAGCGCCAAAACATAGAAAAATGATACAAATGTGGTACCGCTGTAAACGTACTGACCCGAAGAATAAAGCTACCTCATCAATTTTACCACACGCGGAACAGAATAAAAAAAAAAAAAAAAACAATTCCTGAATTGTTGGTTTTTGTTTATTCTGCCTCCCAAAAATCGGAATAGAAAGCGATCAAAAAATGTCACGTGCCTGAAAATGGCACCAATAACAACGTCAAGTCATCCCGCAAAAAACGAGCCGTCACATGACTGTCTGCCAAAATCTGGAAAAATTATAGCTCTCAAAATATGGCGATGCAAAAACTAGATTTTACAAAAAATGCATCTTTTAGTGTGTGACAGCTGTCAGTCATAAAAACCCCATATGATTCTGGCATTGCTGTAATCACACCGACCCGAAGAATAAAGTCGCCTAATCACTTATACCGCACAAGGAACGGCGTCAAAAATAAACTCTTGGGTTAGGATTGGGCTAGGGTTAGGGCTGGGTTTGGGGCTAGGGTTGTGCTGGGGCTAGGGTTGTGCTGGGGCTAGGGTTGTGCTAGGGTTAGGGCTGGGGTTGGGATTTTTTTCAAAAGTAAGAAAAAAAGATGACGATATGGCGACTAGTGTTGAGAGCAAGTGCTCGCTACTTGAGTTTGCATCGGGTGCTCTGGTATGCATTGAGTATCGTGGGTATTTGAGTGACATGCTCGAGTCTCTGCCCCATATGCTTCGCGGCCAAAAAGCTTTACGGGGATTGCCTGCCATGCACGAGCGATCCCCGCATGTTTTTTTTTTGGGTGTCTAATAACCGTGAAACATGCGGAGCAGGGACTCGAGCATGTCACTCGAGCACACGCTGTACATGGTGCATACCTGAGTACCCGATGCAAACTCAAGTAGCGAGCACTTGCGCTCAAGAATAATGACAACTTATTTAATATGATGACCTAATGTAAACAAATTCTGTGCCGTACCTCTGGGTTCAAAATGTTCACTATACACCTTAATAAAATCCTTGAGGGGTATAGTTTCCAAAATGGGGACACTTGTGGGGGAGCTCTACTGTTTAGGCACATCACGGGCTCTCCAAACGCGACATGGTGTCCACTAACAAATTGAATGGAAAATCGGCTCAAATTGTTAGCGGACGCCATGTTGCGTTTGGAGAGCCCCTGTGTGCCCAAACATTGGAGCTCCCCCACAAATGACCCCATTTTGGAAACTAGACCCCCCAAGGCACCTATCTAGATGCATAGTGAGCACTTGAAACCCCCAGGTGCTTCACAAATTGATTCGTAAAAATGAAAAAGTGAAAAAAAAAAACACTTTTTCATTTTTATGAATCAATTTGTGAAGCACCTGGGGTTCCAAGTGCTCACTATGAATCTAGATAGGTGCCTTGAGGGGTCTAGTTTCCAAAATGGGGTCACTTGTGGGGGAGCTCCAATGTTTGGGCACGCAGGGACTCTCTAAATGTAACATGGTATCCGCTAACAAATTGAATGGAAAATCGGCTCAAATTGTTAGCGGACACCACATTGCGTTTGGAGAGCCCCTCTGTGCCCAAACTTTGGAGCTCCCCCACAAGTGACCCCATTTTGGAAACTAGACCCCCCAAGGCACCTTTCTAGATGCATAGTGAGCACTTGGAACCCCCAGGTGCTTCACAAATTGATTCGTAATAATGAAAAAGTGAAAAAAAAAACACTTTTTCATTTTTATGAATCAATTTGTGAAGCACCTGGGGTTCCAAGTGCTCACTATGAATCTAGATAGGTGCCTTGGGGGGTCTAGTTTCCAAAATGGGGTCACTTGTGGGGGAACTCCAAAGTTTGGGCACAGAGGGGCTCTCCAAACGCAATGTGGTGTCCGCTAACAATTTGAGCCGATTTTCCATTCAATTTGTTAGCGGATACCATGTTGCATTTAGAGAGTCCCTGTGTGCCCAAACATTGGAGCTCCCCCACAAGTGACCCCATTTTGGAAACTAGACCCCCCAAGGCACCTATCTAGATGCATAGTGAGCACTTGGAACCCCTAGGTGCTTCACAAATTGATTCATAAAAATGAAAAAGTGTTTTTTTTTTCACTTTTTCATTTTTACGAATCAATTTGTGAAGCACCTGGGGGTTTCAAGTGCTCACTATGCATCTAGATAGGTGCCTTGGGGGGTCTAGTTTCCAAAATGGGGTCATTTGTGGGGGAGCTCCAATGTCTGCAAATATTGAAATACTACTCTGTATACCCCTACAAGGTCATTAATAAATATGTTAAAAAGAAGCGGGCCCAATACTGACCCCTGTTGTACCCCAGTGTTAACTGTGACCCAGTCTGAGTGTGTTCCATCAATAACCACCCTTTGTTTCCTATCACTGAGCCAGTTCTGAACCCACTTACATATATTTTCCGCTATCTCCATTGTTCTCATTTTATGTATCAACCTTTTGTGTGGAACTGTATCAAAAGCTTTTGAAAAGTCCATATACACAACATCCACTGCATTTCCTTGGTCCAGTCCAGAACTTGCCTCCTCATAAAAGCTGATCAAATTAGCTTGACAGGAACGGTCCCTCGTAAACCCATGTTGATATTGGGTTATGAGGTTATTCTTCTTCAGATACTCTAGTATAGCATCTCTTAGAAAACTCTCCAGGATTTTACCCACAGTAGAGGTTAAGCTTACTGAGCTATAATTTCCAAGTTCGGTTTTTGTCCCCTTTTTGAATATTGGCACCACATTTGCTATACGCCAGTCCTGTGCTACAGACCCTGTTATTATGGAATCTTTAAATATTAAAAATAATGTTCATCTATGACTTTACTTAATTCCTGCAGTACTCACGGGTGTATCCCATCCGGGCCCGGGGATTTGTCAACTTTAGTGATTTTTAGATGCCGCCATACTTCCTGCTGGGTTAAACAAGTGACATTTAATGAAGAATTTTTGTTATCACTAATCATGTTTTCTGTCATGTGATTTTCTTGTGTAAATACTGTTGAAAAAAAATCGTTTAGCATATTGGCTTTTTCCTCATCCAACATTTCACCCATAGTATTTTTAAGGGGGCCAACACTATCATGTTTTAGTTTCTTACTATTTATGTAGTTAAAGAATATTTTGGGATTATTTTTACTTTCTCTGGCAATGAGTCTCTTTGTCTCAAACTTTAGTGCCTTGATTTGGTTTTTACAGAATTTATTTTATTTTCTGTATTTATTTAATGCCTCATCACTACCTACTTGCTTTAGTTCTCTAAATGCTTTCTTTTGTCACTTATTGTGCCCCTTACAGCTCTATTTAGCCATAGTGGTTTCCTCCTATTTCTTGCATGTTTATTCCCATAGGGTATATATTGTGCACAGGTCCTATTCAGGATGCTAATAAATGTCTCCTATTTGCTTTGTGTAGTTTTATGTCTCAGGATATCGTCCCAGTTTATTGCACTAAGAACCTCTCTCAACCTTTGGAAATTTGCCTTCCTGAAGTTTACTGTCCTTGTAACCCTTCTACTACACATTTTATTAAAGGATACATGAAAACTTATTATTTTGTTAACACTATTACCCAAGTGACCCCCAGCTCGTATATTTAATATGCGGTCTGGCCTGTTGGTTAATATTAGGTCTAGCAGTGCCCCCCTTCTTGTTGAGTCCTGAACCAGTTATGAAAGGTAATTGTCTCTCATAGTTGTCAGAAACCTATTACCTTTGCTTGAACTACAGGTTTGTGTTTCCCAATGTATTTCCGGGTAGTTAAAGTCCCCCATAATAATGACTTCTCCTTGAGTCGCTGCTTCATCTATTTGCTTTATGAGGATATTCTCTGTTGCTTCCATTATTTTTGGAGACTTATAACAAACCCCTATCAGTAATTTACTATTTTTCCCCCTCCCCTTATCTCCACCCACAGGGACTCTACATTTTCATTAGATTCATATATATTGTCACGCAAGATGGGTTTTAAGGATGATTTTACATATAAACACCCCCCCCCCCCCTCGCTTGTTTGTACGGTCATTTCTGAACAGACTATAACCCTGTAAATTAACTGCCCAGTCATGGCTCTCATCCAGCCATGTCTCAGATATCCCCACCATGTCATAATTATTTTCCAACAAAATGTATTCTAATTCCTCCATTTTGTTGGTGAGGCTTCTTGCATTAGTGTACATGCATTTTATGTATCTCTCTATACCTCTATTCCTTCTTACTATATTGACTTTTCTAACCCCACCTCCAGTTTCTTTATTTCTGCCCAGGTCACTATCTGCACTATCTTCCCCACCTATAAAATGAATACCCCCCACCACCCCCAATCCCTAGTTTAAACACTCCTCCAACCTTCTAGCCATTTTCTCCCCCAGCACAGCTACACCCTCCCCATTAAGGTGCAGCCCATCCCTAGCGTGGAACCTGTAACCAACTGAGAAGTTGGCCCAGTTCTCTAGGAACCCAAACCCCTCCTTCCTACACCAATTCCTGAGCCACTTATTTATGTCCCTAATTTCCCATAGCCTCTCTGGCGTGGCACATGGTACAGGCAGTATTTCAGAGAATACCAGCTTGGAGGTCCTTACTTGAAGCTTGCAGCCTAAATCCCTGAAATCATCTTTAAGGCCCTTCCACCTACCTCTAACTTTGTCATTTGTGCCAATGTGCACCATAACCGCTGGGTCCTCACCAGCCCCTCCCAGCAATCTGTCAACCCGATCAGCGATGTGCCGGACTCGAGCGCTAGGTAGTCAGCGCACTGTTCGACGATCCTTGTCTTTGTGACAGATTGCCATATCTTTTCCCCTAATAATTGAGTCCCCCACTACCAGCACCTGCCTGGCCTGCCATGCTCTCCTATTTCCCCCCTTACAGGAGCTGACACTCCTCCGACTTTCTGAGGACATGCCTTGCTGCTGCAGTGCTACCCCTGTACTGACACTCCCCTCATCTCCCAACTTTGCAAACTTATTGGAGTGTGCCAGATCAGGACTAGCCTCCCTTGCATTCTTCCCTCTACCCCCCCTTCTAACTGCCACCCAGCTAGCTGCCTCACTGTCCTGCAGCTACCTACTACCACCCTCCCCCACATCTACCCCAGTGAGCAGCTGCTCAGTGAGCAGCAGACTCCTTTCCATATTGTCAATGGAGTGTTGCCAGCTGCTCATTTAGATCTAGTACCTGGGCTTCCAAACGCACAGCATGCACACATCTCGCACAGCAGTATGCACCCATGACCGGCTGTTCAAGGATTGCATACATGTGGCAAGATGTACACTGGATACCATTGTCAATAATGGAGCTCATTTCCTAATGGGGATTGCACTAGACAGAAATGTTAAGTAAAAAGAAATGTAAAGAATTAATAAAATACAGACAGCAATTCAGTCTAAATTCCTCCCTTCCAAACTCCGTGAATCCAAAGTCACTGAATCAGAAGTCACACACTTACTTCCTTTCGAACTTGCGCTCCAGTCACACTCAGCTCGTTCACACTTGCTAAGGAAGAAGATTTAAAGAGTTTTTTTCCCCCTTTAGCAGCAATCCAACCTACAGCTCAATGCACTTCCAAAGGACTGGATGCCCCAACCAGCTGCCCTTTATAAACCAATAATTATGACCCCCTCACCCTTAATGAACCCCTTGTGAGTATAGCTACACCTCAGGATTTAAGTGCAATGTAGTTAACCCTTAAACACACATGTAGTAAAATAAGAAACTGTAGAACTGTAGAGAGCAAATAGGTTTTAAAAAGCCCAATAAAATTAAACGGTAGAAAATCACTCAGCAGTTCACAATTCAGCAACTCACAGCAATTCACAGTGATATTTTCTGCAGGATTCCCAAATACCTTTTCACTGAATCACAAGTCACACACTTTCTTCCGTTTGCACTTACGCTCCGGTCACACTCAGCCTGTTCACAGTCGCTAAGTAAGAAGATTTAAAAAGTTTTTTTTTTTTTTCCTCTTTTGTAGCAATCCAACCTTCAGCTCAATGCACTTTCAATATATTGCTCCATACTGAATAATGGACCCCATGTAATGCTCCATACAGGATTCTGGCCTCCATATAATGCTCCATGCAGGATGGGCCCCATATTTTTATTTATTTATTTTACTCACTTATATAGTGCCATTAATTCCACAGCGCTTTACATACATTATCGGCACTGTTACATAGTTACATAGTTTATAAGGCCGAAAAAAGACAAGCGTCCATCCAGTTCAGCCTATTTCTTGTGCACTGCAGCTATTCCGCAGCGTTGATCCAGGGGAACGCAAAAAAAAAAACAAAACAAAACAAAAAAAAAAAAAACATGCGGTATAGGCCAATTGACATCATTGAGGAAAAAATTCACTTCCCGACACCAATCTGGATTAATTAACTATCACTAAGCATAAGATGTAATTTTATTGTTCTCAAGAAAGGCGTCCAGGCCTCTCTTGAACTCATTAAGTGAGTTGGACATCACCACTTCCTCTCCCAGAGAGTTCCAGAGTCTCACGGCTCTGACCGTAAAGAATCCCCTTCTATGCTGGTGCAGGAACCTCCTTTCCTCCAGACGCATAGTGTGCCCCCTCGTCTTTGTCACCATCCTTGGTATAAACAGGTCATGGGAGAGATCTCTGTACTGCCCCCTGATGTATTTATACATGTTTATGAGGTCTCCCCTAAGCCTTCTCTTTTCCAACGTAAATAGGCCTAATTTTGACAACCTCTCTGGGTATTCTAGTCCCTCCATTCCCTTTATTACCTTAGTCGCCCTCCTTTGTACCCTCTCTAGCTCCAATATGTCTTTCCTGAGCACTGGAGCCCAGAACTGTGCACAATATTCTAAGTGCGGCCTTACCAGCGCTTTATACAGAGGAAGAACAATGTTCTCATCATAAGCCCCTATTCCTCTTCTGATGCATGCCATGACTCTATTTGCCTTCGCAGCTGCTGCCTGACACTGGGCACTCCAATTTAATTTGCTATTAACCAAGATGCCCAGGTCCTTCTCCATGTCAGATTTCCCCAACGGTTTCCCATTTAATATGTATGGGTGACTGCTGTTTTTCTTTCCCATGTGCATGACTTTACATTTATCGGCATTGAACCCCATTTGCCATTTTTTGGCCCAACTCCCCAATTTATCTAAATCCTCCTGTAGCTGTGCCCTATCCTCATCTGTGTTAACTACTTTACAAAGTTTAGTATCATCTGCAAATATTGCTATTTTACTATGCAACCCTTCCACTAGATCATTAATAAATATATTAAATAATATAGGGCCCAAGACAGACCCTTGAGGCACCCCACTAGTAACCCTGACACACCCTGAGCTTACTCCATTGATAACCACCCTCTGCTTTCTATCACTCAGCCAGCTATTTACCCACTTACACACATTATCCCCCAGACCAAGCATTCTCATTTTATATACCAACCTTTTGTGTGGCACGGTATCAAACGCTTTGGAGAAGTCAAGGTATACAACATCCACTGACTCTCCCCGGTCCAGCTGTGAGCTCACCTCCTCGTAGAAGGCAATCAGGTTTGTTTGGCAGGAGCAATCTCTCATGAATCCATGTTGATATGGAGTTAGACAGTTATTATCATTAAGATATTCTACAATAGCATCTCTAAGAAATCCTTCAAACAATTTACCCACAACAGACGTTAAGCTGACTGGTCTATAGTTCCCTGGGTCACTTTTAGACCCCTTTTTGAATATTGGTACCACATTTGCTTGGCGCCAGTCTAGTGGGGCAGTCCCTGTCCATAAAGAGTGCTTGAATATAAGATACAGCGGTCTGTCTATCACATTACTTAATTCTTTTAGTACCCGGGGGTGTATGCCATCTGGGCCTGGTGACTTGTCTATTTTGATATGATTTAGGCGTTTCTGAACTTCCTCCTGGGTTAGGTGGGTGATATTTAGCGGAGGGTTTACTTTATTACTTTGCATTTCCTCCGATAAATTGTTTTCTTTTGTGAAAACAGTGGAGAAGAAGCTATTGAGTAGGTTTGCTTTACCCTCATTGCCCTCTATGATTTTACCCAGGTTATTTTTCAATGGGCCAACTCCATCAGTTTTAATCCTTTTACTGTTTATATAGTTAAAGAACAGTTTGGGATTCGTTTTACTTTCTTTGGCAATTAGTCTCTCTGTCTCCTCTTTTGCTATTCTTATTTGTTTCTTACAGATTTTGTTTTTTTCCCTATAAGTTATTAGCGCTTCCTCGCTGCCTTCTTGTTTAAGTTTACCGAAAGCCCTTTTTTTGTTTTTCATTGCCCTCTTGACTTCCTTATTTAGCCACATTGGCTTCCTCCTATTCCTAGCCCTTTTATTCCCATAAGGTATGTACCTTCTACAGTGACTATGTAGGACTGTTTTGAAAATTTCCCATTTTCTATCCGTGCTCCTATTACTGAAGATACTATCCCAGTCTATAAGGTGAAGGACATCTCTTAGCTGATCAAACTTTGCCCTCCTGAAGTTCAGTGTTTTTGTGACTCCCTTGCTGGGCACCCTACTGAAGCACATGTGGAATTGTATAATGTTGTGGTCACTATTTCCCAGGTGCCCCCCAACCTGCACCTCAGTTATTCTGTCTGGCCTGTTAGTTAATATTAAGTCTAAAAGGGCCGTCCCTCTAGTTGGTTCCTGCACAAGTTGTGACAAATAATTGTCTTTGATAATTGACAGAAACCTGTTTCCTTTCTGAGATCTACAGCTTTCGGTTTCCCAGTCTATCCCCATTGGGGCTCACAATCTATATTCCCTATCAGTATGTTTTTGGAGTGTGGGAAGAAATCAATGCAAACACGGGGAAAACATACAAACTCCTTGCAGATGTTGTCCTTGGTGGGATTTGAACACAGGACCCCAGTGCTGCAAAGCAACAGTGCTAATGCTCCATGCAGGCTTGTCCCCATACAATGCTCCATCCAGAATACTGGCCCCAATATAATGCTCCATCCAGAATACTGGCCCCAATATAATGCTCCATCCAGAATACTGCCCCCAATATAATGCTCCATGCAGAATACTGGCCCCAATATAATGCTCCATCCAGAATGCTGGCCCCATATAATGCTCCGTTCAGAATACTGGCCCCATATGATGCTCCATACAGGATTCTGGCCCCATATAACGCTCCATACAGAATACTGGCCCCCATATAGTGCTCCATGCAGGCTGGGCCCCAAATAATGCACCATGCAGGCTGAGCCCCATATAATGCTCCATGCAGGCTGGGCCCCAAATAATGCTCCATGCAGGCTGGGCCCCATATAATGCTCCATGCACCCTGGGTCCCATAGGATGCTCCTTGCAGGCTGGGTGCCATACAATGCCCCACATAATGCCCCACGCAGTCAGGGCCCCATATAATGCTCCTCGCAGGCTGGGCCCCATATAATGCTTCATCCTGTATGGGCTCCATATAATGTCCCATGTTGTATGGCCCCCATATAATGCCCCATCCTGTATGGGTTCCATATAATGCCCCACCTTGTATGGGCCCCATATAATGCTCCATGCCTCCATACATAAAAAAATAAAATAATCAAATACCTCTCCTCGCTGCGGCTACTCTGCTCTGCTCCGGACTCCTCAGCGTCGCCTTCTTCCTGCTCTCTGCGCTGTGACTGCACGCCGGGATACCCCACGGTGAGTGGGCCCCCCGTCTGCTCAGGGCCCCGGTGCTTGCCTGGGTGCTGACGCTGGTCCTGGTTATAAGGTATAGCAGTACAGGATCACTGCTATTCCTTATGACCTGTCAGTGCTGCAGACTGTACTGTGCATGATCAAGCTATCTTGATAGTGCCTGGTGACCCGAATGTCGACATGACAACACTGGCACTGAGTGCTGGCTGTCATTTGTCAGAATCAGCTGACACCCGGCAGCGATCACGCCCGCATAGCCTCTGTGCCCACGCGATTGCCAAGATGTAATAATGCGTCTCTGGTCCATAAAGCCCAGAGCACACGGACGTATTATTACGTATAATGTCAGAAAGGGGTTAAAATAATTTATGTCTTTTGTATTATCAACCAAACCTGCTCCTTTGGTGCGTTTTTTTTTGATAGAGCAAGGAGGAAACTTCTTTTTCTCTAACCTTTTTTAGGTGGGAACTTAGCGCGAGCAATTAACCTCGAATAACAGCTTTATTTGCTTCCCAAACCACTGGGGGAGGGGTGCCAGATCCTGAGTTTTCAAGGAAGTAGAAATCTAAAACCTTGGATATTTTGGTAAAAATTTCCTCATTACCCAGCATAGATTTGTTTAACCTCCATGTAAAGTGAAGATATGGCCAATTCCAAGAATACAGGTTCATGATGAGATAGCGTTATAAAACCAATTGAGGTAGATTTAATCAGGGACAAACACAAGCTTTGAAGAAAGATGTAGTCGAGTCTATGATATGTGGAGTGTGGATTAGAGAAAAAAGTATAATCTTTCATAGAGGTTGAGGAGGCTCCAGATGTCAATAAGTTGTAAGGAATTTAAAGATAAATGGATTCTTTTGAGGACTCTTTATGACGAAGTGGAGAGACCAGTGGAAAAGTCAAAGAGTGGATTTAAAGTGGTGTTAAGATCTATACCTAGTATGAGAATGCCCTCTTTGAAGGAATTCAGGGTCTCTAATGTTCTGATGAGCCATGCTGATTGGCCCTTGTTTGGTACTTCAAGGTTACAGAGTGTGACAGTGGTATTAGTAACATATCCCTTAACAAAAACTTATCTGCCTTCTGCATCAATTAAGTGATCTTTTGACGTGAAGGGCAAAATTTGGGGTATTGCAATGCTAACTCCCTTAGCTGTAGCTGAGCTACACCTATGGAACCATAGACTAAAATTACCGTATTTTTCGGACTATAAGACGCACCGGATCATAAAATGCACCTAGCTTTTAGAGGAGGAAAAGAGAAAAAAAATATAAGCAAAAAATGTGGTCATGATGCCCTGTTAAGGGGGAGGGGGTCTGCTTCTGACACTGTTATAGGTGTAATGTCCCCTAATTCTGTTAATATCCCCCATCCTGGTATATATGGCCTTCTCTCTCCTATTATACGTGGCCCTCATCCCCATCCTGATATGTATGGCACCCCAATCCCCCATCCTGGTATGCAAGGCTCCCACATCCCTCTTCCTGGTATGTACAGTATGGCACTCTTCATCCTGTTATGTATGGCCCCCCTCACACCCATCCTGGATTGTATGGCACCTTCATCCTCTTCCTGATCTGTATGGCACTCTTCATCCCTATATGTATGTCCCCCCTCATCCTGGTATGTATAGCCCCCCTCATCCTGGTTTGTATGGCTCCCTACATCCATGTATGTATGGCCCCTTCATCCCTGTATGTATGGCTCCCTTCATCCTTGTATGTATGGCCCCCCTCATGCCTCATCCCTGTATGTATGGCCCCTCTCATGCCTCATCCCTGTATGTATGGCTCCCCTCATCCCGCTATGTATGGCCCCCCTCATCCTTGTATGCATGGCCCCCTCATCCTGGTAGCCGCGCAGCAGCTAAAGTGTGTGCGCTATTAGGGAGAATGAATGGTCACTGCTCCCCATACACGCAGTCCCGGCATGGTGAGCAGTGACTATTCCATTACAGAGTGTGACACAGCGCTGGAGGAGAGAGGAAGTGAGTATGAGTGTTTATTTTTTTTTTCTGTGCAGCGTGACGGGTATTAGGGGGTGCCAAGCATACCTGAATGAGGGGGACATAAATACAGGGATGAAAGGGGCCATAGATACAGGGATGAGGGGGGCAATACATACAGGGTGCCATACTTACCAGGAGCCGGGCTGCAGGCACAGTGTGCCAGTTATTAAGGAAAATTAATATTCACTACTCCCCACGCCCATGGACGTGGGGAGCAGTAAATATTCATTTTCTTTAGTAGTGGGCACAGTGTAGGCTGCAGCAGGTGGCTGCTGCCTCCTATGCACCGCTATTCCGCCACTGTCGCTTCCCCCACCACCCACAGCCACAGTATTTATGTATATCGGACTATAAGACATACCCCCACTTTGCTCCAATATTTTGGAGGAAAAAATTGCGTCTTATAGTCTGAAAAATACAGTAGATCCAGAAATATTTGGAGTGCGGCCTGATTTGCAGGCTATTGAAGCATACTATGGAACCTTGATTTCCAAATGAAAACCTTCTGAACTGTGTCAATGACTGCCTTCTGGACATCTGTCAAGTCAGCAGTCTTTCCCATGATTGTGGAGCCTACTGAAAAAGATTAATTGATCTTTTTAAACGCTTAGGAAGCCTTTGCAGGTGTTTTTTGTTAATTATTTTACTTTACTGAGAAAATTAGTTTTGTGTTTTCATTGGCTGTAAGCCATAATCATCAACATTAACAGAAATAAACACTTGAAGTAGATCACTCTGTTTTTAATGACTCTATATAATATATCAGTTTCACTTTTTGTATTGAAGAACTGAAATGAATTAACTTTTTGATGATATTCTAATTTAGTGAGATGCACTTGTACTTGTAACTTGAAGACATACTTGTAACTTGAAGGTGAGCATGTGGGTAAACATATTGTAGTACAGAGTCAAAGAAAAATATCTATGGTGTGATGTGTTCACTACGGACCCTCTCTATCATAATTATATTCTCACCACATTTTACTATCACTTTCATTTTACTATTACTTAAACAAAAACCAAGTTTTATGTCCTGCTACAGATAGATTATTGCAATGGTCTTCGGCCTTCCTGCAATTTATTGTAATTTCATCCCTCCAAGGAGCATTTCTTCTGCAGGTTTATTCAAACACGACATAAACCAGTGCAGAGATCAACATAAACGTGGCCTTTCTGGCAATATGAGAAAACAAAACATAACTTATAGCACTGTCCATATACCTGTTGGGATCTGTCCCCTCAGGGTACAATCAACAGTCCTGCACAGTTGCACATAACCTCTTCCCTGGAGGTCTCTGGCCTCTACACACACAGAGAGAGAAAAAAAACATCAGTGGCTGGGCATTAAATTTCCTGAACCAAACCCTTGGGGTGGAGATGTGGTGAGTAGACGCTGCTGCATGTAACAGAGCAGGGCTTGAACAGCACAGATGCCGGGGAAGCGGCCCTGCACAGATGCCGGGGAAGCAGCCCGGGCCCCGATAACGAGTGGGCCCCCCTGATGGCCCAGGGCCATGTGACATGCCTGAGGCCCTGCACTGCCACATGACTGAGGAGCTGGACGGGACACAGGCCAGGGGGCAGGTAAGCGAGCTTCCCCAATCCCCATATAAAAAATATTTTTAATGTGTGTGCGCATGTATGATGTGAATGTCTGTGTATGTCAGTGTGTATGACTGTGTATATATATTTATGTCTGTTTTATATGTGTCTTTAAGAATGTGTTCAAATATGTATGTGTGTGTATCTGTGCGTGTCTGTATATTGTGTGTGTATATCTGTGTACCATGTTCATGTGTGTATGTGTGTGCATGCCTGTGTACCGTGTGCATGCGCATGTCTGTGTACTGTGTGTGCATGTCTGCGTATTGTGTGCATGTCTGCGTATTGTGTGTGTGTGCGTGTCTGCTTTTTGTGTGTGTGCATGTCTGCGTACTGTGTGTGTGCGTGTCTGCGTATTGTGTGTGTGCGTGTCTGCGTATTGTGTGTGTGCGTGTCTGCGTATTGTGTGTGTGTGCGTCTCTGCGTATTGTGTGTGTGTGCGTGTCTGCGTATTGTGTGTGTGCGTGTCTGCGTATTGTGTGTGTGCGTGTCTGCGTATTGTGTGTGTGTGCATGTCTGCGTACTGTGTGTGTGCGTGTCTGTGTACTGTGTGTGTGCGTGTCTGCATACTGTGTGTGTGTGCGTGTCTGCGTACTGTGTGTGTTTGCGTACTGTGTGTGTGCGTGTCTGCGTACTGTGTGTGTGCATGTCTGCGTACTGTGTGTGTGTGCGTGTCTGCGTACTGTGTGTGTGTGCGTGTCTGCGTACTATGTGTGCATGTCTGCGTACTATGTGTGCGTGTCTGCATACTGTGTGTGTGCGTGTCTGCGTACTGTGTGTGGGCCTGCGTGTCTGCGTACTGTGTGTGGGCCTGCGTGTCTGCGTACTGTGTGTGCGTGCATGTCTGCGTACTGTGTGTGCGTGCATGTCTGCGTACTGTGTGTGCGTGCATGTCTGCGTACTGTGTGCGTGTCTACGTACTATGTGTGTGCGTAAGTGTCTGCGTACTATGTGTGCGTGTCTGCATACTGTGTGTGTGCGTGTCTGCATACTGTGTGTGTGAGTGCGTGTCTGTGTACTGTGTGTGTGCGTGTCTGCATACTGTGTGTGTGTGCGTGTCTGCGTACTGTGTGTGTTTGCGTACTGTGTGTGTGTGCGTGTCTGCGTACTGTGTGTGTGCATGTCTGCGTACTGTGTGTGTGTGCGTGTCTGCGTACTGTGTGTGTGTGCGTGTCTGCGTACTATGTGTGCGTGTCTGCGTACTATGTGTGCGTGTCTGCATACTGTGTGTGTGCGTGTCTGCGTACTGTGTGTGGGCCTGCGTGTCTGCGTACTGTGTGTGTGTGCGTGTCTGCGTACTGTGTGTGCGTGTCTGCGTACTGTGTGTGCGTGCATGTCTGCGTACTGTGTGTGCGTGCATGTCTGCGTACTGTGTGTCTGTGTGCGTGTCTACATACTGTGTGTGTGCCTGCATGTCTGCGTACTATGTGTGTGCGTGAGTGTCTGCGTACTATGTGTGCGTGTCTGCATACTGTGTGTGTGCGTGTCTGCGTACTGTGTGTGTGTGCGTGCATGTCTGCGTACTGTGTGTGTGCATGCATGTTTCCATTTGTTAAGGATGAGGGGGCAGCCTGGGACCTGTGTTGTGTACCTATATTTCTCCGCCGTATCTGTGCTTCATGAATCGTGGTATGTGCTAAAGGCGTCTACTGAGACTGTTTCGCCCGGGGCCCACAAAAACCTGGAGCCGGTCCTGGTAGGAGATCTGCTATGTTCCCAAATGATAATCCGCATGTGCTGTGCACATGCTGCGGAAATTTCCGCTGCGGTTATCATTGCGGAAAAGTCCGCAGCACTACCAATTATTTTGCGGAATCGCGGCGATTTCACCACCATTGACTTGCGTTGAATCGCTTAATATCCGCATGACTACATGTGCACATGTGGATATTAAACGATTCAATGTGCGGATGGCACCCAGGTCTGGCGAAGAGGAGACTCTCCTCCAGACTCGGGTACAATAGTACCTGTAAAAAAAAAAAAAGAATTTAAAATAAAAAAATACATTATACTTACCTTTTGATTTGTCCCCGGTCTCCATAGCGTCCTGGCTCCCCGGCAGCTCACGTTGGTCTAAAAGGACCTTCCATGACGTCATTTATTCATGTGACGGGTCACATAACCGCTGACGTCGGTGGTCGCGTGACCCGTCGCATAACTAAATTACGTCATGGAAGGTCCTTTTACACCACCACGAGACACCGTAGAGACCGGACCATCGGAAGGTGAGTATATGTTTTTTTGTTGTTTTTTTTTACCATTTTTATTCTTTATTTTAACAAACTTGGTCACTCTTTATAAAATCCATGCCGTTTGCTTGGATTTATATAGTGTGACAAAGTTGTCAAGCACTTTCCAAGTGATGCTAAAATCGCTTGGAAAGCTCTTGACAACCCGCATGCGAAATCGCATGATCAAAACCCTTCACAAACGCTTGTCCATGACTGAAAAAACGCATGTAAACCCGCATGTTTTTTTTTCTGCCAGGTAGATGCAGAAACGCTCAGGAAAAATCCGGAGCATTTCTGCATCATGGGCACATAGCCTAACAGCCACTCACAAAAAAGATCCATCCCTGTCATGGCCGATTAACCCCTCTGAGCAAATAACATGCTGGAGTCAAATGGTTTTCACATTACGGGAGATAGCAATCTGCGTGATGCATATCTCCCCCCTACTTACATTGCCAGTGATCCTTTCAAACCGTCCTGGCAGGTTTTGACAACTGGATGTGGTGTTCAGCTTTTACACCATTTATGGTTTCTGGTCTCGGTCAGAATACCGACTCTGGATCAACCTTATGGAACGGAAAACAATTTTTCTGACTTTCAGTTTTTCCTCATGCTGAGGAACCTTTAGCTTTGAGAACAGATGGACATCTCGACAGCGATGGCCTACTTTGAACCATTAGCAGAGCACATAGTGTGGTTGCTGACTTTGCCAGGCTAGTTAAACCTTGTGTCTGTTCACTTGGCTTGTTGCATTCCGTGACATGCTGTAACATTCCCAGAGTCCCCTATTCAAAAGAAAGAGACTAAAAAAGGCTTCTTTCAGGCTCATTATGGAGGAGAAAGTTTCTGCATACCATTTGTTTATTGTAAAGGAAGCGCAGTGGGATGTGCCTTCCTACACAGAATGCCACAGCAAAGGAGGGTTTACTATGTAATATAGGTTTTCCTTAGTCAGCTTCTATAGCGGATAGATGCCTTGACACTCATCCTGACCGTGGCCAATGTCAGACATATACCTCTTGAGGGCATGCACCTACCAGTGAACACAAATGCTGTGTATACCTAGCTTCACAGTTGATCACATTAGTTTGAACTTCTTTAGTGCCAATGTCAAGTGTGACAGTGACATTTAACTGACTACTACATAGTGGTCCTCAGTTCTGTTGACCATCGGCCCTCCATGTAGTACAACCACAGGTTTCTGAAGGGTTATTGTAAAGTTTTTTGTTTTATTTTTAAGTAGTAAATGAAAAATCTATGTAAATTTGGAATCTCATAAGTAAACTGGCCTGTAGAGCAGAGTCAACATATCACCAACAGATTACCATTAAGTGAACGGCGTTAATCAGTGATGAGAGAACACTAAAATGCTCAGGTGCTCGTTGCTAAGGTCAGGCAAATCGTAATGCTCGGATGGTCAACACAAGCAGCCCAATGTTATTCAGTGGGAAACTCGAGCATTTTTCCGGCGGTTCCCCCGGAGTTCTGAAGGGGGCCGAAAAATTGGCCAAATCGGTGGAAACAGTGCTGAATTGTTATGGAAACAGCATGGGGAAGACCTCTGGAAGCATTGACTCCCTGGTCACTGCTGTTAACATTTTTACTCCACTTTTACTGACTGAGAATAAAACATACAAAAACTAAGCCAAAATGGACTTTCCTTGAAAAAATGGTAAGGAACATTCTTTCCAGGGTAATGACTTGTATGTAAAGCAAAAACACAAATGCTCCACCAAACGTTGGCCTATGTTCACACATAGCGTTTTTAATGCATTTTTGCACTTTTGCATTGCTTTCAACAATGAAAAATACATACATCAGTAAATGTGATTTTAACATTTTACTACCTTATCTGGCCATATGGTGTTTAAGACATGATAAGACAAATCCTGTTTCATTTATGAAGGAGGTACTCTGAAAGTCGCAAAGCCTATTTTTACAAGGCCTTCACTTTGCCCTTACTATTGTTAGACAGCCGTCAGCCGGCTATGCTTTGTTGTTCCCATTATTAAGGAGTGGGTCTCTTATTGTCACGGGTGTGTCAGAAGTGGCAGACAGTCGCCCTGCAGTTGGCTGCAGGAGATCTCTACTTTTGGCATTACAGACATCTTACAGACTGTCTGGCTATGTGCCCACGATGCAGAAATGAAGCAGAAAATTTCTGCAGCATTTCTGCATCTCCCTGGCAGAAAAAACGCATGCAGATTGTGCATGCGTTTTTCCTCCAGAATACATGCGGATCCACATGCGGATTCACATGCGTTTCCGCATGCAGATTGACAAGCGCTTTCCAGGCGATAGCATCACTTGGAAAGTGCTTGACAACTAGGTCACACTGTATAAATCCTTGCAACCAGCATGGATTTATACAGTGTGAACCGTAAAAATTAAAACAAATAAAGCTATACTCACCCCCGAGGCCCCGGCGTGGCTGCAGCGCTCGTTCATGTCTGGTTCCCGGCTGCCGGCATATCGCGAGACAGAGCGGTGAAGGGCCTGCGGTCACATGACTGTGACGTCACCGCAGGTCCTCAAGCGATGCCGGCATTCAGAGAGAAGACGCCGGACAGGTGAACATAACTTTATTTGTTATTTTATTCTTTTTTTTACAGGTAAAATGGTACCCAGGTCTGGAGGAGAGTCTTCTCTCCTCCAGAACTGGGTACCATCCGCACATAGAGACGCATAGAAGCCGCTTGTACAAATGTACAGTCGCGGTTTCTATGCATCTCAATGCAAGTCAATGGCGGGAGTTCCGCTGCGCTTCCGCAAAATTAAATGACATGCTGCGGATTTTTGTACGCAGCATAAACGCTGCGGAAAAATCCGCATCATGTGCATAGAACATGCAGAATCCCATTGGGGACCATGGGGTGCGGATTACCTAGCGTTTAACAAGCGTTTATGCTGCGGAAATTCCGCAGCATAAACGCTTGAAAAACGCTACGTGGGCACCCAGCCTCTCTAGGACCTAGCGGCTAACTTCCTCTTGTTAAATAACTCCCTGCTCTGGGTGTATAAATACCTGCTGTGTATCATAGGGAGGTACTGGCAATATTCATTTACTTCTTGTGAAGGCTTTTGCAAGAGCAGTACTGCTTCCTCTCTGGTGCCTGAGTACGTGTGCGCATTTGTCTGGAGTTGTCTAAAGCTAAACAATTTCCCCTGTTTGTCATCCCTTGTTGCCTTTAGTGTTCTGTGGGGATCGACTACTGCTCATCTCCTCCCTTCCCTAGCCTGAGTCTAACGCCAGGGAAGGACAGAGCGAGGTACGCGTGCGGCGATTGGTGAAGAGCCAATATAGGGTCGATAGGGGAGATGGGATGACATTAGACCAGACTAGGAGGTTTCCACTCCCCCCTTTCCCTAGAGTCTGGGCTCTCTTTTTCTCTTCCCTTTGTGTTGCACTAAGTCTTTCCACACTTTGCATGACATTATCGCTGGCCAAGCACATTTTGAAAAGGAAAAAAAAAACAAAAAAAAAAGACACTTTTTTTCTCTGTGTGTTTTTGGGCGTGGGCCTTTTTTTTTTCCTTTCTCCCCTGGTTTGGGTTCAGTTGCAGAGCTCGCAGAGCAGTTACGCTCTCTGTTTCTGGAGGTGAATGACCTCCGCTGTAATGTTAAACAGCAGCATAGGTGGCTTCAGGTTGCCAATGTTGGGTCTCTGCATGTAGGCCTGCCCAGCCTGAACCCAAGGTTGCCCTCCCGGACAGGTATTCTGGAGGTAGGGACAAGTTTTTTGTATTCAAGGAGGCATGCAAATTGTATTTTGAACTTCGTCCTTATTCCTCCTGAAATGAGGAGCAACGGATTGGAATTGTGATCTCTCTACTGCAGGGAGATCCTCAGTCGTGGGCGTTTTCTTTACCCCAGGACTTGGTTTGTCTCCAGTCTTTGGAGGTTTTTTTTGAGGCTCTGTCCCTCATCTATGATGACCCTGACCGAGTCGCCTTGGCTGAGTCGGTTAGTGTAAATGTACAATTCGGAATTCTGTATATGGGCAACGGATTCCAAATGGAATGACTCAGCCCTTAGAAGTCAATTTTGTGAGGGGCTTTCTGAAAGGTTGAAAGATACCTGAAACCCCTCAGTCCTTGGAGGCTGCCATGCCGTTGGCCATACGTCTTCAGAGATGCCTTTGGGATAGACGAGTGATACCACCTTCTCCGAGGCCTTCTGGTCGGGGTTGTGTACCTCTGCAGGGGGAGCAGTCTAGGGGTGTACCAGTACTGGGCTAGGTGGAGGAACCCATGCAGTTAGGGCGTATCTCTGCATCATACATCTCCCTGAAGATTTGCAAGAAAAAAGGCGTATTTTTTTTGTGGGAAAAAGGGACATTTTGTTGGGACCTGTCCTTCAATTCCTAAGCAAAAGGAGACTCGATTAACTCTTGGTAGTCTGAAGTTGGATAACCAAGAGCACATAGTGTGGTTGCTGACTTTGCCAGGCTAGTTAAACCTTGTGTCTGTTCACTTGGCAAACATGAAGGATTTCATTGCGGCAAGTCTGGAGAAGGGACATATCAGACCCCCATCTTCGTCCGTGGCGGCAGGGTTCTTCTTTGTGAAGAAAAAAGATGACTGTCTACATCCCTGTTTAGATTTACGGGCATTAAATCAAATTACTATCCGTGGTCCATACCCTCTTCCTCTGATTCCTGATTTGTTCATCCAGGTTGTGGGAGCTAAGGTAGTCTCCAAGTCGGATTCAAGGGGAGCCTCCAATCTGGTTAGAATCAGAGAGGGGGAAGTCCAGAGCTGTAAAGTCGAGGTCGGTGATCATTTTGGTGGAGTCGGAATTGTAGTCGGTATAAAATGCAGGGCTGTGGAGTCGGTAAACCAAACCTTCGACTCCAACTCCGACTCCTCAATTTCCATGACACCCACTCCAACTCCGACTCCACGATTCCATCGTATATTGCTTTGGAATTCCTAACTAAATAAACCATCATTTCTCTCCCTAGCTCAGCAGCACCTCTCCCTACTCTGCCTGTCTGAAGGGTAGGGTCTTTATGACCGACAAGTCTTGAATCTGGAATTTCTATGAACAATAAAATATTTCAGTCTATGTGAAGAAGCCAGTGCCAGGTCCTACTTGTGCACCGAAGTATACCCAGAAGTGTAGTGTTTGGTATCATAAGTATTTTTTCTCAGGAGTTGGAGCCAAAACCAGGAGTGGGTGATAAATGAAGAATTTGTGCTTTTGTTTCTATTATACCTTTTCTTTGATTGTTCTTCACCTGGTTTTGACACCCACTCCTGAAAAAATATACTGACCGAATACTGACCAAATACTGATAGTGGGGCCGTGGCCAAATACGGATAGTGGGGCTATGGCCTAAGGCCAAGGATTGAAACTCACAATTTAATCATTGAATTCGGGTTTTTTCTTTTTGTCCCATTGCCACAGGTATATAAAATCCAGCACCTAAATATGCAGCCTGCCCCTTCAAACATTTGTGAAAGATTGACTCATTTTAAAGAGCATCCTGAATTCAGCATGTTTCTGTAAGGCCTCATACCCATATGTGAGAAAAAAAAGGTCCGTATTCTAGACCGAAGAAACGGACGAGTGCCATGCGAGTGTCATGCGACTGCTATGCGATTTTTCACACCTAGCATCCGTATGGCATCTATATACAATGCGTTTTTTTTCTCTGCAGCTATTATTCTGCAATCACTTACAGGATCATTTACAGTGTTCTGTGCTACAGAATGGTAATGTATCCGTAAAAATCAGATGGCATACAGATGGTCCTCATGCCGTCCGTTTTTTTTTCTCGCACCTATTGACTTGCATTGGCGAGTCTCGTCCGAGATACGCGGCAATATGCAGCATGCTGCGATTTTTTTTCTCAGTTCGATTTCAGCTGAGAAAAAAAATCGCAAATTAGATGTAACCCATTGATTAACATTGGTCAGAGTGCAATCCGATTTTTTATCGGATTGCACTCTTCCGTTTTTCTCGCAAGTGAGCCCTAATAACATGTTGTCACAAGTCAGTTCATGAAAGTCCAAAACAGACATGGTTGGGTGAGTTTGGAGTGGAAGAACTTGACTGACCTCAACTCTATCAGATACATTTTGGTTGAACTAGAGATTACAAGCCAGGTCCTCTTGTCCAACATCAGTCGCTAACCTGATAAATTCTCTTCTGGATGAATAGATAAAAAATTGCACACACAAAAAAAAAGTTTTTTTTAAAATGCCTTCCAAATGCGTGGGAGCTGTAATATTTGCAAAACGAGATCAACTCCATATTAATGACCATGCATTTAGAATGGAATATCATAAAAGCTCCTTTGGGATTAATGTGTATGTGTCCCAATTGTTTTATCCCAATAGTGTGTAATAGGTTCTGCATGTGTAAATCTTAAGGTGAATGAGAATTATAATCAGTTTTTGTATAAATTGTAGGAAACTATAAACAAAAAGAAAAAGCAAAAAAAACAGTCCATTGGAAGACGCCGGTAACAGATAATGAAGATGAGGAGGTGCAGCCAAGGTAAGCAAGAAATATGGCTATCATTCCGGTATTGTTACATTGTAGTATAAGGCTCTGTTCACATGTCCAGTAGTTATTTCCATTTTTGGATCCATTTGATATGATAAAAATGGAAATATTCAATGCAAAATTATGTCATTTAAATAGGGACGAGAATGTCTTAAATTGTCTTCTTTTTTTACTGCAGTCCATTTTTTTAGCATGATAAATGTGAGGAGCTGCCCATTTTCTAAAGACTATGATACTTTTCCAGCAACGGACCACCATTTTTGTTAATATTATTATTGTGTTTTATTAGTGATTTACTTGTCATGTTTTATATAGTTCTGCTAACTTGTCAGTGTGTACACTAGATTCACTTGTAAAATGTCCAGCATTCCACTAATCTGTATCTCAGGACATCTTTATCACAGGAGTCCATTGTTTCAACAGCCAATGGTCTCATTAGTGGATTGAGACACAGTGGAGCCGTCATCACAGGGGGTCTTACATATTTTCTCAAATGAAGGCTTCTAGAATATTCTTCATTGCTTTTGGCTTACAGTGAATGCTTGAGTGGGAGGGTGATCACTTCTGTGCTGGGAGGTGGCTGACCCCAGAGATGTAGAGAAAAAGACATGTTTTAGTGGGAGAGTTGATGGAAGGACACTGGAGAGATAGGACCTATGGCTGTGGCAGAAGAGATGATGGATGGATGGCTTGTGGAGTGTTGGAGCTCAGTTATCAACTGATCCCAGGTTGAGAACTTAAGGACTGAGAGAACTGTATTTTGGCCATTTACTTGGAATGCAAAATTATGTCATTTAAATGGGGACAAGAATGTCTTAAATTGTCTTCTTTTTTTACTGCAGTCCATTTTTTTAGCATGATAAAAGTCAGTGGTACATGGATCTTAATGGATGTCATCTGCCGTGCCACCTGTTAACTAATTGTTTTTTAGAACTGTGAATGCCCAGAACACTGGAGGTGTTCAGAGACACTTGTAGTAAATTTGTAGCAAGCTGTAAATGTTTTGTGCTACATGTTTTCCCAGACATTCGTGCCTGAATACGCCTGGGAAGAAAAGGAGAAGAGGATGTATAATATATATGTATATATACAGTACAGACCAAAAGTTTGGACACACCTTCTCATTTAAAGATTTTTCTGTATTTTCTTGACTATGAAAATTGTACATTTACACTGAAGGCATCAAAACTATGAGTTAACACATGTGGAATTATATACTTAACAAAAAAGTGTGAAACAACTGAAAATATGTGAGATTTCTTGCTTTATAAATGGGGTTGGCACCATCAGTTGTGTTGTGCAGAAGTCTGGTGGATACACAGCTGATAGTCCTACTGAGTAGACTGTTAGCTGCTTTTTTCTTGCCATAATACAAATTCTAAGTAAAGAAAAACGAGTGGCCATCATTACTTTAAGAATTGAAAGTCAGTCAGTCCGAAAAATTGGGAAAACTTTGAAAGTGTCCCCAAGTGCAATTGCAAAAACCATCAAGCGGTACAAAGAAACTGGCTCACATGAGGACCGCCCCAGGAAAGGAAGACCAAGAGTCACCTCTGCTTCTGAGGATAAGTTTATCCGAGTCACCAGCCTCAGAAATCGCAGGTTAACAGCAGCTCAGATTAGAGACCAGGTCAATGCCACACAGAGTTCTACCAGCAGACACATCTCTTCAACAACTGTTAAGAGGAGACTTTGTGCAGCAGGCCTTCATGGTAAAATAGCTGCTAGGGAACCACTGCTAAGGACAGGCCACAAGCAGAAGAGACTTGTTTGGGCTAAAGAACACAAGGAATGGACATTAGACCAGTGGAAATCTGTGCTTTGGTCTGATGAGTCCAAATTTGAGATCTTTGGTTCCAACCACCATGTCTTTGTGTGACGCAGAAAAGATGAACAGATGGACTCTACATGCCTGGTTCCCACCGTGAAGCATGGAGGAGGAGGTGTGATGGTGTAGGGGTGCTTTGCTGGTGACAATGTTGGGGATTTATTCAAAATTGAAGGCATACTGAACCAGCATGGCTACCACAGCATCTTGCAGCGGCATGCCATTCCATCCGGTTTGCGTTTAGTTGGACCATCATTTATTTTTCAACAGGACAATGACCCCAAACACACCTCCAGGCTGTGTAAGGGCTATTTGACCAAGAAGGAGAGTGATGGGGTGCTACGCCAGATGACCTGGCCTCCACAGTCTCCAGACCTGAACCCAATCGAGATTGTTTGGGGTGAGCTGGACCGCAGAGTGAAGGCAAAAGGGCCAACAAGTGCTAAGCATCTCTGGGAACTCCTTCAAGATTGTTGGAAGACCATTTCCGGTGACTACCTCTTGAAGCTCATCAAGAGAATGCCAAGATTGTGCAAAGCAGTCATCAAAGCAAAAGGTGGCTACTTTGAAGAACCTAGAATATAAGACATATTTTCAGTTGTTTCACACTTTTTTGTTAAGTATATAATTCCACATGTGTTAATTCATAGTTTTGATGCCTTCAGTGTGAATGTACAATTTCCATAGTCAAGAAAATACAGAAAAATCTTTAAATGAGAAGGTGTGTCCAAATTTTTGGTCCATACTGCATATACAGGTGCATCTCACTAAATAAGAATATTATCAAAATATTAATTTATTTCAGTCTTTCAATACAAAAAGTGAAACTCCTATATTATATGGAGTCATTACGAACAGAGTGATCTATTTCAAGTGTTTATTTCTGTTAATGCTGATGATTATGGCTTACAGCCAATGAAAGCACAAAAGTCATTATCTCAGTAAATTAGAATACTTTATAACAACAGCTTGATAAATGTTTTTAAAATCTGAAATGTTTCCCTACTGAAATGTGTGTTCACTAAATGCACTCAATACTTGGTCGGGGCTCCTTTTGCATCAATTACTGCATCACTGTGGCGTGGCATGGAGGCGATCAGCCTGTGGCACTGCTGAGGTGTTATGGAAGCCCACTATGCTTTGATAGCAGCCTTCAGCTCGTCTGCATTGTTGGTTCTGGTGTCTCTCATCTTCCTCTTGACAAGGTCTGACGAGTTTACTGGCCAATCAAGCACAGTGATACTGTTGTTTTTAAACCAGGTATTGGTACTTTTGGCAGTGTGGACAGGTGCCAAGTCCTGCTGGAGAATGAAATTTCCTTCTACCAAATTTTGTTAGAAAAGTGAAGCATGAAGTGCTCTTAATTTCCTGGTAGATGGCTGTGCTGACTTCAGTCTGGATAAAACACAGTAGACCTACACCAGCAGATGACATGGCTCCCCAAACCATCACTGATTGTGGAAACTTCACACTAGACCTCAAGCAGCTTGGATTGTGTGCCTCTTCACTTTTCTTCCAGACTCTGGGACCTTGATTTCCAAATGAAAATTGGAACGCTGGGACCCTCTGCTGTGTGTCAATGACTGCCTTCTGCGTTCAAGTCAGCAGTCTTCCCTATGATTGTGGAGCCTACTTAAACAGACTAAAGGCCCCGTCACACTAAGCGATGCAGCAGCGATCCCGACAACGATACGACCTGTCAGGGATCGTTGCTGCATCGCTAATACATCGCTGGTGAGCTGTCAAACAGGCAGGCTCACCAGCGATGAGGGGAGCAGCGATATCGTGGAAAGAATCGTTCCACGATGTCCTGCTCCCGTTACCAGCCTGCTGCTTAAGCAGGAGCAGGCTGGTAACTATGGTAAATATCGGGTTACTAAGTGCGCGTGTGCCCCTAGTAACCCGCTGTTTACCATGGATACCACTGTGCTACGGTGCGCTGGAGCCTCCGCTCAACGTAGCAGAGTGGTATCTATGGTAAACAGCGGGTTACTGAGTGCGCGCGTGCCCCTAGTAACCCGATATTTACCATGGTTACCAGCCAGATCGTTGGTCCCGCTGGTCACACACAGCGATGTGTGCTGGCCAGCGGGAGGCCAACGACCAAAAAATGGTCCAGGACACTTTGCAACGATCAGCGACCTCACAGCAGGGGCCTGATCGTTGCAAAGTGTCACACATAGCGACATCGCTGGTGAGGTCGCTGGTGAGTCACCAAAACCGTGACACAGCAGCGATCTCGCTAGCGATATCGCTTAGTGTGACGGGGCCTTAAGGGACCTAAACGCTTAGGAAGCCTTTGCAGGTGTTTTTTGTTAATTCTTTTAATTTACTGAGATAATTACTTACGTGTTTTCATTGGCTTTAACCCATAATAATCAACATTAACAGAAATAAACACAAATAAGTCACTCTGTTTGTAATGACTCTACATAATATGAGTTTCACTTTTTGGATTGAAGAACTGAAATAAATTTACTTTTTGATATTCTAATTTAGTGAGATGCACATGTATGTGTATATATACACTGCTCAAAAAAATAAAGGGAACACTTAAACAACACAATGTAACTCCAAATCAATAAATCTTCTGTGAAATCTACCTGTCCAGTAATGAAGCAACACTGATCTGATTGTGAATCAATTTCTCCTGCTGTTGTGCAAATGGAACAGACAACTGGTAGAAATAGGCAATTAGCAAGATACTCCCTATAAAAGAGTGGTTCTGCAGGTGGTGACCACAGACCATTTCTCTGTTCTCATCCTTTTTGGCTGTTGTTTTGGTCACTTTTTCATTTTGCCATTGCTCTCATCCCTAGAGGTACCGTAGCATGAGGCGGTATCTACAGTACAACCCACAGAAGTTGCTCAGGTAGTGCAGTTCATCCAGGATGGCACATCAATGCGAGCTGTGGCAAGAAGGGTAGCTGTGTGTGTCAGCACAGTGTCCAGAGCATGGAGCAGATACCAGGAGATGTGGAGGGAGCCATAGGATTGCAACAACCCAGCAGCAGGACCGTTACCTCCTCCTTTGTGCAAGGAGGAACAGGAGGAGCTCTGCAAAATGACCTCCAGCAGTTCACAGATGTCCATGTGTCTGCACAAACGGTTAGAAACCGACTCCATGAGGGTGGTATGAGGGCCCGACGTCCACAGATGGGGGTTGTGCTCACAGCCCAACACCGTGCAGGACGCTTTGCATTTGCCAGAGAACACCAGGATTGGCAAAGTCGCCACTGGCGCTCTGTGCTCTTCACAGATGAAAGCAGGTTCACACTGAGCACATGTGACAGACGTGACAGATTCTGGAGACGCCATGGAGAGAGATCTGTTGCCTGCAACATCCTTCAGCATGACTGGTTTGGCTGTGGGTCAGTAATGATGTGGGGTGGCATTTCTTTTGAGGGCCGCACAGCCCTCCATGTGCTCGCCAGAAGTAGCCTGACTGCCATTAGGTACCAAGATGAGATCCTCAGACCCCTTGTGAGACCATATGCTAGTTCAGTTGGCCCTGGGTTCCATCTAATGCAGGACAATGCCAGACCTCATGTGGCTTGAGTGTGTCAGCAGTTCCTGCAAGATGAAGGCATTGAAGCTATGGACTGGCCCGCCCATTCCCCAGACCTGAATCTGATTGAGCACATCTGGAACATCATGTCTCGCTCCATCCACCAATGTCACGTTGCACCACAGACTGTCCAGGAGTTGGCAGATGCTGTAGTCCAGGTCTGGGAGGAGATCCCACAGGAGACCATCCGCAACCTCATCCGGACCATGCCTAGGCGTTGTAGGGAGGTCATACAGGCACGTGGAGGCCACACACAATACTGAGCCTCATTTTGACTTGTTTTAAGGACATTATATCAAAGATGATACAACGAGTAATCAGTTAGGAAAAGACACTGTAGTGCTGTCATACATGTATATGTTTTATAAAGCAAAAGAAAATAGTATATAAGAAGAGTTTAAGTGAAAAAATATACAACGTATACCTCAGATATATTGTGTTCAGGAAAGCTACTGTTTACTCGTTGTATCATGAAATGATGTGTTTATATGTTATAAAATATGACATTGTTTCTGTATAGATCCTCATCCCTGATGAAAATCATGTTATGATTGAAACCATCGTCGGATTTTTTCTTTTGGATCAAATGAATAAAAGGATCTTCTTTTTGCATATTATCTCCTTGTCTTCCAGGATAGTATATTATATATTGGACATCTTTTTCCTGAGCACCAGAATATTATCGGTTGAACACAGCCTTATCCTCTATTATTACCATCATTTTATAGACGGTCATCTTGGCTAGCTCATACATAAATATGACTTGTAACTATGTAGTATATGATTTGTTACACAGAGTCCCGTCAAGTCACTGCTTAGTTATTGTTTTGCTCCAAAAAATCAACATTTTAATTTTTATTCAAGGACAGAAATCCTTAAAGAAGTCGTCCTCTACTTTCACATTGATGCCCCATCCGTAGGGCATCAACAATTAAAAACACAAGAAATGCACTGTACAAGACCACAACATTATACTCTCATGGTCAATCCTCAATTCATATTATAATTAAAATATCGCAGAATGCAAAAATACCCCACAGCAAACCCAAGACAGTATATCAATGCCAAAGTAGTGGACAACCCCTTTAACTGTATTGACTGAACAGTACCATTATATGCCACCATAACATTACTAAATATGTAACTGTAACGAATACTGCCATATAGCTAGTAAATTATAAAATAATACTTTTCTAACATGACTTTAGCACCACCATACTGTAACTGAAAAGCAACATCATATTGTGACTTGATTGCTTGGGGGCTCAGCAGTTGGATCCCCAGCAATCAGTATGTTGTCACTTAATTCTAATTCTCATATAGAAGTTGGCTAAACCTATAATTTGGTCTTGAATCGGTTGACTATCTAATGTCTGTGGGGGCAGGGCTGATTGTAGCTTTTTTGTTGCCAGACGTGAATATTCAAGTGTCACTGCTCCCAGCAGTTCAATATAAACCTGTAATGAATAGACACAATTCCATCATTGTTTTTTTTGGAGTTTTGCTTTTAAGATATTGATTGTGTGGTAAAAGTGACATGTGAACATGATTCTGCAGGTCATTGCAATTACAGCAGTACCAAACTATCATAGATTTTTACTTTTTGTAAAAAAAAAATGAAGATTTGGTTTGTGATGCCATTTTTGAAGACCTGTTATATTTTTATTCTTCTGTTCATAGAGCTATGTGAGGGCTGTTTCTTGCTTTGTAAGTTGAAATATTTATTGAAATCAATTCAGAGTGCAGAGAACATTTTGATGGCTTTTTGCTGCATTTTTAGGTGTGAAAAAGCAGTTCTATTACTTTTTTTCTCTGTACTGTATGGCTAGGTTGACACATGTTGGGTTTTTCAGTGTTTTTTGCTGCAGATTTTTATGCAAATTTTCAGCTGCATTTTGCAGTACCAGCAAAGTCTATAAGAAACCAGAATTCTCTATTCACACATCTTTTTTTTGCGTAATTTGGGCCTTGGTTGGGTTTTGGAAAATAGAGCATGTCACTTCTTTTAGCGTTTTTCCACCCATAGGAAGTAATGGGTGGGGAAAAAAATGCTGAAAAAACGCAGGTAACGTTTTTTCAGCGGTTTTGATGGCAAAATAGAATGGGGTTCTTTTTTCACAGAACTTTATGTACATGCATAAATAGAGTGTGGGGTTTTTACTCACTTGGGTGTGTCAGGAGGCAAACAGGAAGCATTTTCCTTTAAATGTTCGTGTCAGTTTATTACTTCATAAACCAGGCAAAAGCAAAGGAATACAAACATCCTTTAGTTCAGGCAAAAACAAAGTAAAGAGTCCTTAAGGCAAAGTTTCTGCTTAGCCAGTCGTGTGGGCACACAGGCTGGATAGCATCCCGTTCTCTGGCTCAGTCAGGAGACCACAATACACAAGAGGCCTACTCCCTCCAAACACACAGACCATGTGCCAAACAACGGTCTCCATTTTATAGCTTAACCACACCCAGAGATGAGGTATGTGGCTAGCTAGACCCGCCCATCTCTCCAACTACCCGTAACCCGGGCCAAACAGTCTTATTAGTGCTTATGTGCACTAGAGCAACATTCTGGGTTATGTCACAGAGGACAGACATCTCTTTGATACATACCTCCCATCAACTATGTGTTCATTAGCTACCTTACATACCCCCCCCTCTGCCTATTTCAGTGGGGCTTGGCACCTTCTACTACTTGACAAGGGATTCTCGAGAGGGCATCGGCATTACCATGTACAGTTGTGCTCAAAAGTTTACATACCTCGGCAGAATTTTTGCTTTCTTGGCCTTGTTTCAGACAATATGAATGATAACAAAAAAACTTTTTCTCCACTCATGGTTATTGTTTGGGTGAAGCCATTTATTGTCAAACTACTGTGTTTTCTCTTTTTAAATCTTAATAACAACCAAAAACATCCAAATGACCCTGATCAAAAGTTCACATACCCTGGTGATTTTGGTCTTTTAACATGCACAGAATTTGTCACAAATGGGTTTGAATGGCTACTAAAGGTAACATCCTCACCTGTGACCTGTTTGCTTGTAATCAGTATGTGTGCATAAAAGCTGAGTGAGTTTCTGGGATCCAGACAGACTCTTGCATCTTTCATTCAGCCACTGACGTTTGTGGATTGTGAGTTATGGGGAAAGCAAAAGAATTGTCAATGCATCTATGGGAAACGGTAGTTAACTGTATAACACAGGAAAGGAACACAAAGAGATATCCAGGGAATTGATAATGCCAGTCAGCAGCATTCAAACTGTGATTAACAAATGGATAATCAGGGGCTTTGTAAAAACCAAGCCACGGTCAGGTAGACCAACAAAAATTTCGGCCACAACTGCTAGGAAAATTGTTCGGGATGCAAAGAAAAACCCACAAATAATAGCTGAAATTCAGCACTCTCTGAAAACTAGCGGTTTGGCTGTTTCAAGATGTACAATAAGGAGGCACTTGAAGAAAAGTGGACTGCCGGGTTGAGTCACCAGAAGAAATCCATTACTGCGCAAATGCCATAAAGTATCTCGCCTACAATACGCCAAACAGCAAAGAGACAAACCTCAAAACTTCTGGACCAAGGTAATTTGAAGTGATGAGACCAAAATTGAACTCTTTGACCACAACCATAAACGTTACATTTGGAGATAGGTCAACAAGGCCTATGATGAAAGGAACACCATTCCTACTGTAACGCATGGAGGTAGCTAGCTGATGTTTTGGGGATGTGAGAGCTACAAAGGCACAGGAAACTTGGTAAAAGTTGAAGGAAAGTTGAATGCAGCACCTTATCATAAAATACTAGAGGCAAATTTGCACTCATCAGCCCGGAAGCTGCGCATGGGAGGTACTTGGACGTTCCAACATGACAATGATCCAAAACACAAGGCCAAGTCGACCTGTCATTGGCTACTGCAGAACAAAGTGAAGATTCTGGAGTGGCCATCTCAGTCTCCTGACCTCAATATCATTAAGCCTCTCTGGGGAGATCTGAAACGCACAGTTCATGCTAGATAACCCAGGAATTTACAGGAACTGGAGGCTTTTTGCCAAGAAGAATGGGCAGCTTTACCATGTGAGAACATAAAGAATCTCATCCACAACTACCACAAAAGACTTCAAGCTGTCATTGATGGTAGGGGGGGGCAATACACGGTATTAAGAACTGGGTTATGTGAACTTTTGATCAGGGTCATTTGGATGTTTTTGGTTGTCATTAAGATTTAAAAAGAGAGCACAGTAGTTTGACAATAAGTGGCTTCACCCAACCAATAACCATGAGTGGAGAAAAAGTTTTTTTGTTATCATTCATATTCTCTGAAACAAGGCCAAGTAAGCAAAAATTTTGCCGGGGTATGTAAACTTTTGAGCACAACTATAGCTTCGCTGCTCTATGTTCTACCTGGAAGTTGAAATCCTGTAGGGCTAAAAACCAGCGGGTGACCCTAGCGTTTTTTCCTTTTTTTCCCCTTCATTCATCTGAGTGGGGCATGGTCGAATACAAATCTAAACTTTCGTGCGATAGTACCGTAACGTGTCCACCACCCACTTTATGGCCAAGCACTCTTTCTCTATGATAGAATAATTTTTCTCGCATGAGTACAGCTTCCCACTCAGGTAGAGAACAGGGTGCACCTCCCTGTGTATCTCCTGGGAAAGGACTGCTCCTAATGTGACATCTGATGTTTCTGTTTGGAGTATAAATTTTTTCTTGAAGTTGGGGGCAACCAGAACCGGTTGCCTACACAGAGCCACTTTCATTTCTTGAAAGGCCGTCTCCGCCTCTACAGTCCATTTGGCCATGGCTCATTTTGTTCCCTTAATGAGATCAGTCAGGGGTGCGGCCATCATGACGAAGTTTGGGATGAACCTCCTGTAGTATCGCACGATTCCCAGAAAGGTTCTAACTTGCTTCCTCGACAGTGGTTTCGGCCAAGCTTGGATTGGTTCCAATTTAGTGATTTGGGGTTTGATCTCGCCTCTACTCACTACATATCCCAGGTATTTGACTACTACTTTCCCCATGGCACAATTTTTTCAGATTTATTGACAACCCCGCCTTCTTTCGAGCATCAAACACCACCTGGACCTTTTCCAGATGACTTTTCCAGTCCAGTTTGCAATATCATCCAGGTACAGTTAGGTGCATATATATTTGGACAGAGACAACATTTTTCTAATTTTGGTTCTAGACATTACCACAATGAATTTTAAACAAAACAATTCAGATGCAGTTGAAGTTCAGACTTTCAGCTTTCATTTGAGGGTATCCACATTAAAATTGGATGAAGGGTTTAGGAGTTTCATCTCCTTAACATGTGCCACCCTGTTTTTAATAGGACCAAAAGTAATTGGACAATTGACTCCAAGGCTATTTCATGGACAGGTGTGGGCAATCCCTTTCTTATGTCATTTTCAATTAAGCAGATAAAAGGCCTGGAGTTGATTTGAGGTGTGCAGCTTGCATTTGGAAGGTTTTGCTGTGAAGTAAACATGCGGTCAAAGGAGCTCTCCATGCAGGTGAAACAAGCCATCCTTAGGCTATGTGCCCACGATGCAGAAATGAAGCAGAAAATTTCTGCAGCATTTCTGCATCTCCCTGGCAGAAAAAACGCATGCAGATTGTGCATGCGTTTTTCCTGCCAGGGACATGCGGAAATGAAGCGTTGTTCATTTGCATTTCCGCATGCGGGTGTCAAGCGCTTTCCAAGTGATTTTAGCATCACTTGGAAAGTGCTTGACAACTAGGTCACACTATATAAATCCATGCAACCGGCATGGATTTATATAGTGTGACCGTAAAGAATGTTAAAAATAAAAAATAAATCTTTACTTACCTTCCGATGGCCCCTGGTGTCTTGCTGCGCTCATGTGCTGGCTGCCGGCACATCGCGGGACACTGTACTGAAGGATCTGCCGTGACATGACTGCCCTTCGCGATCTGCTCGCTAGCACAGGGAAGGAGTCCGGGGGCCGTCGGAAGGTGAATATAATCTTTATTTTTTATTTTATTCTTTTTTTTTACAAGTTTTATGGTACCTGGGTCCGGAGGAGAGTCTCCTCTTCTCCACACCCGGGTACCATCCGCACATTAGAACGCATGGAATGCGCATGTACAGATGCAGTGATGCGTTTTTCATGCTTTCTAATGCAAGTCAATGGCAGCGAAAACGCAGCGCTTCCGCAAAATTAATGGACATGCTGCGGATTTTTGAGCGCAGCATAAACGCTGCGGAAAAATCCACAGCATGGGCATTGAAAGTGCGGAATTGCATTGGTGACCATGAGGGAAGGTTTCCCAAGCGTTTACGCTGCGGAAATTGCGCAGTGTAAATGCTTGAAAAACGCATCGTGGGCACACAGCCTTAAGCTGCAAAAACAGAAAAAAAAAACATCCGAGAAATTGCTACAATATTAGGAGTGGCAAAATCTACAGTTTGGTACATCCTGAGAAAGAAAGAAAGCACTGGTGAACTCATCAATGCAAAAAGACCTGGGCGCCCACGGAAGACAACAGTGGTGGATGATCGCAGAATAATCTCCATGGTGAAGAGAAACCCCTTCACAACAGCCAACCAAGTGAACAACACTCTCTAGGAGGTAGGCGTATCAATATCCAAATCTACCATAAAGAGAAGACTGCATGAAAGTAAATACAGAGGGTTCACTGCACGGTGCAAGCCACTCATAAGCATCAAGAATAAAAAGGCTAGACTGGACTTTTCTAAAAAACATCTAGAAAAGCCAGCACAGTTGTGGAAGAACATTCTTTGGACAAATTAAACCAAGATCAATCTCTACCAGAATGATGGAAAGAGAAAAGTATGGCGAAGGCATGGTATAGCTCATGATCCAAAGCATACCACATAATCTGTAAAACACTGCGGAGGCAGTGTGATCGCTTGAGCATGCATGGCTGCCAGTGGCACTGGGTCACTAGTGTTTATTGATGATGTGACACAGGACAGAAGCAGCCGAATGAATTCTGAAGTATTCAGAGCCATACTGTGTGCTCAGATCCAACCAAATGCAGCCAAACTGATTGGTCGTCGTTTCAGACTACAGATGGACAATGACCCAAAACATAAAGCCAAAGCAACCCAGGAGTTTATTAAAGCAAAGAAGTGGAATATTCTTGAATGGCCAAGTCAGTCACCTGATCTCAACCCAATTGAGCATGCATTTCACTTGTTAAAGACTAAACTTCAGACAGAAAGGCCCACAAACAAACAGCAACTGAAAACCACCGCAGTGAAGGCCTGGCAGAGCATCAAAAAGGAGGAAACACAGCATCTGGTGATGTCCATGAGTTCAAGACTTCAGGCAGTCATTGCCAACAAAAGGTTTTCAACCAAGTACTAGAAATGAACATTTTATTTACAATTATTTCATCTGTCCAATTAATTTTGGTCCCTTTAAAAACAGGGTGGCACATGTTAAGGAGCTGAAACTCCTAAACCCTTCATCCAATTTTAATGTGGATACCCTCAAATGAAAGCTGAAAGTCTGTGAACTTCAACTGCATCTGAATTGTTTTGTTTAAAATTCATTGTGGTAATGTCTAGAACCAAAATTAGAAAAATGTTGTCTCTGTCCAAATATATATGGACCTAACTGTATATCATTAAGTATTTCTTATGGGGTGCAAGGATTCAATCCATGACTCTCTGGAAGGTGTCAGGTGTTCCCTGCAGTCCAAACTGCATCCGAACATATTGGAAGCATCTGTCCGGCATAGATAACTCAGTCTTCTCTTTAGGCTCCCTGTGAAATAGGGATCTGCCAATATTCCTTCATCAACTCCAAGGCGGTTATGTACCTTGCTGGCCCAAGTCTCTAAATCAGCTCATAGACACGCTGTATCGTATATTGGTCGAATTTAGAGACCTCATTCAACTACCGATAGTCATTGCAGATTCTCCATTCGCCATCTCGTTTTGAGACCAGTACAGTTGGGCTCGACCAACTGCTCTTGGATTCCTCAATGACCCTGAGTTTCAGCTTACGACTCACTTCTATGGAGAGCAACTCTCGTCAGGCCTCAGGAATCTGATAGGGCTTCAAGTTCACGCGCACATGAGGTTCCGTCAGAACCTCGTGCTTTATAACCTTTGTGCATCCCGGAAATTTCGAGAACAGATCCCTGTTCTTCTGTAGCAATTCCCGACACTGCTGTTTTTGGTCTTTCATTAGTGTCTCCGCTATTGCGACTCCTCCAACCTCGCCTTCTGGTTTGGCCAACAAGCTCGGAGCTTCAACAGCCTCTCTGTCTTGCCACGGTTTGATGAGATTCACGTGATAGATCTGGTATGGCTTACGTCATCCTGGTTGATGAATCTTATAATTCTCTTCACAAACCTTTTTCACCACCTCATAGTGCTATTGCCACTTGGCCAAGAACTTACTTTCAACAGTAGGAATTAACACAAGGACTCTGTCACCAGGAATGAACTGCCGCACTCTGGCTGATCGGTTGTAGACCCTGACCTGAGCCTCTTGTGCCCGGAGGTGATGTTATTTTATGATGGACATCACCTTCGCAATCCTCTCCTTTATCAGGGCTACATGCTCGATGATGCTCCTCTGGGGTGTGACCTTGGCTTTCCAGGTTTCCTTTGCTACATCCAGGAGACCCCGCAGATGTCTGCTATACAGGAGTTCAAATGGCGAGAACCCAGTAGAGGCCTGTGGAACCTCTCAGATAGAGAACAACGGATACGACAGGAGACAATCCCAGTCTCTGCCATCCTTTTCTATGACCTTCCTCAGCACAGTTTTGTTGAACCTCTCCACGAGGCCATCTGTCTGAGGATGGTATACTGATGTTTTCAGTTGGGAGATTTGCAAGACCTTACGCAATTCCTTCATCACCTTACTCAAAAAGGGTGTTCCCTGGTCGGTCAGGATCTCTGTTGGTAACCCTGTCCGGGAGAAAACATTGACCAACTCGCGAGTTATACTCTTAGCTGAGGAGTTTCTCAGAGGGATCGCTTCAGGATAGCGGGTGGCATAGTCCAAGATGACCAATATATATTGATGCCCACAAGTAGATTTATCGAGGGGACAGACCAAATCCATAGCAATTCTCTCGAACGGCACTTCAATGATGGGCAAAGGCACGAGGCGACTTCGAAAGTGAGAGGTGGGGGCGGATAATCTGGCATGTAGGGCAGGACCTGCAATACTTTACTATTTCCTGGTGAAATCCAGGCCAATAAGGCTTCTGCATGATTCGTTCCTGCATTTTTCCACTCCCAGATGTCCTCCCAAGACATGTCAATGGCCATGTCCAACACCCTTAGTCTGTAGGGCCCTGTACCAATAACTGTTCCACAAGCTCCTCCCTCACTTTCGTAACACGGTACAACTCCCCACTCAGCATTAAATAGAGAAGTCTTGTGTCAGCCCCCGGCTCCTGTGCAATCCCATTCATGACCGTGACATTATTAAAGGCTTCCCTCATAGTTAGGTCCCTATGTTGGGCATATCCAAAATTCTCACTGGTCACCCCTAACTCCGGAATGTCTGACTCAGGAGACACTATCGCCTCATCATCCACAAGAACACAAAAGAGAAATCCGTCTGACTCTGGGTGTGGTGATACCACTTATGCTATGTTCACACACGTTGTTTTTTTCTGCTGAAAATCTGCTGCTAACTTTTCTCTGGCAGGAAAACAGTTGCGTAAAAAACATGCGTATTTGCTGCGGATTTTGTTGCGTGTTTGCTGCGTATTTTTGACCAGCCATTACTTCCTATGGGTTAAAATACGCAGCAAAAACTCAGGTGCGTTTTCTGCGCAGAAACGCTGAAAGAAGTGGCATGTTCTATTTTCCAATTACGCAAGCAAGGCAGAAAATACGCAGCAAACAAAAAGCAACATGTGTGAACAGAGAATTCTGGTTTCTCATAGACTTTGCTGGTACTGCTAGACCCAGCTGAAAATTTTCATAAGAATCTGCTGCAAAATACGCAGCAAAACACAACGTGTGTGAACAAACTGGTTTCTTATCAAAGCAAGCGAGCCCAGAACCCTTCCCCAACAGATCCCAAAACAAACAAAAGTCCCGGCCTATAATGATGGGGTGCAACAAGTCTTGGACAACAGCGACCTCGTGGGACTCAATACCGTGGCCCGTTTCATTGTCCACTCTGGCCGTGGGGAAGTCTTTAGCATCACTATGAATGCTTCTTTCCTGGGATCAGTTGGAGAGGAAATGTGGCCTTCAGAAGTGTCACCAGACTCCCGGAGTCCAGCAGTCCCGTTACCTGCCAACCATTTACCTTCATAGGACATGCTTGTGGCCCCTCGTTGGGTGACAGTTCACACTGCAGGCCAGACACTGCAGTCCATCTGCTCGAGGGTCAGGGGACAACGGGCAGCTATATGGCCTGGGCCGCTGCACTTCCAGTAAATAATTTCACTCGTAGGGACTTTGAGCATTACCTTCCCCGCCCCTTTGGACCTGGGACGTCCCACCCCCTTTTGGGTCTCCGCCCCCTGTATCGAGTGGGCTGCCTTCCCAGGGAGCCCTCAACCCCTTGTTGTCTCTCGACCAGTCCATCTACATTCCGGGGATCACCTTGGGCAAAACAGGTCTTTACTGGCTTCGGCATGGAATGCACAAACCGATCCATCATCACTCGCTTTACCATCAGCGCAGGGGTAGAGAACTCCGGCTGCAGCCATTTTTGACCAGGTGCAAAAGGTCAAACATTTGGGAGCGAGGGGGTTTGTACCGGTAATACTCTCAGCGGTGGACCCACTGTGCCCTGACAGTCAACGTCACCCCCAGGTGAATTTCGGTTTTAAGTTTTCCATATTCCTTGGCGTCCTGCAGAGCTAAGTCATAGTAAGCCTTCTGGGACTCCCCCATCAAGTATGGCACCAGCACTTCTGCCCACTGCTCTGTCTGAAGTTTCTCCCTCTCGGTGACCCTTTCAAATACAGTCAGGAAGGCCTCTGTCATCCCCTGGGTCATTTTCTGTAGGGCTCTCCTTACTGCCTTCCAGATAGAAAAATCGTCCACTGACCTGGTCTTTGCGGTCGCCGTGCCACCGATCGTCTCTGCAAGTAACTTGAACTGCTGCTGCTGTTGATGATACTCATCCTGTTGCTGCTGCTTCTGGAGCTGGATCTGCTGCATCAGCAACTTAGTGGTCTCTTGTTGCACCATTTGTTGCTACTGCATTAATTGCTGGTGTTGCTGATGTTGTGCCTGCTGCGCCTGCACCAAATGTTTCAGCAGGTCCTCCATTTTGTCTGCTGTCACTTGCTGGCTTGTGGCAGACTTCACCCTGAACATGCAGTCTTCCTTTTAGCGGTCACACGTTTCTGCTGGGAATGCTGTCCAAACTACTAACACCAATTGTGGGGTTTCTACTCACTTGTGTTCATCGAGAAGCATTTTCCTTTAAATGTCCATGTCGGTTCATTACTTCATCAACCAGGCAAAAGGAATACAAACAGCCTTTAATTCATGCAAAAACTAAGTAAAAAGTCCTTAAGGCAAAGTCTCTGGTTAGCCAGTCGTGTGGGCACACAGGCTGTGGATAGCATCCCTTTCACTGGCTCAGTCATGAGACCACAACACACAGGAAGCGTTCTCCCTCCAAACACACAGACCATGTGCCAAACACCGGCCTCCTTTTTATATTTTAACCACTCCCAGAGGTGAGGTATGTGGCTAGCTAGACTCGCCCATCTCTTCCAACTACCCGTAACCCGGTCCCAGGTGCACCAAACAGTCCTCTTACTGCTTGCGTGCACTGGAGCAACATTCCGGGTTACATCAGAAGACAGACATCTCTGTGATACATACCTCCCATCAACTATGTGTCCCTTAGCCACCTTACAAGAGACAGTAGGACTGTTAAAAAAAACGCACAAAAAATACAGTAAAACCTGCATTTTTGACACAGCTGATTTCCTGCCAGAGACTAGGTTTTGCTGCAGATTTGTGACGCTGAAAAACCAGACGTGTGAACAGAGCTTATGTGTTTTTATGCATATGGACATAACAAAATATTTTTAATTGTGTATTTTATTTTAATGAGGGAAGGCAGCACCAGAGCCATTATCTTTACATGAATATATCACAAGAACATTTCATCAGTGTATAAATACAGCACCAGCACCACCATCAGTACTTAAACACAGCTGATACATAAATTCATCACTAGAACCATAATCAGTAATTGAATATAGCACTGGAACCATCATCAATGCACAAGTACAGTATCAGAACCCTCATCATTACTTGAATACATCAGCAGAACCACCAACAGTACATGAATACTTGACTAGAACTACCATACAGAGATAACAATATCACCAGAACCACCATCAATACATTAATACATAATAAAAAAAAAACAGAATTTGTGCATGAGTACTTTTCCAGAATCATCATCAGTACATAGATACAGCACTAAGCTTAAAGGATTTGCCCTGTTAAACTCTGAAAATGTTGTACCTCTGCGCAGTTTGTTATTAAAAAATAAACCAGCTGTACTCATTGTCCCCAGGTCCACTGATACATTTCAGCTGCTGCACTAGTGCCTGGAATTGACTGCAGTCCTGATGTCACTTTGACAATGCGGCAGCTAATAAGTAAGCTCTGCCAGAATAGATAGAATGACTTGCTCAGAGCCGCTGAGCTAGGTTGTTATCTGACACACTGTCGATGTGACATCAGTAATGCAGCCAATTCCAGACACCGATGCAGAAGACTTAGCACTGCACCTGGAGACAGTTTGTAATGCACGTATTTTATGTTTATACAGTATAACAAACTGCACTTGGGTAAAAAAAAATTCTGAATTGTGACACCTCCTTTAAAGGTGCTCTGTCAGCACAAAATTACTGCTCAAACAAAGTACAAGCTCTCGGTGCATCACCGCTGGGCCAATAATTTAAATTTCACTTTCTCATCTGCTTTGTTTCCATCTATCTCTGCCTTTCTCAGGCCTTATGAATTTAGAGCTGATAATCAGAGAAGAAAGGAGTATGAAGCAGATGTAAAGGTGAATTTAAATGATTGGCACAGCCGTGAAGAACCAAGCACATGTACTTAGCTTGAAGAGTCATCCTTTGCTGAGTCCCTTTAATACAGCAATCAATTGCAATGTCAAATCTTGCCCCAACATATACATTTTTATCTCCCAAATCTATAACTCCCAGTATGTCCATAACAATGGTAAGGAGATATTAAGCGTTGCTATCAGTCAACATCAGACTGCGGACTATACAGAAGCCACAGTACTGATGAGACAGGCAACATCACAAATAAACATTTATATCCCGGTACTTTATAAGCGACATCTTCTCTGATTGGTGTTGTTTTCTTTCTATTCTTCTCCATGTTGTCCAGACGCCATGATGACTTTTCACATCCACAGCTTGTGTCTACAGACTTCCATCTTCTCTAGTCTTCTGCAGCACATCCCAACACAGTACCTTTCAAAATAAGAGTATCATTATAATGTTCCTGATTGAAAATATCTGCTCTATGCTGCAGGGCTGTGGAGTCGGAGTCGTGGAGTCGGTGTCCATTTTGATGGAGTTGGAATCGGAGTTGGTATAAAATGGACCGACTCCAACTCCTAAAATATATAATAAATTGGGTACAGTAGTTCAATGAAGTTTGTGGGGAATATTTTTTTCATAATAATTTGGGAAATTTATGAAATGTCCTATAAATGTCTGTCCTATTCCTCATCTAAGGGTCTAGGACGTGCAAGAAAGAGTTTCCAGTTTGTCAGGGAGCGCTTCCAGGTGATTCATTACTTACTCCAAATCTTTCAGGAATAATCCAGTTTATTTTTATACAAACTACGCGTTTCGGCTATACATAACATTAGCCTTCATCAGGTAAAATCATACTTGTCTTTAAATGATACATTTATATAGAATAAAAAGAGGAGGAGGAACTAATCCAACCCCTCAATCAATTTTCAGCAATTTAAAACACATGTGCAATTTCTAAAAGGTATTAAGCAGTTAATAAAAAGTGAACTCTATGAATTTAGAAAGGGGAGAGGGGAAAAAATTAAAAAAAAATAAAAAAAAACACCACTATATATTGTTTTTTCCTATTCAATAAAATTTTTTCTATAAAATTGTTTGTCATATGACTCCATTTACTATCCTATTTTCTACTTCACTGATAAGGGAAAAAGGGTCTAGACTTTTAGCTGAGATGAATCTGTGCTGCTACAGTAAATTTATCACTTAAACATGAACTATGTATGTCTGAGTCGGAGTTGAAGTCGGTGTCATGGAAATTGAGGAGACAGAGTCGGAGTCGGAGGTTTGGCTTACCGACTCCACATTCCTGCTATACTGTGCCCCTGAATAATTGCCCCTCACTGTGCTTCTTGTACAAAATTTGACACCCACTTTGTCCTTCTCAAGATATATGTCCTAAACTTCCCTGTACTAGAAAATATTTCCTCCACAATATCCCCCCTTATGATTTATAACCGCTACACTGCTCTCCTTGTCAACCACAGCCTCCATACAATTCTGTCTTAGGAGCGATGACCACCACAATTGTCCTTATGAATTATAACCACCAGACTGTTTGCTCATATTAGCTATAACCGCCAGACTGTTTTCCCTTTTGAACTATAATGTCTACATTCTCTGATTTTGTGAACTATAACTGCCACACTAACCACCCTTATGAACTTTAACCTCCACACTGTTCCCTTATGAGCTATGACATCCACACCATCCCCAGTTTATGCTGTCCCCTATCTACTAATTATGTTGATGCTGTAGCCATCTCCACACTGTCCCTTCTTTATCAAGTCTCCCACAAGCTGTCCCCTCTCCATTCATACTTCCCCCTCATGCTGACCCCTCTCCATTCTATCCCACACACGATGCCTTCTCTACAAACAGTTCACCACAAGCTGCCCCTTTTCAATACTGTGCATCCCACAAGCTATCCTCCTTACTGACAACATAATGTTCCTCCCATGCTGCTTTCTAGCACATTTCTCCCCCCTCTTGAACCATGTTCTCCCATACTGCCCTCTCATACTCAAGGCTGTGGATTCGGAGTCAGTGTTCATTTTGGTGAACTCGGTATAAAATGGACCGACTCCTAAAATATATAATAAATTGAGTACAGTAGTTCAATGCAGTTTGTAGGGAATATGTTTTCATAAGAATTTTGGAAAGTTATGAAATGCCCTACAAATGTCTGCCCTTTTATAGTCTAAGGGTGTAGACTTTTAGCTGAGATGAATCTGTGCTATCGTAAATTTATCACTTAAAGATGAGCCATGTATGAGGGATTCGGAGTCATGGAGTCGGAGTCGGTGTCATGGAAATTGAGGAGTCAGATTCGGAGGTTTAGCTTACCGTCTCCACAGCCCTGCTCATACTAATACAAAATTATAGTTTTCAGTGTCTTCAGCTAATACCGAGAACTTACCTTAAAGAAGTTGTCAACAACTTTTACAATGATGCCCTATACGTAGAATAGGGCATCATCGTCTGATTGGCTGGGGTCCAGCACCCTCGCCGATCAGCTGTTATCGGTGGTGGCGGCGGCTGCTGGAAATGCTTACTTGTAGAGCTTGGCCATCTAATTGTAGTGGCCACCACGGGGTACTGCATATCCGCCTCCTATTCAATTCATTGGGAGGCAGATATACAGTACCCACAGCGACCTCAACAACTAGATGGCCAAGCACCGCAAGTAAGCACTTTTGGCCAACGACAGCTGCTGCCGACACCGATAGCAGCTGATAGGTGTAACGAGTCTGGGAGGTGGAACCTCTGAGCAACTATACAAAGGGGCAGTCCTTGTAAGGAAGCGGGTGGCTCCCAGGGAAGGCGGGCAGGTAGTCACGGCAATTGACAGGGACAGTCTCTGGGTAGAAGGGGCAGGAGGTCACGGCTAGTGACGGGGACAGTCTCTAGACAGGCGGATGGTCACGGCAAGTGACAACAGGGTAAGAGTCTCTAGATGGGCAGGTGGTCACGGCAAGTGACAGCAGCGAAAGAGTCTGTAGACGGGCAGGTGGTCACGGCAAGTGACAGCAGGGAAGAGTCTCTAGATAGGCTAGCAGGCAGGTAGCAGGTGAGCGCTCCCAGGTGAGCGGGCAAGAGTCTCTGGACAGGCAGGTGGTCACGGCAAGTGACGGCAGAGCCTCCAGGTAGGCTAGCAGGCAGGTAGCAGGTGAGCGCTCCCAGGTGAGCTGGCAAGAGTCTCTGGACAGGCAGGTGGTCACAGCGAGTGACGGCTAAGCCTCCAGGTAGGCTAGTAGGCAGGTAGCAGGTGAGCACTCCCAGGTGAGCGGGCAAGAGTCTCTGGACAGGCAGGTGGTCACAGCGAGTGACGGCTAAGCCTCCAGGTAGGCTAGCAGGTAGGTAGCAGGTAAGCGCTCCCAGGTGAGCGATTAAGAGTTTCTGGACAGGCAGGTGGTCACAGCAAGTGACGGCTAAGCCTCAGGTAGGCTAGCAGGCAGGTAGCAGGTGAGCGCTCCCAGGTGAGCGAGTAAGAGTCTCTGGACAGGCAGGCAGGTATCAGGCAGGTATTTGGCAGGTACTTCCTGGTCCGCAGGCGGACTGATCCATAGACAGACTGGCAGGTGCTGGTAGGCAGACTGTCGGACCACAGGATAACAAGCAGGTAAGCAGATATCAGGCAGGTATCAAGCAGGAATCTGGCAGGTGACTGGCAGGTAACTGGTAACGGGACCTGAGGGCTGAAGCAGAGTTGAAAGGCTTTGCAACAACATTGCTCGGGCACCTCCATTTTGGAGGAGGTGCCTTATATATGGTGAGGTCCTCCGGCCATTGGCCGGGGACTCCTTAGGACGACGCGCGCGGCCCCTTTAAGAGAGGGGGAGCATGCTCGCGCGCCCTAAGCGCAGAGGCCGGGAAGCAGCGCGCGCTGCCAGCAGAGCGGGAGGAAGCCGCCGGGCACGGAGCGGAGAGGTGAGGGGAACGGCGTCCCTGTCTGGCAGGAGGCAGGGACGCCGACACTACAATAGGCCAGGGTCCGCCAGCCCTGCCAATCAGACATTGATAGAGCATCAATATAAATGTAGTGGACAACTTCTTTAATGCACCTCTAAAGCACAGTTGTGATGTCAGCCGTAAAATAAGTTCACTTCATTATGCCACTGCACATCGTGGAAGTGGAGGATGAGCGCTTATTCTCTGCCGTGCCAGTCATTTGTGCAATTGTGAACATGTGTATAAGTGTAACATACCTGGTGGCGGGCTTGCATGGTGCACCATCTCTCACTATGCAAACTTGATCTTCAGTCCAGTCTGCTAGCCTGGCTTCTATTCATGCTGTCTGTTTGTCTCTGTTCTGACTGCTTAGGGCGGCGGCCCGGTTACTTCCTGTTTCTTGTAGCTGCTGTGGGCACACCCCTAATGCATTCTCAGCCTATTGCAGTCTGTCACTGGATATTTAAACCAGCTCCACCTGAAAGCTGATGCCTGAGCAGCTCTATCATTTAGTGTGCTCCTTGACTCTGAATGTGCTAGGTCCTGTTCTGTGTTTTCTTGCCTGTCTTTCTGCCTTCCTGGAGGCTGTATTTCCAGGCCAGTCTGAACATGCTCCTAGCCTGTTCGTCCCGCTTTCTAGGGGCCGCATACCTAGATCTGTTACCTGTGTTTTCTTGCCTGTCTGTCCGCCTTCCTGGAGGCTGTATTTCCAGGCCAGTCTGAACACGCTCCTAGCCTGTTCGTCCCGCCTTCTGGGGGCCACATACCCAGACCTGCTCCTGCTCCTGTATCTCGCTGCAGTGTCAGTTCCTGTCTGAACACTCAGTTCCTGTCTGAACACTCTCCTAGCCTGTTTCCTGTTTTTCTCTATGTCCGTTTTTCCCTCTATGTCCCTTTTTCTGCAGAGTCTGAACCTGCACCTAACTCCTACTTGTTGTCGCTGTACTTCCGTTTGTGAGTTTAGAGTCCACTCGCTACTTCATTGCAAGTATCTTGTGTGTATCTGGTTCTGCCTTTCCCTTCCAGTCTGTTCGGTGTGAACAGAGCCCTGTCCCCTCTGCTCTGACTTGCTCACCGCTCCGGCGGATTCTGCCCGCTCTGCCTTGCTCACCGCTCCGGCTGTTTATCTCTGCTCTGCCTTACTCACCGCTCCGGCGGTTTCTGCCCGCTCTGCCTTGCTCACCGCTTCGGCGGTTTCTGCCCGCTCTGCCTTGCTCACCGCTCCGGCGGTTTATCTCTGCTTTGCCTTACTCACCTCTCAGGCAGTTTCTGCCCGCTCTGCCTTGCTCACTGCTCTGGCGGTTTCTGCCCGCTCTGCCTTGCTCACCGCTCCGGTGGTTTCTCTCTGCTTTGCCTTGCTCACCGCTCCGGCGGTTCCTGCCTGCTCTGCCTTGCTCACCGCTCCGGCGGTTTCTGCCTGCTTTGCCTTGCTCACCGCTCCAGCGATTCCTGCCTGCTCTGCCTTGCTCACCGCTCCGGCGGTTCCTGCCTGCTCTGCCTTGCTCACCGCTCCGGCGGTTCCTGCCTGCTCTGCCTTGCTCACTGCTCCGGCGGTTCCTGCCTGCTCTGCCTTTCTCACCGCTCTGGCGGTTTCTCTCTGCTCTGCCTTGCTCACCTCTCCGGCGGTTTCTCTCTGCTCTGCCTTGCTCGCCGCTTCGGCGGTTCCTGCCTGCTCTGCCTTGCTACTTCATTGCAAGTATCTTGTGTGTATCTGGTTCTGCCTTTCCCTTCCAGTCTGTTCGGTGTGAACAGAGCCCTGTCCCCTCTGCTCTGCCTTGCTCACCGCTCCGACGGATTCTACCCGCTCTGCCTTGCTCACTGCTCCGGCGGTTTATCTCTGCTCTGCTTTACTCACCGCTCCGGCGGTTTCTGCCCGCTCTGCCTTGCTCACCGCTCCGGCGGTTTATCTCTGCTCTGTCTTACTCACCGCTCCGGCGGTTTCTGCCCACTCTGCCTTGCTCACCGCTCAGGCGGTTTCTGCCCGCTCTGCCTTGCTCACCGCTCCGGCGGTTTCTCTCTGCTCTGCCTTGCTCACCGCTCCGGCGGTTCCTGACTATGCTTACCCCTTTAATTTAACTGCACTAATACACTTCTACACCCTGACATTTTCTTTAAATATTGGAAGCAGCAACTTGATGACGTTGAAATCCCTACTAAGATCAGATTAGGCTGGAATATATTTAGAAAATACATTATAAACGAATCATGGAGAGAGACTCAGAATAAAATAATACACGGGGCCATTTACGCTTTTAATATACCGAAAAAAGATCCCTTGTCAAATAGGATGATTGCATGCCCTAAATGTCATCACCCATACTCTGATCTTATGCACGGCCTATGGTCCTGCCCTGATTCAACAGTATACTGGAATCAAGTCTCAGATGTGATAAAGACTATATGGGGCCCAGGATACACTCTCTCTCCATATGTAGCCATACTACATCATTGGAATAACCCAGAAAATCCTGACCAAAAATCAAAAGGCCCCCCAAAACTACTTCATGCTCTATTCTTCCTGGCAAAAAAAGTTACTTAAACATTGGCTGGATCCTATCATTCCCCCTATAGCAGAGCTAATAATCCAAATGAAACATTTTATGCGAGTAGAGCAATTAGATACCCTTTGTAACAAAGAACAGCAAGCTGGCAAATTTCTATCAAAATGGAAGCAGTTTATTATAACATGCTGTTCTCTGTCTGAAAAGAATAAAATTGTCAAACCATTTACTTCTACAGAATGGTATATTCTGGAGGATCTAAATAATAACCTAGGACTCTTACGTGTTAACTAAAGCAGGGGAGATAATCATCACAATTTATCGTTATTTAATTAATTCCATTGACTGTAGATGACTGTAACTTGCTAATACTTAGTTTAGATGTCTATTTGTTAAGCCAGCTAACCGGAACTTATTGATTATTCATTGTGGATGATCTGTGTACAGGTTCCTTATTATGTGCATCCTGGCTTTGATTTATTTGTTTTATATGTCTTTCTATGATTTGTTCTGTTGAAAAAAACAAATAAAAATGATGTTTGAAAAAGGCTGATGTATCTGATAGGGCCGCCACTATCACAGTTCCTCCTTTGGTGGAAGACGGCGAATATGAAATTTCTCGTATCTTGAATTCTAGATGGCATAGAGGGAGATTACAGTATCTTGTCTCCTGGAAGGGTTTTGGTCCCGAAGATAACTCCTGGGTAAGGACGGATGATGTATCTGCTCCTAGGCTTGTTAAAGCTTTTCCACAGGAGGTTTCCGGATAGGCCTGGGCCTGGAGAATCCGGAGGATCCTCATAAAAGAGGGGGTACTGTTAGAACCCTCCTGTTTGTTTTTTCCATCTTGTGTTTTGCGGTCACGTGACCATTTGCCTTTATATTCCAGCTCCGCCCTTCTGGCTGTGCTGGACTTCAGTGTTTGACTGTTTCTCTAGCCTGGTGCTTTGGTGCCCTTCTCTGTCAGTTCACTTGGTCCTTCTGGTACCTCTTGTACCTTTTGTCAGTTTGTCTTTTTGTGTTCTGCAGCAACTTCTCTGTTTAGGAGGTGTCCCATTTTTTGTCCCAGTCCTTAGTTCTTTTAGGAACCCCTCCCTTAATGCTATAGGTCTTCGTTCAGACTAGCCGAGGACTAAGGTGGGTCTGTTCGCTAGGAACAGGCAGCCTGCTACATCATAGGGATTCAGCTTAGTCTTAATGTAGGGACAGCTTTCCCCTATCTTTCCTTAGTACATGTTGCAGATCATAACACTTTATTTCTAATTGGGATATTGGTTGGTTTAATATAATTTTATCTTCTGATATTTTGGGTAGCTTTATACTTTCTAAAAATTGATTGATCAGTTGGGCATTAGGTTGTGGTATTGTATTGTTTTTTTTGTAAATTGTAGAGGGTTGAGTAATAATTTGCGAAGGTATTGGCAATCTCTTTGTTTGGTCATTTTAGCTTTGACTTTATTCGCTTGTATTTTACCTGCTCTGTTTCCCTGCCAATAGTATTTAGCTTTGCTTTTCCGTAGGTTATGCCCGTATTTATGTTGGAGCAATTGATATAAATCGTATCTTAATTTTTGTACTTTTTGGAGAGTTGTGTTTACGGGGCTGTTTTTATGCATTTCTTCTAGTGAGGCTTTGTTTTGGTTGATTTCCTCTATTTGGCATATTCTTTCTTTTTTGTTTTGGGATGCTATTTGAATTAGTTTTCCTCTAATATAAGCCTCATGAGCATACCATACTGTTGATGCGGACACGTTGGGTGTATTATTAATTATAAAATATTCTTTCAAGGTCTCCTGCAGTTGGGGCCTAATTTTATGTGTTGCGATTAGGTAATTATTTACTCTCCATGGGGAGTATGTCGTGTAGTTGTATCCCTCTTTAATGTGTTACGAGATGGGCATGGTCTGACCATGTGATGTTACCTATCGTGGCTTTTGGATGTCATGTAATAACCATTTATCTGTAAGAATTAGGTCGATTCTTGAGTAGCCTTTGTGTGAATGTGAATAGAACGTGTAATCACGTACGGAGGTGTGCAAAACTCGCCAAACATCGTAGAGTTCTTCTGCCAAGAGAGTCTGAGAAAGAGAACGAACTTTTTTTTTGAGGATGTACAGATTTGTCTATGCCTGGCATGGGGTGATATTAAAATCCCTGCGCACCAGGAGGGCTTTTTTTTTGCATCTGTTATTACCGCTAAAGTTTCCTTAACAAAGGAAATCTGCTTGGAATTAGGGGCATATTTGGAGGCGATCGTGTAAGTTTTGTTATTTCTTCTGCATACTAAGATGATGTATCTGCCTTCATTGTCTACAATGCTGTTGATCAATTGGAAGGCGACGGTGTTTTTTATCACTATTACTACTCCCCTTTTTTACCAATTGCGTGAGAGTGAAACACATTGGGAAGTTTCTGTTCTGCAACCTGTGTGCGTCAACACTGTTTAAGTGAGTTTCTTGAACACACAGTCGGGCCTCTCTCCATAGGAGAGATCTTTTAACCCCTTTATGACCTGGGGCATACTAGTTCGCCCCAGGTCATCATACCCGCGGTTCAGCACGGGCTCCGGCGCTCAGCCTGCGCTGAACCAGTGATTTATACAACTGACATGTGCTCGCAACAGCCGCGGGTGGAATCGCTATCCACCCCCAGCTGTTAACCAGTTAAATGCCGCTGTCAATCTTGGCATTAGCCCCGCCCATCGGTGTTCCCATCACATGATCGCGGGTCACCGATGGGTTGGCATGACAACCCGCGGTCTGCAGCAGACCCCAGTGGTTGTCATGTCCTGATTGCTATGAGCGCCGCCGGCCAATGGTTGATGCTCATAGCAAGTGAACAATTCTGCTGCATATAGGCGATCTGCTCATCTCCTGTATGCAGCAAAGCCGATCTAACCCAAAATAGTATCAATAAAAACGTCAGCTCGACGCGCAAAAAATAAGCCATCACCTGGCCCTAGATTCCGAAAAATGGAGACGCTCAGGGTCTCGGAAATGGCGTGGCTTTTTTCTATAAGGAAATTTTGGATTTTTTTTTCACCACTTAAATAAAAAGAACCTATACAAGTGTGGTATCTACGAACTCGTAATAACACAGAGAATAATAATAGCAGGTCAGTTTTAGTATTCAGTGAATGTGGAAAAAAAAAAAAAAAACATTTTTTTTTGCAATTTCACCGCACTTGGAATTTTTTCCCCGTTTTCTAGTACATGATATGGTAAGAACCAGTGATGTCGTTCAAAAGTACAACTTGTCCCGCAAAAAATAAGCCCTCACATGACCATATTGAGCGAAAAATATAAAAGTTATGGCTCTGGGAAGAAGGGGAGCAAAAAATTAAAACGGAAAATCGCAAGTTCATTAAAGGGTTAAGCAGACTATTTAACCCTTTCACGTTGATATTCAAAATGTGAAGTACCATATACAAAATGCAGAGAAAATCTATATGACACCACTAGACAGTTAGGGAAGAATGGGGAAATAACAAAATACAAATCTCAAAAGATATAAATAACTATAACAGTTCCAAGAATAGAGTCCGGTTCTAAGTGAACCTACTGGACATGCCGTGCTATCCAGTATACAACAAGGGGAAGTGAGAATGAAAAAATATTTTTCTCGTGCTACCGCAGAGTATTGGAAAAAATAGTTGTATGATCTGCTCAAAAAAAAATAATAAAAGATCTAGGCAGAGCAACTAAATTGAGGGTACAACGGTTAGGAAAGTAAGCTTGCTGCTTGTTCAGATCCACTCCTTCCTCAACATCGGCGGTTTCTTCTTCTTTATTAGAGAACTTGTCCCTTCTGCCACAGTCGCCAGCGACCACTTCTGCATCAGAGTCATTCCCTGCCGAGGAGATGTCAGGACATGTGTGACTCCTTTCTTAGTCATGATCAGCTTCCAGGGTAGCCCCACTTGTACACGATCTCGTTGTCTTGCAGGATTTTGGTCGCTGTAGAAAACTCGCATCTCCTGTTCAGGGTGACAGCAGACAGATCAGTGAACATCATGATGCTCCTGAACCTGTCCGGAAGCTCTGGATTTCCCGCCGCGTCTTTGGTTATGGCTTCTTTAAAGTGGAAAAAGTGAAGCCGGGCAATTACATCTCTGGGTGCAGAGGTGGGGGCACTTTTGGGTTTGGGGATCCTGTGCGCCCTGTCTATTAGAAGGTCCCGCTGATCCTTCTCAAGGATTAATTCAGTAAAAAAGTCCGTTAGGAACTCCTTCAGTGCGTCTGCAGCAATACTCTCCGGTATCCCTCTAAAATGTAGATTGTTGCGTCTGAAGCAGTTCTCCATATCCGCCAACTTTAATCTCCGTGCATTAATCTCCTCATCTGCCTCATTATGAGCGTCGACCAGATTATTGTGAGCAGTAGTGAACTCCTCCAACTTCTCCTTAATATGTGCTTTTCTATCTCCAATGTGCACAATGTCTTTCTGTAATGCAGTGAAGGTGGAGGTAATATCACTGTGTATGCCCTGTTTAAGATCCCCTAAAAGGGACTTCAGTGTGGTCTCTGTAATGGGGGCAGAGCTGTGCCATGTGTCAGGTGCATTTGATACTTGCTGTTTGGTGTCTGGAGGTCTCTGGGCTGCAGGATTGCGATCCACATGGGTCCTCTGTCAGGGGGTGATGTTCCTGTGCAGGTCTCGGACTATAACCGCTCTTATTAGGTGAGGTCTGACCCGATAGCAGAGGATCAGACCTCATGGAGCGTTCTGCACCGCCTCTGGCTGCATGTGACGCGCCCCTGGGCCTGTGTCGCGCTGCGTTGCGCACGCGGGAGCTTACCCGGAGCCGGATCTGTTGAGGGTTGTAGTCTCGTGGCGGTGACCCGGTCCGTGCCCAGGGAGTCAAACTGTACGGCAGTCTATTAGCAATAGATGGTTGATGACTACGCCACCCGTTGAGTGCAGCCAGGGAGCTGCTGCTGCAGGGCAGACCGCTGAGACCGATGGTAGGATTGTGCAGCATGATAGTATAACCCCCAACGGGAGGGGTATGGCCTCAGGGCAGCCGACGTGGATGATGGGGGTAGCAGGAACCACTCAGAGACGGTACGGTGTAGTTCAGGGTCTTTACTGGTAACAACGATAGACCCTCCCGGAGTACTTGCTAGCGGACGGGGCCTGGTCAGTCCTTGAGCAGATGGGATCTCCCCTGGCCAGGCGTAGTTGTAGGCCTCCCAAACTGACTGTACTCTTCTGGCTACCTTGCTAGAAGCTGATGTAAGTAGCCCACGTCCCTGAGTGTACCGTGTGGTGCTCACCCGTATGGCCGGTGACTCGGGGCCTTCTAATGGCTTCCGCTCCACGATGGCGGTGCTGGTCCCACGCGTGTGACCGTGCCTTCGGGCTTCTGGGCCAGAGGACCTGAAATCCCCTGCCTGACGGATTCTGCTGCTGGGTAGGAGTTAGTCCCCACAGCCTCGGACTCCGGGTCCGGAAAGAAATCTTCTTAGTCAGGGCGAGCTCTGTAGCTGCCAGCCCCTGACTCCTTGTGACTCTGCTGTTTCCTATGCTGCTCTTGTCTCTACTCTTCCTGGACTGACTAACCCTGCCTCAGCCCCGGGTTTATACAGGGGAAGTTCTTCCCCTCCCAAGGCTGGGCAGGAGGTGTGGCATGCACAGGATCCCTGACCAAAGGACCTCCCACCTGCTCTCAGACATAACTTTACATTACTGTGGAAACCAGACCCCTGGGGTGCCACATTCCCCCCTAGTGAAATTTAGTACTCCGGTACTAAACATTTTTTTTTTTTTAGAAAAATATAACAAGGTATAACAAATAACAATAGAATACAATAAGGAAACACAATAAGATGGTCACGGCGTGTCCGCAACCGGGTGCAGTCTTTGAAGAAAAGCAAAGGTGTCCATTTCACCAACACAGGGAGACGTAACCAGGTAGGGGCCTGTCCTACCCCGAGTCCTTAACAGTCTCTAGTCCATCCTGGGTTACGCTCCAACTATATACAAAGGATTCCCGGTAAATCCACCAAAGACTCCTAAAAACAACTAGAAACACAAAATTACACACAAGCAACAATAAACAGGTAAACATTATAAAATAGCTGAAACATTTAGATCCTCCAACGTGCGGGTAACTGGCCTCTAGTGGCCCTAGTGGACCTACGGAGCTGACTGTCTGACCCTGAACTACAGGGTGTAGGAACTGTCAAGGGTAAACTGGGCAGCTGTCTACCGGCTCTTTGTCTCACTAGGGGTACGGCAGGCTCACTATAAGCAGAGGGTTAATTCTCCTGTTCTGCTTGTGTGGAGTCTTCTGCCTCCTGGACCGGCTGTTCTTCCAGCTCTACCCGTTGCTCCGTAGGTTCTTGGGGTGATGGTTGGAGGAAGGTGAGTACGGGTACCACAACTGCACCATTGACTTGAGTCCAAGACCGAGGGAAGTCCCCGAGCACGGTACTAACCATATCTTCCCTTTCTTCCACGGGTCGATGGTCTTCCTGTTCCTCCTCAGGGTTCCTCAGTTGTTCGGGACACTTCTTCAGGTGGTCCCGGGATACAATGGCTGTGGTTTCCCCTCCGTCTTTACTGATGGTACAGACCTTCGGGTTCTCGTGGCTTGAGGGCAGTACGGTGTACGGGTCCTTCTCCCACTGGTCGTCCAACTTGTGGAGCCGTCTCTTCCTCTTCAAGACCTGCTCTCCGGGGACCAGGGGAACAGCGGGAGCATACTGGTTGTAAGTTTTCTCTTGTCTTTCCCTAGCCTGACAGAGACTTCGCTCCACGCTCTCCTGTACTCTCCGGTACTGCTGCTGCCTCTCTGTGTCCCAGTCTGTTTCTGGTGAAGTGTCCTCGGGTGTCAGGACTCCCATTTCCAGGTCAACAGGTAACTTACCAGGTCTTGCCCTCATTAGGTAAGCCGGGGTACAGTTGGTGGAACCTACCGGGATGTGGTTGTATAGGTCCACCAGATCGGGCAACTTCTCAGGCCACAGATTGCGTTCTTCCAGGGGCAACGTTTTTAGAAGATCCATTACCACCTGGTTCATTTTCTCACAAAGTCCATTAGTTTGCGGATGGTAGGGTGTCGTCCTTATCTTCCGGCAGCCATACAGATTGCAGAATTCCTGGAAGACCTCCGCTTCAAAGGCAGGTCCCTGGTCCGTCAGCACTTGGTCCGGGTACCCGTGTGGACGGCAAAAGTGCTGCTGGAAGGCTCTAGCTGCTGTTTGAGCCGTTAAGTCTTTGACGGGGACGACAACCAGAAACCGGGAGTAATGATCCACGATGGTTAACGCGTAGACGTAGCCACTTCTGCTCGGGGTCAGTTTTACATGATCCAAGGCTACCAGTTCCAACGGTTGCCGGGTGACGATGGACTGCAGGGGAGTCTTCTGGCTGGCGCGGTCTTTCCTTCTCAGGTTGCACGGGCCACAGTCTCTGCACCACTTCTCAATGGTTCCCCTCATGCCTACCCAGTGGAATCGCTCGCGCAGCAGGAACTCTAGCTTCTTCCACCCGAAGTGTCCAGCTCCGTCGTGGTATGCCTCCATCACCATGGCTGCGTCTCTTCGTGGCACCACTACTTGCCAGAGTAGTTCATGCGTCCTGGAGTTAACCATTCTGCGGCACAACTTCCCCTTGTAAAGGAACAGTCGACTCTTCTCTGCCCATAGTTGTTTGGCTTCCTCCGGAGCGTCTGATTCCAGGCTAGCCTCCGGGCGAGTCAGCATCTCCTTCACCAGTCGGACGGCAGGGTCGCTGTCTTGCGTTTCCGCCCAGTTGTAGTGAGGTAAGGGGTTCAACGTAACAGCCTGCTTACTCCCTACCCGGTGGGAATACTGAATAGTCCCATGACGGTGGAACGCAGGGAGTTCAACTTCTTCCAGTCCCTCCGGATCTTCTCCTCCGTCCGGCAGGTTGGGCATCCTGGACAGGGCGTCCGCGTTGGTATTGGAGCGCCCTGCCCGGTATTTGATTGTGAACTCGAAGTTGGACAGACGGGCCATCCACCTCTGCTCCAGGGCACCGAGTCTTGCCGTGTCCAGGTGTGTCAACGGGTTGTTATCCGTGTACACGGTGAACCGGGAAGAAGCGAGGTAATGCTTAAAGCGCTCGGTGACTGCCCATACCACGGCCAGGAACTCTAGCTTAAATGAGCTGTAATTCTCGGGGTTCCTTTCGGTGGGTCGCAGTTTTCGGCTGGCATAGGCGATTACTCGTTCCTTCCCCTGCTGGATCTGGGACAGCACAGCTCCTAGCCCGATGTTACTGGCGTCGGTGTAGAGGATAAAGGGCTGACTATAATCCGGGTACGCCAGGATTTCGTCCCCCGTGAGGGCCATCTTCAGCTGGCGGAAGGACTCTTCTTCCAGCTCCTCCCATTTGAAGGGCGGCTTCTGGTTCTTGGCCTTCCGGGACTGGCCTATCAGGAGGTCCTGCATAGGTGCTGCCTTTTTGGTGAAACCGGGAATAAACCTTCGGTAGTAGCCTACCAACCCGAGGAACTGCCGCACTTCTTTTACGCTGGAGGGGCTTGGCCATCCCTTAATTGCGGTGATCTTATCAGGGTCGGGAGCCACTCCGTCAGCGCTCACCACGTGTCCCAGGTACTGCACCTTTGGTTTCAGGAGGTGACACTTGGAGGGTTTCACCTTTAGGCCGTAACTCGCCAGAGCCTCGAACACTTCCGCCAGGTGTTTCAGGTGGTCCTCATACGTCTTGGAATATACGATGACATCGTCCAGGTACAACAGGACCGTCTCGAAGTTTCTGTGGCCCAGACAGCACTCCATTAATCGTTGGAAGGTTCCTGGGGCGTTGCAGAGTCCGAACGGCATGCAGGTGAACTCGCTAAGTCCCATCGGGGTGGTGAATGCGGTCTTCTCCCGGTCCGCCTCTGCTACAGGAACCTGCCAGTACCCACTAGTAAGATCCAAGGTAGAGAAGAAATTAGCAGATCTTAAAGCAGCCAATGACTCCTCTATCCTCGGTAAGGGGTACGCATCCTTGTGTGTGATACGGTTGATTTTCCGGTAATCTACACACATCCTCATGGTGTTGTCTTTCTTTTTGACTAAAACTAGTGGGGCTGCCCAGGGGCTACAGCTATCCCGGATTACCCCAGCCTCCTTCATGTCTCTAAGCATCCCCTTGGCGTGTTGGTAATGTGCAGGGGGTACGGGTCGATACCTCTCTTTTATGGGAGGATGATCTCCCGTGGGGATGCGGTGTTCTACCCCCTTGACTCGCCCGAAGTCTAACGGGTGTTTACTAAACACTCTCTCATACTCTTGAACTACCCGATAGACTCCTTGTTTCTGGTGTGAGGGAGTGGAGTCAGTACCCAAATGTAGTTGCTGACACCAGTCCTCCATGTCTTTCTTAGAGCCGTTACCTTCCTCCGGGTGAGATGGAGGCAAGGGTTCCACAGATTGTATAGAATTTTGATTAGTGGTATATAATTTGGCTAGCGTGGCATACCGGGGCAGGTACACTTCCCTCTCCCCGATATTTATTATGCGAACGGGCACCCTCCCATGGCGTACATTGACCACCCCCCGTGCTGTCAAAATGGTGGGCCTACTGTCTGAGTAAACTGGTTCTACCATTGCCTGGTAATCTCTACCTCTCAGACCAATAGCTGCCCGGCACCAAATCATCATTTCACTTTTTGGGGGCATGGCAATAGGAAAAGGGTCACACATTCTTACGCTACCAATCTCACCGCCGGAGAGTTCCACTTGTTGCCGTTGCATCAGTGCCCGGATTTCTTTCTGGAGCACCCGCTGCTCGCCGGAGCTGGCATTCTTGGCAACCTGCTGTAAAAGGAAAATCACCTCTGCAAGACAATTTTCAATTACATTAGTTCCTAGAGTTATTTTTGGGTGACTCTCATGTTTGTCAATATCTACAATGATCAGTCCCTGTGCGGCCAGTTCGACTCTACCAATTTTGATGGTCACCTCTTTAAATCCGATCTGTGGCACGGGCTGACCATTGCTGGCGATGATACTCAAGTCGTCGTCAGGGTAGCGGGTAATATCCGAGTCATTCCAGTACTGCTTGAAGAGCACGTACGGGATGGTGGTGACCTGTGACCCGGTGTCCAGTAGGGCACTCATAGGAATGCCATCCAGTACCACAGGCAAGACTGGACGTCCTCCCACATATCTGTCGCGCCAGTTCGATGGGCCTGGTGATCTTTTTCCTGGGGGTTGGCCCTCTACCCCAGGTTGTGCCCATTTAAAGAACAGTACCTTTCCATATGTCCGGGTTGATTGCAGCGGCGGCAGATGGGTCGTCCGTCCTCGCTGTATCAGTCACTGGGTCTTCCTCTGGCCGGTGGGGTCCTCCTTGGTCGACGCCACGGGATGTCCTCCGGTCCGGATGCCAGCTGGATCTTCCCTGGAGTGGAAACCTGTAAAGACTGCACAGTTCGGGTTAGCGCAGCAACGCTTTTAGCTAGCTCTTGGACCTGATGGTGTAGGTCTGGAGCCGGGTCATTGTCCAAAGCCTGCGCATCAGCTCCCACAGGCCCTGCTGACAAGGGCGCCGCCTCCTGGTAGTAAGTGGTAGTGGGGCGTCTGTGGGTCACAACGCCACCTGGTGCCGGTTCTCGGAGCACCCGGATGGCTCTGTCCTTGAACTGCGCAAATTCCAGATGAGGGTCCTGTAAGGCCATTGCCCGCAACTGGGTTCGGTGGGCATTGCAATATAAACCCTCTATAAATTGTTCGGTCAACAGCCTGTCCTCGTTTCCCACTCCATTAGGGTCGGTCTGCTTAATGGCCCTCAGGGCCTCTTGTAGGTTTAGTGCATAGTCCCTTATACTCTCATGCGCTCGCTGCTTGCACCCGTAGAATCTAAGCCTAATCTCGGCTGAGGTGCGGGTATCAAAGGTGTCCTTCAGCCGGGTTAGTATCCCTGCGACAGTCTTCCTCCCAGGTGGCCAGGATTTTACTTCCCTTTTGGCTGCCCCGGTTAGTTGGGCCACCAGGATGCTCACTTTTTGCTCTTCTGTGAGGGGGTACACCTGGAAGAGGCTATCCAGCTTTTCTCTAAAGTCATGCAGGGTATGTGACTCCCCTGAGTACTGGGGTAGCCAGGCTGCTCCCGGGATATAGGGCATGGTGAAGGGCATAACTGCAGCAGCGGTAGCGCTGGCGGGGGTTGAGGCAGTGAAGCTCTCCTCCGTATCCGACATCTTCCTCCCCCCTAGTGGACCGTGGCCTACCTTGCGATGATCCTGTTCCGTAGGCCGCGGCTCCGCAGTGGATCGTCAGGGTTGAGGACCTTCCGTCGCGCTCCGGTGACGTCAGCGTCTGCTGGGCTCCTTCCAGGACCTTACGCAACGTCCGGACGTGAGGCGGGGCTTAAGTTCTCGCGCGCTTTCGGAGTCCACGCCCCTCTTCTTCCCGCGCGGCGTCCTCAAGATGGCGTCCAATGGCGGGAAAACTCCACGGATGGCGGGAAGAAGGCAGAAGATGGCGCCGGATGGCGGGAAACTTCACCGATGGCGGGAAGAAGGCTGAAGATGGCGCCAAATGGCGGGAATCTTCCCCGATGGCGGGAATCTTCACCACTGGTAAGTTTGAACAGTCTTTGCTTTTCAGGCACGCAGTACCCGGTGGTTGCGGGCACGAGATCCTGCCGACTACGCCAAAGTTGACGCGCCCCTGGGCCTGTGTCGCGCTGCGTTGCGCACGCGGGAGCTTACCCGGAGCCGGATCTGTTGAGGGTTGTAGTCTCGTGGCAGTGACCCGGTCCGTGCCCAGGGAGTCAAACTGTACGGCAGTCTATTAGCAATAGATGGTTGATGACTACGCCACCCGTTGAGTGCAGCCAGGGAGCTGCTGCTGCAGGGCAGACCGCTGAGACCGATGGTAGGATTGTGCAGCGTGATAGTATAACCCCCAACGGGAGGGGTATGGCCTCAGGGCAGCCGACGTGGATGATGGGGGTAGCAGGAACCACTCAGAGACGGTACGGTGTAGTTCAGGGTCTTTACTGGTAACAACGATAGACCCTCCCGGAGTACTTGCTAGCGGACGGGGCCTGGTCAGTCCTTGAGCAGATGGGATCTCCCCTGGCCAGGCGTAGTTGTAGGCCTCCCAAACTGACTGTACTCTTCTGGCTACCTTGCTAGAAGCTGATGTAAGTAGCCCACGTCCCTGAGTGTACCGTGTGGTGCTCACCCGTATGGCCGGTGACTCGGGGCCTTCTAATGGCTTCCGCTCCACGATGGCGGTGCTGGTCCCACGCGTGTGACCATGCCTTCGGGCTTCTGGGCCAGAGGACCTGAAATCCCCTGCCTGACGGATTCTGCTGCTGGGTAGGAGTTAGTCCCCACAGCCTCGGACTCCGGGTCCGGAAAGAAATCTTCTTAGTCAGGGCGAGCTCTGTAGCTGCCAGCCCCTGACTCCTTGTGACTCTGCTGTTTCCTATGCTGCTCTTGTCTCTACTCTTCCTGGACTGACTAACCCTGCCTCAGCCCCGGGTTTATACAGGGGAAGTTCTTCCCCTCCCAAGGCTGGGCAGGAGGTGTGGCATGCACAGGATCCCTGACCAAAGGACCTCCCACCTGCTCTCAGACATAACATTACATTACTGTGGAAACCAGACCCCTGGGGTGCCACACATGATGAGTTCTACGGCAGCCATCTTGGATTTTACAGGGTGCCTGCCCTGTGCCACATCTCTGCTCTTTGTGGTGCGCCCCATCGCCGCCCAAAGTGTAGCGGAGCTTGTGCTGCACGATATTAAGGTAGTCCTCTACTTTTTTTTGCGCTGTGAGCCGCTATTCGACGGTGGAAGCTCGGAGCTGGGTCTATGTGCGGCCGCTCAGCTCCTCATCTGGACACACCCACTAAATAACATTTCCCACATGTCTACTTTACATCAGCACAATTTTGGAACCAACATTTTTTAAAAATGGGTTAAAAATTGACCAGCGACTTTGAGGGGCCTTTATGACAGAAAATACCCAAAAGTGACACCATTCTAAAAACTGCAACCCTCAAGGTGCTCAAAACCACATTCAAGAAGTTTATTAACCTTCCAGGTGCTTCACATGATTTTTTGGAATGTGGAAGAAAACAATGAACATTTACCTTTCTTTTTTCACAAAAATGTTACATTAGACTCAAATTTTCTTATGTTCACTCACAAGGGTTTTCAACAGGAAAAAATGAACCACAATATTTGTTGTGCATTTTCTCCTGAAGAAGCCGATACCCCATATGTGGGGGAAAACCACTGTTTGGGCACACGGCAGGGCTCAGAAGGGAAGGAGCGCCATTTGACTTCTTGAATGTAAAATTTGCTTGAATAATTTGCGGATGCCATGTCGGGTTTGGAGAGTCACTGATGTGCCTAAACAGTGGAAGCCCCCCACAAGTGACCCCATTTTGGAAACTAGACCCCTCAAGGAACTTCTCTAGATGTGTGATGAGCACTCTTAAAAATAAAGAAATCACTTTTTAGGAAAATGAAAAAATCACTTTTTCCACAAAAATGATGTTTTAGCCCCAAATGTTTTTATTTTCACAAGGGTAAGAGGAGAAAATGGACCGTAAAAACTGTTGTGCAATTTCTCCTGAGTACAGCGATACCCCATATATGGGGAAAATACACTGTTTAAGCGCACGGTAGGGTTCAGAAGGGAAGGAGCATGGTGTGACTTTTTGAACGCAAAATTGGCTGGAATCGAGAGCGTATGCCATGTCACGTTTGGAGAGCCCCTGATGTGCCTAAACAGCGGAAACCCCCCACAAATGACCCTATTTTAGAAACTAGACCCCTCAAGGATTTTATCAAGGGTTATAGTGAACATTTTGAACCCAGAGGTACGACACAGAATTTGATACCCATTAGGTCATCATATTGAATAAGTTGTCATTAGTATTGAGCGCATGTGCTTGCTACTTGAGTTTGCATCGGGTAAGCACCATGTATTGCGGGTGCACGAGTGACATGCTCGAGTCCCCGCCCCTCATGTTTCATGGTTGTTAGACACCCAAAAAAAAAACATGCGGGGATCGCTCGTGCATGGCAGGCAATCCCTTCAAGTTTTTTTGGCTGTATAACAGCCGCAAAACATATGGGGTGGAGACTCGAGCATGTCACTCGAGCATCTGCAATTCTCGGTGTATACCCGAGCACCCGATGCGAACTCAAGTAGCAAGCAGTTGCTCTCAACACTAGTCGCCATATGGTCATCATTTTTTTTTTTTTTTTTAACTTTTGATAAAATCCTAACCCCAACCCTATCTCCAACCCTAACTACTAGCACAACCCTAAAAGTAACACAACCCTAACCTTAGCACAACCCTAATCCTAGTACAACCCTAAGCCTAGAGGTTTTTTTAACACCTTTCCTTGTGATTAGACGACTTTATTCTTTCGGTCAGTGCAATTACAGCAATACCAGATTCATATCGGGTTTTTATGTTTGGCAGATGTCACACACTAAAATACACTTTTTTTTTGCAAAGGCTAGTTTTTGCAATCATTTTTCCATATTTTGACCGACAGTCATGTAAGGGCTTGTTTTTTGCGGGACAAGTTGACGTTTTTATTGGTACCATTATCGGGCAAATTACATTTTTTATCGCTTTGTTTTTTATGCAGTTCCGCGTGTGGTAAAATTGATAAGGCAGCGATATTCTTCGGGTACGACATTTATATAGTTTTTTTCATGTTTTGTCACTTTTACACAATAAAAAATATTTTATAGAAAAAAAATTTTTTTTGCATCGCTTTATTCTGAGAGCAGTAACTTTTAGATTTTTTCGCTGATGGAGCTGTATGGCAGCTTATTTTTTTGCAGGACAAGATGACATTTTCAGTGGTACTATTTTTATTTACATTCGTCTTTTTGATCACTTTTTTTTGTTTGGCTGTATGATGATAAAGCATAGTTTTTTGATTAGTTTTTTATTTATTTTTTTTACTGTGTTCACTAAAGGGGTTAAATAGAGGGATAGTTTTATAGGACAGGTCTTTCCGGGCGCCGCAATACCAAATATGTGTACTTCTAATATATATATATATATATTCATAATAATATTTATTTATGGGTACAGAATATTTTTATTTTTTTGGATTTTTTCTTTTTTTTTAAATATTTTTACTATTTTTTTTTTCACTTTCTGATAACTCTTTTACACTTTGTCCCACTATGGGACTTTCATTTTTTTGCAGACCGATCACTTTTAAAGCATAGGGATGCAGTAGCATCCTTGTGCTATGCAGGCTGTCAGCCCTGCACTGGCACAAGTTAGATAAATCGTGCATTGCACACGCTCTACCTATCTTCCTGATGCCTGGTGACCCAGATGTTGTCATGGTATTCAAGGTTAGAGGGGCGCTCTTAACTCTGCTTGCCCCGGAAATGCACAGCCTCTGTGCGGGCGCGATCACATTGTGCGTAATCGTAGGTACCTGGTCCATAAGTACCAGGGCGCAGGGACGTACTATTACTGACAATGTCAGAAAGGGGTTAAAGTGCATTTACTCCTCGCAAACGCACCCAAAAACACATCTATATCATAAATAATTTTAAAAAATGACGCGGGGTCCCCCCTACTTTTGATAACCAGCCTAGGTAAAGGAGACAGGTGCGGGCTTATATTATCAAGCTGGGAAGATCCATGGATATTGGCCCTTTCCCAGCCCAAAAATGAAAGCTCTCAGCCGCCCCAGAATTGACGCATCCATGAGATGCGCCAATTTGGGCACTTTGCCGACTCTTCCCGATTACCCTGGTGCGGTGTCAATTGGGGTAATAGTTTATGGGGTGGATGTCAGCTTTGTAATGTCAGTGAGCAACAAGCCTAATGGTTATTAATGGAGAGTTGTCTATCAGACACCCCCATTACTAATCCAGTAGTCATAAAAAAAACCACAGGAAAAAATCGTTTATTTTAAAAAAACACTCCCACACACCTTGCTCGCCAATTTATTAAAAAGCAAACAAATCAACATGAAGATCCGACGTAATCCAGCCACTTAGAAGTAGTCCAAAAATGGGAACCTGAAAGACATAAAAAGAGAGTTAACTAAATGAAAACAAGAAACATTCCCTCATTCACCAATTTATTATTAATAATAATTCCTGCAGCTGTGATGTGACCCATTGGGGTTCCCACGACGTCTCGCGATTCTGTACAGCAACCTTTGGTGCGTCATTCTGAGAACGACAATTCACAGATCACTCCTGGTCATGTCTCACGAGCGATGACATCAGTAACTTAGTAACGTCATCGTTCGTGAGGGACCTATGAAGGGACCTATTAGCACATTCCAATAAAATGAATGAAAATTATTGCGTGAACTGTTGTTGTTAAACTTTTTATTGGTACTGTACATGAGCATCTCTTTATAGGGAACCCCTTCGGTGCTGTTACTTTTTCTTCACTTTGTAACTTATTACGCAAGGGACTATCCTCTTTTTTTCATATATCGTAAAGTTCTAGATGTAAAATTTCCTTAGTTCATGTCTGTGCATGTGAATGGTTAAAGTGGATCTGTCGCCAAATTTCACAATCCTTCCTGCACTGCTACTGGTGGCATCTCACACGGCTAAATGCATGCGGATATATTGTCCTCTATTTGCTTCTTCTTGAACATTGGTTTGTGGTTGTTTTCCCTATGATCAGAATGCACCTTGGTGTTTCTAGGTTCTCCACTGATGTAATATATTTTTTTTGTTCCTTAAAGGGAACCTGTGACGTGAAAAAAAGCTATTTATCTGCAGATATGGGGTTAATCTGCAGAGTAATAGCATCCTGAACCTGCACTGCACTTAGACCCCCGCTCTCAGGAGGAAATGAACTTTATTCCTCCTGGTAGTGTTCTGGGTTCAGTCACCGGGATGGTGCCGGTGTGGTTCAGTCACCGCTCTGTGTATAGAGAGGGCAGCTGTAACCGCATCCCCGGCTCTGAGTAATGCTGAGCTGCTTTCAGTCAGTGCCAGTGATGTGGTTACCGCCACCGCTCACTATACAGAGTGGTGACTGAACCTACACCTGTACCACTCCCGAGATGGAAACCCAATGGATGCCGGGAGAAATAAAGTTCATTTCCTCCCAACAGCAGGGGATTAAGTGTCGGCGCCGGGCGGGTTCAGAATAGTATTAACCTAGAGATTATCCCCATATGTGCAGGCTAATTTCGTTTTTTCACATGACAAATTCCCTTCAAGTAAAGAAGCTTTTTTTATTGTAGTTATTATTTCTTACAAGCATGTAGTAATGTCTTTTTTTGTTTTGTTTTGTTTTTTAAATCTGCAGTGCAAGCGGACCTTCAGACCGCACCTATTATAGCGGTAAGACATTTTATGAAAATTCAGATGGTATAATGAAATATGTGACTTTATATTTTATTCCAAAATTTTTATAGGTTTTATTAAAGGTACGGAAAGTATTCAGACCCCTTTAAATTTTTCACTCTTTGTTTCATTGTAGCCATTTGGTAAATTCTAAAAAGTTAATTTTTTTTCTCATTAAAGTACACTCTACACCCCATCTTGACTGAACATAAACAGAAATGCAGAAATTTTTGCAAATTTATTAAAAAAGAAAAACTGAAATATTACATGGTCATAAGTATTCAGACCCTTTGCTCAGTATTGAGTAGAAAGACCCTTTTGAGCTGGTACTGCCATGAGTCTTCTTGGGAATAATGCAACAAGTTTTTCACACCTGGATTTGGGGATCCTCTGCCAATCTTCCTTGCAGATCCTCTCCAGTTCCGTCAGGTTGGATGGTGAACGTTGGTGGACAGCCATTTTCAGGTCACTCCAGAGATGCTCAATTGGGTTTAGGTCAGGCATCTGGCTAGGCCAGTCAAGAATGGTCACAGATTTGTTCTGAAGCCTCTCCTTTGTTATTTTAGCTGTGTGCTTAGGGCCATTGTGTTGTTGGACGGTGAACCTTCAGCCAAGTCTTAGGTCCATAGCATGATGATGCCACCACCATGTTTCACAGTTGGGATTGTATTGGGCAGGTGATGAGTAGTGCCTGGTTTTCTGCACACACACCGCTTAGAATTACCACCAAAAAGTTCTATCTTTGTCTCATCAGACCAGAGAATCTTATTTCTCATAGTCTAGGAGTCCTTCATGTGTTTTTGAGCAAACTTTATGCTGGCTTTAATATGTCTTGCACTGAGCAGAGGTTTCCTTCGGGCCACTCTGCCATAAAGGCCTGACTGGTGGAGAGCTGCAGTGATAGTTGACTTTGGAACTTTCTCCCATCTCCCTACTGCATCTCTGGAGCTCAGCCACAGTGATCTTGGGGTTCCTCTTTATCTCTCTCACCAAGGCTCTTCTCCCACGATTGCTCAGTTTGGCTGGACGGCCAGGTCTAGGAAGACTTCTGGTGGTCCCAAACTTCTTCCATTTAAGGATTATGGAGGCCACTGTGCTCTTAGGAACCTTGAGTAATGCAGACATTCTTTTGTAATCTTGGCCAGATCTATGCCTTGCCTCAATTCTGTCTCTGAGCTCCTTGGGCAGTTTCTTTGAGCTCATGATTCTCATTTGGTCTGACATGTACTTTGAGCTGTAAGATCTTGTGTGTACCTTTCCAAATCAAGTCCTATCAGTTTAATTAAACACAGCTGGAATCCAATGAAGGAGTAGAACCATCTCAAGGAGGATCACAAGGAAATGGACAGCATGTGACTTAAATAAGAGTGTCTGAGAAAAGGGTCTGAATACTTATGACCATGTGATATTTCAGTTTTTCTTTTTTAATAAATTTGCAAAAATTGGAGTTGGGGAACACTTTTTTAGTGTGTGACAGCAGCCAAACATAAAAATCCGATATACAGTGGCTTGCAAAAGTATTCACCCCCTTCGCAGTTTTTGTGTTTTTCTACCTTACAACCTGGAATTTAATTGTTTTTTAAAGGCTTTGCATGAGATCATGTAAAGAACATGCCTACAGCTCTGAACATTTGGTTTTATTTTTGTTGTGAAGCAAACAACAAATAGGACAAAATACCTGAAAACTTCAATGCGCATAACTATTCACCCGTCTAAAGTCAGTACTTAGTAGAAGCTCCTTTTGTAGCAATTGCAGCTGAAGGTCGTTTTGGGTTAGTCTCTATGAGCTTTCTACCTCTTGCCACTGGGATTTTTGGCCATTCTTCAAGGCCAAACTGCTCCATCTCCTTCAAGTTAGATGATTTCCTCTGGTGAACAGCAATCTTCAAGTCTGACTACAGATTCTCAGTTGGATTACAATCTGGGCTTTATCACTACAAAACATTTAGGCTATGTGCCCACGATGCAGAAATACTCCGGATTTTTCCTGAGCGTTTCTGCATCTCCCTTGCAGAAAAAACGCATGCGGATTGTACATGCGTTTTTACTGCCAGGGACATGCGGATGTGAAGCGTTCTTCACATGCATTTCTGCATGCGGATTGACAAGCGCTTTCCAAGCGATTTTAGCATCACTTGGAAAGTGCTTGACAACTTCGTCACACTATATAAATCCATGTGTGTTATATAGTGTGACCTTAAAGAATGTTTAAAAATAAAAAAATTAATCTATACTTACCTTCCGATGGCCCCCGAAGTCTTGCTTCGCTCCATTCTCCCTTGCCGGCAGCTCGCGGTACACTGCACTGAAGGACCTGCCATCACATGACTATGATGTCAGCGCAGGTCCTTCAGTCCATCGCAAACTGCCGGCATGGGAGGATGAGCGCAGCGGGGGCCGTCAGAAGGTAAATATAATATTTATTTTTTATTTTATTCTTTTTTTTACAGGTTCTATGGTACCCTGGTCCGGAGGAGAGTCTCCTGTCCTCCACACCCGGGTACCATCCGCACATTGAAACACTTGGATTCCGCATATACAGATGCAGTGATGCGTAATCCATGCAAGTCAACGGCGGCGAAAAAAATAATTGGTAGTGCTGCGTTTTTTTCCGCAATGATAACCCGCAGCGGAAATTTCCGCAGCATGTGCACAGCACATGCGGATTATCATTGGGGACCATGGCTGGCCTTCTACCATTCGTTTCTGCAGCATTTTTGCCGCTGCGGAAACGCTTAAAAAAACCGCATCGTGGGCACACAGCCTTACACTTTTTCCCTTAAACCACTCGAGTGTTGCTTTAGCAGTATGCTTTGGATCATTGTCTTGTTGGAAGGTGAACCACTGTCCCAGTCTCAAATCACTGACAGACTGAAACAGGTTTTGCTCAGAAAGATCCATGTTTTTCGCAGGATCCATCTTTTCCTGGACTTGAACAATTTCCCCTATCCCTGCTGCCGAAAAACATCCCCATAGTATGATGCTAACACCACCATGTTTCACTGTGGGGATAGTGTTCTTGGGGTGATGAGTTGTGTTGGTTTGGCACCAGACATAGCGTTTACTTTGGTGGCAAGAAAGTTCAATTTTGGTCTCATCTGACCACATCGCCTTCCTCCACACCTTTGAGGAGACTCCCACATGTATTTTGGGAAACTCAAAATACCTTACAATTTTTGTAAGTAAAGGCTTTTTTTCTTGTTCAATTATGTTTATTGGTATTTTAAAACATTTTAAAGGGAGAAATGCACACACAATATAAGCCTAAAGGTTGGCGGAGAGTAGGGGAGGTAGGAAAGCTAGGGGGAAGGAAGGGTAAGTAAAAGGTAATTCCTTTTGAAAATATGGAAAAGAGAGGCAAGTGTACAAAAAGCTGTCTTTGAATTTTACATGTAACTTGCACTTGTTAAAATTATAGCTTATTCCTTATGAATTAATTGCTGAAAAAAGAAAGACAGAAATATTAGTAAGACACATATAGTACATTAAAAGTAGCTTAATGATATATGTGGACACTTGCCGGGGATCAAGATGTTCTCCATCGACCTGGGGGGAAGGAGTTTGATTTAAGTTTCCATTCAGTCAGAGTGAAGTATGAATAGAAGTTCGCTGACCTAATGCAAATATTGAAGATTGTTTCAATTGGAAGATGGAAAAAAAAGGATTATGATCTTTTTATAATCTGGTTCTTGAAGATAGATTGTAATTCTATGGTAATAGTCCAAAATGGAAAATTGTATTACAATCCAGATGAAATCCAAGACATAGACCCAAATTGACCCATATTGTAATCGAATTTAGTATGAATTGTAATTCAAGTGTTTATAATGTTATAATCTTGGTTAAAATCCGTAGATATTAGCTGATATTTATTCACCTAGTCCAAGAAATTCTAAGCAACACTAGACACTGTGAAAATATTACTATACACTTAATCCTATGTGGTTATTTGTTTCAAACCCATCAGGATAACAGAGACTCTAAATTCAATTAAAAATCAATATTTTTTATTCATTATCCATATAAAAAACAGAAAAACAATTTTTTTTTAAAAAAAATGACAGGGGACATCCAGAAAAGAGAGATGCAATATATAGCTTGGTCATATCACATTCATCATGATTGTATAGCCGAAAACTAAACCACCTTATTCACTTGATGCATATTTGAACCGGTATTATAGACAGATGTAAACAGATTTGACAAAGTGCAAATTATGCAATACTCAGTCAAATATAATAAATTAAATTAAATGGTAGGGAGTCAGACATTTACATCTATGATCATAAAGTGCTAAGTGCTTGTATTTAGAAAAAATTGTCTGCATTATTTCATTGCATTAGTTGGACCGTAAACAACTGCTTACAACTATGCAAAGTGCCATGGAGTAGTCAATATACCTATTAAAAATTGGTAAGAAAGTAAGAAAAGATCAAAGATATCTAATGATAGGCCAGGCGTCCGGGGGAGCCGTCCATAGGAAGTTATCCCATCAATCATGTGCCAGTTGTAAGGTGCCGCACGCCACTATACAGGAACCGGACCCGTGGAGTAAAGCCTAGCTGTGCAGAGCAGTGGAACGCATGTGTGGAACGCATGCGGACCACATGGAGCACAACCTCAAAAAGGTCCATCCCCACTTCCTAAACCATGAACCTGTAGGACATGGCATACATATCAAGGAATGACAAGGGAAAATGGGAGGGGAATGGGGAAGGAAGGAGGGAAGAAGAAAAGAATAAACCAAATGTAAAGACAGAAAATAGATGCTGTAGGAGCATCGATTACCATAAAGTGAAATGTGAAGGGGGTGGGGGGGTGAAAATGAAAGTAAGGCTGAGTTCACACGATGCGTTTTTCATGCGTTTCCGCTGCGTTTTTGCAGTTGCGTAAACGCCGCGGAAACGCATGAAAAACGCATGGTAGAAGGGCAGCAATGTTCCCCAATGGAAATCCGCATGTCCTGTGCCCATGATGCGGATTTTTCCGCAGCGTAAACGCTGCAGTCAAAAATCCGCAGCATGTCAATTAATTTTGCGGAAACGCTGCTCTTTTGCCGCCATTGCCTTGCATTAGACCGCATGGAATCCGCATCACTGTATATGTTGATGCGCTTTTCATGCGGTCTAATGTGCGGATGGTACCCGGGTGTGGAGGAGAGGACTCTCATCCAGACCCAGGTACCATTAAAAAAAAAAGAATAAAATAAAAAATATATATATTCTCACCTTCTGACGGCCCGCGCTGCGTCCTGCCGGCTTCCCGCGCACTTCGGGGTTGAATGAAGGACCTTCGCTGACGTCAGAGTCATGTGACGGGTCACGTGACGCTGACGTCGGAAGGTCCTACAGTCTTCACTGCCGGCAGCCGGGACCGATGAAGCAGGACACCGGGGGCCATCAGAGGGTAAAGTATAGATTTATTTTTTATTTTTTGACATCACACACTATATAAATCCATGCCGGCTGCATGGATTTATATAGTGTGAAGTTGACAAGCACTTTTCAAGTGATGCTAAAATCGCTTGGGAAGCGCTTGTCAACCCGCATGCGGAAATGAAAGTGAAGACCGCTTCATTTCCGCATGTCCCTGGCAGGAAACCGCATGTACAATCCGCATGCGTTTTTTCCTGCCAGAGAGATGCAGAAACGCTCAGGAAAAAATCCTGAGCATTTCTGCATCGTGTGCACATACCCTAAAAGTGTAAATTAAAAAAGAAAAATCATGTATGAATGAAAATATGTATTTGTTGAATGTGAAGTGTATAAATAACGAAAATAATGTATGTATAGTGAAAAAGCAAAGAATAAGTGAAAAGTAATAAAACAAATATATGTAAGTAAGTGTTAATATGTCTATTGTCAAAGAGAAGCGAAGTGTAACAATTAGAAACATTTAATTGTGCTAGGATTTTATGCCACGCAATCACGGAGAATAAGGGGAGAAGCCTACACAATGCCACGAATTTCAAAAATATTCAATATGTTTCAGATTCACTTGTTAAAGGGACACAGCGCCATCTATAATTATAGTCCATGCATATCATTGGTAGATGGTTCCAAACTAATGTTCCTTGATTCTAATTGTCCATTATCATGGATCTCCACAGAAGGCTCTAGGAACACCATCCCCTTCGGAAGGAGGAGTCAACCAGGTCACCAAACTCCACCCCAAGTAGCCAAGGCAGCAGGTAAGTAGTGGATATAAGTAAGTCTTTGATTTGGGATAAAAACACAATCAATTAGAAGTACATAATGGTTTGTAAAGAGGACTACTCATCCTTTACAGTACCCATGATACACAAAAATGAAAAATGAGAATGGGGGCGGGAGGGAAAAAAGGGAACAAGGGAAGGGAAATTGGACCTAAGATCTATTTAAAAGCTGATTACAGCATAATTCTCGGCTACCCTATAAACGGCCTCGCAGACGCCAGGAAAAATGGTCAGAATGAAAAAAAGGGAAAAGTTAAAAAGGTATTAAAATACCATAAGATAAAAACATAAAAAATAGCCACCCAGAAATAAACATGAAACCTACCAACTCGAAAAAAATGGGGGAAGAAATATGAATAAATTACAAGAAAGAACTAAAACCCGTAGCTTCATTTAAACCCTGTGGATTCAAGGTACCCAATCGAAAAATCCAATGACTTTCTAACTAACCTAAGGCTTTTGAAAGATCTCCACCCCTTAGACCTAGGACTATCTGATCTATGGCAAATGCCTTAAGGCCTTTAGGGGAACAATTGTGGTACAGTTTAAAATGACGCGGAATAGTTTTAATGTGGGGTCATCAATGCCAACTGCTTTTTCGATGTCCTTCACATGCTCTCTTTCCCGTATTTTGAATTCTCTCGTGGTAAAGCCAACTTAAAGTTTTCGGTAGCGACATTCGGCATAGTAGATTACTCCTTTGGAGCTGTAATTCAGATGTTTGCATTTCTGGAAAGTTCTGGTGCCATCATGGTTGGCAAATGTTTTGGCTTTCACGAGATTCCAGCAAGCCTTACAGTGGCCACAAGGAAAGAAACCCTGTGGAATAGTAGAAGGTTCCTTGTTTTTGGCAGTTGAATCATAGTAACTATGTACTAATATATCTTTCAGATTTCTACATCTCTTTGCCACCATTGATGGGGCTGAAGGGAGAATTTTGGACAAAACATGGTCCTTAGCAAAACTTTCCAATGTTTGTTGATAATTGATGTCAATTCATCCCATTGGTTATTATACGTTGATATAAACCGTACCACTCCATCATTATTTGTATCAATCTTCCTGGGCGCATTATGAATGAGCTGTTCTCTGGATACTTTTTTGGCTCTCATATATCCGCATCTAATTTGTCTTCGACTGTAACCCCTAGCCAAAAAGCGTTGAGCGAGATTAGTGGCTTGTTGTTCAACTGACCAATAGGGAGTCCCCTAATGGTGGAGGGCAAATGAGACGATTCTGCATGTAGCAGTGAGTTAGTGGCCATAGACTTGCGATATATATCCGTAATGACACGTCCTTCACTAGAAATGTGGATTTTGAGATCCAAGAAGTCTAGCTCTCTATGAAAATGATATGTCAATTTAATGTTAAGATTATTATTATTATTGAGAGCTTTCATCAGAATATCCAAATCCCCCACTGACCCCTCCCACATAAACCATAAGTCATCGATATATCGCATCCACCCTTGCACCAAATCAATGCCAGGAATTGATTTCCCTGGAATATGTCCCTCTCCAAGCTCATATAAACAAATTGGCATAGGAGGGGGCACAAGAGGCCCCCATCGCTGTGCCCTGTAGTTGTAAATAAAAAAAATTATGAAAAATAAATACATTATGCTTGAGGACATATTCCAGGAGGATCAATATTAAGTCAGCTAGCTCTGAATCCAAATTTGTAGATGTCTGATACCAAGATGCCGCTCTCAAGCCATCTTCATGTTTTATACAAGTATACAAGGCTTCCACATCTGCCGTTACCATGATGGCTTGGTCTGGAATATAAAGGTGGTTTAATCTTTGGAGAGCCGCATTGGTGTCCTGGATGAATGATGGTAGGGTGGATACGATAGGTTTCAAAAAATAATCAATGACGTCGGAAATTACCTCACATAATCCCCCATTGCCTGAAACAATGGGTCTACCGGGGGGTCAGTGTGCTTTTTGTGGACCTTTGGAATGAGATACAATGTGGGAAGTTTTGGATGAAAGTTATTAATTGTATCTAACATTTTTTGGGTAATAATACCCTTCTCCAAAGCCTTCTCCATGATGAAAATTAATTCATTGTGGAAGGTAGGGGTCGGATTATATACCAGTTTTTTTATAGCAAGATGGTGGGCTTGTTTTTCGTATAAATAGGTGGGCCGCACCACCAGATTCCCCCCCGTATCTGCTGGTTTATATACCACGTCGGGGAGGGATTGTAATTCTTTTACAGCTGCTCTCTCCTGTTTTATTAATGTTTGACTTCCAGGGGGACAGCTTGGAAGAGATTGAATGTCATTAGTAACTAGTTTGGTGAAGACATCGACCGCTGGGCATGTACTTAGAGGGGGGAACTTTTTGGATTTGTGAAAAAGGTTCGAAGGAATGTTACCAACGTTTGTAAGTTGATTTTCATCATCCAATGATTCCAAAATCTGAAGTGCTTCCCTTTCTTCCACGATGGAAAACATACTCTGATGGTCGGCCTTGTTATGCAATTTTTTAAAAACTAGCTTTATAGCAAGGAGATGTACATCTCTCACCACCGAGAACGTGTCTCAATACGAAGAGGAGAAAACGTCAAACCTCTTTCAAGAACTCTGAGTTGAATTTCTGATAGAACATGTGAAGACAAGTTAATTACCCTTAAGCGGTTCTGACGCGCCCCCTGGGCCATGTTCAGGGGATACCCGGAGCCGGATCTGGATAGGGGTAGTAGTCCTTGTGGCGGTGACCCGGTCCGTGCCCAGGGTGTCAAACTAAGTGGCAGTCTAAGGCAGTAGATGTTAACTTGATCGACTACGCCACCCGTTGAGTGCGGCTTTGAAGCCGCCGCTGCAGAACAGTCCGCTGAGGCCGGTGGTATGGGTGCAGCAATGATGGTATAACCCCCAACGGGAGGGGTATGGCCTCAGGGCAGCTGGTGCGGATGATGGGGGTAGTTATGGTGTAGTAAGAAGAGTCAGAGACACGAGATGCAAGTTCAGTGTTTTTACTCACGGGTGTTCCTTGGTCACTCTGGCCTTGAGTGACCACCCGAGCCGTGCCGCGTCCACCAGGTCCTGGACTCGGCTAACCCCCAGGCAGTCCGGAGCGTGGTCCTGAGCTTCCCTGTCTCTCTCTCTCTTCCTCCTGGCCGTTCCCACCAGGGATCCACTTATGGCCGGCTCCCTCGGGTCTCTTGGTGGTCAACCCTTCTCTGGGTTCCCTGACCCTATACTCGGTGTGCCTTTCTGGTGGATTTGGTGAGGGTCGTGGCAAATCTTGACCAAGACCTCCGGTTTCTGGCTGAGGATAAGTGGCCTCCACCAGTTCGGGTTCCGGTACCCGTGTCCGCCAACCCTTCACCCTTCTGGCTTAATTCTGGGATCTTGGGGTTCCTTCTGTCTCTCTCTCTGGGTCTTTCTTACTCCTCTCTTCCTCACTGCAGACTTGGCCTTGGAGCTGGGCCCAGCCGGAGCCACAGCTCCCTGTCAGCCCTCCTGGCTGAGCTCCTCTGAGCTGACTGACTCTCAAAGACTGACTGGCCCTGACCTAAGATGGTGCCCACCTTATATACTCCCTCTATGTGTGAGCTCAGGTGACCAGCACCCAATGAGCTCCTAGCTTTACCCAGACTACTCCCCCTATCTGCCCCTACACTACTGGGATGTTCCACCCCCCTTCCCACTCCAGCCAGGGACAGACGCTGTCGTACCTGCACATATACCTAGTGGGAGTACCGTAGTTCTGTCCCCCGGAAATGGGATGTATGTAGTGCATGCAGCCTACTAAGCTCAGTTCCACACTCCATCCTTACCCGGGAGTGGAATACCACACCTCTGGCTTGAGGTGTAATACCCCTGTAGCAGCCGAGTCCTCAGGGTGCTACAGTTCTCTCCCTTTTTGGTTCCAGCAGCCTTAGCAAACATATCCTGAAATCTTCGTTCCTGTCTTTTGCCCTTGTCCATATGAAAGCCCCTACTACTGGTGCTATCAATATCACTAGAGGATGAAAAATTCATCCGTCTGTGACTGATAAGGACTTTCATAAGACTGACCTTGATTGAAGACTTTAGTGACGTTTTTATGTTTTTTAATCTGCCAGCGAAATACTTTATTGTTCTCAAAATCAGTTAGATCTCGTTGGTATTTCTTACATTTTATCTGACTGATATCTCCTTCCCATTTATTTATATCAGTCATAAGTTTTTCAAAATTTTCCCCTGTAATCTCCTTGTGAATAGTTTTCTCCAATGCCTCCAACTCATCATCCAAGTCACCAAGGGTTTTAGTATTTGTTTCAATGATGATCTGGATGAAATCCAGCGAGCATAAAGTTGCGGCCTTAATCCATTTATTGCTCAAAGTCTCGTCTTTTAGATCAAAAGATGGGTACACTTGTATACGTAAGCCACGTGGGATGATTCTTTTGGTATAATAATTCTCTAAGGATGTTTTATTCCACCATACACTGGATGTTCCCTGTTTGAATAGATCTGAAGCCTTAGTTTGCCAGGCATTCATTCTGGCTTTTAAATCCATTTTAAGTATTTTGAATGGACCAATCTGTTTGAAAACAGCAAACATAATTATTCACATAGTCCAAGAAATTCTAAGCAACACTAGACACTGGGAAAATATTACTATACACTTAGTCCTATGTGGTTATTTGTTTCAAACCCACCAGGATAACACAGACTCTAATTTCAATTAAAAATCAATATTTTTTATTCATTATCCATATTAAAAAAAACAGAAAAACAAAACACTTTTTTAAAAATGACAGGGGACATCCAGAAAAGAGAGATGCAATATATAGCTTGGTCATGTCACATTCATCATGATTGTATAGCAGAAAACTAAACCACCTTATTCACTTGATGCATATTTGAACCAGTATTATAGACAGATGTAAACAGATTTGACAAAGTGCAAATTATGCAATACCCTAATTATATTAAAGTAGGGAGTCAGACATTTACATCTATGATCATAAAGTGCTAAGTGCTTATATTTAGAAAAAATTGTCTGCATAATCTCATTCCATTAGTTGGAGAGTAAACAACTGCTTACAACTATGCAAAGTGCCATGGAGTAGTCAATATACCTATTAAAAATTGCTACAAACTGACCATATTGACAGCATTTACCTCTCAGAACCCCTACGCCGTTTCGCTGTTAAGCTTCTTCCGGGGGTGTGTCTATCCACTGAGGGGCTTGAGTATATATAGAGCCATGTAGCCAATTGCATCATCTGATGTATGAAAAAGAAAGTAAGAAAAGATGAAAGATATCTAATGATAGGCCAGGCTTCCGGGGCTGGTGTGTCCATAGGAAGTTATCCCATCAATCATGTGCCAGCTGTAAGGTGCTTTGATGGCGCATCGCTTGCGTGTATACTACACCTGTTTGCAAAAGGGACTTCCGGGTGGTGCGCAGTGGAACGCACGCGGTCCACATGTAGCGCATCCCTGGAAGTCAGTAGGTGATGTCACACGCCCGTGTGCACAGCTCCCATGCTTATTCTTTGCTTTTTCACTATACATACAGTACAGACCAAAAGTTTGGACACACCTTCTCATTTAAAGATTTTTCTGTATTTTCATGACTATGAAAATTGTACATTCACACTGAAGGCATCAAAACTATGAATTAACAAAAAAGTGTGAAACAACTGAAAATATGTCTTATATTCTAGGTTCTTCAAAGTAGCCAGCTTTTGCTTTGATGACTGCTTTGCACACTCTTGACATTCTCTTGAATGGGACTTGAATGGTGTGGCCCCCATGCTCCCCTGACCTCAACCCCATTGAGAACCTCTGGAGCATCATCAAAAGGAGTGTCTATGATGGCGGCAGGCAGTTCACATCTAAGCAACAGCTCTGGGAGGGTATTCTGTCCTCATGCAAAACAATTGAAGCAGAAACCATCTAAAACCTGACAAATTCAATGGACGAGAGAGTTCAGAAGCTCCTTTCGGACAAAGGGTCCTATGTGAAAATGTAACATCACCTAGAATAAAGTTTTGAGTTGAAAACGGTTTGATTTCAGTTTGTAATAACCTGCTAATGCTTATAATTTCAAAAATGACCATTTTTTTGTTCTTTATTAAAATGAAAAGGTTGAAAACTCTGCTGTGCATAATAATTTGGAACATGCATTTTGAGTGCAGTTTGAGTATTTTATTTTTTTTAAATATACTGTTATCATAGGCAGTTTGTACAAAAACCTTTCAATTGTACTCTAATAGTTATTTGACTGGAAAATTACAATGACTGCAATTCATATAGGTAATTTGGGAAAATCTGAGAAAATATTATTTGCATAATAATTTGGAACACAGTGTATATTGCATCTCTCTTTTCTGGATGTCCCCTGTCATTTTTTTTTTAAAAAATTGTTTTTCTTTTTTTTAATATGGATAATGAATAAAAAATATTGATTTTTAATTGAAATGAGAGTCTCTGTTATCCTGATGGGTTTGAAACAAATAACCACATAGGATTAAGTGTATGTTAGCTGATATGTAGTCTGTGATGACTGAGTAAATTACTGGGATTTTATTCCCGTTGGTGATAATTAGCATTGGGATTAGATTTGTTTCAAGATATTTTGCAGTTTTAGGCTGCGTGCCCACTATGCGTTTTTCAATCGTTTTTGCCACGGAATTTCCGCTGCGAAAACGCTTGGTAATACGTGCCCCATGGTCCCCAATGATAATCCGCATATTCTGTGCACATGCTGCGGAAATTTCCGCTGCAGATTATCATTACGGAAAAATACTCAGCATGTCCATTAATTTTGTGGACACGCTGCGTAATTGCCGCCATTGACTTGCATTGAATCGCTTAATATCCGCATGACTACATGTGCACATGCGGATATTTAGCGTTTCAATGTGCGGATGGTACCGGGGTTTGGAGAAGAGGAGACTTTAAGATAAAGAATAAACATTATACTTTCCTTCCGATGGCCCCTGGTCTCCATAGCGATGCGTCTTGGCTCCACAGCGTCTCGCGATGGTCTAAAATGACCTTCCATGACGTAATTTAGTCATGTGACAGGTCACTTGATCGCTGACGTCGGCGGTCGCGTTACCTGTCACATGACTAAATTACGTCATCAAAGATCCTCTTAGACCACCGCGAGCCGTACAAGAGACCGGACTCACCGGAGAAAAGACCGGGGGCCATCTCAAGGTAATCATAATGTTTATTTTTTACTATTTTTTTTTTCAACTATTAACTTGGTCACACTATATAAATCCATGCCGGTTGCATGGATTTATATAGTGTGACCAAGTTGTCAAGCACTTTTCCAAGTGATGCTAAAATCGCTTGGAAAAGCGCTTGATAACCCGCATGCAGAAATGCACGCAAAAACGCTTGACAAGCGCTTCTACCATGGCAGGGAAAATGCATGTAAATTCCGCATGCTTTTTCCCTGCCAGGAAGATGCGGAAAAAATCTGCAGCATTTCTGCATCGAGGGAACTTAGCCTTAATGTTCTTAGGAGATTTAGTCCTACTGGCAAAAAAGGAAGTAAATCTTGCTTCCTAAATTGACCTGCAAAGTGGCTGATTCTAACCAACAGTAGCTTATTCCCGCACAAAGTGTTATGGATCCGAGTGGTGGAACCTCTGTGCTGCGGTGCAAAGAGGGACCAAAGGGGCGTGACTAAGTATCTACTCGGACTGACCAAGGTCGCACGGCGGCTCAAATGACTCCGTGAACCAGGGAGGGACCGAGCAGAGGGACCAGGTGCCACTCTGGGCCAGTCTTTGTATGAGAGCAGGTGACTCCCATGGGTCAGATGGCAGGGACTGACCGGTACAGCAGATGAGCACGGCAGGCAGGCTGATGGGTGGTCCGGGTAGACAGACTGGCGGACACCCCGGGTAACTGGCTGGAGCCTCCAGGTAGGCAGGCTGGTAGGCACAGCAGGTAACAGGCAGGAGCCTCCAGGTAGGCTGGCTGGTAGGCACAGCAAGTAACAGGCAGGAGCCTCCAGGTAGGCTGGCTGGTAGGCACAGCAAGTAACAGGCAGGAGCCTCCAGGTAGGCAGGCTGGTAGGCACGGCAGGTAACAGGCCGGAGCCTCCAGGTAGGCTGGCTGGCAGGCAAGACAGGTTACTGGTAAGTTCTCTGGGTAGGCGGACTGGCTAAGCCCATAACAGACTGGCGGGTTGGACCGTAGGCAGACTGGAGTGTGTTCCGGCTGGTGGAGACAGGTAGCAGGTAAAGGCTCCAGATAGGCTTACTGGCCAAGCCGAGAGACAGACTGGCAGACTGGATTGGAAGCTGACTGTCGGGCTGGACTGGTAGTCAGGCTGGCGGGCTAGACTGGTAGTCAGGCTGGCAGACTGGACTGGTAGTCAGGCTGGCGGACTGGACTGGTAGTCAGGCTGGCGGACTGGACTGGCAGTCAGGCTGGCGGACTGGACTGGTAGTCAGACTGGCAGCGGGACCTAAGGGCTGAAGCAAAGTTAGCACACAGAGCAACAACCTTGCACGGGCACCTCCATTTTGGAGGAGGTCCCTTATATGTGAGAAGTCTTCCGGCCATTGGCCGGGGACTCCTTAGGATGGCGCGCGTGGCCCCTTTAAGAGGGAAGGAGTGCGCGCGCCTTAAGCACAGTGCCCAGGAAGCTGCGCGTACCGACTGCAACAGCAGGGGAGCCTCAAGACGCCGGGGTAGGAGCGCGGCGGTAAGGGGGACGACATCTCTGCCTGGCAGAGGGCAGAGATGCCGATGCTACACAAAGTAGTTATTTTGTAGTTTGTTAGACAGATTTCCTAGCTTGTAGAGTGGCTCTTGATAGATCTATAAAGAGATGAAATCATAATGGGCCTATAGTTTTTGAGTTCCACATCATTGATAGTGGTATTTCTTGTTAAAAAGGAGTAGAAGTTTACTTTAACGTCTCTTGGAATATCGGGAGAGATGTAATGAGGCTTTGCAATCCTATAGACCTTGGCGACTGTCTTATCTTTGCATATGTTTGAAATTAGTTGAGCTAGTATTTTGGTGATATAGCTATCTAATTTAATTGGTTGGACTGATTTAGGAATGCTTCTTATTTTAAATTGTTCCTTCTAGAAATGTCTTCAAGATTAGACATCTTAGCTTTAAAAGATGAGACCTTTTTGTAAAGAATTAATTGAGCTCACCATCTCCGAATGATTTTGTGTTGTTTACTAAGATACTACCTTATCGATTCTTACTTTCATTTTTGTAATTTCAGAGGATGTAACTAAACTACCGTATTTTTCGAACTATAAGACGCACTGGACCATAAGACGCACCCCAAATTTTGGGGTGTAAAATAGGAAAAAAAATAATTTTTATAAGATGGGGTCCGTCTTATACTCTGATTAGGTATCTTACCTTGGGGGGGGGGGTGGAGCAGGATCGCAGGTCCCTCCATTTCCTGCCTCAGGAACTCGGCGGCAGCAGAAGAGGTGAGATGCCGGTGTCTGGTTGGGGCCTGGCCTGGCCTGTGGACTGGGGCCTGGCCTGGCCTGTGGACTGGGGACGGGCCTGGGGCTTGTGGACGGGCCTGGGGCCTGGACCTGTGGACTGGGGCCTGGCCTGGCCTGTGGACTGGGGCCTGGCCTGTGGACTGGGGCTTGTGGACGGGCCTGGACCTGTGGCCTGGGGCCAGTGGACTGGGGCCTGTACCTCTGCTGGTGTCCGGTGGTGATGCAGAGGAGCCGGGGCCTCTGTCGGGCTGTGAGTGGTTTCCGGAGATGCGGCAGAGCAGCGTGTGCGGTTTCCGGCGTCCTGAGGCTGTGATCTGCAGGAAAATGGACGCCGGAGCTCCGGGTCGGCGCATGCGCCGGCGGCCATTTTCCCGTGGATTACGGCCTTGGGAAGATGGCCGCCGCCCCCGGAAGCCGTACACCGTGCTCTGCCGCACTGCAGGACATCGCTCACAGCCCGGCAGAGCCCCCGGCTCCTCTACCTCACCGCCGGACACCAGCAGAGGTACAGGCCCCGGCTCCAGCCGCATCTCACCTCTGCCGCCGCCGGAGGACCCTGCGATCCCCGCTCCACCACCAACGGTAAAGTACTGTTCGGACCATAAGACACACCCCACTTTCCTTCCAAATTTTGGGGAAAAAAACTGCATCTTATGGTCTGAAAAATACGGTATGTGAATCAGGGCTATTGACCTCCATTAATATATCCTTAATGAATGTCTCTCATGGCATTGCTTGAATAAGGGTAACTTTGTCTATTGCGGTCGTAGTTTTGTGAAGAAAATTACCTTCTGGGTTAGTCAAGTACCTGTCTAAAATATTAACTTGAGTTGGGGTGGGGCGACATTCAAGGGATTGAAGTAGAGCATTGCAAATTCTCCTCAAACTCTTCTGTTACAGGTGCGTTGGTAGCGTGTATGTTCTTAATGAAATAATTATTAAGGACCTGAAATGACTGATGACCATTAGACTCGTTATAATTATTTTGTGATTGGATGCCTTTTGAGTTTTCAGAGCTTGCATCTGACGTGTCTAAGGGGTATTCAGATTGAATTGAGACAAAGCTATTGCTTCTATGGTAAGAAGATGTAGAGGATGTGTTAGTATAATTTAGACCATTGGTTCGTAAGGTTGCAGATTCTTTCTTTCTCTCTTGGAGATTTAACCCTCAACTGGTGAGGTGGGGTTTTTGTCACGCAACTGGTGGTGGGGTTTCCAATACCCCAGTGTTTAGAAATCTCTTATTTTTACTGAAAATGCAAAGATCACATTAGTTTTAATCGTTTTCTTATTGGCGATTGATTACACATGAGTATAACAAATTTTTGACACCCGCAAGTATCGGAAAATGTAATACTTTGATGATTCAATCCGAGGGCATTATGAAACGTGGCAGCCGATCAAAAATTCACTGGGGTGTGCCAAACCCCACCTCACCAGTTGAGGGTTAAATCCTCTGTGTTAATGCGCTCTTGAGAACTCATCTCCTGATAGCTATTCTCATTTTTTTTATTAGATTCATGTGATTGACAGGTGGCAGACAGCCTTTTAAAGGTCTCTTCATTATCTTAAGGGTAGGAGTTATGATCCTTTGATTATGATTGTTCCTCATCTGGACATATTTAAGGGGAAGCATAGATGGGAAGTTTAATCCCTTATAAAGAAACGCATATCTCTCCATTAATTATAAACTCCTCTATGCCATTGTTATTTGGCTGGAGTAGCAAGCTTTTATATTGGAATAGTAGTCTGTGACTGCTACTGACAGTTCCTGGATGCTCTTTTCCTGTTAACAGTCACTATCCATGGACTCATATCTCTGACAGGGAGACAATCCCTGCCTGTAATTTGTCTCCAAATCCTCTCCATTTGTCCATCTATCATCGATTTGCCTCCTATCCATTCCTGTTACAAGTTGCTCAGCTGTTGTACTCTCCTGCTTGCTATATAGAGGCTGTGCCTCTGCCTCCTGTCTCTCCCCGGCTTCTGTGCTGCGCTCACAACACTTAATAATTGGTGGCAAAAACCCTGTTGGCAAGCACAGCAGTCAGATGTTTTTTGTAGTTGATGATGAGGTTTGCACATGTCAGAAGGAATTTTGGACCACTCCTCTTTTCAGATCATCTCTAAATAATTAAGATTTTGAGGCTGTCGCTTGGCAATTCGGAGCTTCAACTCCCTCCATAAGTTTTGTATGGGATTAAGGTCTGGAGACTGGCTAGGCCACTCCATGACCTTAATGTGCTTCTTTTTGAGCCACCCCTTTGTTGCCTTGGCTGTATGTTTTGTGTCATTGTCTTGCTGGAAGATCCAGCCACGACCCATCTTCAGTGCTGTTACTGAGGGAAGGAGGTTGTTGGCCAAAATCTTGCGATACATGACCCCATCCATCTTCCCTTCAGTATGGTGCAGTCGTCATGTCCCCTTTTGCAGAAAAGCACCTACAAAGTATAATGTTTCGCCCACCATGCTTCACGACTGGGACGATGTTCTCAGGGTTATACTTATCCTTCTTCCTCCAAACACGGCGAGTTGAGTTAATGCCAAAGAGCTCAACTTTTGTCTCATCTGACCACAGCACCTTCTCCCAATAACTCACAGAATCATCCAGGTGTTCATTCGCAAGCTTCAGACTGGCCTGCACATGTGCCTTCTTGAGCAGGTGGACCTTGCGGGCACTGCAGGATTTTAAACCTTTAAGGCGTAATTTTCGGTGACTGTGGTCCCAGCTGCCTTGAGATAATTAACAAGTTCCCCACGTGTAGTTTTAGGCTGATCTCTCACCTTCTTCATGATCAAGGATACCCCACGAGGTGAGATTTTGCATGGTGCCCCAGATGGATGTCGATTGACAGTCATTTTTTATTTCTTCCATTTTCTTACTATTGCACCAACAGTTGTCTCCTTCACATCCAGTGTCTTACTTATGGTTTTGTAGCCCATTCCAGCTTTGTGCTGTTCTATTATCTTGTCCCTGACATCTAGGTTTTCCACACTGGGAGCAAGAATTCAGTTTGGCGCAACCCCCCTTCCTCATGCGGTTTGAGTAGTCGTCATGTGACCGTTCATTCATATGCGACTTACACACTTACAATCATGTGCCAACTAGCTGCTCTTCCTAATTCTCAATGTTCAGTGAAAAACTGAGAGCAGCAACCAGAAACGCTAGATTTCACTTGACCGTAAGTATGCAAATCGCTTGAGTGAATTGGCCATGTGATGACTTCTGGAACTAGCAAGCTGAGTTGACAGTGAGTATATTACACGCTTTTAGGATTGGAATGCTACGGGGCAGTCATTCTAGGTGACAACAGGCTTCTGAATTCTCACAATGCGTGTACTGCACACTTTTAGGATTCTTCCATGATTGCGGCAAGAGTGTACGGTCATACAAACGCAGTGTTTGCAAACTTCCAACCAGATTCCGACTAGATGTGTCCAGCCTCACTCAATTAATTTTAATTTAGCGAGGCCATGCATGTCTAGTTGGCACATGATTGCATGTATGTAAATCGCATACATGTGGTCTCTTGACTTCCTGCTCTCACCGATGGCATCAGAGAATCCAGTTAGGTTGCAGTGCTCACTGTGGGAATTCAGAAGTCTGCAGTCACGTAGAGTAACTGCATACTTTCATTACAAACTTAGACAACCCTTTTAATGCTCCTAACATAAATAAAAATATAGTAACCTATAATTTGTCAAACACAATGCTTTATTAATATAGACATGTATCACGTAATCATACAAGTCATGGATTATTACATGTGTACACGATCAAATTCAATAACAGCACAATAATACATCAATAAAATCACTATCAGTACAGAAATGCATCAGTAGAACCGACATCCATACAGAAACACACCATCACAAACCTCATCAGTACAGATATACATCACCAGAACCACCAGCAATACAGAAATTCATTACCATAATGACTAGCAGTACATAAATACATCACCAGGACCACCATTGATACATCACCAGAACCACTTTTCATTCATGAATTCAGCACCAGAACCACCATCAGCACAGAACTACATCACCAAAACCGGCATCAGTTCATGGTACATTAATAGTAATGTCAGATCAGATCCATACACATTTGTATCATTTTTATCGCATGAACCTAAACTCCCAGTATATCCTTAACAATGGTAAGATGATGCTGGGAGTTGTTGTTATAAATCATCATCAGGCTGCGGACCATGCTGAAACCACAGTACTGATGAGAATTAGTATCACATACAAACATTTACGTCCAGGTACATTGTCTCTGATTGAAATCATTCTCTATTCTTCATCTTGTTCAGACGCTATATTGACTTTTCTCATCCACACTTTGTCTTTGTAGACTTCCATCTTCTCCGGTCTTGTGCAGTACATCACCACACAATGCCCATAAAAATAGTAGCGTGATTATAATGTTCCTGAATAAAAATAACTGCCCTATGCTGAGTCCCTCAATAAATAATTGCCTCTCACTGTGTTCCCTGAACAAAATATGACTTCCACACACTGTCCTCCTTATGGTACTTGCCCTTCATTTCCCCTCTCCTATACTGTATATACTGGGCCCCCTCTTCACACTGTCCTCTCACACTGTCTCCCCTATAGTGCCCAGTCTCTACACTGTGCCCCTCATCACATTCCCCATCCTCGGCACACTGTACTCCCATGCTGCCCTTTCTTTATACTGCCCCCACACACTATTCCTCTCAATAGTCTCTGCACACATTTTTCCCCCCTTCCTCATACTGTCTCCTCACATATTTATCCCCTCGGTGTCTATTTTGTCTACTTGCACCCCATACTGTGTCCGCACCCATTCCCACACTTTGCTCACCATACTGTGTCTGTAACCATCTGTCAGGGAAATATTGAGAGATATTGAAAATTTTCCTTCTCCCCCTGAAGCCCCCCTCACCAGTCCCTTATCCCCTATTTGTCACGAGACAAGAGCTGACACTCCACGCAGCTGTCTGTATGCCAATAACAGTACAAGAATCTCAATAGCCTATTCTATTTAACATACGAATGCAGTTCCTCTTAGCACAGACCTGCGAAGTAGACACCTCCAGCAGATGGGCAGAGATGGAAGGAGAGAGGAAATGGCTCGTTAGGCATCAAACGCACTTACAATAATTAAGACAATTCCCCAACCACAAACTGCAGGATTTTTGACTCCGATACGAAATACGGAATAACTAAAGTTCCATACGTCCGATAATAACGGAACCTATATTTTTAGTGGCAGGGTCAGCCAAGGAATAATATGCTTATTTTTGCATAGCCATAAACCCCTCCGTGGAGCTGTAGCGCAAAAGCACCAGAATAACGGATCGAAACTGCGCCATGTGTGGTCTCTAAATGAAGCTAAAATCATAACGGAAAAAATGGCGTCGTTTGCAAGCTTCTGTGATCAACAAGCGATAAGTTATCCCAAAAGCAGGTTTTAAATACAAACATGAAGGGTGGAGCCCGAGCCCATATGATGTCATCACAGGGGTGTGTGGGCCGATCTTCCCCTTCGACACAAGAGAGCCGACGGAAGATTGATCAATGTTCTTTGCCAAGTGGGTATAGAGACTATAAGCAACAGATTGCTTTAGATAACGCTCAAATCAAATCTGGGAGCCCCCCCTACAGCTATACTTATTCGTCTCTGCGAACTCTATAATAAGTTTCTTCTGTAATCCTATTTTATGTAACTGTCTATTCTGTACTATAAATGTCTCCTTTATAACATCCTTGTATATATTTTTCCTAAACACTGCCTCCCTTTTGGATTAAATATAAATATTTCTGTTTCTTTTGTCCTGTAATCGCTCCCTCCCCCGAAGCTATATGCTACCAGAACGCAGGCGTTTGGCCAGGCCTGTATTATATTTCAAACTCGGCCGGTGGTGGCAGCCAATAATATTAATAATTGGGCTATTGTGAAGCTGACAGTGATCGTATGGAGGGCGTAAACACATATTCCATGCGCTGGAATCCAGAGGTGTGACGCCATATGCCCACTGGTTGCTTGCCGATACCTCCGTAGTGAGTAGTGGGGCCGTGTGCTCGCGGATCCCTGGCAAAATCCTGATAGTGACGGCACGGTGAGGTATTGCGTGATCTCCCCGGTGTCGTCCCTGTGGAATACATGACACCATCCCTCCCTCTCTTGCTCCCAATACTGTGTCTGTACCCATCTCCCCTTCCTCGCTCCCCATACTGTCAGCACCCATCCCCCCTTGCTCTCCATACTGTGTCTGCACCCAACTCTGATCGCTCCCCATACTTTCTCCTCAAATCCCTCCCCACCCTATTACAACAAATCTTCTATCCGGCTTCACTGAAGCACTTACCACCGACGTTGTATGCACCTCTGCGGTGCCGCTGATCTGATTACGCTGCTGATGTCACCCAGATGTGATTCGGAAGTGAAAGACGCGAGTACATTTGATTGCTGAAGCTGGCGCGCTGTGCCTTCTCTAATCCATCTGTTAGCTTAACATTATGTTGGGCCTCCCAATACAGTATACAGTATAAAGGCATCACACAGCCCTCATACAGTATGATAGTCCCACATGGTCCACTATATAGTAGGATTGTTCTCCACAGTCCCGAGTCTCTGTCCCCTCTTCTAACCTGTGTCTCAGTGAATGCGCATGGCGTGATGCAGTGATGTCACCGCACAGCCTGATATCCCCTGTGCGGTGCCGGCCTCCAGCTGGCCAGAGGTATCCTGTGGCCTAACAGTAAGCGATGTGGCACTAATATAGTAGCTCTATGCTCAATCACAACTGTTAGGGTATGTTCACACTAGGCGTTTTTTCAGCATTTTTCTCTGCAGCAAAACCTGATCTCTTGGCAGGAAAGAAGCTGCGTCAAAAACTCCAGTTTTGGTGCGTTTTTCAAGATCCCAAAATTCAGCTTTGCTTTCATCACAGAAGCATGAACACATGTCACCAATGCAAAATATATGTGAAACTATATTAACCCGAATTACAAATATAACAGTTGAGGGAGGTTAATTGTTCAGGAATAGTTTACTTAAGACACTGGCAGTGCATTGAGTTTATAGGACACTATTTATTTTCAAACTATGGTCTGCCATTGAGTTGCTCAGGTATTGTTCAATCACACACCTGGCTCAACCAATGTTTATTGTTGTAAACATCAAAAATTTAATTAAACTGTACTAATCCAAATTGTAATCTCAGGTGACCAAGACAAGATGGTAAACTTGGGAAAAACACAAAAATAAATGAGTTTCACATACTGTTGTACTTGATTTTTTTTCACTAAAAATGCAGCAAAGCCTGATGTCTGTGTTCACACGAGGCGTTTTTTGCTCTATTGTACAACAAAAAAACATGCAAAGCACAAAATACTGATGACACAAAAACCAAGGTGTGTGCATGAGATTTCTGAAATCTTAAACTTTGCTGGTACTGTAAAACACAGCTGAAAATTTTCATTAAAAAAAAGCTGAAAAAAAACCTAGTGTGAACGTGTCCTTATCAGTATCAGCATCCACAGGAAGCTGATATTGTTAACAGTGTACCAGACAGTGTGGCCCACGGCTGTACCGACCCGTCTAATGGCCAGTCTGGCCCTTTGTATGTGTAGTGCTCTGTCTTTTTATCATGGTGGTCAGCTACATCCTTAATGCATTAGTATTGTGATCAAGTATTGGTAAATTAGGCTGCTTTTTGCTCTTACAGTTTTGGGGGATTTAATGTCCTTTTCAGTGAATTGCTTGTAATTTTAGTGTAGGAACTCACAAGAAAATGGGGACCTATGACACAGGTTACAAACTTGCATATTTTGCTCAAAATATAAACCATTAACTCTAATATTTTTAATCTTTGCAGGATACAACCAGGCTCTGTAGTGTTGGTGGGGAAAATAGGATGGTTGGCGCACTTATACATAATAAGCCGGCGTGGTGCACTACACGTATCTGTGTGACTGGCACATTATGCAGGTTTTATTCACATGCATCTAGAATTCTAATCATTCACCCCTTTCCCTATGAATGGTCGGTGTGAGTGGTTGTTCACCAGTATTTTGCACCTGTGCTACCTCCCAGCTTTTATCCCTGGAGCTTGCTGTAGCCAGCAGTTAAAGTATGAACTTATGACTTTTCTTACAAAATCTTCAGTTTTTCTCAAATTAGTTAATGCAAAAATGTATACACCCCACATCAAAAACTACTACATCTAGTATTTAGTATGAGCTTCATGACTTTTAAGGACAACACCAAGTTTTCTAGGCATGGAATGAACAAGTTGGTGACATATTGCAACATCTATCTCTTCCCTTTTTTCAAGAACAACCTCTTTTAGAGCCTGGATGATGGATGAGAGTGATGCTTAAAGGGGTTTTTCACATAAACAAAAGTACATTTTAATCAATAGATTTTGGAATAATAAGTTCCACAATCGGATGTGTTTAAATAAAATGTTTCTTTGCTGAGATCTTATAAATGTGCCCCTGTTGTGTACTGTGTAATGGCCATGTCTCACCGACCATACAGAGACATAGTCTGATAATGCCACATCTCTTGGGCAGGGGGTGGGGGGAGCAAAAGAGTATACAGACATTACAGCGTGGGTTCACAGCTGATTCTTTTTGTGAGATAAAACATTTCCCTGCCTGTTCTTAAACAATGTTATACTTCAAAGAAAGAATCATCTGTGGTCCCCTGCTGTAATGTCTGTTCACTTTTTTTCAACCCCCTTGCCCAGGAGATGTAGTATGATCAGATCATGTTCCTGCACGGTCAGACACAGCCATTACATAGTACACAGCAGGGGCACATTTATAAGATTATCTCAGCACAGAAACCTTTTTTTTAAACACATCTAATTGTGGAAATTATAATTATTTCAAAATCTATTGATTAAAATGAACTTCTGTTCATGGAACAACCTCTTTAACTTGTCTCTTCAGAATTCCCCATAGGTGTCTTGATTGGGTTCAGATTAATTCTTGGCCACTGAATCTCTTTCCCCCAGTTCTTCAAAAATGTAACATATACAGTACAGACCAAAAGTTTGGACACACCTTCTCATTTAAAGATTTTTCTGTATTTTCATGACTTTGAAAATTGTACATTCACACTGAAGGCATCAAAACTATGAATTAACACATGTGGAATTATATACTTAACAAAAAAGTGTGAAATAACTGAAAATATGTCATATTCTAGGTTCTTCAAAGTAGCCACCTTTTGCTTTGATGACTGCTTTGCACACTCTTGGCATTCTCTTGATGAGCTTCAAGTGGTAGTCACCGGAAATGGTCTTCCAACAATCTTGAAGGAGTTCCCAGAGATGCTTAGCACTTGTTGGCCCTTTTGCCTTCACTCTGCTATCCAGCTCACCCCAAACCATCTCGATTGGGTTCAGGTCTGGTGACTGTGGGGGCCAGGTCATCTGGCGTAGTACCCATAAATATTATGCCTCGTCAGGAATGACCTGACCTATGAAACAATCCCACTATTTACCCCTTTAGTGAACACGGTAAAAAAAAATAAAAAAAATGAAGGAAAAAAAAGGTGTTTTATCATCATGCCGCTGAAGAAAAAGTGGAATAAAACGCGATCAAAAAGACAAATGTAAATAAAAATGTTACCGCTAAAATCGTTACCTTGACTCTGTCAGCCGAAATATGAAAAAATTATAGCTCTCAAAATATGGCTCTGCAAAAACTAGTGTTTGGAGAAACTAGTGTTTGGAGGAAAAAAAAGCACTTTTAGTGTGTGACAGCTGCCAAACATAAAAACCCATTATAAATCTGGTATCGCTGTAATCGCACCGACCTGAAGAATAAAGTCGTCTAATCACTTACACCGCACAAGGAATAGCGTAAAAAATAAATTAAGCCAATTCTTCACCTGCTGCTGATTTGTTCCTTCTGCCTCCCAAGGATTGCAGTAAGGCTCGGCTCACATTTATCCTGTGCTGAGCACTCACAGTGCTTCCTGTGTAAATCTCTGAAATACGTGATTCAGACGGAACACCCGGCGGAAGATTTCCTATAATGAGGCAAATGGAGACCCTGTGGACGCCGTGTGGCCTGTAATCCCACGATGTCCGTCTTTTTTATTAGGTGTGCATAAAAAAGTGCCGTCGGCCATAGTTTTATTCACCTCTGAAAAAAAAGGACACTGCTAAACAGAGGCCAGACAGGGTCCAGAGTAACTCTGCTGCCTCATTATAATGAATGGATCCCTCTGGAGTTTCATCTGAATTAAGTCACTCTTAGATTTAAATGGAAACCCCGATATCACTGCTGAGCTTAGAGCACAGGATAAATGGGAACATTTTACATAACATTTTGGATCACAATAAAAGCTTTGGCTCAATCCACGAAAAAAGCAAGTACCCACTCGGGTCCATCATCTGTTAACGGAAATATAGGGGGCTTCCACGTTATTAGTAGCACAAAAGCTCTGGAAAAGCGAAATGGCTCTTGCCCCCAAAAGAAATTCAGTAAATTCTGTGCTCCCAAATACAAATGCCCACCTCCCTTTTGAGCCCCACAGTGTGCCTAAATCGCAGTTAGCATCCACATGTTTGGCACTACTTTTGCGACAAGAGCCCGCCTAATTTACGGGTGCATGTCTCCAGAAGCACAAGCTAGGCGTAACGTACTGGTCACTACAATGGCAGTTTGCAATTTTCAGTCAGCAGCATCCACTGCTGCTTGTTTCTGGAAAACACCCATGTAGATAAAATCCTCCCCACACCTGTACATAAATTCTCAAAGGGGTATAATTTCCAAAATGGAGTCACTTGAGGGGAGATTCTGCTCTTTTAGCACTTAGGGTCTCTGTTAATGGAGTCTGCAAACTATTCTAGCAAAATCTGCGCTCCAGGAGGCAAATAGCGCTCCTTCCCTCCGGAGTCTCACGATGTGGCTAAGCAGTACTGTACAGCCACATATGGGGTATTTCCACATTCAGCATAAATTGTGGGACAAATTTTGGTGCCATTTTTACCCATTTTCCTGTGTGAAAATGTAAAATCTAAAACAAAACTTTGGTGGTGAAAAATGTAATTATTCTTTCTTCACCGCCCAATGGGGTAAATTTCTGTAAGGCACATGTGGTGTCAACATGCTCACTGCACCGCTAGATGAGTTCATTTTCCCTGCTATCCTTGTGAAAATGAAAATATTGGGGGCTAAAACAAATTTTTTGTGGGGAAACTACTGTATATATTTTTTTATTTTTACACATCCATGTTGTAAAATTCTGTGATGCACCTGTGCTCACCACACATCTAGATTTATTCCTTGTGTCTAGTTTCCAAAATGGGGTAATTTGTATGGTTTTTCCACTGTTAAAGCACATCAGGGGCTTTCCAAACGCAATATGACACCTGCAGACTATTCCATCAAAGTGTGCATTCCAAAATTTCTCTTCTTCCTTTCTGAGCCCTGCCGTGTGCCCTTCAATAGTTTTACCCCACATATGGGGGCATCAGCGTACTCAGGAGAAATGGCTCAACAACTTTTGGGGTTCAATTTCTCATGTTATCCTTATGAAGATAAAAAAAATGGGGCCTAAAAGATTATTTTTGTTCAAAAAAAGTGTTTTTGTTTTTATTTTCATGGCTCTACATTATAAACTTTTGTAAAACACTTGGGGTTCAAAGTGCTCACTATACATCTAGATACGTTCCTTAAAGGGTCTAGCTTCCAAAATGGGGTCACTTGTGGGGGTTTTCCACTGTTTAAGCCAGGGCTGTGGAGTTGGTATAAAATGGACCGACTCCGAAAATATATAATAAATTGGGTGCAGTAGTTCAATACAGTTTGTGGGGAATATTTTTTCACAAGAATTTGGGAAAGTTATGAAATGTCCTATGAATGTCCTATTCCTGATCTCAGGGTCTAGACTTTTAGCTGAGATGAATCTGTGCTACAGTAAATTTATCAATTAAACATGAGCAATGTATGAGGGAGTCAGAGTCATGGAGTCGGAGTTGGTGTCATGGAAATTGAGGAGTCAAAGTCCAAGGTTTGGCTTACCGACTCCACAGCCCTGGTTTAAGCACATCAGGGGCTCTCCAAACACGATATGACACACACAGACCATTCCATCAAAATGTGCATTCCAAAATTATACGTCTTCCTTTCTGAGCCCTGCCGTGTGGCCAAACAATAGTTTTACCCAACATATGGAGGCCTCAGCGTACTCAGGAGATAATTTTTGTTGAAAAAAAGAGATTTTTTTATTTTCACGGCTCTACGTTATAAACTTTTGTAAAACACTTGGGGTTCAAAGTGCTCACCACACATCTAGATAAGTTCCTTAAGGGGTCTAGTTTCCAAAATGGTGTCACTTGTGGGTTGTTTCCCATGTTTAGGCACATCAGGGGCTCCCCAAACACGACATGGCGTCTGCTAATTATTCAAGGAAATTTTACATCCAAAAAAATCAAATGGCGATGCTTCCCTTCCGAGCCATGCCGTGCTCCAAAACAGTGGATTTCCCCCACATATGGGGTATCGGTGTACTCAGGATAAATTGCATAACAAATTTTTAAATTTTGGGGTCCATTTTTTCCTGTTGTACAGCCGAGCATGTGTTTGCATCTTCTTGTTGACATGACTGCTACTAGAAGGTAGGACTGTGGAGTCGGTTTGCCAAACCTCTGACTCCTCAATTTCCATGACACCAACTCCCTCATGCATGGCTCATATTTAAGTGATAAATTTACTGTATCACAGATTAATCTCAGCTAAAAGTCTAGACCCTTAGATGGGGAATAGGACAGACATTTATAGGACATTTCATAACTTTCCCAAATTCTTATGAAAAAATATTCCCCACAAACTGCATTGAACTACTGTACCCAATTTATTATACATTTTAGGAGTTGGAGTCGGTCCATTTTATACGGATTCCGACTCCACCAAAATGGGCACCGACTCCCGACTCCACAGCCCTGCTAGAAGGGAGCATGCCCCATATTTTTGAACTAACCAAACAGATATCATGGCGCTGGAGCTCTGAACAGCACTGGAACAGGCCATGTCCCCTCTTCTCAGGGTGGCTGTTCCTTACGGGGGGGGGGGGGGGGCTGAACACTTGTGTATCATGTAATGACCCGGATGGGAAGGGTGAGTGGTCAGGAGCAGATTCTGTCACGTGGAATTGCAAGGGTTATAAAGATAATTAAACTGCACTGACCATTTTGTCTTTATAGTGTATGAGTGCAGGAACAGTACACATTTTTTTTATCTCCCCAGAGTACCCCTTTAAATAAATGCGAACCTACATATGTTTTGTATCTGCAAACTTGTAATGACCTGGAGAATCATAATGGCTGATTAGTTTTAACATTTAGTGAGCATGGTAGATAAAAAAAAAAAAAAAAACAGTTGTGGAATTGCACTTTTTTTGGAATTTCACCACACTTGGACGTTTTTTTTCCTGTTTTTCAGTAAATTATAGGGTAAAATCAATGGTGTTGTTGAAAAGTACAACTCGTCCTGCAAAAAAATAAGTCCTCACACGGCCATATTGCCAGAAAAATAAAAAAAGTTAAGGCTCTAGAAAGAAGGGGAGCAAAAAGAAAGCACAAAAATTGAAAATGGCCAGGGGGTGAAGAGGTTAATTTGCATAAAAAACATGAATCAAAAACGCAATATGTGAACATTGCCTAACACTGACAGGTATAATGTATTGCAGTGCTGGAGCATTGAAATGTGTTGTACCAGTAATCTAGAGTAATAAAAATTAAAATCCTATAGGACAAAGTAAAAAAAAAAAAGTAAAAAATTGTAAAAATCTAAAAAAAAAATTACAAAATAAAAATAATAAACATGCCAATAAATAACTATATTTATATAAAAACAAAAATAAAAGTACACATTTGTTATCGTCGAAATGACCTGATCTATAAAACTGAAGTTAACCCCTTCAGTGAACACCGTTAAAAAATAAATTAAAAACTTGGCAAAAAAACTGGAAAAGCAAATCACAGTGGGCTGTGCCTTTCTACACAGAAGCCCACGGCAGAGAAACGTATGCTATACAGTATGTTTTCCTTGCAGTGCGCCCCTATAGCTGATGGATGACACCCATCCTGACTGTGGCCAATGTCAAGCACAAACAGAGTGTGTACCTAGCCTTACAGTTGTCTCTGTTCACATCAGTTTTACTTCTTTAAAGTGTGATAGTGGCATGTAAAAGACTTCAACATGGTGGCCATCAGTTCTATTGACCATGTGCCCACCGTGCAGTATGGACGCAGATTTCCGAAGGGTTATCTTGATTGCCGGATGCCCACTTTTTAAAAAATTATGGCTGTCAGAAAATTGTCGACAAAGCCAAATTGTTTTTGTAATTGGTTTTATTTTATTTTTAAGTAGTAAATCAAAAGAAGAATATATAGATTTGGTATCCCGTAACCATACTGACCCATAGAACAAAGTTAACAGATCACCACCACATTACCACAAAGTGAGCAGAGCTAATGCAAAACTCCAAATAAGAATTTGTGGAACTAGTGTTTTTCTCCTCACCGTTTCCACTTATTTCATAAATAAATGGTGTTCTGCAAATAACAAGCCCTCTTGCAGCTATGTTGAAATATAAAAAGTTTATGGCTCTTATTAGAAATGGAGTAAAAGACAAAGTTACACTATCCTGGGAAAAAGCTCTATGTCTACCTCGTTGCAACCTCCTGTTCAGGGTTTGTTATTCGAAGGATGACATGTGTAATAGATTCCTTTGACTAAGGCCCCCTTAACACATCCATATAATACTGGTACCATTGTCATCAGTATTTTGGATCAGTGTTCCATCCGTGTGCCACCCATTTTTTTTCCACTATGACTTCAGAAATATCAATTCAAAAGCTTCTCCTATACTTTGCAATGTTAAACATGTACAGCACAAAGATGTTACAAGGATGTTTTACACAGAGCCATAAACTTGTATTGGCCCTTGTCATCCATGCAGCCGGGAGAAAATGGACTGGTCATACGAAGATCACCATAGATTATAATAGGTATGTGTGGATACTTGTCTCCGGTGCATGTGAAACCGGATGCCACATGTACCGGAAACACGTACATGTGAAGGAGGCTTTAGGGCTCTTTCACATGTCTTGATATTTCCGGTACCAGAAACACCAGTACCGGAGATATCTGTGTCCGTGTGTGGATCACACGTACAGGGGCTGGGGAATCAGTGTACAGTTAGCCCTGTTCCCAAGCACCGGGTGGGTGCTGAACTCTGCCTTCATCATAGTTCCCTGCTTGCGCTGTGATCAGCACCAGCAGGGACAATTTTGAGAATAGAAGTGTCTGCTCCCGCAGTGTCCAACTGTAGAAATGAGAATTAAACAAAAAAAAACTTATACACATCTGTCCTAAGTGTCCACTGCTGTAATCCATGCAACCGCTCACACAGAGGAGCCGGGGAAAATGGCTCCTGCAGCAAGAGGGCACCGGACCTCTGCTGAGCTCATCAAGCGGTGTCCTGTCACTTACTGAGCGCAGCTCCGGGGCCCGCTCGCTGCAGCACGTCATTCTCCGCGTGTGATCATTCGCATGGATTACAGCGGGGGGACACCTAGGACAGGTGAGTATAAGTTTTTTTTATTTTACAGTTGGACACTGTGGGAGCAGAATACTACTATTCATCATTGTCCCTGCTGGTGCTGATCGCAGTGCAAGCAGGGAACAATGATGAGGGCAGCATTCAGCACCCGACACTTGGGAACAGCGCTAACTGTACCGCTGATCCCAGGCTCCGGTACGTGTCATACGGATAGCATCCGTGTGCCGTATGTGTTTACACAGACCCATTGACTTGAATGGGTCCATGTGATCCAAGCTGCTGGCCAAAAACAGACATGTCTACGTGTGTGTCACTCGGACACACGGTCCGTGGAAACACACTGACATTTGCGTAGACCCATTCATTTGGTGTCTTGGGTATGTGTGGAAACTGACACCACACGTACCGGACACACTGACGTGTGAAAGAGCCCTTACAGTGTATGGACAAGGATGGAAAGTCACCTCTTAATCATTGAATTCAGGTTTTCTCTTTTGGTCCCAATGGCACGGGTATATAAAATCCAGCACCTAAACATGTAGTCTGCCTCTGCAAACATTTGTGAAAGAATGGCTTGTTCTAAAGAGCTCACTGAATTCAGCATGTTGCTGTAATATGTTGTCTTAAGGCAGTTCATGAAAGTCCAAATAAGCCATAGTTGGATGAGTTTGATGTGGAAGAACTTGATTAACCTCAACTCCATCAGATACCTCTATCAGATGAGCTAGAGATTGCAAGCCAGGTCCTCCTGTCCAACATCAGCGACTGACCTGATAAATGCTCTTCTAGAAGAGTGGATAAAAGTCAACATAGAAATATTCCCAATTTTTTTTTTAAGAAAGCCTTCCAAAAGAGTGGAAGCTTTATTACCTGCAAAGGGAGATCAACTCCATATTAATGACCCTGGATTTAAAAAGGAATGCCATAAAAGCATCTCTGGGAGTAATGTGTATGTGTCTCAATAGGTTTATCCATATGGTGTGTAATAGGTTCTGCTTCTTCCAATGGTGAGAGGTGGAGACTGCTGCTTTTGACAATGTGTAAATATGGAGATGAATGAGAATCATAATCAGTTTTGTTATATATTTTAGGAAGGCAACAGAAAAAAAGAAAAAGGCCAGTAATTGAGGAAGAGGCTGTAGAGGCAAAGTAAGCACAAAATAAGACTTTTGTGGATGTGGACATACCAAATATTTTAAATTGTTCTTTTATTTTTAATGAGGGAAGGCATCAACAGAACGATCATCGTTAAATGAATACATCACCAGAACATTCCATCAGTATTCCACAAGCATCACCATCAGTACTTAAATACCCCATTGATACATAAATTCATCATTGGTTGGGTGAAGCCATTTATTGTCAAACTACTGTGTTTTCTCTTTTTAAATCTTAATGACAACCAAAAACATCCAAATGACCCTGATCAAAAGTTCACATAACCCAGTTCTTAATACCGTGATTTGCCCCCTCTAACATCAATGACTGCTTGAAGTCTTTTGTGGTAGTTGTGGATGAGATTCTTTATGTTCTCACATGGTAAAGCTGCCCATTCTTCTTGGCAAAAAGCCTCCAGTTCCTGTAAATTCCTGGGCTGTCTAGCATGAAATGTGCGCTTCAGATCTCCCCAGAGTGGCTCAATGATATTGAGGTCAGGAGACTGAGATGGACACTCCAGAACCTTGAACTGTCTGCATCTGAATCTAGGAGCGCAATCTGAGGTATCAGTAAGGAATTGGTGGATGCTGCCTTCCATGGTAATTGTAGTGTCTTGTGATGGTGTAGGTGTCTATCTTCTCTTTTGCCACCCATCTGGTTAGGTAAAATGCAATCTGATTAGTTGTGGATTAGGGCCCAGGAGAACAATGAACACGTCTTCACTCCACATTTGCTAGGACAATGCCCCCACCATGATGGTTTTATTAGTTAAAATGTTATTTTTATTTTGTTTTTAATACTAAAAGAGACCTTGATTTGTATGTTTCTGCAGTAAATCATGTGGGTGTAAAGACATCCCCCCCCGCAAGTTCATCTGTGTCGTGGAAGATTCAGAGTTGTAAGTAATTTTGACAACATAGAATAATAGAAATAAAAGATTAACAATTTATATAACTTTTGAATTCAACTTAAACTTAACTTAAAGTAAAAGTTAATATTAACATAATATGCATAAAGCAAAGTGATAGTGTCTTTTCTAGCCATATATATGCTGTTTTGCACAGCTGGACCATTCTAGGGCTAAGCCAGGTGCTGTGCTATCTATTTTGGCTATATGCTCTTATTCAGGGCTGTACGCGCTCATAGGCAAAGGCCTGTCATGTCAGGGATGCGAGTGGCTAGTAAAAGTTTGTTTTTCTCTGTTTGGTACTTACTTAAAGGGAACCTAAGAACACAGCTTTTCAGAGTAAAATATACATGGCTGAGTTCATTCAGTCAGTGATGGAGATATGCTGCCCACGGATTAGGCAGCATGTGTCCATTTCCCTTTAACCCCTTCACTCCCGGGCAATTTTCTGCTTTGTTTTCATTTTTGATTTTTGTTCCCTTTCTTCCCAGAGCAATAACTTTTTTATTTTTCCCTCAATATAGCCATGTGAGGGCTTGTATTTTGAGGAAGTTGTACTTTTGAAAAACATCATTGAATTTACCATATAGTGTACTGGAAAACAGGGAAAAAATTCCTAGTGCCAAAGTTTTTTTTTTTTTAAATAAGTGCAATTCCACAATTGTGGTTTTTTTACCATGCTAGCTAAATTCTAAAAGTGATCTGCCATTATTATTCTACATGTCTTTACGAGTTCACAGATACCAAACATGTATAGGTTCTTATTTGTGTAAGTGGTGAAAAAAAATCCAAAGTTGGTAAAAAAAACAAAAATGTCGCCATTTCTGAGTCCCGTAGCGTCTCCATTTTTCCGGATTTTGGGCTTTATTTTTTGTGGCCTGAGCTGACGTTTTTATCGATACCATTTTGGGGTACATACAATGTTTTGATCCCCTTTTATTGCAATGTTGAGGCGACCAAAAAAATTTAATTCAGGCGTTTTGAATTTTTTACTCATTATGCCGTTTACCGATCGGATTAATTATTTTTATATTTTGATAGATCGGGCATTTCTGAACCTGCCGATACGTATATCACAAATATGTGTTTTTTGTTTTTTTTTATATAGTTTTATTTTGAATGGCGCAAAAGGGTGTCGATTTGAACTTTATATGGCTTTAATTTTTTTAAATATTTTTGGAAATCTTTACTTTTCTTGGGAGACTTCAACTGCGGTTATCCGATTGCTTGTGCTGAACATATTAGGGTTTCAGCCTTGCTATGTGTAGCAGAAATGCTCATATACTATGAACGCTGGCCACTGGGTGGCGCTCATAGCAGACAACCTGCAGTCTTCTACAAAACCCGTGTTGGCAGGCCAACCCATGGGCGCCCCGCGATCATGTGACAGGTGCGCCGATGGCCGTAGCCATTGACGCGCTTCCAGCCCGGGCATGTTAAATGCCGCTGTCAGAGGTTGACACCAACATTTAACATGTTAACAGCCGCGTGTGGATCACGATTACACCCGCTTCTGTTAGAGACACATGACTGCTGATCAGATCAGCTGTCATGTGCCTGAAAAGATCAAGGCTCAGCGCCGGAGCCTCATCAAAGGGAGAGACACAACATACGACTTCCCTATACGTCACGTCGTGTCATGAAAGGGTTAAGCTCAGTACTAATCAAAAGTTTGAAGAATCCTTTTTATGCAATGGTTTTCCTTTTTTTATTGGAAAGTACTCATTGTAGATTTAGACTTAAGGCTGTGTGCCCAAGATGCGGATTCAAAGCTTTTCCGCGACGGCGTTTCCACCGCGAAAACACATTAAAAACGCTTGTTAAGTTGTCTTCCATGTTTCCCAATGATAATCCGCATGTGCTGTGCACATGCTGCGGAAATTTCCGCTGCGGATTATCATTGCATAAAAATCCGCAGCACAACCAGTTATTGTGCAAAATCGCCGCCATTGACTTGCATTGAACTGCATACATACATACTTGCAGATGTTATGCGGTTCAATGCGCGGATGGTACCTGGGTCTGGTGAAAAGGAGACTCTCCTCCAGACCCGGGTACCATTAGTAAAAAAAGAATTAAAACGTAAAAAATAAATAAAAAAAAAACATTAAAGTTACCTCTTTGGTGGTCCCCAGTCTCCTCTCCGGTGGCGTCTTCTGTCCTCGGCGTCCCGCGGTGTTCTGAAAGGACCTGCGGTGACGTAATTTAGTTATGTGATGATCACGCGACCTCTGACGTCAGCGGTCGCGTGACCTGTCAGCTGACTAAATGACGACCACAGGTCATTTCAGGACGCCGAGGACAAAGGATGCAACGGAGAGGTAAAAAGTATAATGTTATTTTTTTATTTTTTATATTTTATATTTATATTTTAATTCTTTTTTTTTTACTATTGATGCTGCATTTAAAGCAGCATAAGTTGGTGACACAATATAAATCAATATAAATCAATGCCAGTTGCAAGCACTTTTCCAAGTGATGCTCAAAATCGCTTGGAAAAGCGCTTGAAAAAACACATGATAAAATGCATGCAAAAACGCTTCTCCCTGGCAGAAAAAACGCATGTAAAATCCGCATGCGTTTTTTTTCTACCAGGGAGAGGCAGAAACGCTCAGGAAAAATTCAGCATTGTGGGCATATAGCCTAAGACACCAAATCCACAAAAGGACACATATTGAAACAAAGTGTAAAAAAGCACATGTGAAACAAACCAAAGTATGTGCTGGCTTATGAAGGGCTGAATTGTTCAGTCTAAGCAAGCTTCATTTACCACTGCTGCCATTTTGAGTTAGAAGCTGCTTGAGACAATGCCGAGGATGTATAAGGCTGTGTGCCCACGATGCGGATTTAATGCGTTTCCGTGGCTGCATTTCCGCCACAAAAACGCATTAAAAACGCTTGTTAAGTTGTCTGCCATGTTTCCCAATGATAATCCGCATGTGCTGCAGAAATTTCTGATGCGGATTATCATTGTGGAAATATCCGCAGCACAACCATTTATTGTGCGTAATTGCGGTGTGTTGTGCGGTTCAATGCGCGGATGGTACCCCGGTCTGGAAAAGAGGAAACTTTCCTCCAGACTCGGGTACTAATAGTAAAAAGAGAATTAAAAAAAAACATTATACTTACCTCTCCGGTGGCCCCCGGTCTCCTCTCCGGTGGCGTGCTCTGTCCTCGGCGTCCCGTAGTGTTCTCAAAGGACCTGCGGTGACGTCATTTAGTCATGTGATGGTCACGCGACCGCTGACGTCGACGGTCGCGTGACCTGTCAGCTGACTAAATGACGTCAACGCAGGTCCTTTGAGAACACCGTGGGATGCCGATGACCGAGGGCGCCACCAGAGAGGAGACCGGGGGCCACCAGAGAGGTAAGTGTAATGGTTTTTTTTTTGTTTTGTTTTTTTACATTTTAATTCATTTTTTTTACTATTCATGCTGCATTTAAAGCAGCATAAGTTGGTCACACAATATAAATCCATGCCAGTTGCATGGATTTATATTGTGCAACCAACTTGTCAAGCATTTTATCCAAGTGATGCTCAAAATCGCTTGGAAAAGCGCTTGAAAAAACGCATGCAAAAACGCTTCTCCCTGGCAGAAAAAACACAAGTAAAATCCGCATGCTTTTTTTCTGCCAGGGAGAGGCAGAAACGCTCAGGAAAAATCTGCATCAGTTCTGCATTGTTGGCACATAGCCTAAAGGTTTAACACATATCCTGGTTTGTTTTAAGTGTATTTCTTTACTCCTAGTTTCCATTTGTGTTCCTTCGTGATTTTGCTGCCTTCAGTCTGAATCTACAATGAGCACATTTCAATAAAATAAAGGAATATTATTTATGTTCAAACTTATTATTGGTACTGTATATGAGCATTCCTTTATAGGGAACCCTTTTGATGCTGTTAGTTTTTCTTCTCTTTGGAACATATTAGCAAGGGGCTGTCCTCTGTCTAATAAAATATCCTTGCTTTCTGAACCTGCCTGGCGCCGGCATTTAGACCCCTGCAGCTGGGAGGAAATTAACTTTATTCATTAACTTTATTAATCAGAGCAGTGACTGAACCAATGTTGGTGCCACCCCCATGACTGAAATCTAATCACTACCGGGGGAAATTTAATTTGGGGGGTCTAAGTGTCGGCGCAGGGCAGGTTCAGAATTGTATTAACCTACAGATTATCTCCATATGTGCAGGTTAATTGCGTTGTTTCACTTAAAAGTTTCCCTTTAATGTAAATTTCAGTACTATTGTTTTACTCTATAACAGTTTTCTTTTTTAATTTTTTTATTGTAGTTAATATTTTGCACATGCATGTAGTAATGTGCTTTTTTCTAATCTACAGCATTGTGGAACATTTGTATCATTCATGCGGTATGTCCTTATTTTATTTATTCCAAATTTTTATGTCTTTTATAAAGGATACATATAAACAATGGCTTAGTGATAAACCCTTCACAGTTAGCAAATAACTGCATGCAGTTTGACAAGTGACACATCCTTGAATTCTGTGTTTCAGCCTCTATCTCCTGCTGTCCTCAAATTACATAGTAAAAACCTGCTGACAGATTCCCTTCAATAGAGCATGGATCTGGGGTCGGCAATTAGTTTTCTCAAGGGCTCACATAAGAGACTGTGACTGTTGTGCAGGGTTAAACCAACACACTGAATTTAAGAATATTAGTAGAAATATTAAGCAAAGTTATTATTATATTAATTTTGACTGCTTGCTATTGATCACAAGCATGTTGATCAACTGCCACTATTATTAGAGCTTATTGTAACGTGCTCTTACTTCGAGCAGCCAATCAAAACCATATAATTTATTAATTTTTATATCGTCCATGCCCCAAAGCTCCCTCCCACGCACAGTATAATAGCCATCACAGCCACCATACACATAGTAGGATGCCCCCATGGCAGGATGACTACTGTTCACCCTACACATTTTATGGTACCCCATACATACAGTATCATTCCTCAAAGTTCTCCCCCAGACACACACAAGGTATGATACCAAACAGCTCCCTCCTCACAAAGCCACCATATGCACAGAATGCTGCCCACAAAATGTGTTGGCTCCACACCCCCAATTCAATATGATTGCCCCACTGTACCCCTGTGACTGTCTGAACCCAACCTGAACAGCTGTGGGGGAATTCTAAAAAGACAAGTTAAGAATCGCTCTACATTCAGGCTCTAAAAAGGTCCTTCTATAAGAATAGAAAAAGATAGATGTTACAATATGTCACCAACTTATTCGTTCCATGTCTAGAAGACTTGGTGCTGTCCTTAACAATATAGAGGTCATACAAAATACTAGATGTAGTAGTTTTGATGTGGGGTGTATACATTTTTGCATCAACTAATGTGGGAAAACTGAAGAGTTCGCAATGAAAGTTATAATATTAACCTTACCTTTATGCTTTATGGGTCAAAAAAAATGTTCTGTGAAACCCCGTCTTGTCAGCATTTTGGAAATTGTTCTTGTGTTCAGTGAGGTATTAGTTAAAATCCTACTTTTTGAAGGGGTTGTGGTCACTTTTTGCTGAGCACTGCAAAAAAAATTACATTTAAACATGCATAAATATATCACCTATTTTCATGTTACATACATTATTGTATTACCCTGACTAATCAGTATTTCCTCTAATTACTATTTAGCATAAGAAGAGCATGACTCTTGATTTGTCAGGTATGTACTGTACGTTACCATTCCATGTCTCCTAACCTTGTCTTGTGGTAATAAGTATTAACCTTCCTGACAGCCCCATTATTCAAGTCTAACACGTCAGTTTATGTGGTAATAACTGTAAAATGCTTCTGCCAGTGATACTGAGATTGTGATTTTCTTTTCTCTTTCGCTTCATTAGGTGACCCAGGAAACCATGGGTGTATGCTGCTGCCACTAGGAGGCTGACACTATGCACAAAAAAGTTAGCTTCTCCCCAGCAATGTACACCCCACTGACTGGCATTAAGTTAATCAGTTTAGTTTAGTGTCAGTAGGAGGTGGACACTGATATATTACTAGACCCAGATTTACCTCGAGTTTCGTAGTTTTCCAGTAGTGTCTCCCTCTTCTTCAGAAGGCTCTTCTCCTAGATTAGCTCTGGAGGGATACAGTGTGCGACGGTCACACTGTACTCCCATTTAAAGGCTATGAGTATGGTGTGAACTGCCACTCCATTTCCTCATGACTATCGGCTAGGACCCCAACCCCTTACAATGTGTTCAGGTGATCCAATCGTCGTTCCTCGCCCCTCTCTCCTGCCCGGTTGTCTACCAGAGCTTGACAGTTTCAGGAGCGGTGGACGTCCTACAACCCAATGAAGCCTGGACATCTTTTGATCCCTCTACATCTTCAGGGATGGAGAGGTACTTCTTTTTCGCTCTCCATCAGGTTCCCATTCCAGAGGCTAAGAGAAGACAAAGTTCGATAGAAAGAAGAAAGAAGATTCCATAGGCATGGGGCTGATTTTATTGTTATTGTGTACTGTTACATTGTGCCTACCCGGGCACGTTAGTCTGAACTTTGTGCATTTATCTCTACAGGGGCCCTGTTTATTTGTGTTTCCCCTGCAGCAGGCTGTATCTGGGCATGTTAAATGGGACTCTAGGCTCCTTGCAACGTCTTTTACAGCCTTCATGCCGCAACCCCCCTCTTCGCCGGCCTCACTTTCTAATTTAGGCTCTGGCTTCAGTGTGGCCTAGTTGCAGTGTTTAGCTCCTCCCCTTCCCTGTCCCCTCAAGCGGGCTTTTCTCTGTCTGTGGTTAGCTCCGCCCTTATCCGGCCTCATTGAGTGGGCTTCTCTGTCTGCCTCGGTCAAGTCCCCTTCCCAGTGGCGCGGAATCTGCGTGCCTTTTTACCTCCTCTTTCTCCTGCTTCATCCTGCTGCCCCTATTTGCCGACATCCAGACAGCTTGTGACAGGCGCTTTCCTCCGGTCGCCCTGAGCCCTCCCTTCTCCAGGAGTATCTTCAGCAGTTCCTTCCTGGTACATCCTCTCCTCAGACTACTAGCAGCAGACTTCAGGACCTCATCACTTCTGTGGGTAAGCTCTGCTCTGCAAACTGGCACTCTCCTCAGCAAATCTTTACCTGTCCCCTGACCTCTGGCATTAGTTAGTGACTCTGCCGTCTCTTTTATCATGTCTAAGTCTAAAGGAGAGCACTCTCGCCCTCCGGCCTCTACTACTCTGGTAACTGAATTTGTCTGTTCTTTATGTAAATGCAGTCTCCCTTCGGGTCAGTTTTCTTTCCTCTTTCAGAACTGCAACATTACTCCCGCTCCTGCTACCCCAGAGGTCCCATTGCGTCCGGAGTGGGTCTTCCCCCTATCATGGGTGGGCGACTTCCCTGTTACCCTGGTAAGGTCCGTGACAGATTGTATCTCAGACCCTGGTATCTGTATTATACAGATTAGCTACGCCTGCTTCTACCACTGCCAATGAATCACAGGAACCTCCGGCTAAGCCTACCAATTTCGGCTGTAAGAGATCTAGGCAGGAAAGCCGTTCCAGGTCCTCCTCTCTCTCCCACACTCCCCCTGGTCCTTCCCGGCGGGCAGCTTCTTCCCGGTCCTCATCCCCTGACTCACCTGTCGAGCCAGACTCGGATACGTTTACCGAACCTGACTCTGACATGGACTATGACCAGGCCTCTAACAAGTGGGACATAGTTCAGAGCCTTATTGTAGCTGTTAACCAGACCTTTAACATTAAGGATACCGCTACGGAAGCCGCTGAACAGCCAGTTTTGTTTTTGATGGTCTAGACCAACCCCTAACTTATTCGCTGCTCAAAAGGAATCTACCCGACTAGATGCTTCCAGAGAGGGAAGCGTCTCGGCATCCTGTACCCCTTTGCCTCTGACGTTACTGAAAACTGGACCACATCCCCCATGGGTCTTCCCGTTACGGACGGGGCATCCCTCAAGGACTCCCATGACAGGCTCATAGAGTAGTTTTCCAAATCAGCCTTTGAAGCAGCATCTTCCATGTTGTGCACTGCCTTTGCCACTACATGGGTTTCAAAATCCATCTCTGCATGGGCTAAACAACTCCGTCAAGTCATCCTCACTGGAGCTCGGGCTGAGGAGTTGGTGGTATCTTCCTCCTTTTACACCGCTTCATGTGCCGCTCAAGTGGCCAGTAATGTAGTGGCCATCCGCAGAACCATTTAGCTAAAGGCGTGGCAAGTGGACTTGACATCTAAGAAGTCCCTTACCAATCTGCCTTTCCAGGGATCGCAGCTATTTAGTACCAAGCTGGACCAGATTATTAAGGACGCCATGGTAGGGACAAGCTCTCTCCTTCCTCTGGCCAAACCCCGACGTCCTCCTCCGAAACGTAAGCTTTGGTCTTTTCGGCCCTTTCATCCACGGATGAGCCCTCAAGCTGGGAGAGGCAGCAGGCACGTCAGGAGAGGAAAAGGGTTTCCTTTAAACCAACCCCTTTCAAGGCAGATCCTCCACGGCCCAGCCTGGCATGTTCTCCTCCGCTTTACTCACTACCACCCAGGGATTCCCACAGGTTGGGCGGTCGTCTCATGTATTTCAAGGACATCTGGCTAGCTTCCATTGAGGACGCCTGGGTCAGAGAAGTTGTATCTTCAGGATACAAGACAGATTTTGTTTTGTGGCCCTGAGATTACTTCGAATCCCGCTCCCCAAGGGATCCATCTCTGGTCCTTGGTTTTTTTGGAAGCCGTTGCCTCTCTCCTCAAATCAGGGGTCATCATTCCTATTCCAATTCAGGAACGTTTCACAGGCTTTTATTCGAGACTCTTTGTGGTTCCAAAGAAGGACTGGTCAGTTTGTCCCATCCTGGATTTAAAATTACTGAACAGAAGGGTTTGTCTTCACCATTCGTTCAGTAATAGCTTCCATGGAGTTGCAAGAGTTCCTGTGCTCTATAGACATCCAAGACACCTACCTCCATGTCCCTATCTTCCCAGTGGATCAGAGATTCCTGCGCTTTGCGGTACTTCAGGACCACTTCCAGTTCGTCACCCTGCCATTCGGCCTTTCTACAGCTCACACTTTTCACAAAGATAATGGCAGTGGTAATGGTCCTTCAGGTCAGGGGCCTAGTGATCATTCCTTACCTTGAGACATTCTCGTCAAGGTTCCATCCTTCTCCCTCGCCCAGGAGAGTCTTTCCATTGCTCTTAATACACTGTCTCGACTCGGGTGACTTGTAAACAGGAAAAAATCTTGTCTTGTTCCTACCCAGCGCCTGATCTTCCTCGGCATCCTATTCACCGCGCACCAGCCGATTGGTAGCTCTCTTCAGACCCCTCAACCTTTATCGCTCTGCTCGGCTATGGCGGTCCTGGGGAGGATGGTGGAGGTGTTGGTAGCGATTCCTTTTGAGCAGTTCCGCAACAGACCACTTCCGCACGCCATCCTTTCCTAATGGAACAGATCATTTCTCTCCCTTGACCGTCCAGTTCGGATCTCGTCCCGGGTCAGGATGTCTCTGAACTGGTGACTGTGTTCCCCTCTTATTAATCAGGGTCGATTCTTTCTCCCCGTTCACTGGCAAGTGGTGACTACAGATGCCAGCCTCCTTGACTGGGGAGCGGTACTCCACATCATTGCTGTCCAGGGACATTGGTCGCAGGAGGAGTCCACTCTGCCGATCAATATTCTAGAGATCAGAGCCATTCCATTGTTCCTTCGTCACTGCAGGACCTTCTCGGAGGCCTACCAGTCCGAGTTCAGACAGACAATGCCACGGTGGTGGCATATGTCAACCACCAGGGAGAGACTCTGAGTCCTTTGGCATTATCCGAAGTCTCCAAGATCCTTCTCTGTGCTGATAGCAGGGTGCCGGCAATATCCGCAGTGCATATCCCCGGCGTCGAGAACTGGTCCGCCGATTTTCTCAGTCGCGATGGTATGGTCTCTACATCAGGACGTCTTCCTTGAGATTTGCCTGAGGAGGGGCACTTCGGTTGTAGATCTCATGGTGTCCTGGTTTAACACGAAGGTGCCGCAGTTCATCTCCAGGTCCCACGACCCCCTCATGGTGGGAGTCGATGTGCTGTCGAAACCCTGGTTGCAATTTGCACTTCCTTATCTGTTCCCGCCTCTTTCCCTTCTTCCCAGACTGTTGAAGATCAAAGAAGAAGGGGTGTCGGTCATCATGATCGCTCCGGATTGGCCCACGAGGTCCTTGTATGTAGAGGTCGTCAGTCTTCTCGCAGATGCCCCTTGGAAGCTCCAGGACAGATCACCTCTGCTTTCCTAGGGCCCCATCTCCCACCGGAAATTCTCGGTTGCTCGATTTGACGGCTTGGCTGTTGAAACCCTGGTCCTAAGAGCATCTGGATTTTCAGAACGAGTTGTTCAGACGATGATCTGGGTATGGAAGCCATCATCGTCTCGAGTATACTATCAGACGGCCTTTTTCCATTGTGAGATTAATCACAACGCACCTATGACATTCGCCCTTCTGGCAATTTTGGCCTTCCTTCAGGCTGGGCTTGACGCACGACTTGCTGTCAGCTCCTTGAAGGGCCAAGTCTCTGCACTTACTATCCTCTTCCAGAAGAATTTGGCATGAGCAGATCGCCTCTATGTAGCAGAAATGCTCACTTGCTATGAGTGCCAACCACTGGGTGGCGCTCAAAGCAATTGAGACATGCCAATCCATCGGTGACCCACGGTTACGTGACGGGGTCACCGATGGGCGGGGCTTAGGACATGCTTCCTGTAAGTGCAAGTTAAATCCCGCTGTCAGAGATTGACAGCGGCATTTAACTGGTTAACAGCCGCGGGTGGATCGCGATTCCACCCGCGGCTGTTGTGGGCACATGTCAGCTGTATAAATCAGCTGACATGTGCCCGGTTCAGCGTGGGCTCAGCGCCGGAGCCCCCGCTGAACCGGCCTTTCCGATGTGGTGCGTGCTATTACTGACCACGTCGGAAAGGGGTTAAAGATCCAGCAAAGGTGTGTCAATTAGCAGCAGAAGGTGGAGATCACCGCTGGGTCCTCCGATGATGGAAGGATCAAGAAGATGTCTGCAAGGGCAAGTACAGAGACTTTCTATAGCTGGATCCAGAATGACTGTCTGTCAAACCTGACACAGCTGTGACAACAGCTTTGCAAAGCGGCAACCTGGTCCTCCATCCACACGTTCACCAAGTTTTACAGGTTTCATACCTATTCTTCAGCAGATGCCACCCTAGGTAGGAGAATCCTGCAGGTGACAGTGGTTAGTTCTCCAACCTGAATGGAGTTTCTTTCTGTTGTTTCCCTCGCCAGGGACCGGTTTGGGACATCCCATGGTTTCCTGTGTCCCCCAATGAATCAATAGAGAAAGCAGGATTTTTGGTTACTCACCGTAAAATCTGTTTCTCAGAGTCTTCATTGGGGGACATAGCACCCCCCCATTTTGACAGCTTTACTAACTTTTATTGTTATGTTACAGTTTATTTTTTTCTTGTATTCCTCTCTGTTTAATGTTGCTTCTCCTACTGCTTGTATACAAACTGATTAACTTAATGGCAGTTGGTGGGGTGTACAATGCACAAAAAAATAGCTCCTCCCCAGCATAGTGTCAGCCTTCTAGTGGCAGCAACATACACCCATGGTTTCCTGTGTCCCCCAATGAAGGCTCTGAGAAACAGATTTTACGGTCAGTAACCAAAAATCCTGTTTTTGTAACACATTGTACCTGGTACTGGTAAATTTAGATCAGTATGTTTTGTTGTTATTCATGAAAATATTTCAAAGTTTCAGAAAATTTTGAAAAATATGAAACTTTGAAAGTTAATTGTATACCCTTAATGACCTATACAGTAGTGTTCAAAATAATAGCAGAGTTCAAAAACATGAGTTAAGCACAAAAACTTCATACTAGTTTTTATTTCGATTCATTGGAAACATTGCACACTGTTTTCTAATTCAAAACATGAAGAGAAATGTATATAACTTTTAACTACTTTACAGAAAATAACAAAAAAAATGAACATTGGGCTGTTCAAAATAATAGCAGTGTCTACATTTGTCTTTACAAACTCACAATATGTACTCTTTTTTGAAGATTTAGCATTCCTGTGGATCACTGACCTAAAATTTAGTTGTATACCCACAGTTTTTTTGGAACTGCTTCATATCTATGTTGCATAGAGTCAACGAACTTCTGGGACCTGTCAACTGTTATTCCAGCCCAGGATGCTTTGACTACATCCCACAATTTTTTGGCATTTGTTGGCTTTGCCTCAGAAACTGCATTTTTTATGTCACCCCACAAGTATTCTATCGGATTAAGGTCCGGGGATTGGGCTGGCCACTCCATAACCTCCAATTTGTTGGACTGGAACCAAGATTTTGCTTGTTTACTGGTGTATTGAGGGTTGTTGTCTTGTTGAAACACCCATTTCAAGGGCATATCCTCTTCAGCGTAAGGCAGCATGACCTCTTCAAGTATTTTAATATTTACAAACTGGTCCATGATCCCTGGTATGCGGTAAATAGGTCCAGCACCATAGTAAGAGAGACATGCCCATATCATGATGTTTGCACCACCATGCTTCACTATCTGAAGTGAACTGTCTGCTGCCCTTGGACCCAAAAAGAACAATTTTACTTTCATCAGTCCACAAAATGTTTCTCCATTTCTCTTTAGGCCAGTTGATGAGTTCTTTGCAAATTGTATCCTCTTCAGTACGTCTTTTTTTTAACAGTGGGACATTCGAGGACTTCTTGCTAAGAGATTAGTTTCACACATGCATCTTCTGTCACAGTATTCACAGTTAACTGGAGACTGTCTTTGATCATCCTGGGGCTGATCACTGGTTGTGCCTTTGCCATTCTGGCTATTCTTAGATCCTTGCAAATGGTTGTCTTCTACTTTCTTCCACATCTCTCTGTTTTTGCTTTCCATTTTAAAGCATTGGAGAGCATTTTAGCTGAACAGCTTATCATTGTCTGCACTTCTTTATAAGTTTTACCCTCTCCAATCAACTTTTTAATCAAAGTACACTGTTCTTCTGAACAATGCTTTAAACGAATCATATTTCTCAGACTTTCAAGGAGAAATGCATGTACAACATGTGCTGGCTTCACCCTTAAATAAGGGCCATCTGATTCACACCTGTTTCTTCACAGAATGATTGACCTCACTAATTGACCTCACTAATTGATCTGCTATTATTTTGAACACACACCCCTACAATTAATTATTCAAATACACAGACTCCAAAACATGCAGATCATGAAGGCTGAGTCTGTTGGTTTTCTTAGAATCTACTGCAGCAACTGGTAAATTGTTTGACATGTGGTAATATAATTTATGCCAAAAACAGTGATTAATCTGGTTAGTCGTATTGGACTGCTATTATTTTTGCAATGCTGCTTACAGGATAAATTGCATAATAAATTGTGCAGGGTAAAATTTGTGTCTGAAGTAATATTTTAGCTGAATGGAATTGGACTAAACTGTATTTTTAATACTGGTTTTCCTAAACTGACTTGGTCAAATAACTTCACCCAGTCCACACTTACTTTTACTTTGCATGATAACAACAGCCGTGGCTGTGATTAGTATGTACTCCAGCGGTTCAGTATGCTTTTTAGCACATTTTGGTGAATACATAATGGCCCTCGCATTTGCTTCCCCTCATTATCCTACCACCCACCCCTCTGTTGTAACTTGTGGGGTTGAACACCTGTGAGCAGGGTGCCCGTGACAGGGCATCCACATTGCTTTGTGACTTCCTAGCTCGATGTTCCACTGAAAAACTAAATTTTTTCAAGGACAGAGACCATCTGATGACCCCAGCATTCCCCTCATTGCTTGTCTAGGCATATATAGATAACTGTTGAGTAAACCCGCAGTCATTGGGCTCTGCAGTCAGGGAGAAGTTGGCAGCCACCACATGTCCTGGCCCTTGGCACAGCCAGCACCTGATAGCAGTGGGACTTCTGGTCAGCGAGATCGGTTTAGGGTATACTGGACTCTTCCCCCTCAATTGTGGCATGGTCCAGACTAACCGCAGCAGAGAATCGTATCCCTTTCACATGTTTCTGGGCTCGTAGGGCCCGGCATGATATTTGCAGTGGGGCAGAATCTCGTACAAAGTCGTGTGTGGCCACCTTACCCTAGATCAGGCCACCTGATATAGACTTCATGGGTCCCCTTGTCACGCCAAGCGCTGTATGGCTACTGGCGAAGGTCGCACCAACTGGTCGACTACTACCCTCTCTACCATCTAGGCTGGGCTCAAGGTCTCAGGCTGGAGCCATTTTTTACTGTAACTGTAACAAATCAAACGCCAAGCTGGGCTGGTTTCCACAAATGACCACTGGTACTCAAGGTGTTCCCATACATATGTATTAACTTCCATACGGGCAAGGATCTCACCTTTGAGTTTCCCATAGTTCTGGCCATCCTCCTGGCGGAGGTTAAAGTACCTCCGTTCCTGGCTGGGAGTCTCGCATCAGGAACGGAGTCACCACTTCAGCCCACTGGAAAATTGGCAAGCTCTCCCACTTCGCTGAGCATTCAAACATGGTGAGGAAAGCTTCTATGTCGTCCTCTGGACTCATCTTCCTCAGTGTCGACCTGACGATGTCCCAGGCCTCAAGACGAACCAGGGTTGGCAGTCTCTCGCAGGGCCACAGTCTGTTGCAGAATCAGATTGTTCGTCTGGTTCTACTGGTACAGCTGTTGCTGTTGGTGCTGCTCCTGTTGTTGCCACTTAAACTGCAGCTGCTGCTGCTGGGGGAGGACCAAGTTCTTTAGTAGTTACTACATATTTTCCACGGGCCTGATTTGTAATTTTGCAGCCTTGATTACCGACACGCAGTTTTCTTCGGGGTATGTCTCAATTCACACTGCTCGCATTCTCCACCATATGTAAGGCAGCAGTGTTTCCACCAGAAAATTTAGTGAGACAGTGACCTAGGCAAGTTAAGTAAAATGTCCTTTATTGTCCAAATACTGCACACATGAAATTGCTCACGTCCGATTAGCAGCTGGGAACACTTCAATAAAGCCCAGTGCTGCTAGCACTTGCATCCCCGTAAGGTTCTCGGGTGCCATCATTGATGCCCACGTTGCTGGCTCTGGTCTGTGCTAGCTTCACATATCCAGTCATACATCCACAGTGCCTTCAGTTCTGCTTCATGTGAAATCCAAAACTTAACTGCAGGTTTAAATAAAAAACATGACCATGGGCCATTTGTACGGTCCAGAATGGAGGGAGAGATCCGTCCCACTACCATCCTACAGATCTCTCCAAAAATAAAAGCCCAATACAGGTTTTCCTAAACTGACTTGGTCAAATAACTTGACCCAGTCCACACTTTTATTTTGTATAGTAACTGTGATTACTATGCTCTCCAGCGATTCAATATGCTTTTAAGCACATCCTGGGGGATACATACCAGTCCTCGCATATAATTCCACTCACTGTCTCACAGTAGGCTTGTTGCTCTTTACGCTGTTTAACTGTCAAGTAATATATTGTATCTATATAAAGGTCCTTTATTTCTGGGATCATCTCTGAGCTCTTGGTTTCATGATTGTGGTATTATCTTAGTTATATCTAACATTATTACACTGTGTGACTTTCAGTATTTCTTATGACATGTACAATTATATTGATAATATATGCTAATTAATTTCCTAGTGTTGCTAGTGCCACATTACTATTGTAAACCGATGGCTACAAAATGTGGAGGGGGGGGATGCCTCTTGTATCAGGGAGACTTTTGTTCCCCTTTGTTTGCTACCATATTTTCAGAACTTCCCCCTGATGCTTATCTTTTTAGTTTGGCCTCTTATATTATTATTACAATCTTTTTTTTTTATTTGACAAATCCAGTATTAGGGTATGTGCACACAGCATCGCAGCTGCCACATATTCCCAATTGAAGCCACTTCATGATAACGCCTGCAATTGTTTTCCTAAAGCAGTTTCACTGGCGGTTTTCAATTTGTACTCTGAATATAGAGCATGGCAGCTTCCCAAAAGAAGCCGCCCAAAGATTGAACATGTTACTTTTTCTAACCGCTTCAGGGTTTACGAACCCTGAAACAGTTAAAAGAAGTGAAATAAGGCATAACGTGGCCAGCAATCACAATACATTACTGTGCACAATGCTCATTTTATGGGATGCCTATGTGGCACTTTTTCAAGCGGATTCTGGGCAGAATGTAGCTGAAAAAGACGCTTGTGCAAATAGCCTTAACTGGTTCTTGTCCCATTTGGTTTGTTTTGTGTTTAGTTCATCTCACAGGGGTCTTGTTGTAGTGTGTGTGGAGATTTAGGCTACGTTCACATGTTCAGTATTTTACATCAGTATTGGTAAGCCAAAATCAGGAGTGGGTGAAAAATGCAGAAGTGTTGCGTGTTTCTATCGGGCTACGTTCCCACGATGAGCTTTTATTGCGTTTTTGACACTGCGCATTTTCCCTGCATCTTAAACGCAACATCTTACAGTTCCAGCAAAGTGGATGGGATTTCTAGAAATCACACGCCCACTGTGCTTCTTCTTTACGTTGTGTAAACTGACCTGCGGTCCATTTTTCAAATGCGCAACATGTCAATTTCTCTTGAGGGTACGCTGAGGTTTCTGTGCAGATTTTCCTCATAAACTTAACGCTAGATTCGGAAAATCCGCAAGTAAAAAATGCACATGTGTTTTTAGTGCATTTACAGAGCGGAAACGCATCAAAAACACATGTAATCCGCACCTAAGTATATGAATAATTTAAAGACACAGAGACAGTGTCAAAAGCGCATGTTAAATAACGCACACAAAAAAAATACACGTGGCCTTATTGTTCCGTTCCTGATTTTGGCTTACTGATGTAAAATACTGACTAAATGCTGGACATGGTCTTAAATGTACTGTAGGTTTAATTCTGTAAAAGTTATCTATTAACTATTTTATGTGAACTGACTGTTTTAAAGGTATACAAATTCAATTTTTTCAAATTTTCATCAAATTTCAGATATATTCATAATTAGTCCTAAATTATAATGACCTAAATTTAGTAGAAGGTATAACCCCCTCACAACCTTGGAAATATTGGTACTTCCAAAGTCGTGTCCCTTCCTTTGATACGGGCTCCGATGCTGAGCCCGCATCTTTCCCTGCTCATGCGACATCCACATGCGGCTGTTAATCACTGACAGCAGCATTTAACACACAATGTCTAGAAGTGTGTCACAAGACCCACCCATCAACACTCCTGTCACGTGATCACGGGGCGCCGATGGGTTGTCATGAGAGCCAGGGGTCTGCCGAAGATTCGGCATTCATAAGAGATGGTGATTTCAACTACACTTAGCAGGGCTAAAGCCCTTCTATGTGTAGCACAGGCGATCGGATGATCACAGCTTCAAAGTCTCCTAAGGGGACTATTGAAGCCAGTAAAAAGTAAAAAAAAAAAACTGTTTTAAAAAGTAATAAAAAAATGAAAACCAAAAGTTCAAAACACCCCCTTTTGCTCCATTCAAAATAAAACAAATAAAAAATATAAAGTAAGCTAATCAGATTTGTAAATAGCGTAACGAGAAAAAAGTTGAAAGTCCAGAATTACTTTTTTTTGGGCCGCCACAACATTGCAATAAAATGCTGTAAAGAACGATCAAAACATTGTATCTATCCCAAAATAGTATCAATATAATGTCAGCTCAAGGCACAAATGATAGCCCCTCATATAGCTCCATATCACAAAAAATAAAAATGCTATAGGTCTTGGGAAAATGGCGACAAAAGCAAAATTTTGTCTTAAAAATTTCATATTTTTTTTCACCATTTAAATAAAAAAATGTCATCAATATAGCAGTGCAATGCACAGCCCATAGTCATCCATGTATGTAGTATAATACACAGCCAATAGTCATTCATGGAGTATAATGCTCATCCCATAGTCAACCATGGAGTATAATGCTCATCCCATAGTTATCCATGGAGTATAATGCTCATCCTATAGTCTTCCTTGTTGTATAATGCGAAACCAATAGTAATCCATATAGTATAATGCACAGCCCATTTTCACAGCCCATTTTCATATTTTTTTTTATCAATGTAGTATAATGCGCAACCCATAGTCACCCATACAGTATAATGAACAGCCTATAGTGTTCCATATATTAACCACTTTATGACGTCAGACATAATAGTACGCCTGATATCATAACCCCTGCTCAGCGCGGGCTCCAACACTGAGCCCGCACTTTTCCAGGCACATGTCAGCTGATCTATACAACTGACATGTGCCCACAACAGCCACGGGTGAAATCACGATCCACCCGCAGCTGTTAACCAGTTAAATGCCGCTGTCAATCTCTCCCAATGGTCGGCGCTCATAGCAAGTGAGCAAATCTGCTCATCGCCTATGTGTAGCAGAGGAGATCTGACAAGTGATGATTCTAGTCTCCCCAGAAGACTATTGAAGCATGAACAAAGTGTAAAAAAAAGTTTTTAAAAATATTAAGAAAATATATAAAAGTTGACCCCATGCGACCCCGGTCACGTGCACGCCAACGTCAGCTGCTTACCTCTGATTGGCTGGCAGTGTGTTTTGCTGCGCACGGACCCAATGGGTCTGTTCGCTACACTACACTTCAGTTGAATGTGCGTCCAAGGATGCACATCTAGCTAAAATATTTGCTGATGTTGGCGGGCTCCTCACCAGCTGGGCCCAGGCAATCACAACTGCTACTGCGGTAGTTATTCTCCATGCCGACAGCGAGTTGGCCTCCCCGTTTGTCCAATTACCCCAGCATTTCCTGGGTTCGCCGGATGGTGGCACCAGCCCCGCATACAGTGGTGGCCAAAAGTATTGGCACCCCTGCAATTCTGTCAGATAATACTCAGTTTCTTCCTGAAAATGATTGCAATCACAAATTCTTTGGTATTATTATCTTCATTTAATTTGCTTGCAAGGAAAAAACACAATAGAAAATGAAGCAAAAATCAAATCATTGATCATTTCACACAAAACTCCAAAAATGGGCCAGACAAAAGTATTGGCACCCTCAGCCTAATACTTGGTTGCACAACCTTTAGCCAAAATAACTGCGAACAACCGCTTCCGGTAACCATCAATGAGTTTCTTACAATGCTCTGCTGGAATTGCAGACCATTCTTCTTTGGCAAACTGCTCCAGGTCCCTGATATTTGAAGGGTGCCTTCTCCAAACTGCCATTTTGAGATCTCTCCACAGGTGTTCTATGGGATTCAGGTCTGGACTCATTGCTGGCTACCTTAGAAGTCTCCAGTGCTTTCTCTCAAACCATTTTATAGTGCTTTTGGAAGTGTGTTTTGGGTCATTGTCCTGCTGTAAGACCCATGACCTCTGAGGGAGACCCAGCTTTCTCACACTGGGCCCTACATTATGCTGCAAAATTTGTTGGTAGTCTTCAGACTGCATAATGCCATGCACACGGTCAAGCAGTCCAGTGCCAGAGGCAGCAAAGCAACCCCAAAACATCAGGGAACCTCTGCCATGTTTGACTGTAGAGACCGTGTTCTTTTCTTTGAATGGCTCTTTTTTTTTCCTGTACACTCTATGTTGATGCTTTTTCCCAAAAAGCTCTACTTTTGTCTCATCTGACCAGAGAACATTCTTCCAAAACGTTTTAGGCTTTCTCAGGTAAGTTTTGGCAAACTCCAGCCCGGCTTTTTTATGTCTCGGGGTAAGAAGTGGGGTCTTCCTGGGTATCCTACCATACAGTCCCTTTTCATTCAGACGCCGACGGATAGTACGGGTTGACACTGTTGTACCCTCGGACTGCAGGGCAGCTTGAACTTGTTTGGATGTTAGTCGAGGTTCTTTATCCACCATCCGCACAATCTTGCGTTGAAATCTCTCATCAATTTTTCTTTTCCGTCCACATCTAGGGAGGTTAGCCACAGTCCCATGGGCTTTACACTTCTTGATGACACTGCGCATGGAAGACACAGGAACATTCAGGTCTTTGGAGATGGACTTGTAGCCTTGAGATTGCTCATGCTTCCTCACAATTTGGTTTCTCAAGTCCTCAGACAGTTCTTTGGTCTTCTTTCTTTTCTCCATGCTCAATGTGGTACACACAAGGACACAGGACAGAGGTTGAGTCAACTTTAATCCATGTTAACTGGCTGCAAGTGTGATTTAGTTATTGCCAACACCTGTTAGGTGCCACAGGTAAGTTACAGGTGCTGTTAATTACACGAATTAGAGAAGCATCTCATGATTTTTCAAACAGTGCCAATACTTTTGTCCACCCCCTTTTTTAGGTTTGGTGTGGAATTGTATCCAATTTGGCTTTAGGACAATTCTTTTTGTGTTTTTTTCATTTTAGGCAAATTAAATGAAGATAATAATACCAAAGAATTTGTGATTGCAATCATTTTCAGGAAGAAACGGAGTATTATCTGACAGAATTGCAGGGGTGCCAATACTTTTGGCCACCACTGTATGTGGTATCTGCATACTCCGACTGACTTGGAGAATCATACTGCCTGGTCCGTTTTACTACATACTTTAGTGTACATGGTAAACCCAAAAAACAATTTTGGTATTGCAATTTTTTTGCAACTCAGCACACTTTCATTTTTTTTCTCTGCTTTCCAGTGCATCACATGATAAAATGAATGATGTAATTTAAAAGTACAACTCACCAAACAAAAAACAAGCCATCATACTTCTATTTTGTTGGAATAGAAAGGAGTTATGGCTCTTGGAAAAGGTGGAGGTGAAAACGGAAAATCACCCTGGGATGAAGGGGTTGAAGGGATTGTCCTCTTTCAGCAATCTTTTGCACGCTAGCTTTGCTTGCTCTTACTGGGTTATATACTGAGTCTTCCCCACTACCCCTCTCTCTGTTTAGCTGCAGCATCGGCATAATGTCAACAGCGCTGCACCCAAACAATACTAAACTCCGCAGCTTCTGCCATTTACATTCGCAGACCTGCTGAGCGGAGTGATTAGCTGCAGGGCTGTCGACGTAGCGTCACTGCTGAATCCACACAACAGGGACCAGAGCAACAAAACACAGTATTGGCGGTTTGTTTAACCCCTTTACGACCAATGGCAGACATAGCATGTCATGAGCAGTTTCCACATCGTGACGTGCTATGTCCATTGTGATTTAAAACTGTCAATGCGTGTAAACATGCTGTGACAGTAACATGCTAACAGCTGAGCAGCACGGGAAGAGGTGCGGGGACCTATGCCGGTGGTCCCCATGCTCAGAGCGCTGTGTTTGGTCAGTCAATGTGACTGACCTATCACAATATGATCATGCAGGAAGTATTAAAATATCAGCACCTCCCACATGATCCCCGCAGGAGCTTGACGCAGCTAACAACCGAGCTCCTGCAATGAGAGCCAGGGACGGTGCCAGCACAGACCTAGGCTCATTATCCCTCCAGATGCCACGATTGAGAGCGATCGCAACATTTGAAAGGTTGTGAGAGGGAAGCGGCTCCCTCTCTAAATCCCATTGGCACCCCCGTGACAAAATCAAGGGGAGTCGATGGTTGTCACGGCACCCAGATGTCAAACAATAACCGCCTGGTGTGCCATGTACAGTGGCCTGTTACACCCAGCCATAGACTGGTTATAACAGTGGTTCTGCCTGTGTAATCACACAGGTCTCATACATTGCAATGCATGATGCAAAAACAAAAAAATAAGCACATTTAGTATTGCCACGTCTGGAACGATTTGATCTACAAAACTGTCTCACTAGTTAACCTTTTCAGTGAACACTGTAAAAAAAAAAGTGGCAAAAAACTATGGTTTTTCATCATACCGGTGGAAAAAAAGTGGAATAAAACACAGTCAAAAAGACCAATGTTACTAAAAAGAGTATCGCTGAAAATACAACCTTGCCCTTCAAAAAACAAGCCAACATACAGCCTCATCAGTGAAAAAAATAAAAAAGTTATAGCTCTCAGAATAAAGCGATGCAAAAACAATATTTTTTCTATAAAATAGTTTTTATTGTGAAGAAGTGACAAAACATAAAAAATTATATAAATGTGGTATCGCTGTAATCGTACTGACCCGAAGAGAAGAATAAAGAAATGTTATCACTTTTACCACACTGTGAACGCCATTAAATAAAACCGCCCAAAAAACAATTTCTGAATTACTCTTTTTTGTTAATTCTGCCTCCCAAAAATCATAATAGAAAGCGATCAAAAAATGTTATAAGCTAAAAAATGGTACCAATAAAAACATCAACTTGTCCCGCAAAAATAGAGCCCTCACATGACTCTGTCGGCGTGAAAATGATAGCTCTCAAAATATGGCGATGCAAAAACTTTATTTTGCAAAACGATGCGTCTTTTAGTGTGTGACAGCATGACAGCAGCCAAACATAAAAAAAACTATATACAGTGGCTTTTGGAAGTATTCACCCCCCTTCGTGTTTTGCTACCTAACATGGAATTTCACAGATTTTTTTTTAAGGGTTTGCATAAGTTTATATAAATAACATGCCTACAAATGTGAACATTTGGTTTTCTTTTTATTGTGAAGAAAACAACATATAGGACAAAATACCTGAAAACTTCAGTGTGCATAACTATTCACCCCCCTAAAGTGACTACTTTGTAGAGCCTCCTTTTGCTGCAATTACAGCTGAAAGTCACTTTGGATAAGTCTCTGAGCTTTCTTTATCTTGTCACTGGGAATTTTGCCCATTACTCAAGGCAAAAGTGCTCCAGTTCCTTCAAGTCAGGTGGTTTCCTATGATGAACACTAATCTTCAAGTCTGACTACAGATTCTCAATTGGATTAAGGTCTGAGCTTTCACTAGGCCACTGCAAAACATTTACACATTTCCCCTTAAACCACTTGAGTGTTGCTTTAGCAGTATGCTTTGGGTCGTTGTCTTTTTGGAAGGCTAACCTCCTTCCCAGTCTCAAATCACTGACAGACTGAAACAGGTTTTGCTGAAGAATATTCCTGTATTTAGCGCCATCCACCTTACCCCAGACTCGGACCATTTTCAATGTCTCTGCTGCTGAAAAACATCCCCACAGCATGATGTTGCGACCACTATTCTTCAGTGCGGTGTTCTTGGGTTGATGAGCTGTGTTGGTTTGGTGCCAGACATAGCATTTACCTTGGTGGCCAAAAAGTTCTATTTTGGTCTCATCTGACCACTGCACCTTCTTCCATACATTTGAGGAGTCTCCCACATGATATGCAATTTTTTTTTGTGTGTGAAGAGACAAGACACTGGTACCAGAACAGCATGGAGGTTTGGCAGAGGGGAGGAGTTTGATCAGGTCTCTGGGGACAGCATTGTCAGGAAAATGAGCTGAAGAGAAAAACAGCACGTGTACAAGTTTTGAGGTGATTATGACACTGAAGAGAGAGACGGGAGGAGCAACAGTAGCGTCCGGAGCTCCTGTCAGGAAGAAAGGTGCCACGTATCCGCCCAGGACAGACGTCGACGTTCAAGCCTCGAAGACCCAAGTGATGCCAGTAAAGGTTCCCAGCCGAGAAGTCGACGGTGAAGACTCGAGCGATGCCAGTCAAGATTCTTCATACGGGTGACGTCTGTCAACAGAACGGGAACAGGTTGTGGTAGCACAGTTCTCAGACGTGTGCGGCAGTGACAAGACGTCGCAAAAGCTTCGGAGTTGTCAGATTGGAGATTCATGGTCAGGTCGACGACCAAGAAGGATACACAAAACAGGCCATTACCGCTTACAGGGACATATGGTACCAGTCACAGATAGAGGGAAAGACAGTCATTCGAGGACCAGCAGACGCCAGAGCGGCATTGCAAAAGTGGATAGGAAGTTACGGGGCAAAGGGACAACGAGTTGTGATAGGAACAGAGTATTGCCAAAGCTTTAAAAGACTGCCTCTTGCCCACTATAGTTAATATAGTTCCCCTTTCCTCCAGTAGATCATTTGAAACTACCAACCCCTGAATTCTAGTGTACTCTGATAATTTATTCTGTTATGTGATTGGCTGCTAATTTTACTGTCAAATGTTGTAAAGAAATTGTTACCATATAAAACATTTTACAGTTTATATTAGTTGTTTGACTGCACTATATTTGGCGTATTCGGCAGGATGCAACATTCCAGTGCGGAAATGGCGGGACAGGGTGATGGGGGACATGTCAGGAGAAGTATTGCCCTAGGGGCCCTGCTCAGTAACTTCCCAAAATTCGCGGGGAATAATATAGAGTTGAGGGATTGGGTGGAGAGACTGCAGATGATGATCAGCATGTACCCTATGACTCCAGCCACGCAGGCAGAGCTAGCCCTTATGCACAGTGACACTACTGACCTTGGTAACTTACCCATGCGCTTATTTAAATAAATTCAAGGGGAAAGTGAGGCAATTGCTCTGCGGGAGGTGACGGCCCATATCGCCAAGAAGAGGAATTTCAAGGGCTGGGATCCTTAGACGAAGTACTGTGGGATCAATTTGTTGCCGGACTAAGGGAACCCTACCTGCGACAGGCTCTGAAGGAGCAGTAACTGACTAATCCGGACATGACTTTCTTGGAAACGGGGCTGAGGCACAAGTTCGAGAAAAAGAGGCACCCGCCTTGATGGGTATGGTCTAGAGTCACCAGGTAGCTACCGCCTCGGAGGCTAACAGGGAACCTGACTGGGCACGAGAATTTCGTCAGGATATTAGAAATATTCGAGGAGAGTTACACAATCTCAAAGGAGCCTCTAGTAACTTGCCAAGGGATGGCCCCTCAGATATATAAAAGAAGGACCAAGGAGAGGATGCTATACCCGCACATTCCTTGTCTTAGACCCGTCACCGGAAGGAAGAGCAAAGAGTTGAATGTTGGAACTGTGGTGGCTGAGGACATATATCCTGAGAGTGCCCAAGCCGGAGCCAAGGAAGAAGGGGGCATCCTTTAAACTAAGGAGCCCCACAGTTGAGGAGCACACCGTGGGGTACCATGTCCCAGGAGAAGGGGAGGAAGGCTCCGAAAACATTGTCTCTGAAAGGCCCATGATTTGGGCCGGATTTGATGGGAAACGCATTCAAGGTTTAATGGACATGGGGTGACCACTGTGGCTGAAGAATACTTCCACGCTCACTTCCCTGCAGTCAGCTGGTCCAATAAGGGGATGAATATTAGACTAGTAGCTGCCAACCAGCTCCCCATTCCAGTGGCTGGGGTGATGTGGATGACTGTCTGTATGTGTGGATGAAAATTAGGAAAGAAAAGGATTGTGTTGGTGAAAGGCCGAATAATCCCCGGGCCCATAGTGACATTGAAAATGAATAGCCTAAAGGAAGTAGGGGAGTTCCTGATTGGTGAGTCATAAAGAGGCAACTGGAATCGCGTAACCAGGCGTCACGTTAGACAAAGTGTTTTTCAATAACTCATCCAAGGGAGTCAGGTCCAGAACTTACCAGACACCTCTCAGCTTCTTGGCAAAGTGATTATGCCTCCAGAGGCTGACATGACTCTACCCATTGGACAAACTACACTCACCCTCCCTGTAAGGGCTTGTGTACCTATCGAGGGGGTGAAGTTGCAAATTGAGCCCATAGAAGGTGACAAAACCTGGGCTCTTGGTCACCTGAACTCTCACCCCAGTGCGGCACAGGCATGTGCCAGTATGCTGCGTTAACTTGAGCGAAATAAATTTATAGTTGAACCCTCAGAAAGAAATCGCCCAGGTGAACTTAATGCCAGAGGATCTTCCCAAACTAGACTCTATTGACTTAACACCCCTGGAAGGAGATCCCTATCAGTGTCTCTCACTAAGGGAATAAAAGAAAGGGGAGCATGGGTTGGTTGCTCTCTCCTAGAACAGATGAAGGCTGACCTTACAGAATTTTCCCCAGAGCAAGCAGAACAAATCGAGGGCCTACTGCAGCGTTATCACGGGGTGTTCGCTCGTCGTGAAGACTGTTTCGGGTGCACTGAGGCTATCCAGCATGAGATACCTATGGGGGACACTGCTCTCATTAGAGAGAGATACCGTCAGATTCCGCCACGAATGTATCAATAAGTGAAAGACCTCTTGTCCCATATGTTACGAAATGGAGTAATTTGAGAAAGTCAGAGCCCTTGGGCTGCACCCATTGTACTAGTTCGGAAGAAGAATGGGACGGTTGAACGCTTGTACGATGTGGGATTCCTATCCCCTGACACGGATTGAAGAGTCCCTGTCTGATTTAGGAAAAGGTTTAATATTTCTCCTCCCTCAATCTGGCCAGCGGCTACTGGCAAGTTCCTATGGCCGACGTCACGGGGTTACCATGACAGTTTGGATCCAGAAGACCTCAGAGTCAGATGGCTCCTACTGCTGCTTTGAGAAGAAGCACTTCTCCTTCATTTTAAATGTGTTGCTTTCTTTTGGCAGAACAGGGGTTAAGCGGCCATCTTGGATTTCCCTGTTCACAGCTGAGCTCGGTTAATCACTCACTCTCCCTTTATAATCTGGACTCTGACTCTGTTCTTTGTCAGAGCTAGCATCTTGCTGCATGGCTAGTGGAGAGTGGAGTTTATGAAAAGGAGTTTTGGAGGAACTACTTGTGACTGGTGTTTGGTTCGTATGTGTGGTTATTCCTTTTCCATTTTGGTTCATTCACCCTACCTTCACACCCCGCTGATTCCCTCTGTTATATGTGAGAGAATATTTTGTGTGCCTGGAGTTTTCTGTTTACCCCTTTCTGTGTTGCCCTGTTTGTCTGGTGGGTGTACTTCGGTGCACAGAAGCGCCCCTCTTCCCCAGGTGGGGGAGGAGATCAATCGGAGGGCTAACTCAAGAGTTAGGGAGAGGGTGGATGCCACGGCATTCTCATCTTCAGAGGTATCCTGTGGAATAGGGCAAGCTAGGGCGCCCCCTAGTGTTAGGGTCAGGGTAGGAGCCCCTGAACCCTGTGCACTCGGCAGCTGTGCCGTGACAGCCGATAAGGGTCGGTTGAAGACTACCTTCATCCTCCCCATGGGTCTATATGAGTTCAACCAGATGCCCTTTGGCCTAACTAACACACCTGGAACTTTTCAATGGTTGATGGAGAGATCAATTTAAAAGTGACCTTAATCTATCTGGATGACATTGTATTATTTTTCACCTTCGAGGAACATCTCCGTCGGTTAGAACAAGTGTTAGAGAGGATTCAAAAGCTTGGGCTGAAGATTAATACTTTGAAATTTCACTTGTTCCAGAGGGAGATTGAGTATCTGGGGCACAGTCTTCTGTGCTGGGGTCTACCCCACCCAAGAAAAAGTGTTGGCTGTACAGAACTGGCCCATTCCGACTAATATAAGAGAGCTAAGAGCGTTCCTGGGCCTGGCTGGCTACTATCGAAGATTCATCAAAGATTTTGCCAAAATAGCGACCCCTCACCACAAGCTTCTGAGAGGATCAGCTGGGGAACATAGACAACGGGCAATTCAGTGAGGGCGCCGACAGCAAGAAGCCTTTTGTGCCCTGAATATAGCATTAACCAATGCTCCCATATCGGCCTATGGTGACTTCTCCCAACCCTTCTTACTATACACAATGGAAGTCTGTACTGCTTAGGAGCAGTATTAGTGCAAATTCAAGAAGGCAAAGAACGGGTGACTGTATATGCTAGTTGGTCACTGAGAGAAACTGAAAGGAACCCTGATAACTACAGTTTATTCAAGTTAGAGCTGAAAAGGTTGTTAACGATTTCTCAGGGTCAGAGGTTCAGGTGAGAACCGATAACAATCCCCTTGCTCATCGCAAAAATGCAAAGTTAGGAGCGCTGGAACAAAGGTGGGTTGCCAGAATATCCAAGTACCAGTGCAGAATCGCGTATTGGTCAAAAGCTCAGAATACCCATGCCGATATTTGTCTCAAGTCACTTCAATAAGTCCAAAGGGAGACACAGATGAAGATCTAGAAGGCGACGAGAACACGGATTTCACTCATTTCGCAGCCGACGTGATGGCTGCTCAAGAAAAAGAAGGGGAGCATAAACCAGGGCTGTGGAGTCGGTAAGCCACAGTTGCGACTCCGACTCCTGGATTTTATCAGGTTCCGACTCCGACTCCGGCTCCGACTCCGACTCCTTCATAAATGGCCAATTCATAACAATAAATTTACTGTTGTAAAATATTAACATCGTGCTTAATCTGTTTCTCACCATCATATAAGTAATCAGACCACTTAGAGCAAAAACTATATTTATTAGAATACAATTAGATTATAGCAAATAACTTTTATAAACTTTTCTAAACTCTTGTAAGTAAATATGCAATAAACACTGTTATGCAGTTAATAAGAAGAAATCTATAAATTTGTCCTCAGAAAAAGTATTGCCTCTGTCAGATCCTCCTTCATGGATGACCTCAAATCTGATCTAATTATTTTGAGAGCAGAGAACAACCTCTCTACACTAACTTGGGTTGGTGGCAAAGCAGTAACCACTCGGGCAACGTCTCTGACAAGGTCAGGATACAGAGGAATCGCTTGTTGCACTGTTATTTTTGATGAACGGTCAAATTTCTCAATTTCTTTTAGTGCACGTGAAAAATTCTGCTGAAATGTACTGGCTGTGTTCTTTGATGGGGATGACTCTTCTTCTATGCTGGAACGCTTTGCACGCTCCTTGTGATCCAAATATTTTTCGAAATTAAATTCTTCATCAGTTGATGATGAGGGTGAAGATGTGGCAGGACGACCAAATTCTTCTTGTTCCTCCTGACTGTCCTGCAACCCTTTCATCCTGCTATTTTAAAAAGAGCTTCTTTTCCTTTAGTTAGCTGTTGATCATCTAGAAAAATCCGATGCATTGGGTCTACATAAACAGCTGCCAAAAGAATGTTATTTTGTAATAGTAGCTCCTCTCTCTGTTTCATTGATGTAGCAGTGCCACTTGCAATTAACCCTCCTCTTTGGGACAGGCGAAACATCAGATTCTTCCACTCCTTTAAGAAAATACCTGGAGTTAAGTCCTCTGCTTGTAATTTTTTAGTCACTGTAAATGGGTGCTCTAGCAATTTTTCCAGCTCAGTCACCTGATTCCACTGACTTTCATTTAGCGTCAGTTGAGGGTTAGCCATGTCTACAAGAAAGGTTTTCAGTTCAACCAAGCGCTGAATCATTAAGTAAGTACTGCCCCATCATGTGGCTTAATCAATAATTGCCCCTCTTCCAGCACGTCTCTTCAAAATTGAGTCAACTTTAGGGGTTCTGGCAACAGTAGCCAATTTTCTCACCTTGCCAATCAGTGCAGCAGCATGTCCTTCTTGCAGACTGTCTCTTATAGCCAGCTGTAGCGTATGCACAACACAGCGCATGTGATGAATGAAAGAACGTATTGACACAGTTTCAACAAGATCATCTAAACTATCATGTTGCTGTTCATTTGAAGCAACTTCAGTTTGCTCCTCAGTTACAATACTGTTTTCCTCTATTTCAAACATTTCTGTGTCTGTGGACCCAGAATGTTCTTCTAGCTGCTGGTCACCATCATTACTCTCATTCATTAGCTTAATAGTACTTATCATATTTGAAGCATTGTCAGTTACGACAGAAAGAACTTGCTCATGTTTAAGTTCATAGTCTTGCAGAACCTTTTCCACCAAGACCTGGAGAAACTCACTGGTGTGATGAGCTTTGGTGTCTTTTACTGCCAATGTCTTGGTAACTATTTCATTTTTGTCACAAACAAATCGGACATTGATGGCAAAATAGTTCACTCTGTGACGTGTGCAGGCATCCATTTTAAGAAACAGAAAGGGTCCCTTGAGAGTTTTTTTAAGTTCTTCCTTTTGTTTAAAAGCTTCTTTGATTACTAATTTTCTAATACTCACTCTCTCCAGAGAAACACCAAGCTTGCGGGCCATTTCCCCATTCAGACACATAAAAGCTGGTCATGAAAATAATGAAATAGGCACACTATCCTTTACAACAAACTCTATGATCTGTTTTTTAAATGTATCTACTGTCATTGTCACAGTAACTTTGTCACTGACAAAATATCTTGCAACTGATGGCTGCAAAGTTCTCTGCTCCTTTGTTTGGCTGGAAGAGCTGGGCACTGGTTCATTGGTTTGGATGCAGTCTTTCTCATCCACTGCTTTCAGTACTTTTGGATGAAAGCGCTGTAAATGTCTCTTTAGATTAGAAGCTCTGGTAGGAGCATTTTTATCTTTGCCTGAATATGCACTGATCTTGGCTTCACAGCATTTGTTTTCGTCTGGATCATTTGTCATACACTGACAGACATAATGTTTTCTATCTTGAGTGATGGTGAAATGTTCAAATACAGCTGATTTAATGTGACGCTTCTTTGACATTCTCAGGTTTTTAATTCTGCATTCACAATCCAAACGACAATTGTTTTTCCTAAAAACAATTGTACAAAATTATTGCCAGGTCATACAACTGATATAGTGGTCAGTAATACTGTTATTCCTCATGTACTCACAGTTAACTGATGCAAAGTTTGTTGAAAGGATAATACTTCTTACAGTCTTCCTCTTCTGAGTAGCAGCTGTGAGATGCTTGGAAGACGCACACCTAGTAAACATCTAGTCTAGAGGAGGAGCTTTACTACTAAGAATTTGCAACACATTTTCACTTTCAGTTTCATACACTGTAAGTAGGGGGGTTGGGGCAGCATGAGGTTAACCAAGTATAAGATTAGATAAGGGCAGTGGAGAACAGTGACACACAAGAAGTAAGAAATGTCTCTATCTCCAGCAGAACTGCTTATCACTGTTGTTCATAGTTTGATAGAACATATATATTTGAGTAACATTTATAAAATTCATATGAAAGTTCAATTCTGAAATATTAATACATTTTTTTTAAAGCTGGAGTCAGAGTCGGTACATTTCTACCGACTCCGACTCCAACCAAAACTAACTCCGACTCCACAGCCCTGGCGTAAACCCGCCCAGGTCCTGGGATGCCCAAGGGATGAGTGGATTTATCTCTAGCAGTCCAATCCTGAACTTGCGGAGCTGAGGAAGTGGGTTACCTTTGGGCAGAAACCTGATCGGAAGTTAAGAACGTTTCTATCAGCTAGTATGTTGCAGATCTTAGGCCAATGGGAACGACTTGTCATGAAGAATGGTCTGCTGTGTCGAAGGATTCAGCTGCCTCGGTAGATAGACATCACCTGGCAAGTGGTGATCTCTGAAGAAATGGCGATGAGTCTGGCAAAGGAAACTCATGAACAGGGGCCCCATTTGAGCACTGAAAAGACTTTTCGATGGCTGCAGCGATTAGTGTACTGGCCTCGGCTGCGACAGACAGTGGAAGAAGCCTGTCAAAGGTGCCGTCAGTGTGAGTTAACCAAGTCTCCAGAACAAAGAGCCCCAGTCCAAACTATAAAGACGTCTGCCCCATTGGAAGTATTGATGGTGGATTACTTGATAATCTAAACATCCTACAACGGTTATGAGCATTGTTTGGTAACGACCGACCACTTCGCAAAGTTCGCTGTGGTCACTCGGACTCAAGATCAGACAGCAGAAACAGCGGCCAAAGCAATTTACCGAGATTTCATCCGTGTGTATGGGTGAGAATTCATTCAAATCAAGGAGTCTGCTTCCAAGGGAAAACAATGGAGGAAGTGCACCGTCTCTTTGGTATAGACAAATACCGGACCACACCATACCACCGACAGGGAAATGGAGCTTGCGAATGCTTCAATAGAACTCTGTTACAACTGTGATAAACACTGGAAGATCAGAAAATGACGTGGCCTGACTGTCTCCGAGCTGGTGGGTGTATAACAATCAAGTTCATGCGACCACTGGATACACACCTTACACAATACTGTTTGGGCAAGGTGGTTGAAAAATTACCGAATTAGGACTAGAGATGAATATCCGGGAAGTCACCCAACTACCTGGGTTCAGGGACATCCTCATTGACTTCAAATGATGAGACGCTTGGTGGAAAAGAGACTTAAGGAGATAGTATACCACGTTAAAAGTCCAACACAGGAAGAACCCCTTCGGGCAGGAGAGCAGGTGTTAATACGAGCCAAGCGACCCAAGAATAAGGCTGTGTGCCCACGATGCGTTTTTAAGCGTTTCCGCAGCGGCAAAAACGCTGCAAAAATGCTTAAAAACTGCATGGTAGAAGGCCTGCCATGTTCCCCAATGATAATCCGCATGTGCTGTGCACATGCTGCGGAAATTTCCGCTGCGGATTATCATTGCGGAAAAAAACGCAGCACTACCAATTATTTTGCGGAAGTGCTGCGTTTTCGCCGCCATTGACTTGCATTAGACCGCATGGATTACGCATCACTGTATAAGTAGATGCTCATTCCATGCGTTCTAATGTGCGGATGGTACCCAGGTCTAGAGAAGAGGAGACTCTCCTCCGGACCTGGGTACCATTGAGAACTGTAAAAAAAGAATAAAATAAAAAATAAATACATACTTACCTTCTGGCGGCCCCCGATGCGCTCCTCCTTTCTTGACAGCAATTCGCGATGGAATGAAGGACCTGCGCTGACGTCATAGTCACGTGACAGGTCACGCGACTCTGACGTCGGCAGGTCCTTCAGTGTACCGCTGCCGGCAGCCGGGACGGAGGGAAGCAGGACACTGGGGGCCATCGGAAGTATACATAATTTTTTTATTTTTTGACATTCTCTCGGGTCACAGTATATAAATCCATGCCGTTTGCGTGGATTTATATAGTGTGACCAAGTTGACAAAGCACTTTCCAAGTGATGCTAAAATCGCTTGGAAAGCGCTTGTCAACCCGCATGCGGAAATGCAAGTGAAGAACGCTTCACTTCCACATGTCCCTGGCAGGAAAACGCATGTACAATCCGCATGCGTTTTTTTCTGCCAGGGAGATGCAGAAACTCTCAGGAAAAAATCCTGAGCATTTCTGCATCGTGGGCACATAGCCTAAGTTAGATTACCAGTGGGAAGAAGTGCCCTATCGAATTGTGAGGAGAGTCCACCCAAATAGCCCTATTTGACCGGAAGGTGAAGAGAGTTCCCCCGACGCGAGTGTTGCACAGAAATATGATCTGCCCATGCCTTTCTGAGGCGGAAAAACGGGAAAAGGTGCTCCGCCTGAAGACCCCTCTAGAAACAGTTACTGTTGATGAAGGGTGGATCAATGTACCGACGGAACTACCGGGACCGACGCCCAGTGAACCGACTAGAACCTTCGATCTCTCAGAATAATCTCTATTTCGAGAATCGAGCAGGACAGAACGAGCCAATGCAGGCATTCCTCCTAGTCGGTACGTAAAAGATGACTTAATCTGGACGCAAATCCAACAGAAAGCTCAGGAATGTGTGCAGTTCTTGGCAGAAGTTGGACTACCCTTAAAGAAGCAACACACATTTGTAAACTTCCCTTGCCCAGGGACTGGCGAGATAAAAGAAGGGAGGAGTGTAAGGAGACAAGACACTGTGGAACCAGAACAGCATGGAGGCATGGCAGAGGTGAGGCATTTGATTAGGCTTCTGTGGACAGCGTTGTCAGGGAAATGAGCTGAGGAGAAAAACAGCACATGTGCAAGTTCTGAGGTGATTCTGCCGCCAAAGAGCGAGACAAGAGGAGCAACAACAGCGTCCGGAGCTCCAATCATGATGAAAGGTGCCGTGTATCTGGCCAGCCCAGACGTCGACGGCCAAGCCTTGAAGCCACGAGCGACGTCAGTCAAGGTTCATCACCCAGGTGACGTTGTTCGACAGAACGGGAACAGGTTGCGGCGGTACGGTTCTCAGACGTGTGCGCCAGTGACAGAACATCACAGAAGCTTCGGAGGTGTCAGATCGGAGATTCACGGCTACCAGGAAGTATGCGTGAGATGGGCCGTTTCTGACGGGGATTGTCAGGAATGACATAGACGACACGGGCTAGATCACACAATATCTCACTGCTACCGTCACTCGGTCAGGATTGAGCAGGGATTTGTGCGCACACAATTCCGATTACTCACTACGTTGGTATCAGCAAGGGCACAGTGAGCGTATGGAATACACACCTCCGGATTCCAACGTATGGAATATGCGTATACACACCAGTACAGTCACTGCCAGCTTTACGATAGCCTACTTATGATTACTCTCTGCCACTACCGACCAGCTTTTGAAATATAATACAGGCCTGATCGGACGCCTGCTTTCTGGTAGCGTATTTCTTTGGGGGAGGGAACAATTACAGAACAAAAGAAACAACAATTAAATTTTATATTTAATCTAAAAGGGAGGCAGTGTTTATAAAAAATATACAAAAGGAGACATTTGCAGTACAGAATATACAGTTACACAAATAAAATAAACAGGGATTAAAGAAGACTTACTATAAAGATAGCAGTGATGATTCAGTATAGCTGAAGGGGAGGCATTCCAGTTTGATTTGACCATTACCGAATGTGATCATTTGCTTATAGAATCTATAGTCCCCGGCAATGAATACTGACCCACCTTCGGCTGTGTCTTTTATACCGAAGATGGAGACCTGCCCCCTTGTGGTGACATCATGTGGGCTGGGCTCAAGCCTTCACATTTTTATTACAATCTCTAACTTCTGGGATAACTTATCGCTGGTTGATCGCAGAAGCCCGAAAGTGATACCATATTTTCCATTGCAAATTTACCTTTCTTTTTGTCACGCATGACATAGCTGTGGTCTGTTATCTGGTACTTTTGCTCACTGGAGGGGCATACAGCTATGGAAAATTATACATCTTGTTCCTTAGCTGACCGTGCCACTAAAAATATGGGTTCCATGATTATCGGATGTATAGAATCTCAGATATTCCATATTTTGCACCGGTGACGGCCAGACTGAAGATTTCTGTTGAATTCTTCTGAAGTTCTGGAAATACAACCTCATCACCTAGATGTAGATTTATCGCAGGTCGGTTCCACTGGAAAACACACTCGCATGTTAATTGAATTTGCCACCTCTATTTGTACTGGCATCTGCCTCTTAGCCATTTCTCATGTGTGTGCTAATTTGCATACAGACAGCTCTGTAGAGTGTCAGCTTTTGGTCCTTTGACAAATAGCATAGGCGAGGAGGAATTTCAGGGGAGAGAGAGAAATCCTTAATAATTTATTAATATTTTCTATGACTTCTGCCCCTCTTTGAGGTAGCGTAGGGGCCGATTTACTGATCGCCCTTTAAGCCTACCTCACAGCCCACCCTTCCTGCTGATCCAACAAGCCGTAGACCCAACTTGCCCACCACTCTGACCGACAGGGGATCCTGCTTTCCGATCACCGTGACCAGTTCGGGATACATTTTTCCCACACAACTGTGACAGGCTATGGGTACCTTCCTCCCATACTCCTGACAGACAGTGGGACACACATTTCTTTTACCTTGCCCGGTTGTGGGGCCTACCTATTCACCCCTCATGGTTACCTGGGGAGCCATGCTAGTTATGGGGCAGGTACGACTGGCCATGTCACATTCAGTCGTGACACCGGTCGGCGGCACGGGACCGTTTTCCCTATGATCCCTGTGTTTCTCCCCATCCTTTTTCATTATCCCTGGAGCTGTGCTAGATATGGGGCACCTACCACGTACCAGGTCTGTAGATCTTTTCAAATCCTCACAGAAATGTGTCCAAGTCCCCATCCTTTTCCATTACAGGAAAATGCTACGAACAGGGCATTGTTGGACTCACGGATCTGCAGGATGAATGGCTCCTTCTGAATCCGGGGGGGTCCACACTACCCTGGCTACGGGTATGGCAGGCAATCACAGGTGGGACCCCTGCAGCAGCGCCATCCGGGCCTTGGCTGGCCTCCCCATTATCAGGGCTCTGCTGTCGGACTGGCTCTGTGGCACCTTGCTACAGTTCAGCAATCATTTGGGCCTTGGTTTTGCCCGTGGGGTCAATCTGCCTCAGAGGACAGTGATAGTGGCCTTTGACCTGCTGGTGGTACCAGGGCTCTCCACATGTAGCCATCATTGCCAAATAAAAGGACAGAAAAACTAGAGAAGGAAGGGGATGCAACTTCTACACGTACAGTAATGTCCCAATTAAAAAAAAAATAAAACACTGAGTTTGATTTCTTAAAACTCTGCACAGAATTCTCGCAAGAACCATGCCAGTTTTCAGTGACAGGAGTGATTGCTCAATCCAGCCACTGATGTTCTGTAATATCCCACCACTTGCTACCAATTTGTCAGGAACGACATCGGGGAGATCACACAATATTTCACCGCTACAGTCACTCTGTCATTATTGAGCAGGGATTCGCGTGCACACGATTTTAATTACTCACTATGTAGGTATCGGCAAGCGCACAGTGAACGTATGGCATATACACCTCCGGATTCCAACATATGGAATATGTGTATACACCCCAGTACGGTCACTGCCAACTTCACGATAGCCCACTTATGATTATTCGCTGCCACCACCGACCAGCTTTTGAAATATAATACAGGCCTGATCGGACACCTGCTTTCTGGTAGCGTATGGCTTTGGGGAAAGGGAAGAATTACAGAACAAAAGAAACAGAACTATTAAATTATATATTTAAACCAAAAGGTAGGCAATGTTTTAAAAAATATACAAAAGGTTTTACAAAAGGATACATTTACAGTACAGAATATACAGTTACACAAATAAAATAAACAGTAGTGTTGAGCGATGCTCGACACTGCTCGGTACTCGCCCGAGCATCACGCTACTCGGGATGTTCGGCGAGCACCGAGCATTTCCCGGTTACTCGGGCGGGAGTTCGGGTCTCCGCCCTGCATGTTTGACACTCTTTATAGAGCCAGTGAACATGCAGGGATTGCCAGCCAGTCACTGTAATGCCGCAGCCATGTTGGTTATGGGCATTACATTGATTGGCTGGCCGCACAGCATCACCTTGAGTATTTAAAACCGGGCGCCGCCATCTTGGACACAGACGGCCGGGATCAGACAGTGTAGAGTCACTGCTGCTGATTTAGGGAGAGATATATACTGCAAAATAGTTAGTGTAGGGTCTCTAAAGCCTGCCAAGTCAAAAAAACAGTTCTTCTCAGGACTAATATCTATCCCAGATATCAGGCAGGCAGGCTGTATAGAAGACGCAGTGGCTATACCAGCAAACGCTGCATTACAGTCCTGTGTGCTCCTGCTGCTCAAATTGCTAGACTTAGCTCCAGGTCTCGGGGGCCAGGAAAAATCCTTTTTTTTTAATCTAAATCCTCTTTCTTTTTTTTTCCTCCGTCAGACTGTACAAATACCCGTCTTATTAACCTTTTGGTGCCCCCCACCAAAAAAAAAAAGTGCGTCTGTGAGTGTACAGCCACAAATATATCTATTTTAAAAAATCTGGTATACGCCAGTAAATTACAACTGTGGTTTTGCAGTTCCACGGTTCAAATCTCTATATTATCCAGCTTTTGGTATTTTTTCCGTAAAGAAAAACAGTAATAGTGTCTCCCTGATTTTTCAGACACACATATATCTGTTTGAAAGATTCTGGTGTACCCCACATAACTATAACTGTGGTTTTGCAGTTCCACAATTCAAATCTCTGTATTATCCACTTTTGGGTCTTTTTTACATAAAAAAAAACAGTTTGAGTGTGTCGCTCACTGTACAGCCACAAATATATCTATTTTAAAAAGTCTGGTATACGCCAGTAAATTAGAACTGTGGTTTTGCAGTTCCACGGTTCAAATCTCTGTATTATCCAGCTTTTGGTATTTTTTCCATAAAGAAAAACAGTAATAATGTCTCCGTGATTGTTCAGACACAAATATATCTGTTTGAAAGATTCTGGTGTAGGCCAGAGAAATAGAACTGTGGTTTTCCTCTTCCACAGTTCTAATTTCCTTTTTATTACCCTTTTCCATTGATAGTGCGAGTGTAAGCTATTTTACTTCATTTACAATGGGCAAGGCGCGTGGCTAGGGACGTGGAACTGGACGTTCTGGTGATGGTGCGTGCAGAGGACGGGGCCGTGGCCAAGGTGAAAATGTGCCACAACCAACCGCCACATCTTCTCGTTCCCACTTCTTGACCGAATTACTAGTGAAGCACACAACAACACCAGTATTGCGAACTGATCAGTGTGAACAGGTTATTAATTGGATAGCAGATAATACTTCCAGTTACCTGGGCACCACCACCTCCGGTCTGTCTTCCACACGGTCAAGTTTTAGTAGCCGTGAGTCTCGACCGCATACTCCTCCTCACCCTGATGCTCCTTCCTCCCATCATGCCGAGTGCTCCTTCCTCCCATCATGCCGAGTGTTGTCAGACAACAACTGATCCCACAGTTGGACACTCTGAAGAGCTGTTCACTGGTCCATTTCCATATTGGTTTCACTCGCCTGCTCGTCTTGAAGTGGTGGAAGAGGAGATCCCATGTAGCGATGCCCAAATATTTGAACAGCCATGGCCACAGGAAGGTGACACTGGCAATTTGTCACAAGAGGTGGACGATGATGAAACACAGTTGCCACGAAGTGAGGAAGAAGATCGTGGTGCGGAAGAGGAGGAGGTGGTGGATGATCTAGTAACTGACCCAACATGGCAGGAGGACACGCAGAGCGAGGCCAGCAGCACACAGGGAGAGGGAGGCCAAGTACCCCAACAGGCAGGAAGAAGCAGTGTGGTGGCTGCAGACAGAAGGCAGGCAACCGTTCCCCGTAACACCAACACGAGGGACGTTGCCAGTACAACCGGTAGGTCTTTCAGAGTCTGGAATTTTTTTAAAGACTCTGCTGATTACCCCAAAAAGGCCATTTGTACCACCTTCCATGCCAGCATCAGCAGGGGTGACAAAACTACCAGCTTGACCACCACCAGCATGATCAGGCACATGTCAGCAAAGCACCCGACTTTGTCGGGCGAACCGCAGGGTCCACGATCAGTGTCAGCGGGTGTCACCACTGCTTCTTCCGCTGTTGTGCGTGTAAGAGAACCCCCTGCTGTGCGCGGAAGGCAATCCCCTGTCAATACTGCATGCAAAGATGCCCCCTCCTCTCAGTCTTCACTTGTTATGGTAGTTTCTCAAGAAACAGCATCAACGTCCATGTCCCAACGCAGCGTTTAATTGTCCATATCCCAGACCTTTGCACGAAAGCCCAAATTCGCAGCCAACACCCCACAGGCAACAGTCCTATATTCGCACATTTCCCTACTGCTTGCGTTGGAAAAGCTGCCTTTTAGACTGGTGGAGATGGAATCCTTCCGCAACCTTATGACGGTGGCCATCCCTCGGTACTCGGTCCCCAGCCGACACTATTTTGCCCGGTGTGCCATCCCCGCACTGAACAAGCACGTGTCCCAAAACATCTGCTGTGCCCTCAACAGCGCAGTTTCTGGGAGAGTCCACCTGACAACGGACACGTGGACAAGTGCTTGTGGCCAGGGACGGTACAGCTCCCTGACGGCACACTGGGTAAACATAGTGGAAGCCGGGACCCAGTCGGACCTTGGGACGGAACACATCCTCCCCACACCGAGGATTGCGGGCCCTATGTCAGTCAGAGTTGCCCCCACAGTGTACAGCTCTTGCACATCATCCTCCTCAGCCTCCATCTCAGCTATCACCACATCATTTACAAGCTGGAAGCACTGCAGTACTGCCTCCGCCAAGCAGCAACAGGCTGTGCTGAAACTCATAAGCTTAGGTGATAAACCTCACACTGCTTGTGAGTTGTGGACAGCTGTGAAACAGCAGGCAGATCTGTGGCTGAGACCGCTGAACCTACATCCAGGCATGGTCATGTGTGACAATGGCCGTAACCTGGTGGCAGCTCTGAGGCGAGATCACACACGTACCATGCCTGGCTCGTGTGCTTAACCTCGTGGTTCAGCTGTTTCTTAAATCGTACCCCGAGTTGCCAGATCTGCTCGTCAAAGTACGCCGCCTGTCAGCTCATTTTCACAAGTCGGCTACAGCTTCCGCCGCCCTTGCTGTGTTGCAGCAGCGTTTGCAGCTTCCGGCACACCGACTGGTGTGTGATGTCCCCACACTTTGGAACTCTACCCTCCACATGTTGCAAAGGATTTGTGAGCAGAAGAGAAGCAGTTGTGGAGTACCAGCTGCTACAAGGCCGTCGATATTCAGGTCAGACTCCACACATACGACCTCAGGAGTGGACCTAGATGTCTTACATATGTACCATCTTGACAAACTTTGAGTAGTCCACCAAGATGGTGAGTGGCGATGACGCAATCATTAGTGTCAGCATCCCACTTGTCTGTCTTTTGCAACACTGTCTGCAGAGAATTAAAGAGGAGGCATTGCAGCCAGAGTATGATGAGATGGATCAAGAAGCCGTAGCGGGCGTTTACACACAGCCCAGTCTCATCTCATCCCAACGTGCATTGGGGGAAAATGAGGGAGAGGAGGAAGAGGAAGAACAGGAGCTGGCATCATGCTCTGTAGACGATAGTACCTGTACAACTGTCATACCGTCGGTTCAGCGTGGGTGGCCTGAGGACAGGGGGAGGAGGAGGAGTGCATAGTCAGTCGTCATCTTGATGAGGACACGGAAGTCTTGCCCGTTACCAGTCTGGCACGCATGGCTGACTTTATGTTACGCTGCCTTAACCGTGACCCTTTGCGTTGTCAAAATGTTGGGTGACAGTCATTACTGGTTGGTGACACTTTTAGACCCCCGCTACAAGGAGAACTTTCACTCTCTTATTCCTGAGGTGGAGAGGTCTACAAAAATGGGGCAGTACCAGAAAGCCCTTGCTGCAGAACTGTTAAAAAAAAATTCCCATTTGAACACGCTAGCGGCAGAGATCACAGTTCGTTGCCCAACCAAGGCGTACAGGCGAGAGAGACGCAACTCCAATCCAGCAGAGGCAGGGGAACACTGTCAACGTTCTGGGACAGTTTTCTGAGACTCGCCCAGCTTACAGGCCCTGAGGCGCGGGGTACTCTCACAAGGAGTGGAAAGTTTCAAAATATGGTGAGGGAGTACCTTGCCGACCCTACCAGCGTCCTCCGTGATTCCTCTGTGCCTTTTAATTTTTGGGTATCCAAGCTGGACACTTGGAATGAACTCACTCTGTACGCCTTGGAGGTCCTTACCTGCGCTGCCGCTAGCGTGTTATCGGAGCGTGTTTTTAGTGCCGCTGGGGGAATTATAACTGATAAGCGCACTCGCCTATCAATTGACAATGCTGACAAGCTGACCCTTATCAAAATGAACAAGGGCTGGATTGGGCCAGACTTCTCATCACCACCAAATGACAGCAGAGTAACTTAAAGTCAAATCCACTGTGTTATTTCGGGAGGTGTATTCCCATGCACCGCTTCACACCCACACCTGGGTATACGCTTCCTCATTTCGGCTGTATTTTGCTCTTCTCCTTATCCTCAGCCTCCACCACCACTATACCACCAGGGTGACCTTGGTCCGTGTTGCCAGCATTGCAAGTTCCTCCGTTCTAATTTTTGGCAGCTTTTGCTTGGAAGGTATAGGCAAAGACTATGGGAGACCCACTCCCCAATAATGGGAATAATGTTTTTAAGATGCTGTACTGCATGGCTCTTGTTTGCCAGCATTGCAAGTTCCTCCGTCCTAATTTTTGGCAGCTTTTGCTTGGAAGGCATAGGCAAAGACTATGGGAGACCCACTCCCCAATAATGGGAATAATGTTTTTAAGATGCTGTACTGCATGGCTCTTGTTTGCCAGCATTGCAAGTTCCTCCGTCCTAATTTTTGGCAGCTTTTGCTTGGAAGGTATAGGCAAAGACTATGGGAGACGCACTCCCCAATAATGCAAATAATGTTTTTAAAATGCTGTACTGCATGGCTCTTGTTTGCCAGCATTGCAAGTTCCTCCGTCCTAATTTTTGGCAGCTTTTGCTTGGAAGGCATAGGCAAAGACTATGGGAGACCCACTCCCCAATAATGGGAATAATGTTTTTAAGATGCTGTACTGCATGGCTCTTGTTTGCCAGCATTGCAAGTTCCTCCATCCTAATTTTTGGCAGCTTTTGCTTGGAAGGCATAGGCAAAGACTATGGGAGACCCACTCCCCAATAATGGGAATAATGTTTTTAAGATGCTGTACTGCATGGCTCTTGTAAGGGGCATTAAAACCATCTTGTTAAGCTACTGTGACCTCCTCGTCTCATCCACGGCGCATTGATATTGTCTTTTTATTCCACTGCGACCTCCACCACTCTTCCAAGGGGCATTAAAACCGTCTGGTTAAACCACTCTGAACTCCACAGCTCTTCCAAGGGGCATTGATATTGTCTTTTTAATCAGCTGCGACCTCCACCTCTCTACCAAGGGGCATTAAAACCGTCTGGTTAAACCACTCGGAACTCCACAGCTCTTCCAAGGGGCATTAAAACCGTCATCTTAAACCACTCTCAACTCCACAGCTCTTCCAAGGGGCATTGATATTGTCTTTTTAATCAGCTGCGACGTCCACCATTCTTCCAAGGGGCATTAAAACCGTCTGGTTAAACCACTCAAAACTCCACAGCTCTTCCAAGGGGCATTAAAACCGTCTTGTTAAACCACTTTGAACTCCACAGCTCTTCCAAGGGGCATTGATATTGTCTTTTTAATCAGCTGCGACCTCCACCACTCTTCCAAGGGGCATTAAAACGGTCTGGTTAAACCACTCTGAACTCCACAGCTCTTCCAAGGGGCATTAAAACCGTCTTGTTAAACCACTCTGAACTCCACAGCTCTTCCAAGGAGCATTGATATTGTCTTTTTAATCATCTGCGACCTCCACCACTCTTCCAAGGGTCATTAAAACCGTCTGGTTAAACCACTCGGAACTCCACAGCTCTCCCAAGGGGCATTAAAACCGTGTTGTTAAACCACTCTGAACTCCACAGCTCTTCCAAGGGGCATTGATATTGTCTTTTTAATCAGATGCGACCTCCACCACTCTTCCAAGGGGCATTAAAACCGTCTTGTTAAACCACTCTGAACTCCACAGCTCTTCCAAGGGGCATTGATATGGTCTTTTTAATCATCTGTGACCTCCACCACTCTTCCAAGGGGCATTAAAACCATCTGGTTAAACCACTCAGAACTCCACAGCTCTTCCAAGGGGCATTAAAACCATCTTGTTAAACCACTCTGAGCTCCACAGCTCTTCCAAGGGGCACTGATATTGTCTTTTTAATCAGCTGTGACCTCCACCACTCTACCAACGGGCATTAAAACGGTCTTGTTTAACTACTCTGAACTCCACAGCTCTTCCAATGGGGCATTGAAATGTTGTTTTTAATTACCTCTAACCTCCACGACTTTTCCAACGAGCATTGCATTTCCTCCTAATTTTAGTCAGCTTTTGATTTTCAATGCATAGGCGAAAACTCAAGGAGACCCACTCCCCAATAATAGGTAGAAGGTTTTTAGTACGCTGTAATCTACGTCTCTTTCAAGGGGCATTGCAGTTCCTCATAATTTTTGGAAAGCCTTCCATTCACTGCTTATGCCAACAGTGTACAGGAGACCCAGTTGCTATAAATGGAAAAAACGATTTAGTTAAGGCCCTCTGACCTCAATGTCACTTCCAAGGGTCATTGGAGTGCCTCGAAATTTTTGGTAGGCATTGCACTTACTGTATGCCCTATAACCGTGTAACCGAACCGCTCATTTTGGTACAGAAACATATTCTACAAGACATGTGTGGTTGACTGGCCTGATATTAATGTGAATGGTCCCTGTTCCTCCTGCTCTTTCTCCTTTGCCACCACCTCATCCACCATTCATCACCTGAAGCTTTGTTTTACCGGAGTCATAGAACTGGGATAGTAGCAGGAAAACATCCAGCAATCCTCGGAGGAGGTAAGATATGCGCCAAAACGCTGACCGCCTCAGGCCTAGCCGCTACTACATACATGCGCTTGCATTCCAAGGAACAGAAAGCTAAGGAGATGGATGGCCTCATCATGATCATAAATAATTTACTCGTTGTGTAGGAGGCCGACCACTGCTGCTGTCTACCTTCTGAACTTTGTGTTGAAGCCTGATTGACCCAGGACCCGCAATCCTCTATGTCTGGAGGACGTGTTGCAGTATGGTATTGCAGCCTGGGGGTGGGTGGGTGGCAGGCTGCATACTTGCGCTTGCATTGCAAGGAATGGGGGAGGTACAATTGAACACTGCCCTGGGACAAGGACTTGCACGGGGATAGTTGCAAGTCTGCAGCTTCTGATGCGGCAAGGATCACTTCTGATGGGCACACTTTTAGGCAGTGACCTGGGTGTCAGAGATGCTTCCAGGGGTCTCCCCCATGCTGTTCCCATGTCTTTTCAGCACTGTATGCATGTGTCACACAGCACATGGCCAGATAAGATTGTAAAATGTTAAAATGACATTTTGCGGTGAATGCAATTGTCACGGTTGAAAGCAATACAAAAGGGCAAAAACGCATAAAAAATGCTACTTGTGAACATAGCCCAAGGTGTGGAGGAGTATTTTTGTTTTTGGTTATTTATTTTACCTTATACACAAGTCTTTACCCTGGAAAGGAAGTTCCTTAACAGGAAAACCGTTTCAGTTTCGTTTTTGAACTTTTTATTGTGAGCCCGTAAAAGTGCCTTAATACCTCTGACCACGTTGTTGACAGCAGTGACCTGGGGGTCATAAATGCTTCCTGGGGCTATCCCCATGCTGTCCCCATGTCATTTGAGCACTGTCACTATCGTTTTGGGCACTTTTTAGGCTTTCTACAAACTGCCAGGGGTGCCGCCGCAAAAATGCTCGGGTCTCCCATAGACTAACATTGGGCACCCGAGTATCACAGTGAGCTCGGCCCGAGCATCGAGCACCCGAGCATTTTAGTGCTCGCTCAACACTAATAAACAGGGATTAAAGAAGACTTACTATTAAGATCGCAGGGACGATTCAGTATAGCTGGAGGGGAGGCGCTTTAATTTGATTTGACCGTTATCGAATGGGATCCTTTGCTTATAGAGTCTATACCCTCCGGCAATGAATACTAACCCACCTTCAGCTGTGTCTTTTATGCCGAAGGGGGGGACCTGCCCAAACGCCCCTTGTGCTGACATTATGTGTGCTGGGCTCCAGCCTTCATATTTTTATTAGAATCTCTAACTTCTGGAATAACTTATCACTGGTTGATCGCAGAAGCCTGAAAGTGATACCATATTTTCCATTATGAATTTACCTTTCTTTAGAGACCACGTATGACATAACTGCAGTCTGTTATCTGGTACTTTTGCATTACCACTCACTGGAGGGGCATACAGCTACGGAAAATTATACATTAACGAATGTAATCCCAGATCTTTCAAAACACACATAATAGGGCAGTCAAAGATTCACCCCCAGAGAACCCATAATCTTACTCGATTTATTGCTATGAAAAACAAGAGAAGATGGCAGTTTTATATATAAACAATAAAAAATTATTTTTATTTTAACAATTATTAAAAAATACTCAATACATCCAATATTGTGCAAAAGATAAGAGACATATAAAGTGACATAGTGCATAGCCACAGACTTTCTATGTAAAATGTACCATGAAGTCAAAAAAGATTGCAAATGGTAATCAAAAATAGATGTTTAACCATTTAATAATACCATTATATAAGTACAGACTTTTTTCCTGGCCACTCCTCCATAAAGGCCACCTCTGTTCAGTTTTCGACTTATTGTGGTCATATGGACAGATACTCCAGTCTCTGCTTGGAAACTCTGCAGCTCCTTCAGGGTTACCTTTAGTCTCTGTTCTGCCTTTCTGATTAATGCCCTCCTTGCCATGGCTGAGAGTTTTGGTAGGAGGCCCTCTCTTGGCAAGTTTGTTGTGGTACCATGTTCTTTCCATTTGATGGTAATGGATTTCATGATGCTCGGGGGGATCATCAGTGGGTAGGATATTTTTTTTATAATCCAACTCTGGCTTGAACTTCTTAACAACTTTGTCCCTGACTTGTTTGGAGATCTCCTTGGTCTTCATGGTGTTGTTCGGTTAATGGTGTTTCAGCCTATGTGGCCTTTCAGAAAAGATGTGTATATACTGACAGATCATGTGACACTTAGATTGCATACAGGTGGACTTCCTTTCACTAAGAATGTGATTTATGAAGTTAATTGCTTGCACCAAAAGTTTTAGTAAACAAGAGGGGTTTATTGGGAGAGAAAATAGGAAGTGCAGGCTTCTCAGTGCAGAAGTTGGATTCCAAGGGTGTATACTCAGTATAAATCCACTCACCTATTTGATGTCTTGAGGTACTGCATGTAAATCCAATCAGTGGATTACTACATTCCTCTTTCCATTCAGTTTGCTGCAGAAATCTGGGAGCTAATGAGAGCACTGGACAGTGCTTTCATGGGCGATACCACTTTGTAAATATTTTTCCCATCAATATGCCTTCCTGAAGGATGATGATGGAACTCGATATTCGGATTCAAAGATCATTTTTATTTCAAACTAAAATACAACCGGTTTCGACTTCTTTAACAGAGATCTCCTTGGTCTTCATGGTGTTGTTCGGTTAATGGTGTTTCAGCCTCTGTGGCCTTTCAGAAAAGATGTGTATATTCTGACAGATCATGGAACACTTAAGATTGCATACAGGTGGACTTCCTTTCACTAAGAATGTGATTTATGAAGGTAATTGCTTGCACCAAAATTTTTAGGGGCTTTATAGCAAAAAGGGTGAGTACATATGCACATGCCAATTTTAGTTATTTAATCCCATAAATGTATTTATTTTTTATTTTTCTCACTTAACTTCACCAATTTAGACTATTTAGTGCTGATGCATCGCTCACAAATTGAATTACATAAATATTTAAACACAGATTGTAATGTAACAAAATAGATAAAAAGTCAAGGGGGGGTAAATACTTTTGAAGCCACTGTACATGACAAATCTGAGGGCGATGCACCTGATACTTTAGGTTAGGTAAGTACTGCACTTTAACATGCCATGATTCTTAACACTGTCTTGTAGTGATTAGTTTTAACTTTCCTGACAGTCCCTTTGCAATATGTCGACCACTTGTTCATTCCACTCCTAGAAAATTTGGTGCTTTCTGTAGAAATCACAAAAGTCATATAAAATAATATATGTAGTAGTTTTAATGTGGAGTGCATTCATTTTTGCATGAACTAATTTGAGTACAACTAAAGATTTTGTAATGAAACTTATATTACTAACCTTAGTTTCTTGTTTTCGGTTAAAAAATGTTCTGTGAAACACAGTCTTGTCAACATTTTGGAAATTGCTCTTGTATTCAATATGACATTGATGAAATTCTTACTTTTCAAATGGTGTTTACTCATTTATGGTAAGCACGGAATATACTGTACATGTAAAAATTTATATATATATATATATATATATATATATATATATATATAAACACACTTAAACTCATGAAATAGGCCTGGACAGAAATGATGATACTCTTAACTTAATATTTTGTTGAACAACCTTTTGAGGCAATCACTGCAATCAAACGATTCCGGTAACTGTCAATGACACTTCTGCACCTCTCGGCAGGTATTTTGGCCCATTCCTCATGAGCAAACTGCTCCAGTTGTCTATTTGAAGGTTGCCCTTTCCAGACGGCATGCTTCAGCTCTTTCCAAATATGCTCGATAGGATTTAGGTCAGGAGTCATAGAAGGCCACTTCAGAATAGTCCAATGTTTTCCTCTTAGCCATTCTTGGGTGTTTTTAGCTGAGTGTTCTGGATCATTATCCTGTTGCAAGACCCATGACCTGCGACTGAGACCAAGCTTTCTGACACTGGGCAGCACATATCTCTCTAGAATCCCTTGATAGTCTTGAGATTTCATTGTACCCTGCACAGATTCAAGTCACCTTGTGCCTGATGCAGCAAAGCAGCCCCAGAACATAACAGAGCCTCCACCATGTTTCACAGTAGGGTCAGTGGTCTTTTCTTGATATGCTTCATTTTTTCCTCTGTGAACATAGAGCTGATGTGCCTTACCAAAAACTTCCATTTTTGTTTCATCTGTCCATGGGACATTCTTCCAGAAGCTTTGTGGCTTGTCAACATGTAGTTTGGAAAATTCCAGTCTGGCTTTTTTATGATTGTTTTTTCAACAATGATGTTCAGCTTCGTCGACTCCCATGAAATCCACTTTGGATCAAACAACGACGGATGGTGCGATCTGATGTTCCTTGAGCTTGAAGTTCACCTTTAATTGCTTTAGAAGTTTTCCTGCACTCTTTTGTTACCATTCGTATTATCCGTCTCTTTGATTTGTCATCAATTTTCCTCCTGCGGCCGCGTCCAGGGAGGTTGGCAGTCCCACATATCTTTTTTCTTTTTAATCAGATAAATTTTTATTAAACATAACAAAACTTGAAACAGATATTACATGACAATACTCATTTTACAATATTACAGTAAGTCCCCCCCTTCCCTTACCCCGCCCCCATGGAGACCTTTCAACCTCTTTTTTTATCCCTCCCTTCTTTCCTTTCCTTTTCTTCTCTACTTTACTCCTTCTCTTTCCTCCCCCTACTCCCTTTCCTTCTCTTCCCCTTTTCTTCTTTCCTTCTTCCCTTTCCACTCCGCCATACAGTTTACCAAGAGTTTTACTCTACAGTAGTATATATAGGTGTACTCTAATTAATCCTATCCAACCATGGCTGCCATAATTTATGGAAGTATTCCTGCTTATTCCTCTTGGTGTAAATACTTTTTTCAAGTTGAATTATATAGTTCGTTTGGGCAATGAATTTGAGTCTGGACGGGGGCTCCTCTCTAATCCAATATTTTGCAATCAATTTTCTGGCAATAAACAGTAATCTCGCAATTGCTATTTTGGTCAAGTTGTTTATTTTTATTTCCTCAACGTACCCTAATATACATGTCAGTGGGTCCCTAGGGACGATACACCTATACGCCATTCCAATACGGTTCAACACTACGATCCGAAAGGAGGACAATCTAGGACAATGCCAAAGCATATGCAGTATGTCTGCCTGAGTTTGCGAGCACCTTGGGCAGTCGGAGTTAGACTTCAACCCTGCTTTAAATAACATACCAGGGGTTCTATACATCCTGTGGATCACATACAGCTGTGACATTCTCCCAGGCTCACTCATGGATAACTTGGGTATATATTCTAGAATAGACTCCCACCTATCGTCGTTTATCTCTCCCAAGTCTGTCTCCTACTTCCTTTAGCTTTGATAGGGTGTCCTCCAATAATTCAAGTTATTTCTGTGACCATTGTGGGTGTTTCTTTCATTAAACGAGGGGTACCAACAATTTTGACCACGTTTGTATATACAGTTGGCACGGAAAATATTCAGACCCCTTTACATTTTTCACACTTTGCTTCATTGCAGCCATTTGGTAAATTCTAAAAAGTTCATTTTTTTTCTCATTAAAGTACACTCTGCATTCCATCTTGACTTAAAAAAACAGAAATGTAGAAATGTTTGCAAATTTATTAAAAAAGAAAAACTGAAATATCACATGGTCATAAGTATTCAGACCCTTTGCTCAGACACTCCTATTTAAGTCACATGCTGTCCATTTCCTTGTGATCCTCCTTGAGATGGTTCTACTCCTTCACTGGAGTCCAGCTGTGTTTAATTAAACTGATATGACTTGATTTGGAAAGGCACACACCTGTCTATATAAAACCTCACAGCTCACAGTGCATGTCAGATCAAATGAGAATCATGAGCTCAAAGGAACTGCCCAAGGAGCTCAAAGACAGAATTGTGGCAAGGCACAGATCTGGCCAAGGTTACAAAAGAATTTCTGCATTACTCAAGGTTCCCAAGAGCACAGTGGCTTCCATAATCCTTAAATGGAAGAAGTTTGGGACCACCAGAAGTCTTCCTAGACCTGGCCGTCCAGCCAAACTGAGCAATCATGGGAGAAGAGCCTTTGTGAAAGAGGTAAAGAAGAACCCCAAGATCACTGTGGCTGAGCTTCAGAGATGCTGTAGGGAGATGGGCGAAAGATCCACAAAGTCAACTATCACTGCAGCCCTCCACCAGTCGGGCCTTTATGGCAGAGCCTCTCCTCAGTGCAAGACATATGAAATCCCGCATACAGTTTGCTCAAAAATACATGAAGGACTCCCAGACTATGAGAAGTAAGATTCTCTGGTCTGATGAGACGAAGCTAGAACTTTTTGGTGATAATTCTAAGCGGTATGTGTGGAGAAAACCAGGCACTGCTCATCACCTGCCCAATACAATCCCAATAGTGAAACATGGTGGTGGAAGCATCATGCTATGGGGGTGTTTTTCAGCTGCAGAGACAGGACGACTGCTTGCAATTGAAGGAAACATGAATGCGGCCAAGTCCAGATATATCCTGGATGAAAACCTCTTCCAGAGTGCTCTGGACCTCAGACTTTGCCGAAGGTTCACATTCCAACAAGAAAATGACCCTAATCACACAGCTAAAATAACAAAGGAGTGGCTTCAGAACAACTCTGTAACCATTCTTGACTGGTCCAGCCAGAGCCCTGACCTAAACCCAATTGAGCATCTCTGGAGAGACCTGAAAATGGCTGTCCACCAAAGTTCACCATCCAACCTGACGGAACTGGAGAGGATCTGCAAGGAAGAATGGCAGAAGATCCCCAAATACAGGTGTGAAAAACTTGTTGCATCATTGCCAAAAAGGCATTTTGGCTTTACTAGCTCAAAAGGGTGCTTCTACTCAATACTGAGCAAAGGGTCTGAATAATTATGACCATGTGATATTTCAGATATTTCAGAAATTTCTACATTTCTGGTTTATATTCAGTCAAGATGGGGTGCTGAGTGTACTTTAATGAGAAAAAAATGAACTTTTTAGAATTTACCAAATGGCTGCAATGAAACAAAGAGTGAAAAATGTAAAGGGGTCTGAATACTTTCCGTAGCCACTGTGTATGTATGTATAGATCATTACTACAATAAGAATATATATATATATATATATATTCTTATCGTAATAATGATCTAGAAGTTGACTTTTACAATTTAAGTCCTGGTTTGAAATCTCTTGATTAATTGGAAATTTCAAATTCCTTCTCTTTTATGAAAATGTTATTTCCAGTCCTCTCCTTTATTACACATGTTCAAAGGGTTGTTAGGATGATACATAAAAAATGTAAAGCAATACCTCACCCCCACCCCACTGTGTTGGCGTACATCAGGCACATGCCTGAGTTTGGAATGTCATTGCTGATTATAGACAGGTAGAGAGAGCATCATTTCAGAAGGAATGGGCTTGTGTAAAGTGCTGGATCCTTTTTTACCATGTTCCATTGAGTTTACCTGTCGTTGATGTTCACCAAGCTGTCTATTTAACCTCTTAGCGTCATTAGCAATTGGTGAGAAAAGCTTTTTAGACTGACTTAATTCTCTTAATATTATATTTTTTTATCTGTGTAAATTACCAGACGTGACTTGATTGCAAGAGCCAAGAGTATTTATTGATTGAAACATCTTTCTTTTTCTGTCAACAGGTCCTGTAAAAAACATTTTTTTTTTCAAGAGTGTGCATGATTTTTAATTCAAGACTGGTCATCAGGCTGCCCTACTGCCCTACTGTAAGTGGGAAAATAGAATACGTGTATATTCTATTTTATATATATGTGTGTGAGTGTGTGTAATATATATAATATGTCTTATATAATGTCTGTAGCAGTAGTGTGTGTCTGTGTGTGTGTGTATATATATATATATTTTCACTGATTCACTCATAAAGAAAATCTCGATTGGCTCTTATTTTCACTGTTCCCTGCAACCTTCCTGATTGGCAGGTCTCTCCTGTGTGTACATAGGAAGAGTCCTCTCAATTCCTTGGAGCATCATTGTGATAAGTCGGCGGGGAGAGTCACCAAAGTTCCATAGATAAACACGTGGTTTTTATCGTGCTGCCAGGCTCTGATTCATGCTGCCCATGATTTAGACAGCACAAATTAGTTAACAGGTTCCCTTTAATGATTCCCATGCAGTCTACATACTTTATACAGCAACTAGTATGTTCATCCACTGTTATTTAATGAGTTGTTGTGAGTTCTTACATCTGCTTGTGTCAAGAAATCCATTGCCGAAACTTTTATCTGCCGATTAGTTATATACTACCTGATTGTGGCAACTAAATTAAATTGCCTGTACACCATTTGACCGTGGGAACTGGGTGCAGTTTGAACAACTGTTACAACTTGACTGTGAAAAATTAAGAATCTGATTCTTAATAAAGTGTATGATATTTCCTTCACTCACACATGGCCCTGCATGGTTTATAGAAAATAAAGTAAGAGACTAGTTGAGAAAGTGTTTTACAAAAATAAAAAGCCACGAGGGAGTAGAGAGAGACTTTGAAAGTTGCAAGACAAAGTGCTGCATTACCGTAGAATCTCCTCTCCATTGGCATCACTGTTAAGGGCTGGGAGGCATATAAATCACTGGGGAGGGCTGGGAAGCATATACATCACTGGGGGCAAATACATCACTGGGGGGAGGGGGCCTGGAGAGCATAGACATCATTAGGGAGGGCTGGTGTGCATATACATATACCCCAGTGATTCATATGACTCCCAGCCCCCCCCTCATTGATGTCTCTGCCCCCCAATGAGGTCTAGGCCCCCAGCACCCACCAGTGATGGCTATGCCCCTCAGTGATGTCTATGCCTCCACATTCATGTATATGCCTGCACTCACAGAAATCGTGGTTCGCGCCTGTGCTCAATGCTTTATCCTACTGTGGTCACAGCTGAACGCATAAGTGCACATGCGACCGCAGTAGGGCAAAGCATACTGCGCAGGCGCGAACCGCGATTTCTATTTGCAGGCGCAAGATTTCTTCCAGCAGTATGGATGACGTGAGGCGTCGTCCACATCGATTAAAGAAGGAGGATGGCGAGCAGCAGCCGGGAGGAGGGATGGAGAGGCCCAAAAAATCGCCCATCGGACCCGACCAAAAGGATTACCATGCAGCGCAGTAGAATTTAAAAAGGGTTTTGGCGGGTCTACAGGGGGAGTCAGCGGCTTGTATAAGCATTTATGAAGTGCTGCATAAAGGGATAGTTTAAGATTCATATAGGACAAAACTAGTGACAGGTTCCCTTTAACTTCATAAGTCACATGCTTAGTGAAAGGAAGTGAGCAATCTAAGGCTGCTTGCCCACTATGCGTTTTTCAAGCGTTTATGCTGTGGAATTTACGTAGCTTAAACGCTTGGTAATCCGCCCCCCATGGTCCCCAATGACAAGCCGCAATGTCAATGCCCATGCTGCGGATTTTTACGCAGCGTTTGTGCTGCGCTCAAAAGTCCGCAGCATGTCCATTAATTTTGCGGACACGCAGCGTAATCACCGACATTGACTTGCATTGGACCGCGTGACATCCGCATCACTGCATCTGCACAAGCGGATATCACGCGGTTCAATGTGCGGATGGTACCAAGGTCTGGAGGAGAGGAGATTCTGCTCCAGACCTGGGTACCATTGTACCTGTAAAAAAAAGAATAAAATAAAAAATACATATTCTATTTACCTTCTGACGGCCCCTGCAGTGCTTGTCCTCCTTTGCCGGCAGCTCGCGATGGACTGAAGGACCTACGCTGACGTCATAGTCATGTGACGGCAGGTCCTAGTGCAGTGTACCGCGATCTGCCCGCAACCAAGACTTAGCGAAGCAAGACTGCGGGGGCCATCAGAAGTTAAGTATAGATTTATTTTTTAACATTCTTACGGTCACACTATATAAATCCATGCCGTTTGCATGGATTTATATAGTGTGACCAAGTTGACAAGCACTTTCCAAGTGATGCTAAAAACGCTTGGAAAGCGCTTGTCAACCCGCATTTAGAAATGCATGTGAAAACGCTTCACATCCGCATGTCCCTGGCAGGAAAAATCCTGAGCATTTCTGCATCGTGGGCACATAGCCTAAGGGTCACATGATCTGTCAGTATATATGCACACCTTTTCTGAAAGGCCACAGAAGCTGCAACACCATTAAGCAAAAGGCACCACTAACCAAACAACACCATGAAAAACTCCTAATAGATATCCAAGTAAGTCAGGGACAAAGTTGTTGAGAAGTACATGTCATGGTTGGGTTATAAAAAAAAAAAAAATATGTCACTATCTCTGATGACCCCGGAGCACCATCAAATCCATTACCATCAAGTGGAAAGAAATTTGTATCAGAACAAACCTGCCAAGAGAGGTCTGCCTGACAAAACTCTCAGCCTGGACGGAGAGGGCATTAATCAGAGAGGCAGCACAGAGGGCAAAGGCAATCCTGAAGGAGCTGCAGAGTTCCCAAACAGAGAATGGAGTATCTGGCCATATGAAAGGAGGTAGAAAAAAGAAGTCAGCTCATCCTCTATTAGACCATATGCACGGATCCACTGAGTCACGTAGAGGAATGATCAGCAGGAAAGGGATATCCAGCAAAACGATCTCCAATAAAAACCATATTTATTAATTCATTTAAAATATTCCATATCGCCAAGATGCAGTTTTAGGTCGCAGCCATCTCAAGCATGGGAGAACAGTTCAGTAGCAGACGCGTTTTGGATATTAATCCTTAGTCATTGCAATAAATATGGTTTTTTTATTGGAGATCATTTTGCTGAATATCCCTTTCCTATCTGGCCATATGACCACAATGAGCCTTGCATTTATGGAACAATGGGCAGACTCATTTTAAGCTTTCCAAAAGACGTGGTAGATTCCCCAAATGTATACAAGGAGGTATTTTGGTCAGAGGAGGCCAAAATTGAACTTTGTAGCCAACAAGGTAAACGCTAGGTCTGGTGCCAAACTAACACAGCTCATCACCCCAAGAACATCACCCCCACAGTGAAACATGCTGGTGGCAGCAGCATGATGTGGGGATGTTTTTCAGCAGCAGGGAGAGGGAAAATGGTCCGAGTCAAGGGGAAGATGGATGGTGCAAAATACATAGATATTCTTAAGCAAAACCTGTTTGTATGTCACTGATTTGAGACTGGGACGGAGGTTCCCCTTCGAACAAGGCAATGACCCAAAGCATACTTCTAAAGCAACATTTGAGTGGTTTAAGGGAAAATGTGTAAATGTTTTTGATCTTAATCCAATTGAGAATCTGTAGTCTACCTTGAAGATTGCTGTTCACAAGGAAAATCTATCTAACTTGAAGGATCTGAAGTAGTTATGCTTGAGGAATGGGCAAAAATTCTAGTGGCAAGATGTGGAAAGCTCATAGGCACTTATCCAAAGTGGCATGCAGCTGTAATTGCTGCAAAATGTAGCTTTACAAAGTACTGACTTTAGGGGGGTGAATAGTTATGCATACTGAAGTTTTTCAAAAAGTTTGTCCTATTTGTTGTTTGCTTCACAATAAAAAGAAAAATAAATGTTCACAGTTGTAAGCATGTTCTTTACATGAACTGATGCAAACCCTCAAAAAACAGAGAAATTCCATGCTGTGAGGTAGCAAAGCACGAAAAATGCAAAGGGGGTTGAATACATTTGCAATCCACTGTACATCACTGAGGAGGGCTGGTGGCATATACATCACTGGAATGAGCTGGTGGGCATAGACATCACTGGGTAAAGATGGGAGGCATATATATCACTTGGGAGGGCTAGGGGTCATAGACCATCACTAGGAGGGTTGGGGGACATATACATCACTAAGTAAAGCTTAGGGGCATAGACATCACTGGGGAAGGTTGGGAGGCATATACAGTGGCTTGCAAAAGTACCCTCTTGGCATTTTCCGTGTGTTTTGCTACTTCACAAACTTGAATTTCACAGTTTATCTTTATTGAGGGCTTGCATCAGTTCATTTAAGGAATATGTCTACAACTGAACATTTGATTTTTGTTTTGTCAAGCAAACAACAAATAGGACAAAGTAACTAAAAATTTTAATATGCATAACTATTCACTTCCCTAAAGAAAGTACTTTGTAGAGCCTCCTTTTGTGGCAATCACAGCTGCAAATCGCTTTGGATAAGACTATATGAGCTTTCCACAACTGGCCACTTGGATTTTTGCACATTCCTCAAGGAAAAACTGCTTTAGCTCCTTCAAGTTAGATAGATAGTTTCCTCTGGTGAACAGGAATCTTCAAGTCCGACTACAGATTCTCAATTGAATTAAGGTGTGGGCTTTGAATAGGCCACCCCAAAACACATACACATTTTCCCTTAATCCACTCAAGTGTTACTTGAGCAGTAAGCTTTGGACCATTGCCTTGTCATTGTCTGTGAACCTCAAATCACTGACAGAATTAAACAGTTTTTGCTCAAGAATATTTCACACCATCCATCTTCTCAACTCGGACCATTTGCCCTTTCTCTGCTGCGTAAAAACATCCCCACAGCATAATGCTGCCACCACCATGCTTCACCGTGGGGATGGTGTTCTAGGGGTGATGAGCTGTGTTGGTTTGGCCCTAGACATAGCATTTACATTGTGGGCCAAAAAGTTCAGTTTTGGTCTCATCTAAACCAGCACCTTCCTCCATACATTTGAGGATTCTTCCACATGTCTTTTGTCAAACTCAAAATGAGCCTTACAGTTTTTGTTTGCAAGTAAATGCTTTTTTTTTCTGGCCACTTTTCCATAATCGCCACGTCTATGGAGCTTACAGTGTGAAGATCTGAAGTTGTGGATTGTAAATAATCACCTAGGCAGGTTAACAATGCAACATTATTTTATTCCTTACATCAAGGTTTTACAACTCCTCCAGGTAAATGGCCAAAATACAAATGTCTCTGTCAACAAGATCCCCTCACTGGGACGGTAATTCCATTGCCTTTGTTCCAGGCGATACTCACTTTCTCCCAACTTTTGGTTGTCCCAGAGATTTCGTATTCCCAGCCAGTATGGTCTGTATTCACATTCCACGATCCTCTAGAAGACCGATAAAACGATGGAAGCACAGGTATCCAGTGGCAACAGTCCTTTAAAAGAGTTTAAATCCAAATGACAGATCCCACAACTGTAACATGTTTATGCAGTCCAGTAGGTAACTGATCTCCAAAACTCCATAGACCTTCAATACAGGATCTTAGCCTAGATCCGCTCCCTTCGATGTCATTCTACCAACTCTCTGACTAAAACATGTGGCTTCTCTTTTTTACCTCCCTGGGATCAGCCCCCTGAATGGGCAGAAGTGTTCCACCTCTTCCCTTCAGACATTTGCTTTTTAGCTGCAAGAATGAAAAATCTTCCAGAAGCCCATCACTGGTGACTACATGTGAGACCCCCTGCGATGACTGCTCCTCTGAGACTACTATCCCCATGCACACAATGGGCCTAGTGGCTGAGAGAACAATGGCTTAAAGAAGATGTCCAGTACTTTATCCCCCCCCCAATGTATCCCCCCAGGCCACCTAAGACTTGTTGTAAGTACCTTCTGTTGCTGATAATGCCTGTGAGCGGCGCTATCGGCCGCTCACAGGCATCACTTGACCCCGCTCTGACGTCACAACAAGTGAGGCAAAACTCAGCCTCAAGACCCCCGGCTGCTGCCAGCACTTGTCGCGATATCAGCAGATGGGTCACGTGAAGCCTGTGAGCGGCCAGTGATAGTGTCGCTCACAGGCATTATCAGCAACAGAAGGTATTTACAATAAGTCTTAGGGGCGCCGGGGGGATACATGGTGGGAGCGATATAAAGTAGTGGACAACCCCTTTAAGGTCCCCTGAGATACTAACGAGATTAAAGGAATGTTGGACACTTTATAAGTGAAATTAGTGCGCATAAACTGACGAGCAAGCAGAACATTAATAGAACACAGCCAGGAAATCTCTAATAAAAGACAATAATAAGATCGACATAACCGGTGCTCCGTGCTGGAAAAAGTCTACGTCTCAGAGCCGTGGACATTGCTCCATGTGCATTGGTTTAATAGTCTTTAGAACAAGGCTAGCTCCTCACATACAGCTTATAGTGGTCGTATGGGCAGATACTCTGCTTGGGAACTCAGCAGCTCCTTCAGAGTTACTTTTGGTCTCTGTGCTGCCTCTCTGATTAATGCCCTCCTTGCCCGGATTGAGAGTTTTGCTGGGCGGCCCCCTCTTGGCAGGATCTTGTATCATGCGCTTTGAAGATACTATATTTGATAGTGCTCCAGAGGTCATCAGAGATTGGGATATTTCTTTTATAACTCAACCCTGACTTGTACTTCTCAACAACTTTGCCTCTGTGTGAGCTCCATAGTCTTCATAGTGTTGTTTGGTTAGTGATGCTTCTTGCTTGATGTTGTTGGAGCCTCTGTGGCCTTTCAGAAAAGGTGTGTATATACTGACAGACAATATGACACTTAGATTGCACACAGGTGGACTTCCTTTCACTTAGCATGTGACTTAAGAAGATAATTGCCTGCACCCCAAATTTTTAGGAAAAATATATAGAAAAAGTCAGCTCACCCATCTCAGAAGTTCCACGCCCATAAAAAAGCAGTGTCACAGGGAGAAATACCAGTAGAAAGAAGTAATTCCTGCTTCTTAAAAACACTTTTAATGAAAATGCATTGAAAACGTGTTGTTCGGCGTATTAAGTCATATACTGACTAAATACGTGATCAAGCATCACCAATCCTGAACAGGATTTTTTTTTTAAAAGAAACACTTGTGTTAGCAATAAAAACAATGGTGAAGCAAAATACAATAAAAGAAAAAAAAAATATTCGTAATGCTAGATAAGATCATGTCTCAAGTTCATACCCAGAGGAAACCTAGTATTTAGTTCATAGATCCACCAGGATTCTCTGTGTAATAATTTCCTATGGTGATTCTGGCCCCTAAGAGACTTTTTAAGAAATACTATCCCTGTAACCACACAAGAGGAAATAATCCCATTATGTTCGGTGGAAAAATGATTAGTTGCCGCAGAACATTTAGCATCTAATTCTAACTTTCAAGGAGTTGGAGGTACAACCCGCATATTGGCAATCACATGTCTTAAACATGATCAAATATTCCGTCATGATGTTCGATACTCCCCAGACCGGTGTATCTAATCCCATCATCATGTGTGATGCTCCTTAGACCGGTGTATCTAATCTCATCATGTGTGATACTCCCCAGACTGATGTATTACGCCTTAAACTGGTGTATCTAATCCCATCATCATGTGCAATACTCCACAGACTGGTGTATCTAATCCCATAATCATGTGCGATACTCCCCAGACCGGTGTATCTAATCCCATCATCATGTGTGATACACCTTAGGCTGGTGTATCGAATCTCGTCAAGTGTGATACTCCCAAGACTGGTATATTACGCCTTAGACCGGTGTATCTAATCCCGTCATGTGCAATACTCCCCAGACTGGTGTATCTAATCCCATCATCATGTGCGAAACTCCTTATACCAGTGTAAATAATCCCGTCATGTGTCATACTGCACAGAATGGTGTATTACGCTTTAGACTGGTGTATCCAATCCTGTCATCATGTGCGATACACCTTAAAACGGTGTATCTAATTCCGTGATCATGTGCGATGCTCCTTATACCGGTGTATCTAATCCCGTCATATGCGATACCCCCCAGACTGGTGTATTACGCCTTTCACTGGTGTATCTAATCCCGTCGTCATGTGCAATACTCCTTAGACCGGTGTACTTAATCCCGTCATGTGCGATACTCCCCAGACTGGTGTATCTTATTCCATCGTCATGTCCGATACTCCCAAGACTGATGTATCTAATTCCGTCATCATATGCGATACTCCTTAGAATGGTGTATCTAATCCCATCATGTGAGATACTCCTTAGACTGGTGTATCTAATCCTGTCACGTGCGCTACTCCCCAGACCAGTGTATCTAATCTTGTCATCCTGTGCGATACTCCTTAGACCGGTTTATCTAATCCCATCATGTGTGATACTCCCCAGACTGGTGTATTACGCCTTAAACCGGTGTATGAAATCCCATCATGTGCAATACTCCCCAGACTGATGTACCTAATCCCGTAATCATGTGCGATACTCCCCAGACCGGTGTATCTAATCCTATCATGTGCGATACTCCTTAGGCCGGTGTATCTAATCTTGTCAAATGTGATACTCCCAAAACTGGTGTATTACACCTTAGACTGGGGTATCTAATCCCATTATCATGTGCGATACTCCTTAGACTGGTGTATCTATTCCCATTATGTGTGCTACTCCTCATACTGGTGTATCTAATCCTATCATCTTCTGCGATACTCCCCAGACTGATGTATCTAATTCCGTCATCATGTGCAATACTCCCCAGACTGGTGTATTACACCCCAGACCAGTGTATCTAATCTTGTCATCATCTGCGATATTCCTTAGACCATTGTATCTAATCCAATCGTGCTATACTTTCCAGACTGGTGTATTACTCCTTAGACCAGTGTATTTATTCCCATCATCATGTGCGATATTCCCCAGACCGGTGTATCAAATCCAGTCATCATGTGCGATACTCCTTATACTGGTGTATCTAATTCCGTTATATTTGATACTCCCCAGACTGGTGTGTTACGCCTTTCACTGATGTATCTAATCCGGTCATCATGTGCGATACTCCTTAGACTGGTGTATCTAATCCCATCATGTGTGACACTCCTTAGACCGGTGTATCTAATCTCGTCAAGTGTGATACTCCCAAGACTGGTGTATTACGCCTTAGACCGGTGTATCTAATCCCTTCATCATGTGCAATTCTCCCCAGACAGGTGTATCTAATCCCGTCATCCTGTGTGATACTCCCCATACTGGTGTATTTAATCTCAACATCATTTGCGATACACCCTAGACCGATGTATCTAATCCCGTCATCATGTGCAATACTCCCCAGACTGGTGTATCTAATTGTTATCATGTGTGATACTCCCCAGACTGGTGTATCTAATCCCATTATCATGTACGATACTCCCCAGACCGATGTATCTAATCCTGTCATCATGTGCGATACTCCTTAGACTGGTGTATCTAATCCCATCATCTTGTGCGATACTCCCCAGACCGATGTATCTAATTCCGTCATCATGTGCGATACTCCCCAGACGGGTGTATCAAATCCCGTCATTATGTGCGATACTCCTTAGACCGTTGTATCTAATCCAATCGTGCTATACTTCCCAGACTGGTGTATTACTCCTTTGACCAGTGTATTTATTTCCATCATCATGTGCGATACTCCCCAGACGGGTGTATCAAATCCCGTCATTATGTGCGATACTCCTTAGACCGGTGTATCTAATCCCGTCATATGCGATACCCCCCAGACTGGTGTATTACGCCTTTCACTGGTGTATCTAATTCCGTCATCATATGAGATACTGCTTAGACTGGTGTATCTAATCCCATCATCATGTGCGATACTCCCCAGACTGGTGTATGTAATCCCGTCATCATGTGCGATACTCCCCAGACGGGTGTATCAAATCCGGCCATCATGTGCGATACTCCTTATACTGGTGTATCTAATTCCATCATATGCGATACTCCCCAGACTGGTGTGTTACTCCTTTCACTGGTGTATCTAATCCGGTCATCATGTGCGATACTCCTTAGACTGGTGTATCTAATCCCATCATGTGTGACACTCCTTAGACCGGTGTATCTAATCTCGTCAAGTGTGATACTCCCAAGACTGGTGTATTACGCCTTAGACCGGTGTATCTAATAATGTCATCATGTACGATACTCCTTAGACTGGTGTATCTAATCCCATCATGTGCGATACTCCCCATACTGGTGTATCTAATCCCATCATGTGCGATACTCCCCAGACTAGTGTATTTAATCCCATCATCATTTGCGATACACCCTAGACTGATGTATCTAAACCTGTCATGTGCCATACTCCCCAGACTGGTGTATCTAATTCAGTTATCATGTGCAATATTCCCCAGACTAGTGTATCTAATCCCATCATGTGCGATACTCCCCAGACTGGTGTATCTAATCCCATCATCTTGTGCGATACTCCCCAGACCAATGTATCTAATTCCGTCATCATGTGCGATACTCCCCAGACCGGTGTATCAAATCCCATCATCATGTGTGATACTCCTTATACTTGTGTATCTAATTCCGTCATATGCAATACTCCCCAGACTGGTGTGTTACGCCTTTCACTGGTGTATCTAATCCCGTCATCATGTGCGATACTCCTTAGACTGGTGTATCTAATCCCATCATGTGTGACACTCCTTAGACCGGTGTATCTAATCTTGTCAAGTGTGATACTCCCAGGACTGGTGTATTACGCCTTAGACCGGTGTATCTAATCCCGTCATATGCAATACTCCCCAGACTGGTGTATTACACCTTTCCCTGGTGTATCTAATTCCGTCATCATATGCGATACTCCTTAGACTGGTGTATCTAATCCCATCATTATGTGCAATACTCCCCAGACTGGTGTATCTAATCCCATCATGTGCGATACTCCCCAGACTGGTGTATGTAATCCCGTCATCATGTGCGATACTCCCCAGACCGGTGTATCAAATCCCGTCATCATGTGCGATACTACTTATACTGGTGTATCTAATTCCGTCATATGCAATACTCCCCAGACTGGTGTGTTACGCCTTTCACTGGTGTATCTAATCCGGTCATCATGTGCGATACTCCTTAGACTGGTGTATCTTATCTCATCAAGTGTGATACTCCCAAGACTGGTGTATTACGCCTTAGACCGGTGTATCTAATCCCGTCATCATGTGCAATTCTCCCCAGACTGATGTATCTAATAAAGTCATCATGTGCGATACTCCTCAGACTGGTGTATCTAATCCCGTCATCATATGCGATAAACCTTAGACTGGTGTATCTAATCCCATCATGTGTGATACTCCCCAGAGTGGTGTATTATGCCTTAAACCGGTGTATCTAATCCCGTCATCATATGCAATGCTTCCCAGACTGATGTATCTAATCCTGTAATCATGTGCGATACTCCCCAGACCGGTGTATCTAATCCTATCATCATGTGCGATACTCCTTAGGCCGGTGTATCTAATCTTGTCAAATGTGATACTCCCAAAACTGGTGTATTACGCCTTAGACTGGGATATCTAATCCCATTATCATGTGCGATACTCCTTAGACTGGTGTATCTATTCCCATTATGTGTGATACTCCCCATACTGGTGTATCTAATCCTATCTTCTGCGATACTCCCCAGACCGATGTATCTAATTCCGTCATCATGTGCAATACTCCCCAGACTGGTGTATTACACCCCAGACCAGTGTATCTAATCTTGTCATCATGTGCGATATTCCTTAGACCGTTGTATCTAATCCAATCGTGCTATACTTCCCAGACTGGTGTATTACTCCTTAGACCAGTGTATTTATTCCCATCATCATGTGCAATATTCTCCAGACCGGTGTATCAAATCCAGTCATCATGTGCGATACTCCTTATACTGGTGTATCTAATTTTTTATATTCGATACTCCCCAGACTGGTGTCTTACGCCTTTCACTGATGTATCTAATCCGGTCATCATGTGCGATACTCCTTAGACTGGTGTATCTAATCCCATCATGTGTGACACTCCTTAGACCGGTGTATCTAATCTCGTCAAGTGTGATACTCACAAGACTGGTGTATTACGCCTTAGACCGGTGTATCTAATCCCTTCATGATGTGCAATTCTCCCCAGACTGGTGTATAGAAATACCGTCATCATGTGCGATACTCCTTAGACTGGTGTATCTAATCCCATAATGTGCGATACTCCCGAGACAGGTGTATCTAATCCCGTCATCCTTTGTTATACTCCCCATACTGGTGTATTTAATCTCAACATCATTTGTGATACACCCTAGACCGATGTATCTAATCCCGTCATCATGTGCAATACTCCCCAGACTGGTGTATCTATTTCAGTTATCATGTGTGATACTTCCCAGACTGGTGTATCTAATCCCATTATCATGTACGATACTCCCCAGACCGATGTATCTAATCTTGTCATCATGTGCGATACTCCTTAGACTGGTGTATCTAGTCCCATCATCTTGTGCGATACTCCCCAGACCGATGTATCTAATTCCGTCATCATGTGCGATACTCCCCAGACTGGTGTATCTAATCCCGTCATCATGTGTGATATTCCTTAGACCGTTGTATCTAATCCAATCGTGCTATACTTTCCAGACTGGTGTATTACTCCTTAGACCAGTGTATTTATTTCCATCATCATGTGCGATACTCCCCAGACGGGTGTATCAAATCCCGTCATTATGTGCGATACTCCTTACACCAGTGTATCTAATCCCGTCATATGCGATACCCCCCAGACTGGTGTATTACACCTTTCGCTGGTGTATATAATTCCGTCATCATATGCGATACTCCTTAGACTGGTGTATCTAATCCCATCATTATGTGCAATACTCCCCAGACTGGTGTATCTAATCCCATCATCATGTGCGATACTCCCCAGACTGGTGTATGTAATCCCGTCATCATGTGCGATACTCCCCAGACCGGTGTATCAAATCCGGCCATCATGTGCGATACTCCTTATACTGGTGTATCTAATTCCATCATATGCAATACTCCCCAGACTGGTGTGTTACGCCTTTCACTGGTGTATCTAATCCGGTCATCATGTGCGATACTCCTTAGACTGGTGTATCTAATCCCATCATGTGTGACACTCCTTAGACCGGTGTATCTAATCTCGCCAAGTGTGATACTCCCAAGACTGGTGTATTATGCCTTAGACCGGTGTATCTAATCCCGTCATCATGTGCAATTCTCCCCAGACTGGTGTATCCAATACCGTCATCATGTGCGATACTCCTTAGACTGGTGTATCTAATTCAGTTATCATGTACGATATTCCCCAGACTGGTGTATCTAATCCCATTATGTGCGATACTCCCCAGACCGATGTATCTATTCCCGTCATCATGTGCGATACTCCTTAGACTGGTGTATCTAATCCCATCATGTGCGATACTCCCGAGACTGGTGTATCTAATCCCATCATCTTGTGCGATACTCTCCAGACCGATGTATCAAATCCCATCATCATGTGTGATACTCCCCAGACTGGTGTATGTAATCCCGTCATCATGTGCGATAATCCCCAGACTGGTGTATGTAACCCCGTCATCATGTGCCATACTCCCCAGATCGGTTTATCAAATCCCGTCATCATGTGCCATACTCCTTATACTGGTGTATCTAATTCCGTCATAAGCGATACTCCCCAGACTGGTGTGTTACGCCTTTCACTGGTGTATCTAATCCGGTCATCATGTGTGATACTCCTTAGACTGGTGTATCTAATCCCATCATGTGTGACACTCCTTAGACCGGTGTTTCTAATCCCGTCATATGCTATACCCCCCAGACTGGTGTATTACACCTTTCACTGGTGTATCTAATTCCGTCATCATATGCGATACTCCTTAGACTGGTGTATCTAATCCTATCATCATGTGCCATACTCCTTATACTGGTGTATCTAATTCCATCATATGCGATACTCCCCAGATTGGTGTGTTACGCCTTTCACTGGTGTATCTAATCCGGTCATCATGTGCGATACTCCCCTGACTGGTGTATCTAATCCCATCATCTTGTGCGATACTCCCCAGACCGATGTATCAAATCCCGTCATCATGTGTGATACTCCCCAGACTGGTGTATGTAATCCCGTCATCATGTGCGATACTCCCCAGACTGGTGTATGTAACCCCGTCATCATGTGCCATACTCCCCAGACCGGTGTATCAAATCCCGTCATCATGTGCCATACTCCTTATACTGGTGTTTCTAATTCCGTCATAAGCGATACTCCCCAGACTGGTGTGTTACGCCTTTCACTGGTGTATCTAATCCGGTCATCATGTGCGATACTCCTTAGACTGGTGTATCTAATCCCATCATGTGTGACACTCCTTAGACCGGTGTATCTAATCTTGTCAAGTGTGATACTCCCAAGACTGGTGTATTACGCCTTAGACCGGTGTTTCTAATCCCGTCATATGCGATACCCCCCAGACTGGTGTATTACACCTTTCACTGGTGTATCTAATTCTGTCATCATATGCGATACTCCTTAGACTGGTGTATCTAATCCCATCATTATGTGCAATACTCCCCAGACTGGTGTTTCTAATCCCATCATCATGTGCAATACTCCCCAGACTTGTGTATGTAATCCCGTCATTATGTGCGATACTTCTTAGACCGTTGTATCTAATCCAATCGTGCTATACTTCCCAGACTGGTGTATTACTCCTTAGACCAGTGTATTTATTGCCATCATCATGTGCGATACTCCCCAGACGGGTATATCAAATCCGGTCATCATGTGCGATACTCCTTATACCAGTGTATCTAATCACGTCATATGCGATACTCCACAGAATGGTGTATTATGCTTTAGACTGGTATATCCAATCCTGTCATCATGTGCAATACTCCTTAGATCGGTGTACCTAATCCAGTCATGTGCGATACTCCCCAGACTGGTGTATCTTATTCCATCATCATGTCCGATACTCCTTAGACTGGTGTATCTAATCCCATCATGTGTGATACTCCTTAGACTGGTGTATCTAATCCTGTCATGTGCGCTACTCCCCAGACTGGTGTATCTAATCCTGTCATCCTGTGCGATACTCCTTAGACCGGTGTATCTAATTCCATCATGTGTGATACTTCCCAGACTGATGTATCTAATCCCGTCATCATGTGCGATACTCCTTAGACTAATGTATCTAATCCCATCATGTGCGATTTTCCCCAGACTGATGTATCTAATCCCATCATCTTGTGTGATACTCCCCAGACTGGTGTATGTATTCCCGTCATCATGTGCGATACTCCCCAGACTGGTGTATGTAACCCCGTCATCATGTGCCATACTCCCCAGACCGGTGTATGAAATCTCGTCATCATGTGCCATACTCCTTATACTGGTGTATCTAATTCCGTCATAAGCGATATTCCCCAGACTGGTGTTACGCCTTTCACTGGTGTATCTAATCCGGTCATCATGTATGATACTCCTTAGACTGGTGTATCTAATCCCATCATGTGTGACACTCCTTAGACCAGTGTATCTAATCTCGTCAAGTGTGATACTCCCAAGACTGGTGTATTACGCCTTAGACCGGTGTATCTAATCCCGTCATATGCGATACCCCACAGACTGGTGTATTACACCTTTCACTGGTGTGTCTAATTCTGTCATCATATGCGATACTCCTTAGACTGGTGTATCTAATCCCATCATTATGTGCGATACTCCCCAGACCAGTGTATCAAATCCCGTCATCATGTACCATACTCCTTATACTGGTGTATCTAATTCCGTCATAAACGATATTCCCCAGACTGGTGTGTTACGCCTTTCACTGGTGTATCTACTCCGGTCATCATGTGCGATACTCCTTAGACTGGTGTATCTAATCCCATCATTATGTGCATTACTCCCCAGACTGGTGTATCTAATCCCGTCATCATGTGCGATATTCCTTAGACCGTTGTATCTAATCCAATTGTGCTATACTTCCCAGACTGGTGTATTACTCCTTAGACCAGTGTTTTTATTGCCATCATCATGTGCGATACTCCCCAGACGGGTGTATCAAATCCCGTGATTATGTGTGATACTCCTTACACCGGTGTATCTAATGCCGTCATATGCGATACCCCCCAGACTGGTGTATTACGCCTTTCACTGGTGTATCTAATTCCGTCATCATGTGCGATACTCCTTAGACTGGTGTATCTAATCCCATCATGTGTGACACTTTTTAGACCGGTGTTTCTAATCCCGTCATATGCTATACCCCCCAGACTGGTGTATTACACCTTTCACTGGTGTATCTAATTCCGTCATCATGTGCGATACTCCTTAGACTGGTGTATCTAATCCCATCATGTGTGACACTTTTTAGACCGGTGTTTCTAATCCCGTCATATGCTATACCCCCCAGAGTGGTGTATTACACCTTTCACTGGTGTATCTAATCCCATCATTATGTGCAATACTCCCCAGACTGGTGTATCTAATCCTATCATCATGTGTGATACTCCTTATACTGGTGTATCTAATTCCATCATATGCGATACTCCCCAGACTGGTGTGTTACGCCTTTCACTGGTGTATCTAATCCGGTCATCATGTGTGACACTCCTTAGACCGGTGTATCTAATCCCATCATGTGCGATACTCCCCAGACTGGTGTATCTAATCCCATCATGTGCGATACTCCCCAGGCCGGTGTATCTAATCCCGTCATCCTGTGTGATACTCCCCAGACTGGTGTATTTAATCCCATCATCATGTGCGATACTCTCCAGACTTGTGAGTTGATGTCCAACTCACTTAATGAGTTCAAGAGAGGCCTGGACGCCTTTCTTGAGAACAATAAAATTACATCTTATGCTTAGTGATAGTTAATTAATCCAGATTGGTGTCGGGAAGTGAATTTTTTCCTCAATGATGTCAATTGGCCTATACCGCATGTTTTTTTTGTTTTGTTTTGTTTTGTTTTTTTTTGCGTTCCCCTGGATCAACGCTGCGGAATAGCTGCAGTGCACAAGAAATAGGCTGAACTGGATGGACGCTTGTCTTTTTTCGGCCTTATAAACTATGTAACTATGTAACTATATGTGTATGTAATCCCGTCGTTATGTGCGATACTCCTTACACCGGTGTATCTAATCCCGTCATATGCGAGACCCCCCAGACTGGTGTATTGCGCCTTTCACTGGTGTATCTAATTCCGTCATCATATGCGATACTTCTTAGACTGGTGTATCTAATCCCATCATTATGTGCATTACTCCCCAGACTGGTGTATCTAATCCCGTCATCATGTGCGATATTCCTTAGACCGTTGTATCTAATCCAATTGTGCTATACTTCCCAGACTGGTGTATTACTCCTTAGACCAGTGTTTTTATTGCCATCATCATGTGCGATACTCCCCAGACGGGTGTATCAAATCCCGTCATCATGTGCGATACTCCTTACACCGGTGTATCTAATGCCGTCATATGCGATACCCCCCAGACTGGTGTATTACGCCTTTCACTGGTGTATCTAATTCCGTCATCATGTGCGATACTCCTTAGACTGGTGTATCTAATCCCATCATGTGTGACACTTTTTAGACCGGTGTTTCTAATCCCGTCATATGCTATACCCCCCAGACTGGTGTATTACACCTTTCACTGGTGTATCTAATTCCGTCATCATGTGCGATACTCCTTAGACTGGTGTATCTAATCCCATCATGTGTGACACTTTTTAGACCGGTGTTTCTAATCCCGTCATATGCTATACCCCCCAGAGTGGTGTATTACACCTTTCACTGGTGTATCTAATCCCATCATTATGTGCAATACTCCCCAGACTGGTGTATCTAATCCTATCATCATGTGTGATACTCCTTATACTGGTGTATCTAATTCCATCATATGCGATACTCCCCAGACTGGTGTGTTACGCCTTTCACTGGTGTATCTAATCCGGTCATCATGTGTGACACTCCTTAGACCGGTGTATCTAATCCCATCATGTGCGATACTCCCCAGACTGGTGTATCTAATCCCATCATGTGCGATACTCCCCAGGCCGGTGTATCTAATCCCGTCATCCTGTGTGATACTCCCCAGACTGGTGTATTTAATCCCATCATCATGTGCAATACTCTCCAGACTTGTGAGTTGATGTCCAACTCACTTATTGAGTTCAAGAGAGGCCTGGACGCCTTTCTTGAGAACAATAAAATTACATCTTATGCTTAGTGATAGTTAATTAATCCAGATTGGTGTCGGGAAGTGAATTTTTTCCTCAATGATGTCAATTGGCCTATACCGCATGTTTTTTTTGTTTTGTTTTGTTTTGTTTTTTTTTGCGTTCCCCTGGATCAACGCTGCGGAATAGCTGCAGTGCACAAGAAATAGGCTGAACTGGATGGACGCTTGTCTTTTTTCGGCCTTATAAACTATGTAACTATGTAACTATATGTGTATGTAATCCCGTCGTTATGTGCGATACTCCTTACACCGGTGTATCTAATCCCGTCATATGCGAGACCCCCCAGACTGGTGTATTGCGCCTTTCACTGGTGTATCTAATTCCGTCATCATATGCGATACTTCTTAGACTGGTGTATCTAATCCCATCATTATGTGCATTACTCCCCAGACTGGTGTATCTAATCCCGTCATCATGTGCGATATTCCTTAGACCGTTGTATCTAATCCAATTGTGCTATACTTCCCAGACTGGTGTATTACTCCTTAGACCAGTGTTTTTATTGCCATCATCATGTGCGATACTCCCCAGACGGGTGTATCAAATCCCGTCATCATGTGCGATACTCCTTATACCAGTGTAGCTAATCACGTCATATGCGATACTCCACAGAATGGTGTATTATGCTTTAGACTGATATATTCAATCCTGTCATCATGTGCAATACTCCTTAGATCGGTGTACCTAATCCAGTCATGTGCGATACTCCCCAGACTGGTGTATCTTATTCCATCATCATGTCCGATACTCCTTAGACTGGTGTATCTAATCCCATCATGTGTGATACTCCTTAGACTGGTGTATCTAATCCTGTCATGTGCGCTACTCCCCAGACTGGTGTATCTAATCCTGTCATCCTGTGCGATACTCCTTAGACCGGTGTATCTAATTCCATCATGTGTGATACTTCCCAGACTGATGTATCTAATCCCGTCATCATGTGCCATACTCCCCAGACCGGTGTATGAAATCTCGTCATCATGTGCCATACTCCTTATACTGGTGTATCTAATTCCGTCATAAGCGATATTCCCCAGACTGGTGTTACGCCTTTCACTGGTGTATCTAATCCGGTCATCATGTATGATACTCCTTAGACTGGTGTATCTAATCCCATCATGTGTGACACTCCTTAGACCGGTGTATCTAATCTCGTCAAGTGTGATACTCCCAAGACTGGTGTATTATGCCTTAGACCGGTGTATCTAATCCCGTCATATGCTATACCCCCAGACTGGTGTATTACACCTTTCTCTGGTGTATCTAATTCTGTCATCATATGCGATACTCCTTCGACTGGTGTATCTAATCCCATCATTATGTGCGATACTCCCCAGACCGATGTATCAAATCCCGTCATCATGTGTGATACTCCCCAGACTGGTGTATGTAATCCCGTCTTCATGTGCGATACTCCCCAGACTAGTGTATGTAACCCCGTCATCATGTGCCATACTCCCCAGACCAGTGTATCAAATCCCGTCATCATGTACCATACTCCTTATACTGGTGTATCTAATTCCGTCATAAACGATATTCCCCAGACTGGTGTGTTACGCCTTTCACTGCTGTATCTAATCCGGTCATCATGTGCGATACTCCTTAGACTGGTGTATCTAATCCCATCATGTGTAACACTCCTTAGACCGGTGTATCTAATCTTGTCAAGTGTGATTCTCCCAAGACTGGTGTATTACGTCTTAGACCGGTGTACCTAATTCCGTCATATGCGATACCCCCCAGACTGGTGTATTACACCTTTCACTGGTGTATCTAATTCTGTCATCATATGCGATACTCCTTAGACTGGTGTATCTAATCCCATCATTATGTGCAATACTCCCCAGACTGGTGTTTCTAATCCCATCATCATGTGCAATACTCCCCAGACTTGTGTATGTAATCCCGTCATTATGTGCGATACTCCTTAGACCGTTGTATCTAATCCAATCGTGCTATACTTCCCAGACTGGTGTATTACTCCTTAGACCAGTGTATTTATTGCCATCATCATGTGCGATACTCCCCAGACGGGTATATCAAATCCGGTCATCATGTGCGATACTCCTTATACCAGTGTATCTAATCACGTCATATGCGATACTCCACAGAATGGTGTATTATGCTTTAGACTGGTATATCCAATCCTGTCATCATGTGCAATACTCCTTAGATCGGTGTACCTAATCCAGTCATGTGCGATACTCCCCAGACTGGTGTATCTTATTCCATCATCATGTCCGATACTCCTTAGACTGGTGTATCTAATCCCATCATGTGTGATACTCCTTAGACTGGTGTATCTAATCCTGTCATGTGCGCTACTCCCCAGACTGGTGTATCTAATCCTGTCATCCTGTGCGATACTCCTTAGACCGGTGTATCTAATTCCATCATGTGTGATACTTCCCAGACTGATGTATCTAATCCCGTCATCATGTGCGATACTCCTTAGACTGATGTATCTAATCCCATCATGTGCGATACTCCCCAGACTGATGTATCTAATCCCATCATCTTGTGTGATACTCCCCAGACTGGTGTATGTATTCCCGTCATCATGTGCGATACTCCCCAGACTGGTGTATGTAACCCCGTCATCATGTGCCATACTCCCCAGACCGGTGTATGAAATCTCGTCATCATGTGCCATACTCCTTATACTGGTGTATCTAATTCCGTCATAAGCGATATTCCCCAGACTGGTGTTACGCCTTTCACTGGTGTATCTAATCCGGTCATCATGTATGATACTCCTTAGACTGGTGTATCTAATCCCATCATGTGTGACACTCCTTAGACCAGTGTATCTAATCTCGTCAAGTGTGATACTCCCAAGACTGGTGTATTATGCCTTAGACCGGTGTATCTAATCCCGTCATATGCGATACCCCACAGACTGGTGTATTACACCTTTCACTGGTGTGTCTAATTCTGTCATCATATGCGATACTCCTTAGACTGGTGTATCTAATCCCATCATTATGTGCGATACTCCCCAGACCAGTGTATCAAATCCCGTCATCATGTACCATACTCCTTATACTGGTGTATCTAATTCCGTCATAAACGATATTCCCCAGACTGGTGTGTTACGCCTTTCACTGGTGTATCTACTCCGGTCATCATGTGAGATACTCCTTAGACTGGTGTATCTAATCCCATCATTATGTGCAATACTCCTCAGACTGGTGTTTCTAATCCCATCATCATGTGCTATACTCCCCAGACTTGTGTATGTAATCCCGTCATCATGTGCGATACTCCCCAGATGGGTGTATCAAATCCCGTGATTATGTGCGATATTCCTTACACCGGTGTATCTAATGCCGTCATATGCGATACCCCCCAGACTGGTGTATTACGCCTTTCACTGGTGTATCTAATTCCGTCATCATGTGCGATACTCCTTAGACTGGTGTATCTAATCCCATCATGTGTGACACTTTTTAGACCGGTGTTTCTAATCCCGTCATATGCTATACTCCCCAGAGTGGTGTATTACACCTTTCACTGGTGTATCTAATCCCATCATTATGTGCAATACTCCCCAGACTGGTGTATCTAATCCTATCATCATGTGTGATACTCCTTATACTGGTGTATCTAATTCCATGATATGCGATACTCCCCAGACTGGTGTGTTACGCCTTTCACTGGTGTATCTAATCCGGTCATCATGTGTGATACTCCTTAGACTGGTGTATCTAATCCTATCATCATGTGCCATACTCCTTATACTGGTGTATCTAATTCCATCATATGAGATACTCCCCAGACTGGTGTGTTACGCCTTTCACTGGTGTATCTAATCCGGTCATCATGTGCGATACTCCCCTGACTGGTGTATCTAATCCCATCATCTTGTGCGATACTCCCCAGACCGATGTATCAAATCCCGTCATCATGTGTGATACTCCCCAGACTGGTGTATGTAATCCCGTCATCATGTGCGATACTCCCCAGACTGGTGTATGTAACCCCGTCATCATGTGCCATACTCCCCAGACCGGTGTATCAAATCCCGTCATCATGTGCCATACTCCTTATACTGGTGTATCTAATTCTGTCATAAGCGATACTCCCCAGACTGGTGTGTTACGCCTTTCACTGGTGTATCTAATCCGGTCATCATGTGCGATACTCCTTAGACTGGTGTATCTAATCCCATCATGTGTGACACTCCTTAGACCGGTGTATCTAATCTTGTCAAGTGTGATACTCCCAAGACTGGTGTATTACGTCTTAGACCGGTGTACCTAATTCCGTCATATGCGATACCCCCCAGACTGGTGTATTACACCTTTCACTGGTGTATCTAATTCTGTCATCATATGCGATACTCCTTAGACTGGTGTATCTAATCCCATCATTATGTGCAATACTCCCCAGACTGGTGTTTCTAATCCCATCATCATGTGCAATACTCCCCAGACTTGTGTATGTAATCCCGTCATTATGTGCGATACTCCTTAGACCGTTGTATCTAATCCAATCGTGCTATACTTCCCAGACTGGTGTATTACTCCTTAGACCAGTGTATTTATTGCCATCATCATGTGCGATACTCCCCAGACGGGTATATCAAATCCGGTCATCATGTGCGATACTCCTTATACCAGTGTATCTAATCATGTCATATGCGATACTCCACAGAATGGTGTATTATGCTTTAGACTGGTATATCCAATCCTGTCATCATGTGCAATACTCCTTAGATCAGTGTACCTAATCCAGTCATGTGCGATACTCCCCAGACTGGTGTATCTTATTCCATCATCATGTCCTATACTCCTTAGACTGGTGTATCTAATCCCATCATGTGTGATACTCCTTAGACTGGTGTATCTAATCCTGTCATGTGCGCTACTCCCCAGACTGGTGTATCTAATCCTGTCATCCTGTGCGATACTCCTTTGACCGGTGTATCTAATTCCATCATGTGTGATACTTCCCAGACTGATGTATCTAATCCCGTCATCATGTGCGATACTCCTTAGACTAATGTATCTAATCCCATCATGTGCGATACTCCCCAGACTGATGTATCTAATCCCATCATCTTGTGTGATACTCCCCAGACTGGTGTATGTATTCCCGTCATCATGTGCGATACTCCCCAGACTGGTGTATGTAACCCCGTCATCATGTGCCATACTCCCCAGACCGGTGTATGAAATCTCGTCATCATGTGCCATACTCCTTATACTGGTGTATCTAATTCCGTCATAAGCGATATTCCCCAGACTGGTGTTACGCCTTTCACTGGTGTATCTAATCCGGTCATCATGTATGATACTCCTTAGACTGGTGTATCTAATCCCATCATGTGTGACACTCCTTAGACCAGTGTATCTAATCTCGTCAAGTGTGATACTCCCAAGACTGGTGTATTACGCCTTAGACCGGTGTATCTAATCCCGTCATATGCGATACCCCACAGACTGGTGTATTACACCTTTCACTGGTGTGTCTAATTCTGTCATCATATGCGATACTCCTTAGACTGGTGTATCTAATCCCATCATTATGTGCGATACTCCCCAGACCAGTGTATCAAATCCCGTCATCATGTACCATACTCCTTATACTGGTGTATCTAATTCCGTCATAAACGATATTCCCCAGACTGGTGTGTTACGCCTTTCACTGGTGTATCTACTCCGGTCATCATGTGAGATACTCCTTAGACTGGTGTATCTAATCCCATCATTATGTGCAATACTCCCCAGACTGGTGTTTCTAATCCCATCATCATGTGCTATACTCCCCAGACTTGTGTATGTAATCCCGTCATCATGTGCGATACTCCCCAGATGGGTGTATCAAATCCCGTGATTATGTGCGATACTCCTTACACCGGTGTATCTAATGCCGTCATATGCGATACCCCCCAGACTGGTGTATTACGCCTTTCACTGGTGTATCTAATTCCGTCATCATGTGCGATACTCCTTAGACTGGTGTATCTAATCCCATCATGTGTGACACTTTTTAGACCGGTGTTTCTAATCCCGTCATATGCTATACCCCCCAGACTGGTGTATTACACCTTTCACTGGTGTATCTAATTCCGTCATCATGTGCGATACTCCTTAGACTGGTGTATCTAATCCCATCATGTGTGACACTTTTTAGACCGGTGTTTCTAATCCCGTCATATGCTATACCCCCCAGAGTGGTGTATTACACCTTTCACTGGTGTATCTAATCCCATCATTATGTGCAATACTTCCCAGACTGGTGTATCTAATCCTATCATCATGTGTGATACTCCTTATACTGGTGTATCTAATTCCATGATATGCGATACTCCCCAGACTGGTGTGTTACGCCTTTCACTGGTGTATCTAATCCGGTCATCATGTGTGATACTCCTTAGACTGGTGTATCTAATCCTATCATCATGTGCCATACTCCTTATACTGGTGTATCTAATTCCATCATATGCGATACTCCCCAGACTGGTGTGTTACGCCTTTCACTGGTGTATCTAATCCGGTCATCATGTGCGATACTCCCCTGACTGGTGTATCTAATCCCATCATCTTGTGCGATACTCCCCAGACCGATGTATCAAATCCCGTCATCATGTGTGATACTCCCCAGACTGGTGTATGTAATCCCGTCATCATGTGCGATACTCCCCAGACTGGTGTATGTAACCCCGTCATCATGTGCCATACTCCCCAGACCGGTGTATCAAATCCCGTCATCATGTGCCATACTCCTTATACTGGTGTATCTAATTCCGTCATAAGCGATACTCCCCAGACTGGTGTGTTACGCCTTTCACTGGTGTATCTAATCCGGTCATCATATGCGATACTCCTTAGACTGGTGTATCTAATCCCATCATGTGTGACACTCCTTAGACCGGTGTATCTAATCTTGTCAAGTGTGATACTCCCAAGACTGGTGTATTACGCCTTAGACCGGTGTTTCTAATCCCGTCATATGCGATACCCCCCAGACTGGTGTATTACACCTTTCACTGGTGTATCTAATTCTGTCATCTTATGCGATACTCCTTAGACTGGTGTATCTAATCCCATCATTATGTGGAATACTCCCCAGACTGGTGTTTCTAATCCCATCATCATGTGCAATACTCCCCAGACTTGTGTATGTAATCCCGTCATTATGTGCGATACTCCTTAGACCGTTGTATCTAATCCAATCGTGCTATACTTCCCAGACTGGTGTATTACTCCTTAGACCAGTGTATTTATTGCCATCATCATGTGCGATACTCCCCAGACGGGTATATCAAATCCGGTCATCATGTGCGATACTCCTTATACCAGTGTATCTAATCACGTCATATGCGATACTCCACAGAATGGTGTATTATGCTTTAGACTGGTATATCCAATCCTGTCATCATGTGCAATACTCCTTAGATCGGTGTACCTAATCCAGTCATGTGCGATACTCCCCAGACTGGTGTATCTTATTCCATCATCATGTCCGATACTCCTTAGACTGGTGTATCTAATCCCATCATGTGTGATACTCCTTAGACTGGTGTATCTAATCCTGTCATGTGCGCTACTCCCCAGACTGGTGTATCTAATCCTGTCATCCTGTGCGATACTCCTTAGACCGGTGTATCTAATTCCATCATGTGTGATACTTCCCAGACTGATGTATCTAATCCCGTCATCATGTGCGATACTCCTTAGACTGATGTATCTAATCCCATCATGTGCGATTCTTCCCAGACTGATGTATCTAATCCCATCATCTTGTGTGATACTCCCCAGACTGGTGTATGTATTCCCGTCATCATGTGCGATACTCCCCAGACTGGTGTATGTAACCCCGTCATCATGTGCCATACTCCCCAGACCGGTGTATGAAATCTCGTCATCATGTGCCATACTCCTTATACTGGTGTATCTAATTCCGTCATAAGCGATATTCCCCAGACTGGTGTTACGCCTTTCACTGGTGTATCTAATCCGGTCATCATGTATGATACTCCTTAGACTGGTGTATCTAATCCCATCATGTGTGACACTCCTTAGACCAGTGTATCTAATCTCGTCAAGTGTGATACTCCCAAGACTGGTGTATTACGCCTTAGACCGGTGTATCTAATCCCGTCATATGCGATACCCCACAGACTGGTGTATTACACCTTTCACTGGTGTGTCTAATTCTGTCATCATATGCGATACTCCTTAGACTGGTGTATCTAATCCCATCATTATGTGCGATACTCCCCAGACCAGTGTATCAAATCCCGTCATCATGTACCATACTCCTTATACTGGTGTATCTAATTCCGTCATAAACGATATTCCCCAGACTGGTGTGTTACGCCTTTCACTGGTGTATCTACTCCGGTCATCATGTGCGATACTCCTTAGACTGGTGTATCTAATCCTATCATTATGTGCAATACTCCCCAGACTGGTGTTTCTAATCCCATCATCATGTGCTATACTCCCCAGACTTGTGTATGTAATCCCGTCATCATGTGCGATACTCCCCAGACGGGTGTATCAAATCCCGTGATTATGTGTGATACTCCTTACACCGGTGTATCTAATGCCATCATATGCGATACCCCCCAGACTGGTGTATTACGCCTTTCACTGGTGTATCTAATTCCGTCATCATGTGCGATACTCCTTAGACTGGTGTATCTAATCCCATCATGTGTGACACTTTTTAGACCGGTGTTTCTAATCCCGTCATATGCTATACCCCCCAGACTGGTGTATTACACCTTTCACTGGTGTATCTAATTCCGTCATCATGTGCGATACTCCTTAGACTGGTGTATCTAATCCCATCATGTGTGACACTTTTTAGACCGGTGTTTCTAATCCCGTCATATGCTATACCCCCCAGAGTGGTGTATTACACCTTTCACTGGTGTATCTAATCCCATCATTATGTTCAATACTCCCCAGACTGGTGTATCTAATCCTATCATCATGTGTGATACTCCTTATACTGGTGTATCTAATTCCATGATATGCGATACTCCCCAGACTGGTGTGTTACGCCTTTCACTGGTGTATCTAATCCGGTCATCATGTGTGACACTCCTTAGACCGGTGTATCTAATCCCATCATGTGCGATACTCCCCAGACTGGTGTATCTAATCCCATCATGTGCGATACTCCCCAGGCCGGTGCATCTAATCCCGTCATCCTGTGTGATACTCCCCAGACTGGTGTATTTAATCCCATCATCATGTGCGATACTCTCCAGACTTGTGTATGTAATCCCGTCGTTATGTGCGATACTCCTTACACCGGTGTATCTAATCCCGTCATATGCGATACCCCCCAGACTGGTGTATTGCGCCTTTCACTGGTGTATCTAATTCCGTCATCATATGCGATACTTCTTAGACTGGTGTATCTAATCCCATCATTATGTGCATTACTCCCCAGACTGGTGTATCTAATCCCGTCATCATGTGCGATATTCCTTAGACCGTTGTATCTAATCCAATTGTGCTATACTTCCCAGACTGGTGTATTACTCCTTAGACCAGTGTTTTTATTGCCATCATCATGTGCGATACTCCCCAGACGGGTGTATCAAATCCCGTCATCATGTGCGATACTCCTTATACCAGTGTATCTAATCACGTCATATGCGATACTCCACAGAATGGTGTATTATGCTTTAGACTGGTATATCCAATCCTGTCATCATGTGCAATACTCCTTAGATCGGTGTACCTAATCCAGTCATGTGCGATACTCCCCAGACTGGTGTATCTTATTCCATCATCATGTCCGATACTCCTTAGACTGGTGTATCTAATCCCATCATGTGTGATACTCCTTAGACTGGTGTTTCTAATCCTGTCATGTGCGCTACTCCCCAGACTGGTGTATCTAATCCTGTCATCCTGTGCGATACTCCTTAGACCGGTGTATCTAATTCCATCATGTGTGATACTTCCCAGACTGGTGTATCTAATCCCATCATCATGTGCGATACTCCTTAGACTGGTGTATCTAATCCCATCATTTGCGATACTCCCCAGACTGGTGTATCTAATCCCATCATCTTGTGCGATACTCCCCAGACCGATGTATCAAATCCCGTCGTCATGTGTAATACTCCCCAGACTGGTGTATGTAACCCCGTCATCATGTGCCATACTCCCCAGACCGGTGTATGAAATCCCGTCATCATGTGCCATACTCCTTATACTGGTGTATCTAATTCCGTCATAAGCGATATTCCCCAGACTGGTGTGTTACGCCTTTCACTGGTGTATCTAATCCGGTCATCATGTGCGATACTCCTTAGACTGGTGTATCTAATCCCATCATGTGTGACACTCCTTAGACCGGTGTATCTAATCTCGTCAAGTGTGATACTCCCAAGACTGGTGTATTATGCCTTAGACCGGTGTATCTAATCCCGTCATATGCTATACCCCCAGACTGGTGTATTACACCTTTCTCTGGTGTATCTAATTCTGTCATCATATGCGATACTCCTTCGACTGGTGTATCTAATCCCATCATTATGTGCGATACTCCCCAGACCGATGTATCAAATCCCGTCATCATGTGTGATACTCCCCAGACTGGTGTATGTAATCCCGTCTTCATGTGCGATACTTCCCAGACTAGTGTATGTAACCCCGTCATCATGTGCCATACTCCCCAGACCAGTGTATCAAATCCCGTCATCATGTACCATACTCCTTATACTGGTGTATCTAATTCCGTCATAAACGATATTCCCCAGACTGGTGTGTTACGCCTTTCACTGCTGTATCTAATCCGGTCATCATGTGCGATACTCCTTAGACTGGTGTATCTAATCCCATCATGTGTAACACTCCTTAGACCGGTGTATCTAATCTTGTCAAGTGTGATTCTCCCAAGACTGGTGTATTACGTCTTAGACCGGTGTACCTAATTCCGTCATATGCGATACCCCCCAGACTGGTGTATTACACCTTTCACTGGTGTATCTAATTCTGTCATCATATGCGATACTCCTTAGACTGGTGTATCTAATCCCATCATTATGTGCAATACTCCCCAGACTGGTGTTTCTAATCCCATCATCATGTGCAATACTCCCCAGACTTGTGTATGTAATCCCGTCATTATGTGCGATACTCCTTAGACCGTTGTATCTAATCCAATTGTGCTATACTTCCCAGACTGGTGTATTACTCCTTAGACCAGTGTATTTATTGCCATCATCATGTGCGATACTCCCCAGACGGGTATATCAAATCCGGTCATCATGTGCGATACTCCTTATACCAGTGTATCTAATCACGTCATATGCGATACTCCACAGAATGGTGTATTATGCTTTAGACTGGTATATCCAATCCTGTCATCATGTGCAATACTCCTTAGATCGGTGTACCTAATCCAGTCATGTGCGATACTCCCCAGACTGGTGTATCTTATTCCATCATCATGTCCGATACTCCTTAGACTGGTGTATCTAATCCCATCATGTGTGATACTCCTTAGACTGGTGTATCTAATCCTGTCATGTGCGCTACTCCCCAGACTGGTGTATCTAATCCTGTCATCCTGTGCGATACTCCTTAGACCGGTGTATCTAATTCCATCATGTGTGATACTTCCCAGACTGATGTATCTAATCCCGTCATCATGTGCGATACTCCTTAGACTGATGTATCTAATCCCATCATGTGCGATACTCCCCAGACTGATGTATCTAATCCCATCATCTTGTGTGATACTCCCCAGACTGGTGTATGTATTCCCGTCATCATGTGCGATACTCCCCAGACTGGTGTATGTAACCCCGTCATCATGTGCCATACTCCCCAGACCGGTGTATGAAATCTCGTCATCATGTGCCATACTCCTTATACTGGTGTATCTAATTCCGTCATAAGCGATATTCCCCAGACTGGTGTTACGCCTTTCACTGGTGTATCTAATCCGGTCATCATGTATGATACTCCTTAGACTGGTGTATCTAATCCGATCATGTGTGACACTCCTTAGACCAGTGTATCTAATGTCGTCAAGTGTGATACTCCCAAGACTGGTGTATTACGCCTTAGACCGGTGTATCTAATCCCGTCATATGCGATACCCCACAGAACGGTGTATTACACCTTTCACTGGTGTGTCTAATTCTGTCATCATATGCGATACTCCTTAGACTGGTGTATCTAATCCCATCATTATGTGCGATACTCCCCAGACCAGTGTATCAAATCCCGTCATCATGTACCATACTCCTTATACTGGTGTATCTAATTCCGTCATAAACGATATTCCCCAGACTGGTGTGTTACGCCTTTCACTGGTGTATCTACTCCGGTCATCATGTGCGATACTCCTTAGACTGGTGTATCTAATCCCATCATTATGTGCAATACTCCCCAGACTGGTGTTTATAATCCCATCATCATGTGCTATACTCCCCAGACTTGTGTATGTAATCCCGTCATCATGTGCGATACTCCCCAGATGGGTGTATCAAATCCCGTGATTATGTGCGATACTCCTTACACCGGTGTATCTAATGCCGTCATATGCGATACCCCCCAGACTGGTGTATTACGCCTTTCACTGGTGTATCTAATTCCGTCATCATGTGCGATACTCCTTAGACTGGTGTATCTAATCCCATCATGTGTGACACTTTTTAGACCGGTGTTTCTAATCCCGTCATATGCTATACCCCCCAGACTGGTGTATTACACCTTTCACTGGTGTATCTAATTCCGTCATCATGTGCGATACTCCTTAGACTGGTGTATCTAATCCCATCATGTGTGACACTTTTTAGACCAGTGTTTCTAATCCCGTCATATGCTATACCCCCCAGAGTGGTGTATTACACCTTTCACTGATGTATCTAATCCCATCATTATGTGCAATACTCCCCAGACTGGTGTATCTAATCCTATCATCATGTGTGATACTCCCCAGACTGGTGTATCTAATCCAGTCATCCTGTGCGATAGTCCCCAGACTGGAGTATGTAATCCCATCATCATTTGCGATACACCCTAGACCGATGTATCTAATCCCGTCATCATGTGCAATACTCCCCAGACTGCTGTATCAATTCAGTTATGTGTGATACTCCCAAGACTGGTGTATCTAATCCCATTATCATGTGAGATACTCCCCAGACCAGTGTATCTGATCCCATCATGTGCGATACTCCTTAGACTGGTATATCTAATCACATTATGTGCGATACCCCCCAGACTGGTGTATTACACCTTTCACTGGTGTATCTAATTCTGTCATCATATGCGATACTCCTTAGACTGGTGTATCTAATCCCATCATTATGTGCAATACTCCCCAGACTGGTGTTTCTAATCCCATCATCATGTGCGATACTCCCCAGACTTGTGTATGTAATCCCGTCATCATGTGCGATACTCCCCAGACGGGTGTATCAAATCCCGTCATTATGTGCGATACTCCTTACACCGGTGTATCTAATGCCGTCATATGCGATACCCCCCAGACTGGTGTATTACGCCTTTCACTGGTGTATCTAATTCCGTCATCATATGCGATACTCCTTAGACTGGTGTATCGAAGCCCATCATTATGTGCAGTACTCCCCAGACTGGTGTATCTAATCCCGTCATCATGTGCGATATTCCTTAGACCGTTGTATCTAATCCAATCGTGCTATACTTCCCAGACTGGTGTATTACTCCTTAGACCAGTGTATTTATTGCCATCATCATGTGCGATACTCCCCAGACGAGTGTATCAAATCCCGTCATCATGTGCGATACTCCTTATACCAGTGTATCTAATCCCGTCATATGCGATACTCCACAGAATGGTGTATTATGCTTTAGACTGGCATATCCAATCCTGTCATCATGTGCAATACTCCTTAGACCGGTGTACCTAATCCAGTCATGTGCGATACTCCCCAGACTGGTGTAACGTATTCCATCATCATGTCCGATACTCCTTAGACTGGTGTATCTAATCCCATCATGTGTGATACTCCTTAGACTGGTGTATCTAATCCTGTCATGTGCGCTACTCCCCAGACTGGTGTATCTAATCCTGTCATCCTGTGCGATACTCCTTAGACTGATGTATCTAATCCCATCATGTGCGATACTCCCCAAACTGGTGTATCTAATCCCGTCATCCTGTGCATTACTCCCCAGACTGATGTATTTAATACCATCATCATTTGCGATACTCCCCAGACTGGTGTATTTAATCCCATCATCATTTGCGATACACCCTAGACCGATGTATCTAATCCCATCATCATGTGCAATACTCCCCAGACTGGTGTACCTAATTCAGTTATCATGTGTGATACTCCCCAGACTGATGTATCTAATCCTGTAATCATGGGCGATGCTCCTTAGGCTGGTGCATCTAACCTCGTCAAGTGTGATACTCCCAAGACTGGTGTATTACGCCTTAGACCGGTGTATCTAATCCAGTCATATGCGATACCCCCCAGACTGGTGTATTACACCTTTCACTGGTGTATCTAATTCTGTCATCATATGCGATACTCCTTAGACTGGTGTATCTAATCCCATCATTATGTGTAATACTCCCCAGACTGGTGTTTCTAATCCTATCATCATGTGCGACACTCCCCAGACTTGTGTATGTAATCCCGTCATCATGTGCGATACTCCCCAGACGGGTGTATCAAATCCCGTGATTATGTGCGATACTCCTTACACCGGTGTATCCAATGCCGTCATATGCGATACCCCCCAGACTGGTGTATTACGCCTTTCACTGGTGTATCTAATTCCGTCATCATATGCGATACTCCTTAGACTGGTGTATGTAATCCCATCATTATGTGCAATACTCCCCAGACTGGTGTATCTAATCCCGTCATCATGTGTGATATTCCTTAGACCGTTGTATGTAATCCAATCGTGCTATACTTCCCAGACTGGTGTATTACTCCTTAGACCAGTCTATTTATTGCCATCATCATGTGTGATACTCCCCAGACGGGTGTATCAAATCCCGTCATGTGCGATACTCCTTATACCAGTGTATCTAATCCCGTCATATGAAATACTCCACAGAATGGTGTATTATGCTTTAGACTGGTATATCCAATCCTGTCATCATGTGCAATACTCCTTAGACCGGTGTACCTAATCCAGTCATGTGCGATACTCCCCAGACTGGTGTATCTTATTCCATCATCATGTCCGATACTCCTTAGACTGGTGTATCTAATCCCATCGTGTGTGATACTCCTTAGACTGGTGTATCTAATCCTGTCATGTGCGCTACTCCCCAGACTGGTGTATCTAATCCTGTCATCCTGTGCGATACTCCTTAGACTGATGTATCTAATCCCATCATGTGCGATACTCCCCAAACTGGTGTATCTAATCCCGTCATCCTGTGCGATACTCCCCAGACTGATGTATTTAATACCATCATCATTTGCGATACTCCCCAGACTGGTGTATTTAATCCCATCATCATTTGCGATACACCCTAGACCGATGTATCTAATCCCGTCATCATGTGCAATACTCCCCAGACTGGTGTACCTAATTCAGTTATCATGTGTGATACGCCCCAGACTGATGTATCTAATCCCGTAATCATGTGCGATACTCCTTAGGCTGGTGCATCTAACCTCGTCAAGTGTGATACTCCCAAGACTGGTGTATTACACCTTAGACTGATGTTTCTAATCCCATCATGTGTGATACTCCCCAGACTGGTGTATCTAATCCAGTCATCCTGTGCGATAGTCCCCAGACTGGTGTATGTAATCCCATCATCATTTGCGATACACCCTAGACCGATGTATCTAATCCCGTCATCATGTGCAATACTCCCCAGACTGCTGTATCAATTCAGTTATGTGTGATACTCCCAAGACTGGTATATCTAATCCCATTATCATGTGAGATACTCCCCAGACCAGTGTATCTGATCCCATCATGTGCGATACTCCTTAGTCTGGTGTATCTAATCACATTATGTGCGATACCCCCCAGACTGGTGTATTACACCTTTCACTGGTGTATCTAATTCTGTCATCATATGCGATACTCCTTAGACTGGTGTATCTAATCCCATCATTATGTGCAATACTCCCCAGACTGGTGTTTCTAATCCCATCATCATGTGCGATACTCCCCAGATTTGTGTATGTAATCCCGTCATCATGTGCGATACTCCCCAGACGGGTGTATCAAATCCCGTCATTATGTGCGATACTCCTTACACCGGTGTATCTAATGCCGTCATATGCGATACCCCCCAGACTGGTGTATTACGCCTTTCACTGGTGTATCTAATTCCGTCATCATATGCGATACTCCTTAGACTGGTGTATCTAATCCCATCATTATGTGCAATACTCCCCAGACTGGTGTATCTAATCCCGTCATCATGTGCGATATTCCTTAGACCGTTGTATCTAATCCAATCGTGCTATACTTCCCAGACTGGTGTATTACTCCTTAGACCAATGTATTTATTGCCATCATTATGTGCGATACTCCCCAGACGGGTGTATCAAATCCCGTCTTCATGTGCGATACTCCTTATACCAGTGTATCTAATCCCGTCATATGCGATACTCCACAGAATGGTGTATTATGCTTTAGACTGGTATATCTAATCCTGTCATCATGTGCAATACTCCTTAGACCGGTGTACCTAATCCAGTCATGTGCGATACTCCCCAGACTGGTGTATCTTATTCCATCATCATGTCTGATACTCCTTAGACTGGTGTATCTAATCCCATCATGTGTGATACTCCTTAGACTGGTGTATCTAATCCTGTCATGTGCGCTACTCCCCAGACTGGTGTATCTAATCCTGTCATCCTGTGCGATACTCCTTAGACTGATGTATCTAATCCCATCATGTGCGATACTCCCCAAACTGGTGTATCTAATCCCGTCATCCTGTGCGATACTCCCCAGACTGATGTATTTAATACCATCATCATTTGCGATACTCCCCAGACTGGTGTATTTAATCCCATCATCATTTGCGATACACCCTAGACCGATGTATCTAATCCCGTCATCATGTGCAATACTCCCCAGACTGGTGTACCTAATTCAGTTATCATGTGTGATACGCCCCAGACTGATGTATCTAATCCCGTAATCATGTGCGATACTCCTTAGGCTGGTGCATCTAACCTCGTCAAGTGTGATACTCCCAAGACTGGTGTATTACACCTTAGACTGATGTTTCTAATCCCATCATGTGTGATACTCCCCAGACTGGTGTATCTAATCCAGTCATCCTGTGCGATAGTCCCCAGACTGGTGTATGTAATCCCATCATCATTTGCGATACACCCTAGACCGATGTATCTAATCCCGTCATCATGTGCAATACTCCCCAGACTGCTGTATCAATTCAGTTATGTGTGATACTCCCAAGACTGGTATATCTAATCCCATTATCATGTGAGATACTCCCCAGACCAGTGTATCTGATCCCATCATGTGCGATACTCCTTAGTCTGGTGTATCTAATCACATTATGTGCGATACCCCCCAGACTGGTGTATTACACCTTTCACTGGTGTATCTAATTCTGTCATCATATGCGATACTCCTTAGACTGGTGTATCTAATCCCATCATTATGTGCAATACTCCCCAGACTGGTGTTTCTAATCCCATCATCATGTGCGATACTCCCCAGATTTGTGTATGTAATCCCGTCATCATGTGCGATACTCCCCAGACGGGTGTATCAAATCCCGTCATTATGTGCGATACTCCTTACACCGGTGTATCTAATGCCGTCATATGCGATACCCCCCAGACTGGTGTATTACGCCTTTCACTGGTGTATCTAATTCCGTCATCATATGCGATACTCCTTAGACTGGTGTATCTAATCCCATCATTATGTGCAATACTCCCCAGACTGGTGTATCTAATCCCGTCATCATGTGCGATATTCCTTAGACCGTTGTATCTAATCCAATCGTGCTATACTTCCCAGACTGGTGTATTACTCCTTAGACCAATGTATTTATTGCCATCATTATGTGCGATACTCCCCAGACGGGTGTATCAAATCCCGTCTTCATGTGCGATACTCCTTATACCAGTGTATCTAATCCCGTCATATGCGATACTCCACAGAATGGTGTATTATGCTTTAGACTGGTATATCTAATCCTGTCATCATGTGCAATACTCCTTAGACCGGTGTACCTAATCCAGTCATGTGCGATACTCCCCAGACTGGTGTATCTTATTCCATCATCATGTCTGATACTCCTTAGACTGGTGTATCTAATCCCATCATGTGTGATACTCCTTAGACTGGTGTATCTAATCCCATCATTATGTGCAATACTCCCCAGACTGGTGTTTCTAATCCCATCATCATGTGCGATACTCCCCAGATTTGTGTATGTAATCCCGTCATCATGTGCGATACTCCCCAGACGGGTGTATCAAATCCCGTCATTATGTGCGATACTCCTTACACCGGTGTATCTAATGCCGTCATATGCGATACCCCCCAGACTGGTGTATTACGCCTTTCACTGGTGTATCTAATTCCGTCATCATATGCGATACTCCTTAGACTGGTGTATCTAATCCCATCATTATGTGCAATACTCCCCAGACTGGTGTATCTAATCCCGTCATCATGTGCGATATTCCTTAGACCGTTGTATCTAATCCAATCGTGCTATACTTCCCAGACTGGTGTATTACTCCTTAGACCAATGTATTTATTGCCATCATTATGTGCGATACTCCCCAGACGGGTGTATCAAATCCCGTCTTCATGTGCGATACTCCTTATACCAGTGTATCTAATCCCGTCATATGCGATACTCCACAGAATGGTGTATTATGCTTTAGACTGGTATATCTAATCCTGTCATCATGTGCAATACTCCTTAGACCGGTGTACCTAATCCAGTCATGTGCGATACTCCCCAGACTGGTGTATCTTATTCCATCATCATGTCTGATACTCCTTAGACTGGTGTATCTAATCCCATCATGTGTGATACTCCTTAGACTGGTGTATCTAATCCTGTCATGTGCGCTACTCCCCAGACTGGTGTATCTAATCCTGTCATCCTGTGCGATACTCCTTAGACTGATGTATCTAATCCCATCATGTGCGATACTCCCCAAACTGGTGTATCTAATCCCGTCATCCTGTGCGATACTCCCCAGACTGATGTATTTAATACCATCATCATTTGCGATACTCCCCAGACTGGTGTATTTAATCCCATCATCATTTGCGATACACCCTAGACCGATGTATCTAATCCCGTCATCATGTGCAATACTCCCCAGACTGGTGTACCTAATTCAGTTATCATGTGTGATACGCCCCAGACTGATGTATCTAATCCCGTAATCATGTGCGATACTCCTTAGGCTGGTGCATCTAACCTCGTCAAGTGTGATACTCCCAAGACTGGTGTATTACACCTTAGACTGATGTTTCTAATCCCATCATGTGTGATACTCCCCAGACTGGTGTATCTAATCCAGTCATCCTGTGCGATAGTCCCCAGACTGGTGTATGTAATCCCATCATCATTTGCGATACACCCTAGACCGATGTATCTAATCCCGTCATCATGTGCAATACTCCCCAGACTGCTGTATCAATTCAGTTATGTGTGATACTCCCAAGACTGGTATATCTAATCCCATTATCATGTGAGATACTCCCCAGACCAGTGTATCTGATCCCATCATGTGCGATACTCCTTAGTCTGGTGTATCTAATCACATTATGTGCGATACCCCCCAGACTGGTGTATTACACCTTTCACTGGTGTATCTAATTCTGTCATCATATGCGATACTCCTTAGACTGGTGTATCTAATCCCATCATTATGTGCAATACTCCCCAGACTGGTGTTTCTAATCCCATCATCATGTGCGATACTCCCCAGATTTGTGTATGTAATCCCGTCATCATGTGCGATACTCCCCAGACGGGTGTATCAAATCCCGTCATTATGTGCGATACTCCTTACACCGGTGTATCTAATGCCGTCATATGCGATACCCCCCAGACTGGTGTATTACGCCTTTCACTGGTGTATCTAATTCCGTCATCATATGCGATACTCCTTAGACTGGTGTATCTAATCCCATCATGTGTGATACTCCTTAGACTGGTGTATCTAATCCTGTCATGTGCGCTACTCCCCAGACTGGTGTATCTAATCCTGTCATCCTGTGCGATACTCCTTAGACTGATGTATCTAATCCCATCATGTGCGATACTCCCCAAACTGGTGTATCTAATCCCGTCATCCTGTGCGATACTCCCCAGACTGATGTATTTAATACCATCATCATTTGCGATACTCCCCAGACTGGTGTATTTAATCCCATCATCATTTGCGATACACCCTAGACCGATGTATCTAATCCCGTCATCATGTGCAATACTCCCCAGACTGGTGTACCTAATTCAGTTATCATGTGTGATACGCCCCAGACTGATGTATCTAATCCCGTAATCATGTGCGATACTCCTTAGGCTGGTGCATCTAACCTCGTCAAGTGTGATACTCCCAAGACTGGTGTATTACACCTTAGACTGATGTTTCTAATCCCATCATGTGTGATACTCCCCAGACTGGTGTATCTAATCCAGTCATCCTGTGCGATAGTCCCCAGACTGGTGTATGTAATCCCATCATCATTTGCGATACACCCTAGACCGATGTATCTAATCCCGTCATCATGTGCAATACTCCCCAGACTGCTGTATCAATTCAGTTATGTGTGATACTCCCAAGACTGGTATATCTAATCCCATTATCATGTGAGATACTCCCCAGACCAGTGTATCTGATCCCATCATGTGCGATACTCCTTAGTCTGGTGTATCTAATCACATTATGTGCGATACCCCCCAGACTGGTGTATTACACCTTTCACTGGTGTATCTAATTCTGTCATCATATGCGATACTCCTTAGACTGGTGTATCTAATCCCATCATTATGTGCAATACTCCCCAGACTGGTGTTTCTAATCCCATCATCATGTGCGATACTCCCCAGATTTGTGTATGTAATCCCGTCATCATGTGCGATACTCCCCAGACGGGTGTATCAAATCCCGTCATTATGTGCGATACTCCTTACACCGGTGTATCTAATGCCGTCATATGCGATACCCCCCAGACTGGTGTATTACGCCTTTCACTGGTGTATCTAATTCCGTCATCATATGCGATACTCCTTAGACTGGTGTATCTAATCCCATCATTATGTGCAATACTCCCCAGACTGGTGTATCTAATCCCGTCATCATGTGCGATATTCCTTAGACCGTTGTATCTAATCCAATCGTGCTATACTTCCCAGACTGGTGTATTACTCCTTAGACCAATGTATTTATTGCCATCATTATGTGCGATACTCCCCAGACGGGTGTATCAAATCCCGTCTTCATGTGCGATACTCCTTATACCAGTGTATCTAATCCCGTCATATGCGATACTCCACAGAATGGTGTATTATGCTTTAGACTGGTATATCCAATCCTGTCATCATGTGCAATACTCCTTAGACCGGTGTACCTAATCCAGTCATGTGCGATACTCCCCAGACTGGTGTATCTTATTCCATCATCATGTCTGATACTTCTTAGACTGGTGTATCTAATCCCATCATGTGTGATACTCCTTAGACTGGTGTATCTAATCCTGTCATGTGCGCTACTCCCCAGACTGGTGTATCTAATCCTGTCATCCTGTGCGATACTCCTTAGACTGATGTATCTAATCCCATCATGTGCGATACTCCCCAAACTGGTGTATCTAATCCCGTCATCCTGTGCGATACTCCCCAGACTGATGTATTTAATACCATCATCATTTGCGATACTCCCCAGACTGGTGTATTTAATCCCATCATCATTTGTGATACACCCTAGACCGATGTATCTAATCCCGTCGTCATGTGCAATACTCCCCAGACTGGTGTACCTAATTCAGTTATCATGTGTGATACTCCCCAGACTGATGTATCTAATCCCGTAATCATGTGCGATACTCCTTAGGCTGGTGCATCTAACCTCGTCAAGTGTGATACTCCCAAGACTGGTGTATTACACCTTAGACTGATGTTTCTAATCCCATCATGTGCGATACTCCTCAGACTGGTGTATCTAATCCAGTCATCCTGTGCGATAGTCCCCAGACTGGTGTATGTAATCCCATCATCATTTGCGATACACCCTAGACCGATGTATCTAATTCCGTCATCATGTGCAGTACTCCCCAGACTGCTGTATCAATTCAGTTATGTTTGATACTCCCAAGACTGGTGTATCTAATCCCATTATCATGTGAGATACTCCCCAGACCAGTGTATCTGATCCCATCATGTGCAATACTCCTTAGACTGGTGTATCTAATCACATTATGTGCGATACTCCCCAGACTGGTGTATCTAATCCCATTTTGTGCGATGCTCCCCAGACCGATGAATCTAATCACGTCATTATATGCAATACTCCTTACACCGGTGTATCTAATTCCGTCATCATGTGCGATACTCCTAATTCTGGTGTATCTAATCCCGTCTTGTGCGATACCTCTAGACTGGTGTATTACGCCTTTCACCGATGTATCTAATCCTAATCCCGTCATAAGGTGCGATACTCCTTAGACCGGTGTATCTAATCCTGTCATATGCTATACTCCGCAGAATGGTGTATCTTATTCCATCATCATGTCCGATACTCCACAGACCGATGTATCTAATCCCGTTATCATATGCGATAATCCTTAGACCGGTGTATCTAATCCCTTAATCATATGCGATACTCCTTATACAGGTGTATCTAATCCCGTCATGTGTGACACTCCTTGCACCAGTGTATCTAATCTTGTTAAGTGTGATACTCCCAAGACTGATGTATTACGCCTTAGACCGGTGTATCTAATCCCGTCATCATGTGCAATTCTCCCCAGACTGGTGTATCTAATAAAGTCATCATGTGCGATACTCCTCAGACTGGTGTATCTAATCCTGTCATCATATGCGATACTCCTTATGCTGGTGTATCTAATCCCGTCATATGCGATACTCCCCAGACTTTTGTATTATGACCTTCACCGGTGTATCTAATCCGGTCATCATGTACAATACTCCTTAGACTGGTGTATCTAATCCCATCATGTGTGACACTCCTTAGACCAGTGTATCTAATCTCGTTAAGTATGATACTCCCAAGACTGATGTATTACGCCTTAGACCGGTGTATCTAATCCCGTCATCATGTGCAATTCTCTCCAGACTGGTGTATCTAATAAAGTCATTATGTGCGATACTCCTCAGATTGGTGTATCCAATCCAGTCATCATGTGCTGTCCTTTAGACTGGTTTATCTAATCCCATCATGTGCGCTTCTCCCCAGACCGGTATATTTAATCCCATCATGTGTGATACTCCTTAGATCGGTGTATCTAATCCTATCATCATGTGCGATACTCCTTAGACCGATGTATCGAATCTCGTCATGTGCGATACTCCACAGAAAGGTGTATTACTCTTTAGACTGGTGTATCCAATCCTGTCATCATGTGCGATACTCTTTAGACCGGTGTATCTAATCCCGACATGTGCGATACTCCCCAGACTGGTGTATCTAATCCTGTCATCATGTGCGGTACTCCTTAGATTGGTTTATCTATTCCCGTCATGTGCGCTACTCCCCAGACCGGTGTATTTAACCCTGTCATGTGCGATACTCCCCAGACTGGTGTATTACGCCTTAGACCAGTGTATCTAATCCCGTCATCATATGCGATACTCCTTAGACCGGTGTATCTAATACCATCATGTGCGATACTCCTTAAACCGGTGTATCTAATCCCGTCATCATGTGTGAAGGTATCAAGGATAGATGGATGAGATTGAATAGGGTAAAAAAGGGGGTTCTTTGTGGCGAACAAAGAATTTAAATTTATAGTTTCATGTGATCCTTCACTTTCCAAGGTTTTTAAATCAAGGAGGGAACAAGATTCCTGAAAGGTTCCCACATCTGTGAGTACTAGTAAGTGCGAGGTAGTGGGTTGATGAATAAAATTCTGGTCATATTGCTGTTCAACATTATCCTCAAAGTGACACCGTAATGTTATCATTCTTGCGAATTTATGAACATCTAGGATTGTTCTATATAAATCAAATTAATTCATTGGTGAAAACGATAAGTCTTTAGATAATAAAGATAGCTGCGGTTCACTGAGGATATAACTTGATAGGTTGATCCACTGATTGCAATAAAAAGTCCGTTGACGTGCTGTGAACTGGTTCATGGTTCTTGTGTTTCCTGCCACTCCTGCTCCACCTTTTATATTTTTTGAATGGTCCATATTTTCAAAACTAGTTTTGATCAAACCTTTGTTATAGACCGTATTCCTCCTAGTGGTGCTAATAAATTGGTTGTCCGAAAATGTGTCGGAAACATCCTTTGAAGTCATGCCAACTGAGGTTTCAAAAGATGTCTGTGTCTGAAAAACTAACTTTTTTAAAAAAAAAATCCTTCTGAGTATAGGTTTAAAGTTTTGCCACTTGCCATTATTTCTTTTGTAGCCATTATATGTTCTCCAAGACAATAGATTTTTAGTTTTTAGAGCAGAGTCCCACTCTTTAAATTCCTTGGAATCAGTATGAGGAAAAATAGTTGTTTTAACTTGCTGGATATCTGCCTGCACCGCAGTCAATGATTGTCCTTCATATGAAACTGTTAGCTGCTTCAGCTGATTAGAACACTGATCCAAGATACTATACCATTTTTTGTTGAATTCATCTGAACACTGTGTAGTAGGTACTTTTTTTTATACGAGTCCTTTTGGGATCATATGTTTCTCAAGATATGAACCTAAGGTTGTACTGTCCCATCATAACTTTAATTCTTTAACAAGGAGATTTTTCAACTATTTGAAGTTTGTGTCTAATTTGTTTGGGCTCTGAATCTGCTAAACTAAACATTTTCCACCGAACATAATGGGATTATTTCCTGTTCTGTGGTTACAGGGATTAAACGGGTTAAAAACCCAGGGCAGGATCACCATGGGCATTTTTTATCCTGAGAATCCTGGTGGATCTATGAACTAAATACTAGGTTTCCTCTGGGTATGAACTTGATCTACTATTACGAATATTTTTTTTATTGTACTTTGTTTCACCATTATTTTTATTGCTAACAAAAGTGTTTCTTTTAAAAAAAAATTCCTGCTCAGGATTGGTGATGCTTGATCACGTGTTTAGCCAGTATATGACTTAATACGCTAAACAAGTTCCTTAATCATTGCCTGCATTGAACACATGTAGTGTTCAATTCAGGCAATGATTAAGGAACTGTTTCCGAAACACGTTTGCTGGTAAACACCCCTCTTCCATAGTGACTTAAAACCTTTTGTATACTTTAATTTTTTTAATGCATTTTCATTAAAAGTGTTTTTAAGAAGCTCAGGACGCTGGAATTACTTCTTTTTACTGACAAAAAATTTTAGGGGCTTCATCGCAAAAGGGGTGTCTACATTTGCACATGCAAATTTTTAGTCATTTGATCCCATAAATTTAATTTATGCCTGTATGTTTCTCACTTCCCTTCACCAATTAGATTATTTAGTGCTGATCCTTCACACACAAATCGACTTACAATAATAGGTAAAAAAACAAGATGGGTGAATGCTTTTGCAAACCACTGTACATCACTGGGGTGACCAAGGGGACAACGATATAACGGGGTAGGACTTAGAAGCATAGACATCACTGGTTAGAGCTGGGGGTCATATACATCACTGGCAAGGCATGTACATGATTTAGGAGAGCTGGGGGCCTTATATATCACTGGGGAGGACTGGGGGGCATATATATCACTGGAGAGGGCTGGGGGTCATATACACCACTGGGGAGCCTGGAAGCAAATAGAGGACTGGGGGACATAGATATCACTGGGAAACGCTGGGAGACATATACAGTGGCTTGCAAAATATTTTTACCTATTTTGTTACATTACAACCTGTGTTTAAATATTTTTGTAATTCTATTTGTGTGTAATGCAACAGCACTAAATACAGTGGGTACAGAAAGTAGTCAGACCCCTTTAAATTTTTCACTCTTTGTTTCATTGCAGCCATTTGGTAAATTCTAAAAAGTTCATTTTTTTTCTCATTAAAGTATACTCTGCACCCCATCTTGACCGAAAAAAAACAGAAATGTAGAAATTTTTGCAAATTTATTAAAAAAGAAAAACTGAAATATCACATGGTCATAAGTATTCAGACCCTTTGCTCAGTATTGAGTAGAAGCACCCTTTTGAGCTAGTACAGCCATGAGTCTTCTTGGGAATGGTGCAACAAGTTTTTCACACTTGGATTTGTGGATCCTCTGCCATCTTTCCTTGAAGATCTTCTCAAGTTTCGTCAGGTTGGATGGTGAACTTTGGTGGACAGCCATTTTCAGGTCTCTCCAGAGATGCTCAATTGGGTTTAGGTCAGGGCTCTGGCTCTGCCAGTCAAGAATGGTCACAGAGTTGTTCTGAAGCCACTCCTTTGTTGGCTGTATGCTTAGGGTCATTGTCTTGTTGGAAGGTGCACCTTTGGCCAAGTCTGAGGTCCAGAGCACTCTGGAAGAGGTTTTCATCCCGGATATCTCTGTACTTGGCGGCCGCATTCATGTTTCCTTCAACTGCACGCAGTCGTCCTGTCCCTGCAGCTGAAAAACACCCCCATAACATGATGCTACCACCACGTTTCACTGTTGGGATTTTATTGGGCAGGTGATGAGCAGTGCCTGGTTTTCTCCACACATACCGCATAGAATTATCACCCAAAAGGTCTATCTTCGTCTCATCAGACCAGAGAATCTTATTTCTCATAGTCTGGGAGTCCTTCATGTGTTTTTGAGCAAACTGTATGCGGGCTTTCATATGTCTTGCACTGAGTAGAGGCTTCCGTCGGGCCACTCTGCCATAAATGTCCGACTGGTGGAGGGCTTCAGTGATAGTTGACATTGTGGATCTTTCTCCCATCTCCCTACTGCATCTCTGAAGCTCAGCCACAGTGATCTTGTGGTTCTTCTTTACCTCTCTCACCAAGGCTCTTCTCCCACGATTGCTCAGTTTGGCTGGACAGCCAGGTCTAGGAAGACTTCTGGTGGTCCCAAACGTCTTCCATTTAAGAATTATGGAGGCCACTGTACTCTTAGGAACCTTGAGTAATGCAGAAATTATTTTGTAACCTTGGCCAGATCTATGCCTTGCCACAATTCTGTCTCCTTGGGCAGTTCCTTTGAGCTCATGATTCTCATTTGGTCTGACATGCACTGTGAGATGTGAGGTCTTATATAGACAGGTGTGTGCCTTTCCAAATTAAGTCCTATGAGTTTAATTAAACACAGCTGGGCTCCAATGAAGGAGTAGAACCATCTGAAGGAGGATCACAAGGAGATGGACAGCATGTGACTTAAATATGAGTGTCTGAGGAAAGGGTCTGTATACTTATGACCATGTGATATTTCAGTTTTTCTTTTTTAATAAATTTGCAAATATTTCTACATTTCTGTTTTTTTTCAGTCAAGATGTGGTGCAGAGTGTACTTTAATGAGAAAAAAAATGAACTTTTTAGAATTTACCAAATGGCTGCAATGAAACAAAGAGTGGAAAATTTAAAGGGGTCTGAATACTTTCCGTAACCACTGTAGTATGAGTTGGTGAAGTGAAGGGAGAAAAATATAGGCATTAAAGGGAACCTGTCACCAGCTTTGCCCCATATGAGATACGGCCACAACCTTTCAGGCCTCATATGCAGCATACTAATATGCCGTGTATATGCCCCCGATCAGGACTCCAACAAAAGAAAAACACCTTTTATTATACTCATCTGCGGGGCGGTCGGGTCCGAGGGCTTCGCTGGTCCTGGACCGGCGCCTCCCTACTTTCAATGCTGTCCTTCTTCTGTGTTTCATGTGGATGATACATCCCTACGTCATCCATACAGGGTCCCTTACATTGCGCTATTGCACAGGCGTACATCTCTGCCCTGTTGAGGGCACACTAAAGTACTGCAGTGCACATGCGCCAGAGCTCTTTGAACTTTCCCATCACGTGCGCACTGCAGTACTTTACTCTGATAAGCAAGTAATGGGTCAAATAGGTAGAACCACTAAATAGAGAATATGATATAGCAAGATGTGGTAAAATAAAACGTAGCTTTGTCATCCAAATAGAGTCCGTGGCATCCATATATAAAGAAGGGAACAACTTCTACATATCGAGTATATGCAACAAAGCAAGAAAAAAGAGGAATGTATACAATGGTGATCACCTTCAAAAATAGTTTATTACAATTGACAATGAAAAACAGGGCAAAAACAAATTAAAAACATTTAAAAAAACAAAATGGCTGAGACAAAAACAGACCCAGTCTCTGTAGGACTTAGGTCCACCCAACCTGGAGTGCCCTTAGACCTTAAACTATGCATAACATAATTGGCTTAATAATTATACAAAAAATATGATTACATACACAGTAGTTAGGGCTCATATACGTGATAAATTTAATATACACAAGAATATAGAAAAGTCATAGCATTAATATACAGTTCAATGTGAAGCTAATATGCTTTATGTATACACAGCAGCAAATAAATGAATGACACCTATATCAATCCGCAGTATTACTAATATTAATCTGCAGTTTTGGTATTCAGCACTTATGAGGAATGTTTAGTATAGGGTAAATTAGCATGAGCTCACTATAGGTACAAAGGAGTAATCCAGTACCAGAACCACCAATTTAAAGTGTGTCTGTTTAAGAAGGATACTACTCTGAGGTACTCAGTACAGTATAAGACCAGGAAGGGTGGTCCCCCACCACGAATCGCCGCTATCAGTGCGGCTTCATCAGGGGTAGACACAGTAAGGAAAGAGCGTGTATATATATATATTTATATATACAGTATATATACACTGTATATACACATAATTCATTAATTAAGGCAACTTACAGCTGGAGGGGCGGCCGCCTCAGCAAACAGACATCCGCCAAAATACTCTGACGTCATTTCCTCATAAGTGCCGACCCGAGTACTGTGGTCCCCAGTAATCTGCCTGGGGGGCCACAGAAAAGTTAATCGCAGGCCCGAGGTTCCCCACCCCTGCTCTAATGGGAATGTACTGCAGAGGAAACAAGCTATTGCAATGACAAGGACTCAAAACATCTAATCAAATAAAAGTGAAAGAACCTAGCTAGGACTGTATGTAGGCTGCATGGGAATTCTTCATTCAGCAAGGAACAGCATCATTCCTTTTTGGACTGCTTAAAATTATGTATAAAATATAACTAAAGTGTCGGTTGCAGGGTACAGTGCAAACCAAAGCCATTCAAGATTTTTTTTATGAATGAATCAGTGGACATCCGTTTAGGAATGAGCGATTGAATTATGCATGGGGAAATTCAGTTTTTCCGACTACATAAGTATAGATATACTGTATATGTAATTTTCCACTTACAGTAGGGCAGCCTGAAACACATTTCTCCCAAAGACAGGGCAAATACAATCATTACATAGCCCTTATTTGTTTACTGTGCAGTTTTTCTGTTATTATTGATTGAATTTATTTAATTTAATATAATATTTGTTAGAAATAATACAAAATATAATAGATAAATATCTTTGATCATGGGACGTTCTGATATATTCAGAATTCATAAAAAGTAATAAGAAAAATCCCACTTGTTATCTTTTCAATAGCTCAAATAGTTAATTTATGTTCATTTATTTATATCTTGTGGTGTTTACTTTGCTTATACCAAAGACAGGGCAAATACAATCATTACATAGCCCTTATTTGTTTACTGTTATGTATAAAATTTCCTGTGCAGTTTTTCTGTTATTATTGATTGAATTTATTTAATTTAATATAATATTTGTTATAAATAATAAAAAATGTTAATAGATAAATAAATATCTTTGTCTATCTTTGATCATGGGACTTTCATATATATTGAGAATTCATAAAAAGTAATAAGAAAAATCCATCACTCTGAAGTGAGTATGATAAAAACATGAGACTTTTTGTAACATCCCTGGCGGCGTGTCGCCATGGCTTCCTATCACTCACCATGCAAGGCTGCCATCCAGGCTGCGCACTGTGTTCCTCTTCTTGCTGTGTGGATGTTTCCTGGTAGAATGCCTAGAGCGGCGGCATCACTTCCTAATTCTTAAAGGAATATTCCTAATGCATCCCCAGCCTATTGCTGTGAGGCACTGGGTACTTAAGGCACCTCCACCCAGTGGGTGGTCCCTGAGGAACAGTCAACGTTGGTATTGCCAATCCTTGGTGAGTTGGCCCTCACCCCCATCTTACTTCTAACCCCAAGAACGACAGACATTGTGGCTTGGATACAATTGGCCACAGTCGCCCTTTATTATAGCAGTAGCAATTAAAACCGTGTTATATAAACAAATTGTCTTAGGGTCCTTGAAGCCAAGAAGAGTCTGGTGACCCCAATGACACAAACCCCACTTACTCCCAGCTGCGAACCTCAAGCTCAGGAGCTCCAAGAACCCCCTCGAAAGGGGGTTCAGAAACGGTTAAAACCGCCACACCCGGGACTCGATATTCCTTTGTCATAAGTCCCATAAATCACCAGACCCAAATACCACTTATAACTGAGGGATCCATGTCCTGTTGACACTCCCATACCAATTTATAACCAACTTCAAGGACCCTAAAGCACGCCACCACAAGAGTAATTGACAACCTTAAGTACTCGAGACCCCCTTTCCTTTCATAAACATCGCCTGCTCGATGCCCCCTTGTAAAGCTAATGACCATAAATCAATTCCGAAGTCATTCAAATGAACTCCGTCAGCCAACCAAAAATCTTCCGAGCAATTCTCCAAATCAAAATGCCGAATTGACGCCCCCCCATTTCTGGAAACAAAATTGGAAAACGCTCTGTTCACCTTCTTCTGTGCTCTATTCAAACTCTTTATGGACCAGGCATTTTGCCATCTCTTTCGGGGAACAATCTCGGAGCAGATCGTTATCATCCCCGGAAAAGATGCCCAAAGCCGTAATAAATCACGTCTCTGATTAGATCCCTACACGGCCGAACCCCTAAGTCATTACCCCCTACGTGTAATAACAGTATATCTGGGGGGGCGATCTAAATGGACAAAATTATTCACCTCCCGCAACAACCTGTTCCACCCTATACCCCTAAACCCAAGCCAGCAAGTAACAGCTTTGTCCCTTGAAGCACTGAGTTGCTTTCCATCTCGTCGTATGTCTGCCCACACCGCGCCCAGTGGACATAGGTGTGGCCCATTATCCAAATCAACAGAGGGAAACCTATCCAGAAAACAACATGTGATCAGAACACAACAATACACATTTTTTTCACAAGTTAACTGTCGACTCCGGTCTCACGCAAGACAAAATCCGCCTCGATTCCCATCTCCCTATCCGTTTTACAATATTCGAATTCAGGACGCAAGCCACCGCCTCCATAGCGGCCCCTATCCGAAAAGAATGAGGGGCAAAATTACACGGATCCAACCCCAACTTGTTCAAGCACATCCTAAAAATGACGGTGAATTGATACTGCAATAATGTTCCGTCTTCGTGACACAACAATGGTACGTCCGAATTCTGCCCCAGTCCCCTGGAGGACTCAAAAGTTTTTAAAGGACACATCCCTGACCCTTGCACCTCTCCTAACCATACCTTTTTTCCCCTTCCTAACTGGTCTGTTTTTGAAAGCCTCAACCAAAATTCAACACCTTGTTTTGTTGCGAACACATCTCCTGCTAGTACCCCCCGCCTTTCTTCTTAGATGGAGCTACTAGCTCGCTAACCCTTAGGTTTTTCCTGGGCATTTTTTGGGGCACTAACAGGAAAAGCCTTACCTCATACTCTGAGCTACAAATACCTCCCAGTTCCTTTCTCAAATATTTCAGGAGCTTAAACGAAACTGGGTGCTGATCATCCCTCTGTGCCCGCCCCCTACGAATACCCTTAACTGCTTGCTTCACTAGGAAATTCTTTGTCAGATCCCTACCACCCCTGATCCTAAAGCCGAATGCCAAACCTGCGATCAACCGATTAACCTAGAGCCCCCTCCCCTAACCGTAGGTGCAGCAAGCCTACCTGATCTTCTTCAGACAAGGTATTTTTGATACCCCTCAGCCGACCCTCCCACAGCCCCCAAGCAGCTTGATAGGCCTTCCATGTGCTAAGGGATATGGATGATTTAATTAATGGTTGGGCTGCACAAATACCAAGTTCCATAAGTGATGCGGGCACTCGAGCCCCCTCTCCTCTGCATCTGGGGCCAGCAACCGAAAGCGATCCCACTGGAAACGAGAAAGGGCGTCAGCAATTGAATTCCTTTCACCTGGAATGTGAGAAGCTGTTATACATTATTAAACATTCCAATGCCAGTTACCGTAACACCCTGATTACTGGTGGAGAAGATGCCGTAATATTGTTGATCGCCAACACTACTCCCATGTTATCACAGCGGAAACTAATCCATTTGTTTTGAAATTGATGACCCCACAGTGTCACCACAAACATTATTGGGAAAACTTCCAGCAACGCTACGTTTTTTAACAGCCCTTCCACTCTCCAACTCTGGGGCCACTCCCCTGCACACCACTGGCCCTTGAAATAAGCGCCAAAACCTGTGCTTTCTGCAGCATCCATGAACAGCTCTAAGTCCACTTTGTCTGTTACCTCTTCCATTATCAAAACGCCCATTATACACTTCGAGGAAAGTGTCCCACACCGACAAATCTTCCTTATGCTCATTTGACAATCTAATTTAATGATGAAGAGCCTTTACCCCCGCCGTTGCATTTACCAGCTTCTGGAGAAGACCCTCCCCATGGGCATTACCCTACGTGCAAAATTCTGCTTGTCTAGCAGCGACTGTGTCTCCCTCAATGTAATCTTTTTCAGCCACCTAGCCCTTGCCACTTCAGCCCTTAACGCCACCACTTTCTCCTCTTGTAATCGGAGTTTCCACTTCTCTGCATCAATAATGATCCCCAGAAAACAAATACAAGACGCCAGGCACTCGGTTTTTTCAGAAGCCAGGCGGACTCCAAACAGCTCGGCAATCCATTCCATGGCATGCAATGTGGATTCACACAGCGGTGAATCCTTCAAGCCGAAACACAAAAAATCGTCCAGATTATGAATGATTGGTGCCCCCCCCCCAGACACGTCTCGGACAACCCATTCCAGGAAGCAACTGAATGCCTCAAACAAGGAGCAAGAAATGGAACAGCTTATTGGCAGGCAACGATCTATGAAATATGCTCCGTCCCAGAAACAACCCAGCAGTCTAACGTTTTTCCTTATTTTCTGACCCATCCCACCGCCTCGTCAAAAGAGGTATAAACAACGGAGCATAATTCTGTTGCAATTCCATCATTCACCGACCTACCCTTTGGATAAGAGACATGATGAATTAACCTAAATTTGTTGGGCTCCGTTCTTGCAGGGAAGATGCTCCTGGTGCCGTCCGGGCTCCACAGTCGGCGATCCGGGCCACTTGCTCATCCAGCCAGCCAGGGGGGTGATCCATTGCCGACGTCCTAAGGGTCTCCAGCAGCAATATTTGGTATTGCCGCATCTGGAACGACCTGACCTATAAAACTGTCCCACTAGTTAATCTCTTTAGTTAACACGGTAAAAAAAAAAAATAAAGCAAAAAACGATGCTTTATCATCATACTGCCAAATAAAAAATGGAATAAAATGCGATTAAAAAGACAACTGTAAATAAATATGGTGGCTTTGAAAAGGTCATCTTGTTCCCCACCCCCCAAAAAAAAAGCCGCCATACTGCTTCATCAGCCGAAAAATAAAAAAGTTATATCTCTCAGAATAAAGCAATGCAAAAAAAAATATTTTTTCTATTGTGTAAAAGCGCCAAAACATAAAAAGAAGATATCAATGTGGTACCGCTGTAAACGTACTGACCCGAAGAATAAAGCTACCTTATCAATTTTACCACACGCAGAATGGCATAAAAAAAATTCCTGAATTGTTGGTTTCTGTTTATTCTGCCTCCCAAAAATCGGCATAGAAAGCGATCAAAAAATGTCACGTGCCCGAAAATGGTACCAATGGAAAAATTATAGCTCTCTAAATATGGCGATGCAAAAAAAAAGAATTTTTTAGTGTGTGACAGCTGTCAATCATAAAAACCCGATATGAATCTGGTATCGCTTGAATCGCACCGACCTGAAGAATAAAGTCATCTAATCACTTATACCGCACGAGGAAAGCCGTAAAAAATAAACTCTAGGGTTAAGATTGTGCTGGGATTAAGGTTGTGCTAGGGTTAGGTCTTTGCTAGGGTTAGGGTTGTGCTAGGGATAGGGTTGTGTTAGGGTTATGTTTTGCCAAGTATTTAAAGGGCTCGGATGCGGCTTTAAAGAAGGCGATTAATTTTTATTATAATTAAATGATTACAGAACATAGGAAATAGTGTGATATTGCGTACACCTTTGCATAATATAAATCACAAAGGTAAGTACTTACAGCGCACACTATACAGGAAAAACTTCACCAGGAGAAACATACATCATCTGTCTGGGAGACATCAGCCGTGAGAAGAAAAATAGCGAAGACCGAGAAAAGTCCTGGGATGAATCCACACTGCGACGTCAGTGTATCCCCTTTTAGTCCACAGGTCAACAGGCTTCTGTCTTAGCTGAAAACTTCACTAGCTTATATCTTGTTTGAAAACAAATGTTTGCGTAACCAAATGTTACACAAATTCTGACAAGAGTCTTTTTGTTCAATATAGTATCTTTCTTCTGAGTGACCAGCTCTTCAGATGTCACTTAACACCGATCAAATATAGTTATATGAAAAAGTTTGGGCACCCCTATTAATCTTAAGCTTAATGTTTTATAAAAATTGGTGTTTTTGCAACAGCTATTTCAGTTTGATATATGTAATAACTGTTGGACACAGTAATGTTTCTGCCTTGAAATGAGGTTTATTATATTAACAGAAAATGTGAAATCTGCATTCAAACAAAATTTGACAGGTGTATAAGTATGTGCACCTCACCAGAAAAGTGACATTAATATTTAGTAGATCCTCCTTTTGCAAAAATAACAGCCTCTAGTCGCCTCCTGTAGCTTTTAATGAGTTCCTGGATCCTGGATGAAGGTATTTTTGACCATTCCTCTTTACAAAACAATTCCAGTTCAGTTAAGTTTGATGGTCGCCGAGCATGGACCGCCCTCTTCAAATGATCCCACAGATGTTCAATGATATTCAGGTCTGGGGACTGGGATGGCCATTCCGGAACATTGTAATTGTTCCTCTGCATGAATGCCTGAGTAGATTTGGAGCGGTGTTTTGGATCATTGTATTGGTGAAAGATCCATCCCCTGCGTAACTTCAACTTTATCACTGATTCTTGAACATTATTGTCAAGAATCTGCTGATACTGAGTGGAATCCATGCGTCCCTCAACTTTAACAAGATTCCCGGTGCCGGCATTGGCCACACAGCCCCAAAGCATGATGGAACCTCCACCAAATTTTACTGTGGGTAGCAAGTGTTTTTCTTGGAATGCTGTGTTTTTTTGCCGCCATGCATAACGCCTTTTTGTATGACCAAACAACCCAATCTTGGTTTCATCAGTCCACAGGACCTTCTTCCAAAAATAAATTGGCTTCCCCAAATGTGCTTTTGCATACCTCAGCCGACTCTGTTTGTGGCTTGCTTGCAGAAACGGCTTCTTTCGCATCACTCTCCCATACAGCTTCTCCTTGTGCAAAGTGCGTTGTATAGTTGACCGATGCACAGTGACACCATCTGCAGCAAGTTGATGCTGCAGCTCTCTGGAGGTGGTCTGAGGATTGTCCTTGACTGATCTCACCATTCTTCTTCTCTGCCTTTCTGATGTTTTTCTTGGCCTGCCACTTCTGGCCTTAACAAGAACTGTCCCTGTGTTCTTCCATTTCCTTACTATGTTCCTCACAGTGGAAACTGACAGGTTAAATCTCTGAGACAGCTTTTTGTATCCTTCCCCTGAACAACTATGTTGAATAATCTTTGTTTTCAGATCATTTGCCAGTTGTTTTGAGGAGCCCATGATGCCACTCTTCAGAGGAGATTCAAACAGGAGAACAACTTGCAAGTGGCCACTTTAAGTAGCTTTTCTCATGATTGCATACACCTGGCTATGAAGTTCAAAGCTCAATGAGGTTACAAAACCAAAAAAAGTGCTTTAGTAAGTCAGTAAAAAGTAGGTAGGAGTATTTAAAACAAGAAAATGATAAGGGTGCCCATACCTATGCACCTGTCAAATTTTGTTTGAATGCAGATTGTACATTTTCTGTTAGTACAATAAACCTCATTTTAAGGCAGAAACATTACTGTGTCCAACAGTTATTACATATATCAAACTGAAATAGCTGTTGCAAAAACACCAATTTTTATAAAACATTAAGCTTAAGGTTAATAGGGGTGCCCAAACTTTTTCATATAACTGTATATCACCGGAGATGAAACATGCCAAAGGCTCCTGGTACCAGATGTTTTACCATTCTATAAACACAGCATATTCTTACCAAATATTGCTAATGAATATAAACATGCATCGTTCTCACTAAACATTAATAAAAGACTGCTTGATACTATAAACTAAACATTGATAATAGAGCTATGAGGTCCAGGTGTTGGGAAAATTGCAAGGCTAACATAAGCTGAACTGTTAAAGGGTTCTTTAAAGACAGGCTACCAATATGGATTCCTGATGGACATTAAAAACCTTAGCACTATAAACCACCCTTGGTCATCTGGAAGCGATATATCATTTACATACAATACCATATCCCAAGGGAATATCTTCAGCAGATGAACGACACATTGCTATAAAAGAAGGAATACATTGTATACAACAGCATAAGGCGATACAAGCACAGATTATAGCAAAAATTATTCCTAAAATATAGCGTAAATAACCAAAATCAGGCAACCAATAAAATAACCAATCCCACCATTTACCATTACGCTGTGTGATGTGATCAATGTCATCATGTAACTGATCTATCTGAAATTGCAAATCCTGACTATGGTCTGACAAGTTAAAACAACACATACCTTCAAACTCTTCACATCCATGGTGGTGAATTAATAACAAATAATCTATAGTCGCTCTATTCTGTAAGACAGCTTTTCTGGTAAATTTGTAAATCTAATAATATATCTTCTAAGGCTCTACTGGTAGCATTTATTGATCTAGCTACAAGACAAGATAATCTCCCTACAGTCATAGCCGCATATGGGACTATGGCAGGAGATCCTACAATCGTAAGGGATAACCCTATAATTTCTGATTCAGTTAAAAGGTTTACATTATACTTATAGGGAAAATATATATTCTTGTACCGTGTTAGCCAGTAGATAAAAAAAATATTTAGATTTGAGAGTCCTCAATGGTTGATACCTTTTAATGGCTAACTGAAAAGATGGTAACAAATTGCAAGCTTTCGAGACTACTCAGGTCTCTTCATCAGGCATAGTATACCACAAAATCTGAAGAGTCACATATTTATACACAATAAGACATACAAAAATTGCAAGAGGTAAGACAGGTGAGGAAAAGCAGAGTTATTATGGAAGAGATAAACAGATCTGGCTATAAATATTTTAGCAGTTAATAGATAAAGAGTGTGAAGGTTTTATTGTCCTGCTATTAGGTCCAATGTTATGATGGCCTCACAAGTCTGAGGAGTAAATTCCTTAGTTGATGTAGAATGACATAAATCCATGCGACACATTCATTCCTGCTATGAAAGTGTTAAAGGTCACCATCAGTTTATATTCTGAAATTCTTCAGACCCCCAGCTGGACAATTGGTACATATAATTAAGTACACTACATTAGATGTGATACAGCTGAACGTGCCTGGGATCTTATAGTCCTGATGTGAATTGGGAATCTTTATCTTGTCTGTGGTCGTTATAAACGGACAGGTTTTATATTTTTTCTGGTTGCAAGGAAAGGTACCTGTAGCTGGAGGAGATGACAGGGAGCTTCTGACAATGATGCTTCTTAGATTTGGGGGGTTGCCTGAAACACAGAAGTGGGGGGTCTGGAAATATGGATTGTAATCGGGCATCTTTTTGTAGTAAAGGTTATAGTTTCCGTGCAGCTCTCCTTAGCGCCTCCAGATTTGGATTGTAGGTGATTACTAGAGGCAACCGGCTGCTTTCTTGTTTGGTTTGGTAATGTAGGAGATGATTCCTTGATATTCTGGTGGCTCTTGTAATCTGGTTCTCAATTGTTCTTTGATGGTAGCCCTGTTTCAAAAAGGTCTTTCTGAGGCCATCAAGGTGTTTGTCTCTATCCATCTGGTTGGAACATATCCGATTGTATCTGATGGCTTGGCTGTAAACAATAGAGTTTTTTATGTGTTTTGGATGGAAACTGTCCCATTTAAGGTATGTAGGACGGTCGATTGGTTCAAGGATGTCTCTATTTCATTGTTCTCTAGCTTGATGGTGGTGTCCAAAAAGTTAATTTCAGTACAGGAGTAGTTGAGTGTTAGGTTGATGGTGGGATGAAATTAATTAAAGTGTTCATGGAACGTCTTCAGTTGTTGCTCAGACCCCGTCCAGATGATTAAAATATCGTCAATGAAACGATAGTAGGCCAGAGTCCTGATGGGACATGAGGACAAAAAGTCACTTTCAAGCTTGGCCATGAAAAGATTTGCGTACTGTGGAGCCATTTTACTTCCCATCGCTGTACCAGTTTCCTGTAGATATATACTAGGAGGTCCCTGCTAAGCAGAGAAAAAAAGATGGCCACTAGAGTTCGTACAAATTCATAAAAATATCTTTATTGAAAATATAAATACCACATCAAAACAATTCGTATCGATGCACAAACAGACCACATCATGTGGACACAATGCTGGAGACCAAAACTATTGGATTAAAAAGTTACACCATAAAAACCATGTGACACAGCGGCCACAATTGGTGAGCCTACGTATAGTAGATGATTAAGGGGAGGTAATGAAAAAAATATATACATTTTATCTCCAATATATAAATGTTGCATGTAAATTTGTCAATAAAATATAGAGTATTTCATCCTCCCAATTTGTTTAAATCTAATTATGACATCCAGAATACTTATAAATTATGGTTATTAAAGAACATACCCCATATTCAAATGAATGGCATTGCTCAAACATATACCTAGATAGTCACTTGGCCACCAAACGAACCGCTGTTGGCGTCACCCCGACGCACGTTTCGGTAAGAGCCTTTTTCAAGGGGTATTCATGCATACTGATCACCCACCCTAATATACCCTGTGACAATTAGTGAAGTGTGCACATGCTATACCGCCATACCGGAAGTATCCAGCGGCGCGCACAGGCCAATCACCTGACTTCCTACAGACGCATCCCAGTCACCATGGAGAGGCGTCACATGATCCACAGTCACGCGATCGGAAGTACCGCCTCGTCGTCAGGGACGCCATCCCCGCTACATACCTGCTCATGGAGTGACGCGGCCCCACCGCCGCAACCGTGGCGCACAGCGGCGTCGGCATCAGCAAGATGTCGAAAGCCAATGAGCGCAACAGAGCGACCGCGTACCGGCGATGCAGCAGCGGTATGTATCAAGGGTGGTCCCAGAGATCATATACTCGGAAACCAAAGTCTGCAATATTTCACAACTAACAAAATGGCAGTACTGTATATTTATATCTATGTATATAGAGTACACTGAGGAGGTGTACCCACCTATAAAACATATGTACCAATTATATACCATCTCTCATCACATGATTTGACATAAAAAAAAAAGGGGGTACCCTATAACCACCATCGCCTCAGGACGAAGAAAATACCACATAGAGATACCACTAAGAAATATAGCATTATTCTGGACCCACCATTCAATAGCAAAAAATCCTCATTAAGATCACATCAATCCATAGCAATGTATAACAACATTTCCATATTTACACACATATGGATACATATACAAGAATATAATATTTCATATTTAAGTATTCTTACATATTTTTTTGATAGATATTATTTACATATTATACTCTTCTTTATTTCTTTACGGATCACTCCTACAATTCTTCCACCTATAAAACTCTAGGGTCCATACAGATCATTGCTTGGTAATAGTTGTTGAAGTAATTGGAACTGGTGAGTCCAAATGAGTACTGTCATCATAGATATTGCAGGCCGATAGTGGATCAGAGGTATCGCAACCAATCTGATGGGAAGTCAATATGCATGAAATTAAAACACAAATAATCACACAAAGAATAAATAAAACTGATATTATTAATATTGGTCAAGATATACCTGGGCATCACATACAGTATGGAGATTACAAAAATGGGACGAAACTAACGTTCTCATTAAGCCCCTTGGGGTGCAGGGTTTTGAACGCCCAAATCCATTTGGATTCCAATTGAGCCAGTTTCTGTGAAACGGGTCCACCACGAATACCCACCAAAATACTATCAACGCCTTTTATTCTCAATCCAGTAGAATCACAATTGTGATATAACTTAAAGTGGTGTGGGATGGTTTTAAGCGTGGATGCATCCACATGGCCAAGTGCCGCCTCAATCCCCAACACATGCTCTCTTACCCGTGTTTTAAATTGGTGTGTAGTCATACCTATGTAGATAAGCCCACACGGACAAGATGCATGGTATATCACATATCATGTTTGACAAGTGATGTATTTATTGATCTTAAATCTTGTACCGTCCGAATCACAAAAATCCGTACAACGGTCGATGTTGGGTCAGGCGACACAGTGACCATATGGACTGCAGCCACGCCGTCCCCCACCCACTCCATCTAAGAAGGTTTGTCGAGGTTCACCCTCATAGTGACTCCGCACCAGATGGTCTCGGAGTAAGAATACATATGTAAGAATACTTAAATATGAAATATTATATTCTTGTATATGTATCCATATGTGTGTAAATATGGAAATGTTGTTATACATGGCTATGGATTGATGTGATCTTAATGAGGATTTTTTGCTATTGAATGGTGGGTCCAGAATAATGCTATATTTCTTAGTGGTATCTCTATGTGGTATTTTCTTCGTCCTGAGGCGATGGTGGTTATAGGGTACCCCCTTTTTTTCTTATGTCAAATCATGTGATGAGAGATGGTATATAATTGGTACATATGTGTTTTAGGTGGGTACACCTCCTCAGTGTACTCTATATACATAGATATAAATATACAGTACTGCCATTTTGTTAGTTGTGAAATATTGCAGACTTTGGTTTCCGAGTATATGATCTCTGGGACCACTCTTGATACATACTGCTGCTGCCTCGCCGGTATGCGGTCGATCCGTTGCTCCGATGCGCTCATCGGCTTTCGACATCTTGCTGATGCCGACGCCGCTGTGCGCCACGGTTGCGGCGGTGGGGCCGCGTCACTCCATGGCCAGGCATGTAGCGGGGATGGCGTCCCTGACGACGGGGGCGGTACTTCCGATCGTGTGACTGGATCATGTGACGCCTCTCCATGGTGACTGGGATGCGTCTGTAGGAAGTCAGGTGATTGGCCTGTGCGCGCCGCTGGATACTTCCGGTATGGCGGTATAGCATGTGCACACTTCACTAATTGTCACGGGGTATATTAGGGTGGGTGATCAGTATGCATGAATACCCCTTGAAAAAGGTTCTTACCGAAACGTGCGTCGGGGTGACGCCAACAGCGGTTCGTTTGGTGGCCAAGTGACTATCCAGGTATATGTTTGAGCAATGCCATTCATTTGAATATGGGGTATTTTCTTTAATAACCATAATTTATAAGTATTCTGGATGTCATAATTAGATTTAAACAAATTGGGAGGATGAAATACTCTATATTTTATTGACAAATTTACATGCAACATTTATTTTTTTCATTACCTCCCCTTAATCATCTACTATACGTAGGCTCACCAATTGTGGCCGCTGTGTCACATGGTTTTTATGGTGTAACTTTTAATCCAATAGTTTTGGTCTCCAGCATTGTGTCCACATGATGTGGTCTGTTTGTGCATACATACAAATTGTTTTGATGTGGTATTTATATTTTCAATAAAGATATTTTTATGAATTTGTACGAACTCTAGTGGCCATCTTTTTTTCTCTGCTCAGCAGGGACCTCCTAGTATATTTATATGATGGTCCGTTCTGACTTAAAGTCCTGCATGCAATAACATGGGTCCATATGGATTTTATGTACTTCAACCCTGTTTATTGATTTGGTTCTTTAGCCTTTCATTTCCTGTAGATATATGTTGTTATCAAATTCAAAGTAATTGTGGGTGAGGATGAATTCTGTAAGTTTGACCACAGAATCAGCAACAATTCCTGTATTTTCTATGAAGATTTTGCAGGCATTTAATCCATCCTTGTGTGGGATATTAGAATACAAAGATTCCACATCCATGGTGGTCAGGATGGTTCCTTCTGGTAGAGGACCTATTGCTGCTAGTTTATTCAGTAGGTCTGTCATGTCCCGAATGTAGCTGGGTGTACTCTTTACCAGTCCAGAAACTTGCTCAGTAAGGGTGCCCACACATGAAATAACTGGTCTTCCTGAATTTCCAAATTTGTGGATTTTGGGGAGCATATAGAATGTCCCTATTCTTGGACTCTCTGGTATCAGGTCATTCGTCAGGCAAACAAGATACCAACTTGTTTAGTTCCTTATAGTCCTGTGTAGGGTCAGACTCCAGTTTTTTGTAGTAGCGTGTGTCCATCAGTTGTCTGTTTGCTTCCTTCATGAATATAAACTGATGGTGACCTTTAACACTTTCAGAACAGGAATGAATGTGTCGCATGGATTTGTCATTCTACATCAACTAAGGAATTTACTCCTCAGACTTGTGAGGCCATCATAACACTGGACCTAATCACAGGACAATAAAACCTTCACACTCTTTATCTATTAACTGCTAAAATATTTATAGCCAGATCTGTTTATCTCTTCCATAATAACTCTGCTTTTCATCACCTGTCTTACCTATTGCATTTTTTGTATGTCTTATTGTGTATAAATATGTGACTCTTCAGATTTTGTGGTATACTATGCCTGATGAAGAGGCCTGAGTAGTCTCGAAAGCTTGCAATTTGTTACCATCTTTTCAGTTAGCCATTAAAAGGTATCAACCATTGAGGACTCTCAAATCTAAATATTTTTACATTATACTTACAATCTTCAGCTAAACAGGAAAATCCCCTCTTTGGACGTTTAGCTTTATGGGATGGAAACAAAGGATACATCATTAGGGCTAATCTAGAAATAACACATGGCCCACCTATTATGTTAGCTGAAATATAATTAAAAGTTGTATTCCCACAAGAAAACATCCACCCCTTGGGCAATTTTACATGTTGTATATGTGAGAGAGAGATTACGGTTTTGTTGCACTTCATGTTTTTCGCTACCTCATTCTCTTGAAATTTTTATCTGAACGTGAACCGCACATGATATTATGTTCATTGTGCCTTTTGTTACCTTCTATTTTTACCTATTTTATTTTGATTACAAGTCATTTGATAACATAACTCAGCAGATGCATTATTTTGAGTCTTTATAGTTATCATGTCTTCAGTAAGGAAGTCCTCTCCAGTACAGTTTATACAAGCGTAATACAGGTTATATGTATCATTTTGGATCACATCTCCTTCAATCTCCTCATCTTGGACAAACCCCCCTATTGAGTTTGTCCACAGTTGTAAGGGAGTTGGTATAGCTACCATACAATTCTCCAGTATATTGGTAGCGGTAGCAGTTTTTGTCATACAAAAATGGCTCATGTTCATCAATTGTGCCAAGTAACTCCATAGGTTCTGTTTAATTTTACACAATGCCACATTTTCTTTGACTGGCACTTCTTCTCTTTGTTGATACTACGGTTGGGTAGAGACAGAGACCGAAAGGACCATGCCTGTAACACCGATCAGCCACCATCTCCATATTTGAATTGGACACTAAAAAGAAAGAGCAGATTTATTATTCTCTGAGATAACACCTGTCTGCTGGAATATGTTCCCATTTTTCCTGTCCTGGCTTCATCACTATTAACACATTACCTGCCCCTCTAGCAATCACCTCTGCAGGCTCTGGGGGACCTTTATCCCCAGCTTGTTTTACCCATGTTTTTGCACCATCATTTAAAGAATGACTGGAACCAAAATCTTTATCTCCTCTGACAGTTATTACTGTGGGGGCTGTTCCCTTGATCACCTTCATTTTCTGGATGGATAAAATCAACAATTGAGCTACCCTGTCTCCTTTTTGAATCAACCAGTCACTATCCCCACTATTCAGCAGGAGTACCTTAATTTCACTTTGATAGTCCTGATCTATCACTCCTCCCATCACCTGAATTCCCTTTAAGGCTAAATCTGACCTTGGAGCTATAAGACCAAAATGTTCAGGAGGCATTTGTAATCCTATAGCAGTTCTGATTGCCTTTATAACTCCTGTTCCAATCTGATTTCCTCATGGGATTGTAGATCTAATCCTGCAGCTTGTGGAGTAGCCCTATAGGGTCCTAGTGCTCCCGTCTCCAATTCCCAATAGAGAACTGTCTGTTCTGTGGTAGAAGCTTTTAAGGGCATTATCTGTAAATTGGGGGTAATCATCCTCATTAATAGTGTTTCCTGTTCTCCAATTGGCCTGTTAAGAATGTTAAGGGCTTCATTTAAATGTTTTCTCCACCCTTTGTAAGTTCCATCTCCCAATTTCTTTAATTGTTCTTTGAATAACCCATTCATCTGCTCTACCAATCCTGCAGCTTGGGGATAATATGGGATATGAAAGATTCACTCAATGTTATGTTCTGAGCAAAATTCTGCAACCTTCTTGTTCCTGAAGTGACTACCATTGTCACTCTGAATTTGTTACGGAATTCCGTAGTATAATACTATGGTTTCCATTGTTTTGATCGTACTGTTGGCATTGGCCGCTTTACACGGACAAGCCATCATGTACCCTGAGTATGTATCCACAGCCGTGCATACATACACACATCCTCCATCTTGTGGAAGGGGACCAATATAATCTACCTGCCAAATTTGTCCAGGCAATTTGCCTCGGGCTATATGGCCCCTAACCACATGGGGAATAGGTCTCTGTTGTGAATGTTGACACACTGGCCATTTCATAATTGTTTCCTTAATTACATGTAACCTGAGGGGCACTCCTCTGGTTTGTGCCCATTCATAAGTAGCTTTTTCTACAAGATGCCCACATTTCTGATGTGCCCATTGAGCCAATCCAAGTTGCTTTTCAGCTGAGTCAGGCTCCTCACTGGCATCAGCAACTGATATTTTGGAATGTTCATCCGCTATTGAATTGAAGAGTCTTTCCAGGTTATCTGAAGCACAATGGACGTCAACGTGAAATACAGTCACTTTAATTCTTTGCACAATTGCCCAAACATCTTGCCACAGTTCTTTCCCCCACACATCTTTGCTGTATATTTTCCAGCATATGGAGTGGGACAGACTTAGGTCTATATCATCAAAAGGAGTATTTGGCTCTGATCTGATGAGTGTTTATAAATGATGATGGAATAGCAACCTCTATAGGTCATGGGGAATACTAGATGAATCTCTAAATAAAAGCTACAGCAAGAGAGACACTAGAAGAAGATTTATTTGTTGATTTCTCAGTGGAGTAGACAGAAACTGTTATCTGTAATGTGTTATACATAACCATATATTGGCTTGTTAACTTGTGTTGCCCCTGAAGAGCCGCTACGACAGTTGGTGGTGAAACGCGTCGGGCATTAAGCATTTTTCATCTGAAAGGATGGTTATAGTTGAAATTGGGTACTAGGCATCTTCCTTTGAGTGGATGGTTATAGATATGTCATACTGAAATCATCTAACCAATATACTACTTGTTTAGGTATACCTAGGAGAGTATAGGCTGACCTCGGACAATATAACTACTAACAGTAGATGGGAAGCTGAACCATGATTATAACCTAGGTTATTGGTTGGGTTTTTTTTCTGTTTGATTGGTAATTAGTATACAATGTTTAGTCTGTTAGCCTGTGAGTCAGGGTTGTTTTGTTTTTTTGCACAATTGTTTGGTATGTTTTTAACTTTATACCTTAATAAATATATAATTTTAAAATGTCATCCCTTTAGTTTATATACTGTGATTGGTTAAGATTAATAACATTTATTGTTGTGAGCCCCTATTCTTATTTTGCCAATTAATGACCAAATTTACATGAGGGCGTCTATCTATGTGGAGGGCTCGGCCAAGAAGTCAATCACTTGTGTCTCCCTCTGACTGGGAAACCTCTCTGGGAGAAAAAGTCAACTCCTGTCGCTGTGTTTTGACCTCCTGCAACAGCAATTTTACTTCAGCGTAAAGATCCTCAAACCCCGGCGCTGTGGGTTTCACTGGGGACGAAGTCGGAGTGGGCCCTCCCGCTCTCTCCGTGTCCAACTACGCCCACGCTGTGGGGATCCAGAATCTTCCACTGTCACCTTTTTATTTTGTAAACTTCCTGATTTCTTATGAAGCCCTCGCTTTTGGTATAATTTCCACATTTCATCAGTACTAGTGATGGGCGAGCACTAAAATGCTCGAGTCGAGCAAATTGGAATGCTCGACCCGAGCAATGAGCCCAATGTAAGTCTATGAAAAATTCGAACATTTTTCAGGCGGCTCCCCCCGGAGGTCTGCAGAGGCCTAAAAATTGCCCAAATCGATGGGAACAGTGCTCAAATGACATGGGAACAGCATGGGGAAGACCCCTGAAAGCATTTCTGACTCCCAGGTCACTGCTGTGAACAACGTTGTCAGAGGTATTACGCCACTTTTACGAACTCACAATAAAACATACAAAAACTAAACCAAAATGGATTTTCCTGGGAAATATGTTAAGGAACATCCTTTACAGGGTAATGACTTGTATATAAGGCAAAATAAATAACCAAAACCAAAAATACTCCTCCACACCAGCGTTTTTGATGCCTTTTTGCATTCAACCGTGACAAATGCATTCACCGGGAGATGTAATTTTAATATTTTACAACCTTATCTGGCCATGTGGTGTGTGACACATCAGACACATCCTGTTTCATTTATGAAGGAGGCACTCTGAAAGTCACAAAGCCTATTTTTATAGGGTTATCAGGCGGCCTTTTCTATTCTTAAAGGGCCAGCAGTCAGCCCTCACCATTCTTAGAGAGCCATCAGCCGGCTGTGCTTTGTTGTTCCCATTACTAAAGAGTGGGTCTCCTATACTATTATTGCGTATGCAGTGAGTGGCAGGGCTGCACAAAATTTGGACGCACCCCAGTACCCCTTTGAAGAGACTTAGAGGAGGACCTCCTGAAAACAATGTTCCCATTATTAGAAAGTGGGTCTCCCATGCTGTTTGCCTATGCAGTGAATGCAAGGGCTGCCAAACATTGGGAGGCACTCCAATGTCCCTTGGAAGAGACGTGGAGGTTAGAGGGCCTCCTGAAAACAATGTTCCTATTAATAGGAAGTGGGTCTCCCATTGTGTTGGCCTATGCAGTGAATGCAAGGGCGCCAAAAATTTGGAGGCACTCCAATGCACCTTGGAAAAGATGTGGAGGAGGGCCTCATAAAAAAATGTTCCCATTAGAAAGGAGCGGGTCTCCTATACTTGTAATGCCCATGCACTAAGCGTATGGGCTGACAAACATTTACCCCTGGGGGGTATAAATGAACATATTGAAGACCAGAAGCAAATATCCAAAATCAGGAAGCGTATACCCATGTGTGGCTGTGAAAAGATGCATGGGAATACACCTCCCAAAAAAAGACACTGGATTTAAGTTTATGTTACGCTGCTATCATGGTGGTGTTAAGAAGTCTGGCCCAATCCAGCCCTTGTTCATTTTTATAAGAGTCAGCCTGTCAGCTTTTACAGTTGACAGGTGGATGCTCTTATCAGTTGTAATTTCACCAGCGGCACTAAAAACCCTCTCTGATAAAATGCTAGCGGCCAGGCAGGCCAGGACCTCCAAGGCGTAGAGAGTCAGTTCATTCCACGTGTCCAGCTTGGATATCCAATAATTATAAGGCACAGAGGAATCATGGAGGACATTGGTACAGTCGGCAAGGTACTCCCTCAGCATCTTCCCAAACTTTGCACTCCTTGTGAGAGTAACCCGCACCTCAGGGCCTGTGCAATGGGAGGGGCTGAGAAAACTCTCCCAGAACTTTGACAGTGTTCCCCTGCCTCTGCTGGATTGGAGTTGTGTCTCTCTCGGCTGTACTCCTTGGTTGTCCAATGAACTGTGACCTCTGCTGCCAGCGTTTTCAAAAGGGAATTTTTTTTAATAGTTCCACAACAAGGGCCTTCTGGTACTGCCCCATTTTTGTAGACCTGTCCGCCTCAGGAATAAGAGATATAATGTTTTCCTTGTAGCGTGGGTCTAGAAGTGTCATCAACCAGTAATGACTGTCACCCAAAATTTGGAGAACGCAAGGGTCACGGGAAAGGCAGCGTAACACAAACTCAGCCATGCGTGCCAGACTGCTAACAGGCAAGACTTCCGTGTCCTCACCAAGAGGATGACTGATCATGCTCTCCTCCTCCTCTTCCCTGTCCTCAGGACATCCACGCTGAACTGACGGTATGACAGTTGTGCAGGTAGTACCGTCTATAGCGCAAGAAACTAGCTCCTGTTCTTCCTCCTCCTTCTCTTGCTCATTGTCACCCAATCCCCGTTGGGATGAGATGAGGCTGGACTGTGTGTAATCATCCTGTATGGTTCCTTGCTCCATCTCATTGTGCTCCGCCTGCAATTCATCCTCTTTGCTTCTGAGCAGAGAGCGTTTCAGCAGACAGAGAAGCGGGATGGTGACGCTAATTATGGCGTCATCACCGCTCACCATCTTGGTGGAATCCTCAAAATTTTGGAGGATGGTACAGATGTCTGCTATCCATGTCCACCCCTGAGGTCTTGTGTGGAGTCTGAACTGAATACAGCCTTGTTGATGCTGGTAGTGAACAACTGCCCTCTTCTGCTAACAAATTCTTTCCAACATCTGCAGTGTAGAGTTCCAACGCGTGGAGACATCACACACCAGTCGATGAGCCGGAAGCTGCAAACGCTGCTGAAGCACGGTAAGGGCAGCGGAAGCTGTACCTTACTTTCTAAAATGGGCACACAGGCGGCGTACTTTGATGAGCAGATCCGGCAGCTCTGGGTAGGTTTTGAGAAACCGATGAACCACGAGGTTAAACACATGGGCCAGGCATGGTACATGTGTGAGCTCGCCTCACCTCAGAGCCGCCACCAGGTTCCGGCCATTGTCACACATGACCATGCCTGACTGTAGGTTCAGTAGTGTCAGACACAGATCTGCTTGCTTTTTCAGAGCTGTCCACAACTTTTCAGCATTGTGCGGTTTGCCACCTAAGCATATTAGCTTCAGCACAGCCCGCTTGGCTGAGGCAGTGCTTCCAGCTTGTGACTGATGTGGTCATTTCGGAGATTGAGGCTGAAAAGGAGGAGAAGGATGAGGTGCAGGAGCTGTAGACTGTGGGGGGCAACCCTGATTGACCTAGGGCCTGCAATCCTCGGCATCGGGAGGATGTGTTCCGTCCCAAGGTCCGACTGGGCTTCCACTATGTTAACCCAGTGTGCCGTCAGCGAGATGTACCGTCCCTAACCACAAACACTTGTACACGTGTCCCTGGTTAGGTGGACTTTCCCTGTAACTGCATTGTTGAGGGCATGGCTAATGTTGTGGGACACGTGGTTGTGTAATGCAGGGACGGCACATCAGGAGAAATAGTGGCGGCTGGGGACCGAGTACCGAGGGATGGTCGCTGCCATCAGGTCGCGGAAAGCTTCCGTCTCCACGAGCCTAGAAGGCAACATTTCGAGCGCAAGCAGTCGCAAAATGTGGAAATTTAGTAGTGTGGCCTATGGGGCGTTGTCTGCGTATTTGCGCTTGCGTTCCAAGGACTGGGGTATGGACAACTGAATGCTGCGCTGGGACAAGGACGTGCTTGCTGATGATGCTATTTGAGATTGTGCAACGACAGGTGCAGGGCAGGAGGCATCTTTGCATGCACTATGGACAGGGGATTGGCTTGCACACAAAACAGCGGAAGAAGCAGTGGTGTCACCTGCAGACACTGTTCCTGGACCCTGGGGTTCGGCCCACAAAGTCGGGTGCTTTGCTGCCATGTGCCTAATCATTCTGGCCTAATGCTGGCCTGGCAGGTGGTGTAAATGGCCTTTTTGGGGTTATCGGCAGAGTCTTTAAAAATCAATTAGACTCGAGAAGACCTAACAGTTGCACTGGCAACGTCCGTCGAGTTGGTGTTACTGGGAACTCTTTCTCGCCTTCTGTTTGCGACCACCACAGTGCATCTTCATGCCTGTTGGGGTGCTCTTCCTTCCTCCCCCTGTGTGCTGCTGTCCTCATTCTGCATGTCCTCCTGCCAGGTTGGGTTAGTTACTATATCATCCACCACCTCGTCTTCCACCTCCGCACAATGGTCCTCCTCCTGACTTTCTGGCAATTGTGTCTCATAGTCCACCTCTCGTGACACTTTCCCACCATCGCCTTCGTATGACCGTGGCTGCTCAAATATTTGGGCATTGCTAAATGCGATCTTCTCTTGCCCCGCTTCAAGTAGACCAGGCAAGAGGCCCGAATCTATAAATGGAAAAGTGAACAGCTCTTCGGAGTGTCCAAGTGTGGGATCAGTTGTCTCTGGGCACTCGGCATGGTGGGAGGAAGGGGAGGATCAGGGTGAGGAATATGCAGTCCAGACTCACGGCTACTGAGACTTGACCTGTGTGGAAGACAGGGTGGTGGTGGTGGTGGTGGTGGCTAAGTGACTGGAAGCATTATCTGCTATCCAACCACTAACCTTTTCACACTGCTCTGTGTTCAATAGTGGTGTTCTATGGTCCCCTATTAATTGGGACAGGAAGGTCGAGCGAGAAGCAGTGGGTGTTTGTTGTGGCACAATTTCAGCTTGCCCACGGCCTCGGCCTCTGCATGCACCATCACCATCACGTCCAGTTCCCCGTCTCTTGCCACGTGCCTTGTCCATTTAAAATGGACGACAATATCTTCCACGCTCACTACAAATGGCTCAAATTGGAGCGCAATTATATGTGATCCGTGTGATGGACAAACCAGTTTTAAATAGCTGCATTTTTAGCGCTGTAATATGAAAAGGACCTGGCTGTACTCTGCAGTGCCAACAAGCAAATGACGATGAAAAATGGTGTTCTCTGGATTGCTTTTTAAGTATATAATCAGGATTAAAATAAAAATATATATATTCCTGACCCGATACCTAGGGCTATTTTCTGGAAATATCTGGAAAAGCAGCAGACAGAACTGGAATGGACCCTCTTGCTATGTGCACTGCAGTCTGCTATATACTCTGCCTGCCTGCCTAGCACTGATATCTCTGCAGCTGGATTAGTCCTCAGAAGGACTGTTAGTTGAGATGAATATGTGTCTCTAATATAGTCTGGCATACCTACACTAACTAGAAACAAGCAAATCTCTCCCTAGCTTAGCAGCAGCTCTCCCTACACTGTCTGATTCCGGAGTGACTGTGACGAGCATGGCGGCGCCAGGTCTGATATAGACCTGATGACGCTGTGCGGCCAGCCAATCACTGTAATGCCACAACCAACATGGCTGCGGCATTACAGTGTGTGGCAGACCATCCCTGCATGTTGCTTGGCGCTCTAAAGAGCACCAAACATGCAGGGAGGAGACCCGAGTTCCCGCCAAGCAACCCCCGGAAATACTCGGCGAGCGCCGAGCATCTGCGACGCTCCAGCCCTCCCTGGGATATGGGTTTACTCAGAGCCGGGTCAGTGTAGGGGTAGCGGGGGAGGCAGTCGTGGCCTGGACCGTTCCGTGCCCAGGGCCGTCACATAAAAATATTGGCCTTTCAAGTAAGAGTGATATTTCGACTACGCCACCTGCGGTTTCCGGTGATGGACACCAGCGCTGCTACAGTCCACTGAGGCTGGTGTTACGGGCTGCTAAGATGGGACAGCTCCCCACAGGCGGAGCAGGCCTCAGGGCAGTGTGAGAAGGAATGGTGGGTGCAGTGCCGCGCAGGAAATAACAGGCTGAGGCGGTGTGTGAAGTCATCCAGGGCTTTTACTCACTTTCAGATGAACTTCAGCCGCAAAAGCTTCCCTCTGCTACTCACGGCGTACTGCGACCACCGGGATGGTGGGTCCAGCACTTTCCAGGTAGATCAGGAGCACCTGTCGAGACCCCTCTGGTGTGTGTTCCTCTCCTTGGTAAGTTCTCCCACTAAGTCTTCTCCTGACTGTGTGTGGTTAGAACGAGGTGTAAGGCCGGGTCCCACTGGATAAACGCAGTGTAAGAGATACAGGTGGCGTAAGCCACTCCGTCCGTATCCCCCCTGGGATCCACTAAGCCTCCGGGCTTTTCTGACTGAGACGTGAAGTAACAAAGTCAGATATCGGGGGCCAGTCACCCCTCTTGCAGCAGGAATCCCTCTGACTAGGCCAGAATAAAGAGTACAGGTGGCCACTCCGCTCCGTCCGTATCCCCCCTGGGATCCTTTTGCCTGCTCCCCTCCAGGCCTTCTTAGGTCAGGACCTTGACCGGGTAGAGACAGTGGTTAACTCAGACCCGCTCCTCGTCTCAAGGCCAGAGAACGAGGACCGTGTATCTTCAGTCAGCTGCAGACTTTTGCTGGACTCTGGCAGAAGACCACAATCACAGACGAATACCACAATCACAGACGAATATCACAATCAAAGACCTTGAACTTAAGATGGCCGTAGATTAAATATGAAAGAATAAGTGTTTCCTAAAAGTATGTTCTCCACCCTCACCCACTACATGGTTCCCCCCATCTTTGGTTCCCCCCCCCATCTCCTCTATCCCGGGCTGGGGCAGCACCCTGGTGCATTTAGACCCCCTACTGGACAGGAGTGGTTTAGTGTTGAGTGGTAAAGTGGGGTCCTGAGAAATGCTCCATCCTTACCTGGAAGAGGAGATACCACACTTCGAGCTGAGGTGCAGTACCCCTGTGGCGACTGAACCCTCAGGGGCGCCACACATCTCGAGCAGTGAAATGCTCGGGGGAGCACCGAGCAGTAGCGAGCATGCACGCTCATCACTAGTCAGTACCAATCCCATCAATTTCCTCTTTGGGAACCTCATCTTTCAACAAGGCAATAAACATATCCTTGCGCGATATGCGGGAGCCATTGTTATTGTTTTTAGATTCTCTACGCTGCTCTCCGGAAACAAAATTACCACTAGTCCTGGGGCCCCAATCTCCCAAATTACCCAATTGCCGAATTGCCTCTAGGGTGTTGGAGATGGTCTTCCCAGTCTGGTTTACCATTAGGGTCATCATTATATGTTTATAAGCTGGGGAGCAGCCCTGATTATGCGATTTCTGACAGACACACTAACTAGGACTGCCATGTAGTCATCATAGGTCCTTACAGAAATAGCATTTTTTCATGACCTCTTCCTTCAACCTATGGGAACAATCTTTTAATGTAAACCATGGCTTCTTATTAGGGGGCCAATCTGCTTCAGATGGATTTTTAGGCTGTAATGCCATAGCCACAACATCCAGTATACTGCAAGTCGAATGTTGCAACCGAATCCGCAGTGTACAGAACGCTTCCTTCACTACAGGATCATGACTTAGTTGCACAAACTTGGGACCATCTACTGTATCCACTTGTACTCCATGGGCCCCTATCTCCCACAGTCTTACCTCCCAAGTAATCAATGATTCATTGGCTTTTTGAGAAAAACAATCATGAAGATCATTAAGTTCTTGCTGACTATAATCCTCCAACACATCTCTCTGTTGTGCACCTACAGGGGTATCTATGATCCGCCTGCGATGTATGGGATGTGCTTTTACTGAGTCAGTGGGGGAATTAACCTCTCTTTCCGCATTAAAGCACTCATCCTTCTGATCAGAATCAGTGGAATCCCACTTCTACACGTAATTTCAGTTATATACATTACTTTCCTATAAAGCTTGTTGTGTGTATATGTGTCACCCCAGGTCTGGATGCCACAAATATTAAAGGCTGTGTCTGAGAGCAGGAGGGAGGTTCCCTGGTTAGGGACAATTAGCATACAGCACCTCCTGTCCTAGGCCAGTAGGGGGAGCTGGCTGCCCCTATAAAAGCTGGAACTGGGGGTAGGGTTAGAGAGAACTGGACGACCTAGCTCAGGACTGAGACTAGTCCCAGAGAAGAAGGGACAGTTCAGCTGTAGCTGAGGAGTCCGTGAGGCAGAGGAGAAACTGCAAGCCAGGGACAGAGGCGATGAGAGCCGCTCCTGGCTGAGAGAATCACACAACCGGACATTGGAGTCCGAAGCTGTCAGGGTTGTAAGCCCAGCAGCAGAGAACCAACTCGCAAGGGATTGCAGGTCCCTTGGCCTAAGAAGCCTGGAGGCTCCGCCACACAGAGGGACCAGTACAGCGAGGAGAAAGCAAAAAGGTACCCAAGGCCCGAGTCGCAAGCCATACAGGCGAGAAGTACACGGCCAGCTCAGGGACGTGGGCTATTACACCACAAAGAGGGGGATAGTCAGAAAGAGCATAGAGAGAACGGTAGGCCTACACACTCACCCTGCCCAGTGGGGCTCGCCCGAATGCTCTCAGACACCCAGGCCCATTCCTAACCTGTACTACTGTTGGGTCATTAATAACACCTACAATAAAGACCCTGGACTGTTTGAAGCGGACTCTGAACTCTTACTATTGTGGCCTGCACTATCACCCCCAGCATTCACCTACACTGCCCTGAGGCTACACTCTTCCCGTGGGGAGTTATCCTACCCCTGTGCTGCACACCAACACCAGCCTCAGCGGTCTGCCTTGCAGCGGCGGTTATCCCTGACCGCAATCCACGGGTGGTGTAGTCGGACATTCACAAATCTATAAATAGACTGCCACAACATTTGGTCTGACCATCCTGAGCCACGGAATCGGGTTGCCACTACTACCCCCAGCGTCGTACAGAAGCCCGGTTCCGGGTATCCCACAGCCCAGGGGGTGAGTCAGCTTTTTGGCGTAGTCGGCAGGATTGTGACCAACCCGCCACAAACGGGTATTGTGTGCCTGAAAAAGACTTTATACATACCTGGGTGAAGTTTCCCGCCATTCGGGCCATTTCCCGCCATCCGTTGCAGTTTCCCGCCATCGGGCGCCATCTTCGGGACGCCGCGCGGGAAGAAGAGGGGCATGGACGTCAAAAATGCGCAAGACCTATAGCCCCGCCCTACGCTGAGACGCTGCGCAAGGTCCTGGAAAGAGATCCAGCGGACGCCGGCGTCATCACCGTGCGACGCAAGGTCCTCGCCCAGAGCATCGCGAGCGGAGCCACGGCGTACAGAAGAGGATCGCCGGAAGGTAGGCCACGGTTAACTAGGGGGGAGGAAGATGTCGGACGCGGAGGGACCCTCTACCACCAGCGTAGCTGCTGCAGCTTGTGATGCCGTTTTCCATGCCCTATATCCCCGGAGCAGCCTGGCTGCCACAGTATGCCGGCGAGTAGCATACCTTGGGTGACTTTAAAGAAAGACTGTATAGCCTGTTTAAAGTTTATCCCCTGACAGAAGAACAGAAAGTAAGCATACTGATAGGGCAGTTAACTGGTGCGGCCCAGCGGGAGGTAAAGTCTTGCACAGCTGAGGAGAAAAGGACTGTAAGGGGGGTTCTGACCCATCTACGGGACACCTTTGATACCCGTACCTCAGCAGAAATCAAAATGTGGTTCTATGGATGTAAGCAGCGAGCTCAAGATAGCATCAGAGATTATGGCCTAAATTTACAGGAAGCCTTGGGAGCAATCAAGCAAGCTGACCCTGGCAGCGTGCAGGATACAGATAAATTATTGACTGAGCAGTTCATAGAAGGTCTGCTGTCCAGCGCCCACAGAACCCAGCTGCGCCTCATGGCCCTACAGAACCCCGATTTGACTTTTGCACAGTTCAAAGATAGGGCCATCCGGGTGCTCCGAGAACCCGCACCAGGTGGCGCTGTAGTTTCCCGGCGCCCTGCCATCACTTACCACCAGGGGGCGGCGCCCTACCCCGCAGACCTTGTGGGGGCTGATGTGCAGGCTCTAAACCCATCCCCGCCAGCAAACCTGCACCACCAGGTCCAAGAACTAACAAAGAGTGTTGCTGCATTGACCAGGACCGTACAGTCATTACAGATGGACTCGTCAGGACCAATCAAGCTGGCTTCAAGTCCGGAGGATGTCCAGTGGCGTCGACAGAGGAGGATCCTGTCGTTCAGAGGGAGGCCCACCGACTGTTACATTGAGGATGGACAGCCGATTTGCCGCCGTTGCAGCCAGCCGGGACACGTAGCCAGGTACTGTACTTTAAATGGGTCTGACCTGGGGCAGAGGGCCAACCCCCAGGCATAAGGTCATTAGGCCCGTCTAATTGGCGTGATGAATACATGGGGGGGGACGCACAGTTTTACCCATAGTGCTGGACGGTATCCCCATGAGTGTACCGCTGGATACCGGGTCACAAGTAACTACCATCCCCTATGTACTTTTTAAGCAGTATTGGAGTGACACTGACATAACCCACTACCCAGACAATGACTTGAGCATCATCGCCAGCAATGGCCAGCCCGTGCCGCAGGTGGGGTTCAGAGAGATGACCGTTAAGATTGGTAAAGTTGAACTGCCGGCACAGGGAGTGATCATTGTGGACATTGATCGTCGAGAAAGTCACCCTAAAATAACCTTGGGTACTAACGTGATTGAAAATTGTCTCTTTCAGAAGTAATTGTAATTTTGCAGCAGGTGGCGATGAATGTGAGCTCCAGCCAACAGAGGGTCCTCCAGAAGGAGATAAGAGCCCTGATGAGACAGCAACAGGTAGAACTGTCTGGTGGTGAGATCGGTAGTGTGAGGATGAGCGACCCGTTCCCCATTGCCATGCCTCCCAAAAGTGAAATGATGATCTGGTGTCGGACTGCAATCGGGTTAAGAGGGAAAGACTACCAAGCCATGGTAGAACCAGTGTACTCAGACAGCAGGCCCACCATTTTGACAGCCTGGGGGGTGGTTGATGTCCGCCATGGAAGGGTGCCCGTCCGGATCTTAAACATCGGGGAAAGGGAAGTACACTTGCCCCGGTACGCTACACTTGCCAAATTGTATACTGTTGAACACAATGCTGTCAGGGCCGTGGAACCCTTGCCTCCATCTCCCCAGGCGGAAGGTAATGGCTCCCAGAAACACAAGGAGGACTGGTGCCAGAAACTCCACGTGGGTGCTGACTCCACAGCCCTTGCACCAAAAACAAGGAGTCTACCGGGTGGTTCAGGAGTACAAGAGAATCTTTAGTAAGCACCCGCTAGACTTCGGCAGAGTGAAAGGGGTAGAACACCACATCCCCACGGGGAGCCACCCACCAATAAAAGAGATACAGACCTGTACCCCCCGCACACTATCAGAACGCAAAGGGCATGCTGAGAGAAATTAAAGAATCCGGGGTCATTAGAGACAGCTGTAACCCCTGGGCAGCCCACTTGGTTCTGGTAAAAAAGAGAAAGACGGTACCATGAGAATGTGCGTGGACTATAGACAAGTCAATCGTATCACCCATAAAGACGCATACCCGAGGCCTAGAATAGAGGAGTCTTTGGCCGCACTATAATCAGCTAATTTCTTCTCTACGTAGGACCTTACTAGCGGGTACTGGCAGGTTCCTGTGGCAGAGGCTGACAAGGAGAATGCCGCCTTCACCACCCCGATGGGATTAAGTGAATTCAACTGTATGCCATTCAGGCTCTGCAATGCACCCGGGACCTTCCAGAGGCTGATGGAATGCTGTCTAGGGCACCAAAACTTTGAGACGGTCCTACTCTACCTGGATGACGTGATTGTCTATTCGAAGACTTACGAGGACCATCTAAAGCACCTGGCTGAGGTGTTTGAGGCCATGGCAGGCTTTGGCATGAAAGTGAAACCCTCCAAGTGCCATCTGTTAAAGCCGAAGGTACAGTACCTAGGACACGTGGTGAGTGCAGAGGGAGTAGCCGCCGACCCTGACAAGGTTACAGTAATCCAGAGCTGGCCAAGCCCCTCTAACATCAAAGAAGTGAGGCAATTCCTCGGGTTGGTAGGCTACTACCGAAGGTTCATCCCCGGGTTCACAAAGATGGCAGCTCCAATGCAGGACCTCCTGATAGGTCAGTCTAAATCCAGAAGTCACAAGCCACCCTTCAAGTGGGACAAGCCGGAAGAGGAGTCCTTCCGCCAGTTGAAGATGGCCCTCACGGGGGATGAGATCCTGGCCTACCCAGATTATGACCAGCCTTTTATCCTCCACACAGACGACAGTAATGTGGGGCTGGGAGCCGTACTGTCACAGAACCAACAGGGCAGAGAAAGGGTGATCGCGTACGCCAGTCGGAAGCTGAGGCCCACTGAAAGAAACCCGGAGAATTACAGCTCCTTCAAGCTAGAATTCTTGGCAGTGGTGTGGGCCGTCACAGAACGGTTTAAACATTACCTGGCCTCCGCAAAGTTCACCGTGTACACGGACAACAACCCGTTGACACACCTGGACAATGCAAGACTTGGTGCCCTGGAACAGCAGTGGATGGCCCGGCTATCGAACTATGACTTCACAATCAAATACCGGGCAGGCAGGACCAACGCCAACGCAGATGCCCTATCGAGAATGCCCCACCTACCCGAAGGGGAAGAAGACTCGGAGGAGCTGGAGGAAGTAGAGCTCCCTGCGTTCCACCGGTATGGGGCCACTCAGTATTCTCACCGGGTAAGAGACAAAGACCTAACCACCGTCATGTTCAACTCCTTACCCCACCACGGCTGGGCTGAAACGCAAGATAGTGACCCTGCAATTCGCCTGGTGAAAGACCTGTTGACCCAGGCAGGCGCTAGCCCTGGCCCGGACGCTCTAGAGGAAGCCAAGCAGTTATGGAAGAAAAAAAGCAGGCTATTCCTCTACAAAGGTAAACTGTGCAGAAGGCTTGTCAACCACCGGACGCACGAGCTGACCTGGCAGGTAGTGGTCCCGAGACTAGATGCAGCAATGGTCCTGGAGGCCTACCATAACAGAGCAGGACACTTCGGGTTGGAAGAAACTGGAGTTCCTACTGAGAGAGCGGTTCTACTGGGTCGGTATGAGAGGGGCCATAGAGAAGTGGTGCAGGGACTGCGGCCCATGTAACCTCAGAAGGAAGGACTTACCAGCCAGAAGACACCCTTGAGGCCCATTGTCACCAGGCAGCCTCTTGAGCTGGTAGCTCTGGACCCTGTGAAATTGGCTCCAAGCCGGTCGGGCTACGTCTATGCCCTGACAATAGTGGACCACTATTCCCGGTTCCTGGTGGTGGTTCCCGTTAAAGACTTGACAGCCCAAACAGCGGCCAGAGCCTTCCAACAACACTTCTGCCGTCCACACGGGTATCCGGAACAGGTCTTGACAGATCAAGGTCCAGCGTTCGAGGCGGAAATCTTCCAGGAGTTCTGCAACCTCTACGACTGTAAGAAGATTCGGACAACGCCTGGTTTCAGAGTCAGGAGGGAATTTTTCCTCACGTGAAGATTGGCTAAATCATTTGGGGTTTTTGCCCTCCTCTGGATCAACTTTAGCAATTACAGAACTTACAGGTCGAACTTGATGGGCGCAAGTCTTTATTCGGCTTTACTAACTATGTAACCGGCAAACAAACGGGCTGTGTGAGAAAATTAATAATATTGTCATTGATCTCCTCAAAACGTTGCCCCTAGAGGAACGCAGCCTGTGGCCGGAAAAACTGCCGGACCTGATAGACTTATACAACCATATCCCGGTGAATGCTACCAATTGCACCCCGGCTTACCTGATGCGAACAAGACCAGGTAAGCTGCCGATAGACCTGGAGATGGGAGTCCTGACACCCGAGGACACCTCCCCCAGACGCGGACTGGGATACGGAACGGCGGCTGCAGTACAAGAAGGTACAGGAGAGTGTGGAGAGGAATCTGGCTCAAGCGAGAGAAAAGCAAGAGAGCCCTTGCTGGTCCCCTGAAACCTGGCGAGCAGGTCCTGAAGCGGAAGAGAAAGCTTCACAAGCTGGATGACCAGTGGGAGAGAGACCCGTAAACAGTACTGCCGTCCAACCACGACAACTCGAAGGTATGTGTAATTACCAAGGATGGAGGAGAAACCACTAGCACTGTCTCCAGAGACCACCTAAAACGGAGCCCCGAGCAACTACAGAGTGCAGGAGAAGATCGAGATGACCTTGAACTCGCAGAGGACAAAGAAGAAATGATCAACACAGTTCTTGGAGAGTATCCTGGACTCTGATAAACGATGCAATAGTGGTACCCGTCCTACACTTTCTTCAGCCAACCCAGCAGGAGCCTACAGCAGAGCAGGAAGAACAAGAGGAACAAGCAGCCCCGGAGGCAGAAGAACCCATGCCAGCAGCCCAGGAGAGTCAACCCTCTGCTGACAGTGATCCTGCCATGCCTGCGGTAAGCCAAAGGACCTGCAGACAGCTGCCTGCCCTGCCTGTAAACCCAGCTAGTAGCTGTACCCTAAATGCTAGTGGGGAAAGCCAGGTTAGACCACCACCAGACAGTGGGTTACGCAGGTCAACCCGGATTACTAGGGGTCAAATACCAGCTCGCTGGAAGATCTAAATGTAAAGTATGTAGTTAATGTGTTATACTTGTTACCTGGTTACTAATACTGTTTTCCCAGTTTTCCTAGATACAATGGACTGACAGGTTATGGACGGTGAATAACCGGAACTACCACGTAGATAGTTGCACCTGGTGCCCTCTTGTGAAGATTGCCACAGAAGAAAAACCTGTCCGGCGTGGCCTCCTTGTGGTCCAAAGTAGTTAGCTTTTACCTTGCCGCCATGCCCAAGGCCAGGAACTTGGGGTTTATGGAGACAGGTCCCCACACTGTGGAAAACTTCACCTTGTTGGGTGATATGGACACCCGGTCACGGAAGCGCCGTGGCCTTAAGGACAAAATGTACTTGTAAATATGTTATGTTGTCATTTATACCCTGTATTTGTGTTTCCTGTTTAGTCCGGAGTACTAAATTTTACTAGGGGGGAATGTGTCACCCCAGGTCTGGATGCCACAAATATTAAAGGCTGTGTCTGAGAGCAGGAGGGAGGTTCCCTGGTTAGGGACAATTAGCATACAGCACCTCCTGTCCCAGGCCAGTAGGGTGAGCTGGCTGCCCCTATAAAAGCTGGAACTGGGGGCAGGGTTAGAGAGAACTGGACGACCTAGCTCAGGACTGAGACTAGTCCCAGAGAAGGAGGGACAGTTCAGCTGTAGCTGAGGAGTCCGTGAGGCAGAGGAGAAACTGCAAGCCAGGGACAGAGGCGACGAGAGTCGGTCCTGGCTGAGAGAATCACACAACCGGACATTGGGGTCCGAGGCTGTCAGGGTTGTAAGCCCAGCAGCAGAGAACCAACTCGAAAGGGATTGCAGGTCCCTTGGCCTAAGAAGCCTGGAGGCTCCGCCACACAGAGGGACCAGTACAGCGAGGAGAAAGCAAAAGGTACCCAAGGCCCGAGTCGCAAGCCATACAGGCGAGAAGTACACGGCCAGCTCAGGGACGTGGGCTATTACACCACGAAGAGGGGGATAGTCAGAAAGAGCATAGAGAGAACGGTAGGCCTACACACTCGCCCTGACCAGTGGGGCTCGCCCGAATGCTCTCAGACACCCAGGCCCATTCCTAACCTGTACTACTGTTGGGTCATTAATAACACCTACAATAAAGACCCTGGACTGTTTGAAGCGGACTCTGAACTCTTACTATTGCGGCCTGCACTATCACCCCCAGCATTCACCTACACTGCCCTGAGGCTACACTCTTCCCGTGGGGAGTTATCCTACCCATGTGCTGCACATCAACACCAGCCTCAGCTGTCTGCCTTGCAGCGGCGGTTACCCTGACCACAATCCACGGGTGGCGTAGTCGGACATTCACAAATCTATAAATAGACTGCCACAACATTTGGTCTGACCACCCTGAGCCACGGGATCGGGTTGCCACTATTACCCCCAACATCGTACAGAAGCCCGGTTCCGGGTGCCCCACAGCCCAGGGGGTGAGTCATATACATATATAGTTCTCCTGCTCTCTTGTCCCCTTTCTCTCTATGACCAGTGATAGACTATTTTTATATCACATTTAGGCATCCATTTAATGTATACGCTGGGACATATAAGATAAACCGATACCTCTGACGGATGATGCACACTTTTAATGTTTCTTTTATGACTCTAAAACTATAAATCTGTTACACAGCTCCTTCCCGATCAAATAATGTGAACAGCTCCATTCCTCCCTCTGTGTATACATTGTGTAATGTGAATGTATTGTGCTCTGTGAACTGTATATGGGCTACAGAGAATGATACTTGCCACACGATGACCAGTAAAGGATGATGGAATCCTGTAAATCCTGCAAAAATGAAAAAAGGGGAAATGGGGGAGGGTACAAATGGGAGGAAAAGGAAAAAATGACAAAACATTGTGCCTTTATGGCTAAAAACTCTCCGGATGCTCCTTGTAGACAAGTCGCTGTGCTCGCTCTCTCATTGCAGGTGCCAGGAATGACCAGTAACTGCCAATCACATGACCTCCTCACTGCAGCCAGAACATTTCTATTACATTTGAAACTTTCAAGTAAAGATTTAGCCCTGATTCATCAAGACTGGCAGTTCTCATATCGGAATGTGGTGGTTTCTGGTCCCTTAGTCTGACATTTATTTTCTAAACACTGTGTATTCATGAGCTCCTGAGTATTTTGGGGGGGGGGCATTCAGTATTATGGGTACCACATAGTCCTCCATACAGTATAATGTTCCCCATATAGTGCTCCATACAGTATTACGGGCAACACATAGTCCTCCATACAGTATTATGGACCCCATATAGTCCTCCATACAGTATTATTGGCACCACATAATCCTTGGAACAGTATAATGGGCCCCATATAGTGGTTCATACAGTATAATGGGCACCATTTAGTGCTCCATACAGTATTAAGGGCACCATATAGTGCTCCATACAGTATTATGGGCCCCATGTAGTCCTCTATACATATAAAATAAACAAATACTCACCTCTCCCTTATCCCTCGCAGCTCCAGCCCCTGCACTGCTCAGCAGAGGGCGTGCTGTAGTGATGTCATCGCGCCTTCTACACTGAGACATCACAGAGTTCAGATGGAGAGGGGGAATGATGGGAGAGGGAGCAACAGCTGATGGCTCCCTTTCCTATTGTTGTTTTCAACTGTATCGGCATCCATGATATGGATACACACGTTCCATTAATTTGGGGCAAAAGCAGAAATTGTTTTTAATTGGTTTTTCACCTTTTCAGCAACAAGCAAAACAGTGAGAGTAACACCAACCAATATTGAGATATGTTCTCACTATAGATTAGATACTAGACAGCAATTAAAGTGAGAATCTAAAACATAACTTTTAATATTTAATAGTTAAGAACAATAAACAGATAATGCCACCCATAAAAAGAGAGATGGATCTCAATGCTGGAATGATTATTACCATTAACACAGTCAGGGGACCATCTCTATATTAAATATGTGTAAAAATACATAAAGAGCTTGTACTCTATCTTCAGGTGTGAAGACCAGGCTCTGGATAGAATCTGTAGAGGGAAGAGGGTGTATACGGGGGACACAGTAAGTCGCCCTCCCCTGAAACACCAATTTTTAACAGATCCAGATATACATCAATTAAACTAGGGGAAAATCTCTGTTCTTCCCTTTATTCCATGGATTAAGCATTTATTTCTATCTCCAGGAATCCAGACACTTAAATGAAAAACAGAGATTTCTCAAAACACAAGTATGAGGTCTGAGTGCAGATCCTACATATTTATAATAATTCATACATGATTGTGTCAACAAAATGTCAAAGGGAAAGTGCAGGGCCTCCATACAGGGCTGGCTGTGGTCTGCCCTTGTCAGAGCGGGAGCTTTGTGGGGATAGTTTAAGCTTGAGCCTAAAGGGACTAATAGGGCCAGCTTATACAACTACTTGGTCCAGAAGGAACTCCCCAGACAGCAACTTTCATCCCGGAGAAACAAAGAATGGGTGAGAGAATTCCATTTTGTTGACACAATCATGTATGATGAGTATTACTGTGTATCTACACAATGTTACTTTACTGTGTCCTGTTTGCTTTTTACACCTTCCACCATGTATTCTAGTTTCAATTTATGCGAGCCCCCCCCCATAATCCCAGGCGTGGGGAGCAGTGAATATTCTGGCAGCTGATGTCGGCATGTGAGGGCCGCTGCGCCGTTTATACACTGAAGTAAGTTGCCAGCCTCAGAAGATGGTGCCGCACCGTGTAGGAGCAAAGGGAAGGTGAGCAGAATGGTTTATTTTTTTTAAGTATGCGGCATGATGGGGATCATATATACTAGAAATGGCGACATATATACAAAGATAGAGGGCCACATATACAAGGATGGAGATCATATATACCAGAATGGGAGTGCCATATACACCAGGATGGGAGGGCCAAATACCAGGTTGGGGAGGACATATATACCAGGAAGGAGGGCCACATATACCAGTATTTTAGATCATATATACCAGGATGGAAGGGCCATAAATACCAGGACGAGAGGGCCATATATACCAGGATGAGAGGGCTATATATACCAGGATTGGATGACCATATATACTAGGATGGGAGGGCCATATATACAAGTATAGGGGGAACATATATAACAGGATGGGGGGGATATATATACCAGGATGGGAGGGCATATACAGATGAAACCAGAAGTTTACATGCATTATATAAAAAGACACATATACATGTTTTTCTCAATATCTAACATGACATCAGGATAAACCTTTCACGTTCAATTAGGATTACCATCATTTTTAATATTTGCCAAATGCCAGAATAATGAGAGAGAGAATGTTTTAAAGCATTTTTATTACTTACTGCAAAGTCAAAAGTTTACATACTGTACATTTCATTAGTATTTGGTACCATTGCCCTTAAACTGAATGACTTGGGTCAATCGTTTCTCACAAGCTTCTCACAATAGTTGGTCGGAATTTGGGCCCATTCCTCCTGACAAAACTTGTGTAACTGATCCAGGTTTGTAGGTCGCCTTGCTCGCACCTTCGTTTTCAGCTTTGCTCATAAATTTTCTATAGGATTGAGATCAGGGCTTTGTAATGGTCACTCCAAAACATTGACTTTGATATCCTTAAGCCACTTTGTTACCATTTTGTCAGTATGCGTCGGGTCATTGTCCAATTGGAAGACCAATTTATGCCAAAGCTTTAACTTCCTGGCTGATGTCTTAAGATGTTGCTTCAGTATTGCCACATAATCTTCTTTTCTCATGATGCTATCTATTTTGTGAAGTGCACCAGTCCCTCCTGCAGCAAAACAACCGCACAACATGATGCTGCCACCCACGTGTTTCACATTTGGGATGGTATTTTTAGGCTTCCAAGCTTCTCCCTTTTTCCTTCAAACGTAATGATGGTCATTATGACCACAGGACATGTATCCAAAAATTAAGGTCTTTGCTCCTGTGCGTTGCAAACATTAATCTGGCTTTTTATGTTTCTTTTGGAGTAATGGCTTCTTCCTGGCAGAGTGGCCTTTCAGCCCATATTGATACAGTACTCGTTTCACTGTGGATATTGACACAATCTTACCAGCTTCCACCATCATCTTCATAAGGTCTTTTGTTTTTGTCCTTGGGTTGATATGCACATGTTGGACTAAAGCATGTTCATCTCTGGGACACAGAACCGTTTCCTTCCTGAGTGGTATGATGGCTGGACATTCCCATTTTGTTTGTACTTGCATATAATTGTTTGCACAGATGAATGAGGCACCTTCAGGTATCTTGAAATTGTACTCAAGGATGAGCCAGACTTGTGCAAGTCCACAATTCTCTTCCTGATATCTTGGCTAATTTCTTTAGATATTTCCATGATGCTATACAAAGAAGCAGTGCGTTTCAGGTGTGCATTAAAGTACATCCACAGGTGTGTCTCTAATTAACTCAGATGTTGCCAAAAAAATAGAAGCTTACAAACACATGACATCATCATATGGGCAGTCCAGAATTGTTTAAAGGCATAGTAATCTTAGTGTATGTAAACTTCTGGTTTCAACTGTTTACCAGGATGGGTGACATAACAAAATTGAGGGACATACAGTTATATATTTGGACAGAGACAACATTTTTCTAATTTTGGTTCTAGACATTACCACAATGAATTTTAAACAAAACAATTCAGATGCAGTTGAAGTTCAGACTGTCAGCTTTCATTTGAGGGTATCCACATTAAAATTGGATGAAGGGTTTAGGAGTTTCAGCTCCTTAACATGTGCCACCCTGTTTTTAAAGGGACCAAAAGTAATTGGACAGATGAAATAATTGTAAATAAAATGTTCATTTCTAGTACTTGGTTGAAAACCCTTTGTTGGCAATGACTGCCTGAAGTCTTGAACTCATGGACATCACCAGATGCTGTGTTTCCTCCTTTTTGATGCTCTACCAGGCCTTCACTGCGGTGGTTTTCAGTTGCTGTTTGTTTGTGGGCCTTTCTGTCTGAAGTTTAGTCTTTAACAAGTGAAATGCATGCTCAATTGGGTTGAGATCAGGTGATTGACTTGGCCATTCAAGAATATTCCACTTCCTTGCTTTAATAAACTCCTGGGTTGCTTTGGGTCATTGTCCATCTGTAGTATGAAACGACGACCAATCAGTTTGGCTGCATTTGGCTGGATCTGAGCACACAGTATGGCTCTGAATACATCAGAATTCATTCAGCTGCTTCTGTCCTGTGTCGCATCATAAATAAACACTAGTGACCCAGTGCCACTAGCAGCCATGCATGCCCAAGCCATCACACTGTCTCCGCCGTGTTTTACAGATGATGTGGTATGCTTTGGATCATGAGCTGTACCACGCCTTCGCCATACTTTTCTCTTTCCATCATTCTGGTAGAGGTTGATCTTGGTTTCATCTGTCCAAAGAATGTTCTTCCAGAACGGTGCTGGCTTTTTTAGATGTTTTTTTAGCAAAGTCCAGTCTAGCCTTTTTATTCTTGATGCTTATGAGTGGCTTGTACCGTGCAGTGAACCTCTGTATTTACTTTCATGCAGTCTTCTCTTTATGGTAGATTTGGATATTGATACGCCTACCTCCTGGAGAGTGTTGTTCACTTGGTTGGCTGTTGTGAAGGGGTTTCTCTTCACCATGGAGATTATTCTGCGATCATCCACCACTGTTGTCTTCCGTGGGCGCCCAGGTCTTTTTGCATTGATGAGTTCACCAGAGCTTTCTTTCTTTCTCAGGATGTACCAAACTGTAGATTTTGCCACTCCTAATATTGTAGCAATTTCTCGGATGGGTTTTTCTGTTTTTTGCAGCTTAAGGATGGCTTGTTTCACCTGCATGGAGAGCTCCTTTGACCGCATGTTTACTTCACAGAAAAACCTTCCAAATGCAAGCACCACACCTCAAATCAACTCCAGGCCTTTTATCTGCTTAATTGAGAATGACATAACGAAAGGATTGCCCACACCTGTCCATGAAATAACCTTGGAGTCAATTGTCCAATTACTTTTGGTCCCTTTAAAAACAGGGTGGCACATGTTAAGGAGCTGAAACTCCTAAACCCTTCATCCAATTTTAATGTGGATACCCTCAAATGAAAGCTGAAAGTCTGAACTTCAAATGCATCTAAATTGTTTTGTTTAAAATTCATTGTGGTAATGTCTAGAACCAAAATTAGAAAAATGTTGTCTCTGTCCAAATATATATGGACCTAACTATATACATAATGAGGAGGAGGAGGAGGAGTTAAGGAGCTGGTTGTTAGAGCTCTCCTGTTAGTTTTTTTTTAGTTTGCTGGTCACATGACCATTTTTGCCTATTTTATCCGGCTCCGCCCTCCTGGCCTTGCTGGACTTCATTGTATTTACTACTCTTGAGCTAGCTTGGTGCTCTGTTGCCGTTCTCTGTTAGTTTTGCTAGGTCTTCTGACCTCTATGCTTTTTGTTGTGGGTTTGTCTTTGACTGCTACTATTTCTGCTAGGAGGTGTCCAACTTATCCCAGTCCCTAGTTCTTGTAGGGATCCCTCCCTCACATCTATAGGTCTTCGTACAGACTAGCCGAGGACTTTAGCGGGTCTGATCGCAGGATCAGGTTCCCCGTTACATCGTAGGGATCTAGTTTAGTTTTATTGTAGGGACAGATATCCTGTCTTTCCTTAGTCCCTGTAGCTGATCATAACACTGGTTGCCTGAGCTACAGACGGTACTACCCACACCACCTTCATCCAATCAGTACAGTGAGGATGGCCTGAAGAGGAGGAGTAGAGGAAGGACGAGGTGGAGAAGATGGACAGGTGTCCTCTTGGTGGGGACAGAAGTCTTGGCTGTTGGCAGTCTAACACACATGGCTGAGTTTATGTTCCACTGCATTTCCTGCGACCCTCACGTTATATGCATTTTGGCCAACACTAATTACTGGTTGGTCACCCTTCTAGACCTACGCTACAATGAGAACTTTCCATCTCTCCTTCCCGTGGCGGAGAGGTCTAATAAAATGTTGCAGTACTCGAAGGCCCTAGTTGAGGAATTATTAAAAAAAAAATTCCATCTGACAACGCAGGCAGCAGAGGTCACAGTTCCTTAGACAACAAAGGAGTACTGACGATTGAGACGCACACCAGATGGAGCAGAGGCAGGGGAACACTAAAAAAGGTCTGGGACAGTTTTCTCAAACCCTCCCAGCGCCCAGGCCTTGATGTCTGGTGTACTCTGACAAGGAGGGAAAAGTTTTGGAAGATGCTGAGTACCTTGCTGACTGTACCAGCGTCCTTCATGATTCCTCTGTGCCTTACAACTATTGGGTATCCAAGCTGGACACATGGCATGTACTGTCTCTCTACACCTTGGATGTCCTGACCTGCCCTGCTGCTAGCGTTTTGTCAGAGCGGGTTTTTAGTGCCGCCGGGAAAATTATAACTGATAGGCACATCCGCCTCTCATCTGAAAATGCTGACAGGTTGACCTTTTTATGTCCTCCTCCTCCTTCTCCTCCACCACCATATCAACAGGGTGATCATGCTACCCTTACTATAAATCTTTTAAGGGTGTTTATAATACCCGCATTGAGAATTTTGAGAGGCCTATCGCTAACATTTTCTGATATAAATGTATACCCCCTCCGGGGGTAAGGCTGTGTGCCCACGTAGCGTTTTTCAAGCGTATATGCTGCGGAATTTCCGCAGCGTAAACGCTTGAAAAACGCATGTATATCCGCACCCCATGGTCCCCAATGGCATTCCGCAATGTCAATGCCCATGCTGCGGATTTTTCCGCAGCGTATATGCTGCGGTCAAAAATCCGCAGCATGTTCATTAATTTTGCGGAAGCGCAGCGGAATCAATGTGCGGATGGTACCCAAGTCTGGATGAGAGGAGACTCTCATCCAGACCTGGGTACCAAAGAACCTGTAAAAAAAAAGAATAAAATAAAGTTTATACTTATCTTCTGATGTTTTCCCTCCGTCGCGCTGTTGTCTGAAGGACCTGCCACGTCATTGAGTCATGTGACCCACCACATGACACAATGACGTCACCGCAGGTCCTGCACACAACAGCGTGAGCCGCTCAAGCCTCCGGACGGGGCAGAGAATGCATCAGAAGGTGAGTATAAAGTTTATTTTTTACCATTCTGAACAAGTTGTCAAGCACTTTTCCAAGTGATGCTTGGAGAAGTGCTTGATAACCCGCATGCGGAAATGCATGCAAAGACGCCTCACAAACGCTTCTACCTGGCGGGAAAACCGCATGTAATATCCGCATGCGATTTTCCCGCCAGGGAGAAGCGTAAAAAATATGCTTCAGGTCCGAAACGTGGGCACATAGCCTAAATGTTTTCCAGCCCATGCACTTAGTGCATGCGCATTATCAGTCTAGGATACCCACTCATTAATAATGGGAAAAAAAGGTTTTCTGAGTCCCTCCACTACGTCTCTTCAAAGAGGTATTGGAGTGCCTCCTTCTAATTTTTGGCAGTCCTTAAAGCGCATGCATTACCAGTCTAGGACACCCACTCCTTATTAATAGTAAAAAATGCTTTTCTGAGGCTCCATCTTCTTGTTGAGGGAGCATTTTTGGAAACCAAAAGAGCCGGATTCTATTAGTATATGATCCAGTGCCTTGTTGTGGGCTGTCAGGTGGTCGTCACATTGGGAGTTCTCACACTGCATACAGGATGTCACAGCCAGGACAGGAGACTTTGTACAGTAAGTATAGAAGATCCTGGTCTCCTCCATATTAGGCTGAGTAGATACGAAATGCTCCACTATATTCCCCAGCAGGGTTGATGAAATAACAGTCCTTGGTGCTGCTACGTTAAACTAATAGCTTTTTTCAGGGCTAATTCAAATAGATTATATTCTCTAATAATACCGTTCTTATCTGTAGTTCATGTAGTTTGAGCTGTCGCAGTAGGGATAGCTATTACAGGCATCTAGTCAAGAATTATTGCCTTATAGTCCTTGCTGCTGCAACCTAAAAAAAATATCAAGGTAACATCTATTCTATTCCCTATTAATACCGCTGTTAGCTGTATTTAGTGTAGGGATAGGTCATAGGTATCATCTGCTGGAAATGAGTGTTCATTTTGGTCACATATATCTCTTCCACAGTCCATAACTTGTTTGCTTTTTCCCATAAACTCATTGACAGATTCGTGTTTTTTATGGTGATCTGTACTCAGAAATTAAGTAATAAAAAGGATGGTGGTGCTTGCAGTTGAGCCCTTGAAACCTGCTGCAAGAAAGGACGATTACCACAGTCGTCTAATGGGTAAAGTAGATAAAATGGTATATATCTGATATATACAGACTTGCGCTTGTAACAGGGCTGGGGTAAAAGGAGAAAGGGAATGACAAGAATCAGGTAGTTAAAAAATGTAAATTCATTAGAGTACAATAAAAGAACTGAAAAAGTAAAAATGGCGGGAGGATATTCTGTTTTTTTATTTTTAATTATATACGGTATATATATGGCGCCCCTGAGGGTTCAGTCGCCACAGAAGTACTGCACCTCACCCCGAGGTGTGGTGTCTCCCTTCTCTCAGGTAAGGTGGGAGTGCTGCACGGAACCCCAAACACCTGCATCCAACACTACCCTACTCCAGGCCGGCTGGGGGGGGCAACATGCAGAGCGCAGCTGCTGAGCCTTGTCCCTGGCTGGATGGGGGGAACCAGTAGTGGGTGTGGGTGGAGGAAGTAGTTAGAGAAAGCACTTTGATAGGAGTATAAATAGGGAAGCCATCTTAGAGAGAGTGTGTTCAGTCAGAGGAGGAGAGTGAGAGGATCAGAGCCTCTACAGGAGCTCTGCTCCAGAGGCGGGCCTAGCCAGTGAGGCCCAAGTCTGAAGAGATCAGTGTTCTAGGGACAGTTCAGAGGAACAGTCTGGGAGCAGAGTCTCTGTAGGAGCTCTGCTCCACTACAAGGGCCTAGGACAGAGGCCCAGGAGGGGAGCAGGGAGTAAGCTCCGTCCTGCAGAAGGGATCCTAGGGGGTACGGCGAGTGCAGGCGGCACCCGTACACCCTGAACCTGCCAAGTGTCAGGAGGATCTAGGCCACAAGAAGGGGACCGGCCCCTGGCCCAGTCGTGCAGCTTCAAGCCTCGGCTGGAAAAAACGGAGGCTTCTATAGCCAGTAGTCGAACCCCCCACCCCAATCCTAGTAAGGTCAAGCAGGTCTGTGCAACTCCGACGGACAGGGGGGGCTCGCAGCACCCGAACAGGATTCATAGTGGGAAGCGCAGGGCAGGAGGGAGTAAAGACCCAACGTGAAGTCGGTCTAGGAAGGTACATATGAAAGTGGGGTTCTGCCAGGTACACCCGAGCTGCCTGAGGAAGGACTGAACCCTTGCCCGGTGAACGCAGTGCGACGCGGGAGGCTTGCGCCGGTACAGTGCACCTGTGGACTGTCTAAGAACTGTGAGTAAATCTTGGATGACTGCACTGAGCTGCCTCCGCTCCTTTATTTCGCCGGTGCCATTTCCCTCCCTGCACTATAACGCCCAGCACACCTCCTCCATTTATCTACACTGCCCTGAGGCCTGCTCCACCTGTGGGGAGCCGATCCATCACAAGCTGTCCTAACATTTGCCTCAGAGGACTGTTGCAGCGCTGGTGATCCTCACCAGACACCGCAGGTGGCGTCACGGCAAATTCCCCTACAAAATATCCCCCTTTTTACACTGACCCGCCCTGGGTTACGGACCGGGCCAGCCACCATGATCTCCCCCAAAAGCAGCCATAAGGCTCGGCTGTCGAGTACCCCATGGCCCTGGGGGCGAGTCATATATATAACAATAAGGACACTCGAGGTATATTCCTGTTGGTCCTGGATAAAGTGCGCTGTGCTTCTGATGTTAGAGGATAATAAGTGTGTGTACATATATCTCAGACATTAGCGCCAACAGACTAATAGAAGGGACAAAAAAATAATAATTAAGTCAATATAGCGATTCATAAATAAATGTCATAAAAGATTAACTTTATTGATGAAGTAAAAAGGTGCAGTGGACATACAAAAACAGGAAGATGGTGCAGATCACACATATAAATAGTAAAATGTAAAGGAGACTCACTGCTTAGTATAAAATCACAAATACAGTATACTGTATATAACCATCATCTGAAATATATATAAGCAAATATGTGTAAAAATACATGTATACTATTGATGATGCTATGAGAATATACGGGGGTATGGGGACTAAATAATGGTCAAGTATACAAGATTGGGGTAAAAGGTATATATATATTCCCATACATGGCACGGTCAAATAGCGTACACTCAGGATGGATGAGAAAAAATGAGTTTACTGCATACTTTGTTCACAGCAGGAGCTGCCTTACAATGTGCCCACCCCGACACATCACAGGAAGAGAGAGAATAAAAATGCTGCGCTAGCCAATAGGAGAGGGACGCAGAGTGTAGTGACGCATGCGTGAACTGGTGAAGTCCGGGAGCTTGCCTCGACCCACATCACATGACCGACCGTGACACAAACTGGATTGTGACGCCGAAGGGAACAAAAGATACAGGAAGAGAACTGGCAGGGCACCAGATGAGAATGCGTGCCACCGGGGCAATCTGCAAAAGTAGTGTAGCATTCATAGTTCATAGAGAGAAATCAACACTGTGCATAGTGGGAGCGTAATACTCAAAAAAGGCCACAAGATGGTGCAAAACAGCATGGTGTTATCTGTATAAAGCACAATGAAGATAACACAATTATGTGATGATATTATGACAAAAGGATAATAATATTGCCAGGGTCGGACTGGGGTGCCTAGGGCCCACCAGGGTAATTGACTCTAGGCGCCCACACTACAGCTCTGTAATCTAACGAGATGCAATTTGCAGCTTGTCACTACATTACAGAACAGGAGGAAGCGCTGGGCATTGTATATGAGTATATGTAAGTGTAATGCCGGCACGATCTTCCTCCAGAGCGGATATACCAGCAGCGTGTTTCACACAGTAGATTCACTTGTGTGAAACTAGCCTAAATTCCATTTAGTATTCATTGTATTTCTGAGTCAATGTTCTACCAGTAAAACAAAAAGCTAGCTATCAATACTAGATTTCGTGTATCACCTACCCTGTATCACTTTATAACTGGCTACCAACTTATCCGGTGGTCTACGCAGTATTCTCAGCTCTTGCTTGTTCACAATGCACAGCATTCACATTGGTCCTACATAAAAGAACATGTAATACTATTAGTTCTTTCATTGTAAAGAGGAAACTGTTGTATATTGTCTTATTTTGCAATTGTACTGTTTGCAGCGTACTTTGACCTGTAAAGGGGATGTTCTGGAAAAATTATTTTCTAGCAAGTGCCCTCAGCATGCCTGTCTAAACAGAAGATTCGTACCTAGGCACTGTTCACACCGTGTCTAAAATGTGTACGTTTCATCCATGAAGGGTCCGTTTCACGTCTGTGTGCCCTCAATGGGTCATCCGTATTCCATGGACACTGCTCAGCTCAGAAAATAATTTCCAATGCATCTATCTGTTAAAAACGGACCAAACATGGATGTCATTCCCGTGATTTTCACAGACCCATAGAATTTAGTGTGTGTGTGTTTGGTCCGCATCACGGACCAAAAATAGTGCATGTGTTCATGAATTTTTTTCATTGACCCATGGTCCGTAAAACAACACTGATATGTGAACACACATTAAAATCAATGTGTATGCGTGCTGCAAATGAGAAATGTGGACAACACATGTCAGTGAAAAATTGAAATGTGAATAGGTCCTTACCCGCTATGCACCGCTACGGTCTTCTACATCACCTTCTCCATGTCCATGGAACAGTCCACATAGTGTTTCCATCTATCACAGCCGGCACAGGAGCCAATAACTGGTTTCAGTGGTGACATGTGAAGCCAGTCATTGACTGCAGTGGAGCATGTGGCCATTGCTGTGGCAGATATAAGCACAGCGAGACCCAGAGCATTGACATGCAAGAGGCATGGAGGACCTCAGCGGTAGGGAGCAAGTATGAAACCTCTGTTTATAAAAGCAGGATGCAAAAATATGGTAAAAAATCATGAAGATCATCCCAGCATTTTTTCCTTAAATTATACACAGGTACCTGTTACAGCTTACCATGGGAATGTGCCAGGCAGAGGCGATTTCACTGCTCCAATATGAGTCGCCTCCCTCTGCTTTACGTCACAGATTCTACAATTGCTATTGAACGTGGCATCTGAGGGTTTAAATAACCGGGTATGGTGGCATCGCCAGCCCTGATCTTTGCAGTTCGGTGCCTGCTGTATTATACAGCCTGCACCTGGCATGTATAGAACACAGTCAATGTAGCAGCGCGCTTGCCTATTTTGCTGGCTCACGACCAGCCTCCCTTTATAGTCAAAGGGAGCATCAGGCTGTATCAGGAAAGTGCTGGAATTTTGTGAAATCTATCCGACTCTTTCCAGGCAGAAGAGTTGGACGGATTTCACAACGCAAGTGTGAAAATAGCCTTACAGTGTGAATGACTTGGTGCTGTGGGCTCGGATGCAATACCTGTCCCCGCATCATCAGTGCAGTAACAAACCTACAACTCCCAGTAAACCCTGAAGGATTAAATCTGACAGGGCCTGCTGGGAGTGGTAAGTTTCAGAGGGGAAACCACTCACATTATTATTATTATACATTTTATTTTAGCAGTGCAGTGTGTATATACAGATACTGAGAATTACACCCAGTATACAGTGCAGGAGAATTGGTACTATCCAGTGTATATAAAGGATAATACATAGAGAATTATGCCCAGTATACAGGACAGAAGTGGTACTCTGCAATATATATAAATATATATATATTTATACACACACATTATATATACTGTAAGGCAGCGCTTGTCATTATCCTGGGGGATACTCGCTTCGCTGCGTCAAATTAAAACACACCTGCCATATTTTCCGGTATTTCTCAAGTCAGCAGTTTATTAACTCCATAAACTGCTGATTTCCGGGTCCAACTCCGTGGCCCACCGACACAGATATAAAGTCCACGAGCCCAAGTGGCAGACCGGCCCACTTGGCTCTAGTTACAGCCTCCCGCAAGGTAATAATAAAACAATGTCCATGAAAATGTCCATAACACAAATAGTATTACCTACGTCGGGCTTTAGCTGCTTTGGTCCATTTGTTTCCCAGATGGGGTCTCTAGCCTCTGGCCCTCCAAGGCTTACTGACATCCACACGGGATCCAGGCTTCACCCGGCCTCACTAGGCTTCAGACAAACAGTGTCCCACCCACCCGGGGAACAGGCCTCATGCCTCTCTCACAGGTGCACTGCACACTGCTTAACTCACCAGGTTTTTATATATCCTGTAGACACAGCCACAGGACCTGTGCTTATCTCACAGTCACGTGTCCATACCTTCTGTGAGCAAAAGGACCTGTGTGATGTCACAGTCATGTGACCAGTCAGCTGAGGGGGAGGAAATAGCCTAAATAGACATACTAGATCATTATAGCAATGCCGCTGCACCACATATTCCCCCCCTCTGTTCAAACCTGTGGGGTTGAACACATAATATACACAACAGTTTAAAACCCACAGTTCACAGAGACCATGCACTTGACCCTTACGTTGTCCAGCCCCTGGAACATTATTCATTGACATTAGCCCATTCCTTAGGGACCTCCCATCTGTCAATGTCACTGACTTCGTCAGGTCACCTTTCCGGGTCGTAACCTTGTCAGGCCTCCCCCGCTCCCAGCGGTCAGTCGAAACCCTGTCAGGTCTCCCCCGCTCCCAGCGGTCAATACGGCAGTGCAACTCACATGTCCTTGTACCTAAGGTCTGGTTCGACTCCATATTGTCCAGTCCTCTATTGGGTCGTTTGTATGGGCCACCCACACCTGAGTTACTGGAGGTCTCACTACCTCTAAACCCACGCCCACTACTCTCAGGACACCTTGAAGGGTCCCTAACTTCAGGTGTTCTGTTATTTAGGGGCCCCCTTCTCTGTCGGGTCCCACCATTTCCAGACGGCTGCCATCCTCTACTGCTCAGATGATGCTGTCCATCTACTCGCAGTCTAGCGAGACTCAATTGTTCCACCTCTCGCAGGTAGGTCACTCGGTACTCCACCAGCATGCTCATATATGCCAGACTTTCTCCGTTCCTATAGCGTAGAATGACACCATGCCGTCTTCATCCGGTATCCAGTCCTGACGATCATGTGGATTGCTCACCACACCAGACTTCTTCACCATCATCTGCATGGCTCGGCCATTTCTCCCAATGAGCTCTCTCACCAGAACATGAGGCACCCGGATGACCTCTTCTAGCAGACTGTGAGCCTCTCTCATCAGCTCCAGTTGTCTAGCGGCTTGCTCAGTCTTCAACCGGAGAAACCGCTTCGTGCGAATACATCGCCAATGTATGTCACTCAGGATTGCCACCCTCTTCACTGTGACTTCAGGTCGTGGACAGGACCACCAGCTGTTTGGCCTCTGAGGTCAAGTACACCTTCCAGGCTCCCACGGCCTTCTTAAACTCCTCATGCACGAACTCACGGGTGCATTCTTCCCTCAGGTCCTCGGGTACATCTACGAGGCACTTGTACCGAGACGTTTCGGTCTCACCAGTGGTTTCCAGACGATCAACCAGCTCAGGTTTCAGGGACAACTGACTTCCAGCTTCTTCACCCTGGATGCTTCCCCTGAGCGGACTCACAGCTACAACTTCTCAACTTTTCATCTTGACCACCTCCACTTCACCATTATCTTTCAACACCATACTCTTAGCTCTCCTCAGGTCCACCTTCTCATGGTCTAAGGGAGTAAGTGCAACTTGTTTGCCTTTTCCCTTCTCCAAGGAGACCTCGTTCACCGCATGACACTTTGCTAGGCGGCCTTAGAGCTCTAAAACTTCTCCTTTTAGCTCAGTTACTCGCCTCTCAGCAGTCCATCTCTGAAGCTCTTCCTGCTTCAACTGTTCTTCCAGCAGGAGAGCTCTCTCAGACCTCTCCGTCTCCAATGTGCCCACTCGGCTCTCAATAGCCAGTCTCTCACGCTTCTCTTGCGTCCACTGGGCTTGTAGCAACTCCTTGAGCTGCTTGATCTCGGCTCCGACATCCACCGAATCATCAGAGCTCACATCACTCGAGGAGGTATCTGCTTCATACCCCCCATCACCAGCGGTCAACTCCTGGCTCTGGTCTGTGGCTTTTCCGATGGACTCCTCCATCTTCTCTCGCTCAGCTTCCATCTTGCTGACTGTTTCCTTAAGGTACGTCTCCGCCTTCTGGAGGGTATCACAGGACATCTGTAGCTCCTTCACCTGAGCTTCCAGATCTAGGGTCTTTCCCCGGAGATCATCATTCTCCTCACGGATATCTTGCAGAGTGGTCTCAACCACTTGGCGCTCTTGCTCTGCATCCGCCTTACCCTCCTCTAGTTTTCCTTTAAGCTTGAGGAGGTCCTCATAATCTCTCCTAATCTGTTGCAGTTCCTCACTGAACCTTTCATGCCTCTTTTCTGCCTCATGGTCGTGAGCAGACACTTCAACTTTTATTGCTTCTTTCAGGGCGGATAGCTCCTGGTCTCGCTGGTACAGAGTCCTCCAGTCGCTCCTTCTCCTGCATTAGAGGCTTTACTTGGTCCTGGAACTGCTGCAGCTCCCTCATGAGTTCATCATACTCCTTTTTAGATTCACACAGCTCCTGGTTGAACTGTTCGCGCAGTCGTTCTAGTTCCGGATGACGTCCAGAAACTCCATCCTGCCGCGTCTCCTTCTCAAGTTTCAACTGCGAAACCTCCTCCTTAATTTTGCGGCGGTCCTCCTTAATTGCGTGGAACATCTCCTTCCACTGGACAACTTCCTCGTTGCTTTCCTTTAGACTTCGCCGTAAGTCCTTCACAACCTGGAATACCCTCTGCCGTTCAGACTCCAGGCTCTGCTGGTCTGAGGACACGTTCTCCAGGTCCGTCACCTCCTCTTCTGCCTCTGAAGTAGGATCCACCCTTGTAACAACGGCACACACCATTACATTTTCTTTATTTTCACTTTTAGTCAAGACTACAGGAGCAACCTTTCTGTGGCCCTTGCGCCGTCTACGTCGAGATGTGGACTCTCTCCCCTCGTCTAGTCCCTCCTGACTGACCTCTCCTACTTCCGTAGTGTCACCGTCAGCTATCAGGTCTGTGTCACTCCCCATGATGTTGTGGACTACCAGGTCACCTCCCACTTTGACTTCAACCGCCTCCACTGGAGTCACACCGTTCTCAACGGTCAAATTGTCATTTCTAGGAGGTACCAACCCACCATCAACAATTTCCAGTTTTCCACACTCTACGCTCTTGTGAAAATCCGCCCCTTTTTAGACTCCGCCCCCTTTTGTACAACCACACCTGTAAGGGAATTTTTACAAAAAACATCAGCGACAGTCTTAGGACTCAGTTCACAAGACCTCTTACCACCTCCCCGGGCACTCTGGGACAACACGGGCGCCCCCGGAGGGTCCATAGAATGGTCCACGGCCACCATTCTATATGGTGCCCACAGCTCCTGCGGTTCCCGCACCATGTCCAGTAACAGTTTCTCAAATACCTGCTCCGGACCCAACCGTCCCTTCAAACGCTCATTAGCTCCAGACACCTCTGTTGCTTTGCACACAGCCATCACGGTACACTGTTCACACTTGAACTTCACCGCTCCCCCCGAAAAAATCTTCGTGGCCCCGCCGAGCCACCGCAAAACAGGATTTGAGAGCGATGTCAATCTTCGCAACCCCGCCGAGTTGCAGCAAGATGCTTTGACTTCGTGAGCCCCGCCGAGCCACAGCAAACCAGGTTTGAGTGTGACAACGACCTTCACAACCCCGCCGAGTTGTAGCCAGATGCTTTGACCTTCGTGAGCCCCGCCGAGCCACAGCAAACCAGGTTTGAGTGCGACGACGACCTTCACAGTTGCTCCCAGCAACCAGACTGCAGATGCTCCCAGCAACCAGACTGCAGCTGCCCGCGCTCTCAAACCACATGTAAGGCAGCGCTTGTCATTATCCTGGGGGATACTCGCTTCGCTGCGTCAATTTAAAACACACCTGCCATATTTTCCGGTATTTCTCAAGTCAGCAGTTTATTAACTCCATAAGCTGCTGATTTCCGGGTCCAACTCCGTGGCCCACCGACACAGATATAAAGTCCACGAGCCCAAGTGGCAGACCGGCCCACTTGGCTCTAGTTACAGCCTCCCGCAAGGTAATAATAAAACAATGTCCATGAAAATGTCCATAACACAAATAGTATTACCTACGTCGGGCTTTAGCTGCTTTGGTCCATTTGTTTCCCAGATGGGGTCTCTAGCCTCTGGCCCTCCAAAGGCTTACTGACATCCACACGGGATCCAGGCTTCACCCGGCCTCACTAGGCTTCAGACAAACAGTGTCCCACCCACCCGGGGAACAGGCCTCATGCCTCTCTCACAGGTACACTGCACTCTGCTCAACTCACCAGGTTTTTATATATCCTGTAGACACAGCCACAGGACCTGTGCTTATCTCACAGTCACGTGTCCATACCTTCTGTGAGCAAAAGGACCTGTGTGATGTCACAGTCATGTGACCAGTCAGCTGAGGGGGAGGAAATAGCCTAAACAGACATACTAGATCATTATAGCAATGCCGCTGCACCACAATACATACAGTGCTGGCCAAAAGTATTGGCACCCCTGCAATTCTGTCAGATAATACTCAGTTTCTTCCTGAAAATGATTGCAATCACAAATTCTTTGGTATTATTATCTTCATTTAATTTGCTTGCAAGGAAAAAACACAAAAGAGAATGAAGCAAAAATCAAATCATTGATCATTTCACACAAAACTCCAAAAAAGGGCCAGACAAAAGTATTGGCACCCTCAGCCTAATACTTGGTTGCACAATCTTTAGCCAAAATAACTGCAAAAAAACGCTTCCGGTAACCATCAATGAGTTTCTTACAATGCTCTGCTGGAATTGTAGACCATTCTTCTTTGGCAAACTGCTCCAGGTCCTTGATATTTGAAGGATGCCTTCTCCAAACTGCCATTTTGAGATCTCTCCACAGGTTGTCTATGGGATTCAGGTCTGGACTCATTGCTGGCCACCTTAGAAGTCTCCAGTGCTTTCTCTAAAACCATTTTATAGTGCTTTTGGAAGTGTGTTTTGGGTCATTGTCCTGCTGGAAGACCCATGACCTCTGAGGGAGACCCAGCTTTCTCACACTGGGCCCTACATTATGCTGCAAAATTTGTTGGTAGTCTTCAGACTTCATAATGCCATGCACACGGTCAAGCAGTCCAGTGCCAGAGGCAGCAAAGCAACCCCAAAACATCAGGGAACCTCCGCCATGTTTGACTGTAGGGACCGTGTTCTTTTCTTTGAATGCCTCTTTTTTTTTCCTGTACACTCTATGTTGATGCTTTTTCCCAAAAAGCTCTACTTTTGTCTCATCTGACCAGAGAAAATTCTTCCAAAACGTTTTAGGCTTTCTCAGGTAAGTTTTTTGGAAAACTCCAGCCTGGCTTTTTTATGTCTCAGGGTAAGAAGTGGGGTCTTCCTGGGTATCCTACCATCCGCACAATCTTGCGTTGAAATCTCTCGTCAATTTTTCTTTTCAGTCCACATCTAGGGAGGTTAGCCACAGTGCCATGGGCTTTAAACTTCTTGATGACACTGCGCACGGAAGACACAGGAACATTCAGGTCTTTGGAGATGGACTTGTAGCCTTGAGATTGCTCATGCTTCCTCACAATTTGGTTTCTCAAGTCCTCAGACAGTTCTTTGGTCTTCTTTCTTTTCTCCATGCTCAGTGTGGTGCACACAAGGACACAGGACAGAGGTTGAGTCAGCTTTAATCCATGTTAACTGGCTGCAGGTGTGATTTAGTTATTGCCAACACCTGTTAGGTGCCACAGGTAAGTTACAGGTGCTGTTAATTACACGAATTAGAGAAGAGAAGCATCACATGATTTTTCAAAGGGTGCCAATACTTTTGTCCACCCCCTTTTTTAGGTTTGATGTGGAATTATATCCAATTTGGCTTTAGGACAATTCTTTTTGTGTTTTTTTCATTGAAGACAAATTAAATGAAGAGAATAATACCAAAGAATTTGTGATTGCAATCATTTTCAGGAAGAAACTGAGTATTATCTGACAGAATTGCAGACGTGCCAATACTTTTGGCCAGCACTGTATACACTGTGTTCAGGAATATAGAGTGGAGCAGTGTATATACTATATAATGTATAGCTATGGCAGTGTATATAGTGTGGATTCCACACTATATACGCAGCACCTTAGTATCTAACCATCTGTACACCATATACTGTGTATACTGTAGTAGCATATATAGACCCTTATACACAGAACGGCCTTCATCTTTTAGAGTCGTGGCGGGAAGACAACTAGAAAATACATAGCTTCTAATGGCCACAAGCCTACTCAATATTAAATATGAATATAACAGGAGAAACAGAGTTTATATAGGCATAAAACCAGTATAGCTTTATTAGATACAAGATAGTAAAAAAGCCACAACAGTGGCGACACAAAGTAAATAACAGATTACAAAATACAGTACATGGTAACATATGTAGAGAGTATATGTGGCAAAACCCCCCCAAAAAAAGGGGGAGTGATAAGCAGAGAACATATTGAATATACCATAAGTAAAGAGTATCCGCACAAGTGTGCAGGTATGCATCAAATGTCGAGGAGAATTCAAATACCGCTTACCAGTCACTAATAAGGGAGGGCCAGCAGAAGAAAGGTGACAGGTAGACCAGGAACAGGATAAACTCAAGGCACCAAGAGACCAAAAGGGAGGCTCGACGCGTGTTTCGCCCCGATGCTATGGGCTTTCTCAAGAGGCATAAGCTTGTAAAGGACAGGGACCTTTTTAAAGTCTTTTCACACGGTCACGTGACCGCGATACTAGTCACGTGACCGGAAGTGAATAAGTGACCGATGCTCGTCGGCGCATGCGCTAGGCGCCGGAAACTGTCGGTGCGGGCAGAATCCGTCACCTGGTAACGCGCACGCCGGAAACACATGGTATGTGCACCGGAAGTGCGCGGCCAGGAGAAAGACGGCCATGCCCGGGCCGAGAGCAGCGTGCCCAGAGCGCATGCGCACCGCATTGTGTGTCACCTAGCAACATAATGGCCAATAGCAGAGGCCGGCATCCAAAAAAATAACAAAGGGTCAAGCAATCATTAGTCCTGCAATGCATTATATATATAATGGCCGATAATACAAGTCACGACAGTATAACATCAAATGTGTAGAGATGTCCATGTATACAGTATGCAGGGCCGGTCTCATTAAATCCAGTGATGTTGATCAGCGCATAAAATAGGATGTGGTTCCGTTCTCATGCTATATATGGACCAAAGAAAAAAGGAGCCAAGAGGAAAAATAAAGAAAAATAGGGATTAAAAGGTAAAAAGCAAATATTGAAAATACCAGATAAATATTAAAAACAAAAATAGCCAAAAGGGCCAAAATTGGTTATATAACATCTAAGGCGGAGAATGATATAACAGGCGAGGCCCATGTCACAGGAAGGGGGCAAAGCTAAGTGCCTCATTAAGGCCCCGAGGAGACATGGTATTCAGACATACGATCCATTTTACTTCCTTTTGACCAAGAGCCTTTGTCCAGTCACCTCCACGGGAGCCAAGGTGTGAAATATCAATTCCACGCACCTTCAAAGATTTTGGATCGCAGTTATGTTTGCATTGAAAGTGACGTGGGATAGTTTTTGGCTCCCGTTGGTCGGCCACCGTTCTGGCCGCGCCAATGTCGCGCACGTGTTCCCGTATCCTCACTCTTAGCTCTCTCGTGGTCAAACTGATGTAAATTAAATCACAGGCACAAGTTGCGTAATAAATCACATGGGTTAAACCACAGGATATATAATTACAAATTTGGTATTCACGAGAGCCGTCGGATGAGGAAAAGGAAACAGAGCGCACGGCATTGGCGCATGCCAGACAGTGGCCGCAAGGAAAAAAGCCAATCCTTGGTCCTCAGGACCCAAAAGGGTTGGTAAGTGGGGGAACATAATGACTCCGTGTCAACATGTCACCCAGGTTATTGGCTTTCCTGGGTGTCATGAGTGGATAGTCCCCCACATATTCTCGTAGGGAGGGCTCCGCACCAAGAACACCCCAATGCTTGGAGAGGATCCGCCGCATCTCCCCCCACTCATGATTAAAGGTGGAGATGTAGCGGATCCTTCCCATGTCTTTCTTCCCAGCGGAAGCTGTTGAATATAACAATTGATTGCGGGGAGTACCCCTTGCCCTTCTATAGCCCTTTTTTTGGGGGGGGGTGGTTTGCCACATATACTCTCTACATATGTTACCATGTACTGTATTTTGTAATCTGTTATTTACTTTGTGTCGCCACTGTTGTGGCTTTTTTACTATCTTGTATCTAATAAAGCTATACTGGTTTTATGCCTATATAAACTCTGTTTCTCCTGTTATATTCATATATAGACCCTTGTAGCATCTGTGTACACACCCTCCATGCACTTAATAGTCCCCTGTATTGGTACTGTACACATGCTGGCTGGTGCAGACCCTATTTAGTGTATAATGGTTGTATCATACAATATCAGCACATTTTATCATTTACCTTTCGTGTCTCCCTATTTCTCCATAGATTGTAGCTTGCGAGCAGCAGGTCCCTCACTCCTCTTGGTATCTGAGTTGTGTGTTATCCTGTACTGTCTTTATTTTCTGTACATGTCCCCTCTGTAATGTAAAGTGCTGCGGAATATGTTGGCGCTAAAAATATATTATATACACAACGCTACATAATATTATACAAACACAGCACCATACTATACACTTTATTATGCTGTATACACTACATAAGGAACAACGAGACTGCGGTCTATACATCATACAGGAGGCAGAGAGTGCGAGTTTATAGGTCGTGTACAGCACTCTCTGCCTCCTCTATGACATACAGACCGCATGCTCGGTCTCCCATAATATATGCTTTATATAGGAGGCCGCGAGTGCGGTCTGTTTGTCATATATGAGGCAGAAACTGCGATCTATACATCATATAGGCCCCACACATGACATACACCACTCTCTCGGCCTCCTATATGAGATATAGACCGCACTTTCCTTCTCCTATAATATATACTTTACATAGGAGGCTGAGTGTGTTGTATATGTAATATAGACCCGCACTCTCAGCATCCTATATGACATATACTCTGTATATGTCATATAAGAGGCCAAGAGTGTGATCTATATTTCATAAAGGAGGTAGAGTGCGATCTATACATTATACACAGTAGGCCCCATATATTACATATACCGCACTCTCGGTCTCCTATATGACATACAGACTCTCGGCCTCCTATATGACATGGGGCTCTTTCACATGTCCGGATATTTCCCATACTGGAAAAAACAGTACCGGAGATATCCGTGTCTGTGTGGCATCTTTGTGACACGTACCGGCGCCTGGGAACAGCACGAACTGTACTACTGATTCCCAGGCGCCGCTACGTGTCACACGGAAATCATCTGTGTGTCATCAGTGTGTCATCAGTGCGTACGTGTGCAGGCGTTTTTCGACCCGTGCATGGTGTAAAAAAACAAACATATCAGCGTGTTTTTCCCACAGACACACGGTCTGTGGAAACGCACTGACATGTGCACAGACCCATTCATCTGAATGTGTCTACGTGTGTCAGTGTCTCTGATACGTGTGGAAACTGTCACAACACATACTGGAAACACTGATGTGTGAAAGAGGCCTTATAGATTGTATATGTGGTATAAGAGGCCAAGAGTGTGATCTATATTTCATATAGGAGGTAGAGAGTGCGATCTATATATCATATAGGCGGCGGCCCCATATATGACGTATACCGCACTCTCAGCCTCCTATAGTGTATACTTTATATAGGAGGCTGAGTGCGTTGTATACATCATGTAGGCCCGTCCCTACTCTAAGCCTCATATATGACATATACCGCACTCTCAGCCTCCTATATTCTGTACTTTATATAGGAGGCTGATTGTGTTGCATACATCATATAGACCCGCTGCCCGCACTCTAGGGCTCATATATGATGTATACTGCACTCTCAGCCTTCTATAGTTTATACTTTATATAAGAGGCTGAGTGCGTTGTATACATCATATAGACCCACCGCCCGTACTCTAGGCCTCATATATTACGTATACTGCACTCTCAGCCTCCTATAGTCTATACTTTATATAGGAGGCTGAGTGTGTTGTATACATCATATAGACCCGCTGCCCGCACTCTAGGCCTCATATATGATGTATACTGCACTCTCAGCCTCCTATAGTTTATACTTTATATAAGAGGCTGAGTGCGTTGTATACATCATATAGACCCGCCGCCCGCACTCTAGGCCTCATATATGACGTATACCGCACTCTCAGCCTCCTATAGTCTATACTTTATATAAGAGGCTGAGTGTGTTGTATACATCATATAGACCCACCGCCCGCACTCTAGGCCTCATATATGACGTATACCACACTCTCAGCCTCCTATAGTCTATACTTTATATAAGAGGCTGAGTGTGCTGTATACATCATATAGACCCGCCGCCCGCACTCTAGGCCTCATATATGAAATATACCACACTCTCAGCCTCCTATAGTCTATACTTTATATAGCAGGCTGAGTGTGTTGTATACATCATATAGGCCCGCCGCCCGCACTCTAGGCCTCATATATGACGTATACTGCACTCTCAGCCTCCTATAGTCTATACAACACACTCAGCCTCCTATATAAAGTATAGACTATAGGAGGCTGAGAGTGCAGTATACGTCATATATGAGGCCTAGAGTGCGGGCGGCGGGCCTATATGATGTATACAACACACTCAGCCTCCTATATAAAGTATAGACTATAGGAGGCTGAGAGTGCGGTATATTTCATATATGAGGCCTAGAGTGCGGGCGGCGGGTCTATATGATGTATACAACACACTCAGCCTCCTATATAAAGTATAGACTATAGGAGGCTGAGAGGGCGGTATATTTCATATATGAGGCCTAGAGTGCGGGCGGCGGGTCTATATGATCTATACAACACACTCAGCCTCCTATATAAAGTATAGATCATATAGACCCGCCGCCCGCACTCTAGGCCTCATATATGACATATACCGCACTCTCAGCCTCCTATAGTCTATACTTTATATAGGAGGCCGAGTGCGTTGTATACATCATGTAGACCCGCCGCCCGCACTCTAGGCCTCATATATGACGTATACCGCACTCTCAGCCTCCTATAGTCTATACTTTATATAGGAGGCCGAGTACGTTATATACATCTGACTCGCCATCTGACTCGGCCGTGGGGCACCCGGAACCGGGCTTCAGTGCAATGTTGGGGGTAGTAGTGGCAACCCGATCCCGTGGCTCAGGGTGGTCAGACCAAATGCTGTGGCAGTCTATTTGTAGGGTTTTGAATGTCCGACTACGCCACCCGTGGATTGCGGTCAGGGATGACCGCCGCTGCAGGGCAGACCGCTGAGGCTGATGTTGGTATGCAGCACAGGGATAGGATAACTCCCCATGGGAAGAGTGTAGCCTCAGGGCAGTGTATTAGGATGCTGGGGGTGATGGTGCAGGCCGCAATAATAAGGGTTCAGAGTCCGCTTCAAACAGTCCAAGGTCTTTATTGTAGTTAGTACTAATGACCCAACAGGAGTACAGGGTAGGAATGGGCCTGGGTGTCTGAGAGCATTCGGGGAGCTCCACTGATCATGGTGAGTGGGTAGGCCTACCGCTCTCTGTCTGCCCTTACTGACTATCCCCCTTTTCGTGGTGTGATAGCCCACGTCCCTGAGCTGGCCGTGTACTTCGCCTGTATGGCTTGCGACTCGGGCCTTAGGTACCTGTAGCTTCTCCGTGCCGTACCGGTCCCTCTGTGTGGCGGAGCCTCCAGGCTTCTCAGGCCAAGGGACCTAAAATCCCTCGCAGGTCGGTTATCTGCTGCCGGGCTTGCAACCCTGACAGCCTCAGACCCCAGTGTCCGGTTGTGTAGTTCTCTATCAGCCAGGACCGGCTCTCGTCGCCTCTGTCCCTGGCTTGCTGTTCCTCCTCTGACTCCCGGACTCCTCAGCTGCTGCTGACCTGCCCCTTTCCTCTAGGAAACCCTTCTGGATGCTTCAGAAGTGGGTCCTGGTCTCCCTAACCCTGCCCTCAGTTCCAGCTTTTATAGGGGAAGCCTGCTCCCCTTACTGGCCTGGGACAGGAGGTGCTGCATGCTAATGGTCCCTGACCAGGGAACCTCCCTCCTGCTCTCAGACACAGCCTTTAATATTTGTGGCATCCAGGCCTGGGGCGACACACATCATGTAGGCCCGTCCGCACTCTAAGCCTCATATATAACATTTACCGCACTCTCAGCCTCCTATAGTCTATACTTTATATAGAAGGCCGAGTGCGTTGTATACATCATGTAGGCCCGTCCGCAATCTAAGCCTCATATATGACTTATACCGCACTCTCAGCCTCCTATAGTCTATACTTCATATAGGAGGACGAGTGTGTGGCGCCCCTGAGGGTTCAGTCGCCACAGAGGTACTTGCATCTCAACTAGAGGTGTGGTGTCTCCCTTCTCTCAGGTAAGGAGGGATTGCTGCCTGGAACCCCAGCACCCACATTCAACACTACACTGCTCCAGGCTGGCTGGAAGGGCAAGATGCAATGTGTTTTCTGCTGAGCTCTGTCCCTGGCTGGAGTGGGGCGAACCCAAAGGTAGGGGGAACCAGTAGTGGCTGTGGGTGGAGGAAGTACAGTAGTTAGGGGGAGCACTGGGAGAAGTAGGTATATAAAGAGAAGCCATCTTAGGGTGGCAGGTCAGTTAGTGAGAGCACAGTTCAGAAGAACAGTCTGGGAGCAGAGTCTCTTTAGGAGCTCTGCTCCACCAGTATGGCCTAGTCCTAGAGGCCCAGGAGGGGAGCAGGGAGTAGGCTCCAATCTGTTGAAGGGATCCTAGGGGATACGGCGAGTGCAGGACGGCACCCGTACGCCCCGAATCTGTCAGAAGACAGAGGGATCGTAGGCCACAAGAAGGGGACCGGCCCCTGGTCCAGCTGTGTTACTCTAAGTCTCGGCTGGGAAAACCGGAGGCTTTTGGCTTGTATAGTCAGTTGCTGAAGCCTCATTCTAATCCCTGTGAGGGTCAAGCAGGTCCGGGAGTGGGGAAGCGCAGGGCAGAAGGGAGAAAGACCCAACGTGAAGACGGTCTAGCTAGGAAAACAAGAAAGTGGGGTTCTGTCAGGTACTCCTAACCTGCCTGAGGAAGAACTGAACCCCTTCCTGGAGAACGCAGCACGATGTGGGAGGCTAGCACCCGTACAGTGCACCAGTGGAACTGTCATAAGAACTGTGAGTAAAAACTCGGATGACTGCACTGTACTGCCTCCGTCCATTCTTTCATCTGCGCCAGCTCTCCCTCCCGGGACTACAACGCCCAGCGCAACTTACACTTTCTACACTGCCCTGGAGCTAGCTCTACTTGTGGAGAGCCACACCATCCCTGCTGCCAAACACCAGCTCCAGAGGACTGCTAGACAGCGGCGGCTCCCTTTAGCCGCAATCCACAGGTGGCGTCACGAACTTTACAAATCCTCTATAAATTAAAACCCCCCTTTTCACTGACTGCCCTGGGTCACGGACCGGGCCAGCCACCGTGATATTCCCCAAACCGGCATCCATAGGCCCGGCTGCCGAGCACCCTTCGGCCCTGGGGGCGCGTCAAGCGTGTTATATACAACATGTAGGCCCGTCCACACTCTAAGCCTCATATATAACATTTACCGCACTCTTAGCCTCCTATAGTCTATACTTTATATAGGAGGCCAAGTGCGTTATATACTGTACATCATGTAGGCCCGTCCGCACTCTAAGCCTCATATATAACATTTACCGCACTCTCAGCCTCCTATAGTATATAGTGCATTGTATACATCATGTAGACCCGTCCGCACTCTAAGCCTCATATATGACGTATACTGCACTCTCAGCTTCCTATAGTCTATACTTTATATAGAAGGCTGAGTGTGTTGTATACATCATGTAGACCCGCCGCCCGCACTCTAGGCCTCATATATGACGTATACTGCACTCTCAGCCTCCTATTGTCTATACTTTATATACGAGGCTGAGTGTGTTGTATACATCATGTAGACCCGCCGCCCGCACTCTAGGCCTCATATATGACATATACCGCACTCTCAGCCTCCTATAGTCTATACTTTATATAGGAGGCTGAGTATATTGTATACATCAGGTAGACCTGCTGCCCGCACTCTATGCCTCATATATGACGAATACCGCACTCTCAGCCTCCTATAGTCTATACTTTATATAGGAGGCTGAGTGTGTTGTATACATCATGTAGACCCGCCGCCCGCACTCTAGGCCTCATATATGACATATACCGCACTCTCAGCCTCCTATAGTCTATACTTTATATAGGAGGCTGAGTGTGTTGTATATATCATATAGGCACGCCGCCCGCACTCTAGGTCTCATATATGACGTATACCGCACTCGCAGCCTCCTATAGTCTATACTTTGTATAGGAGGCTGAGTGTATTGTATACATCATGTAGACTCGCTGCCCGCACTCTAGGCCATTCATATATGACGTATACCGCACTCTCAGCCTCCTATAGTCTATTCTTTATATAGGAGGCCGAGTGCGTTGTATACATCATGTAGACCCGCCGCCCGCACTCTAGGCCTCATATATGACGTATACCGCACTCTCAGCCTCCTATAGTCTATACTTTATATAGGAGGCCGAGTGCGTTATATACATCTGACTCGCCCCCTGGGCCGTGGGGCACCCGGAACCGGGCTTCAGTGCAATATTGGGGGTAGTAGTGGCAACCCGATCCTGTGGCTCAGGGTGGTCAGACCAAATGCTGTGGCAGTCTATTTGTAGGGTTTTGAATGTCCGACTACGCCACCCGTGGATTGCGGTCAGGGATGACCGCCGTTGCAGGGCAGACCGCTGAGGCTGATGTTGGTATGCAGCACAGGGATAGGATAACTCCCTACGGGAAGAGTGTAGCCTCAGGGCAGTGTAATAGGATGCTGGGGGTGATGGTGCAGGCCGCAATAATAAGGGTTCAGAGTCCGCTTCAAACAGTCCAGGTTCTTTATTGTAGTTAGTGCTAATGACCCAACAGGAGTACAGGGTAGGAATGGGCCTGGGTGTCTGAGAGCATTCGGGTGAGCCCCACTGGTCAGGGTGAGTGGGTAGGCCTACCGGTCTCTCGCTGCCCTTGCTGACTATCCCCCTTTTCGTGGTGTGATAGCCCACGTCCCTGAGCTGGCCGTGTACTTCGCCTGTATGGCTTGCGACTGGGGCTTTAGGTACCTGTAGCTTCTCCGTGCTGTACCGGTCCATCTGTGTGGCGGAGCCTCCATGCTTCTCTGGCCAAGGGACCTAAAATCCCTCGCAGGACGGTTATCTGCTGCCGGGCTTGCAACCCTGACAGCCTCGGACCCCAGTGTCCTGTTGTGTAGATCTCTCTCAGCCTGGACCAGCTCTCTTCGCCTCTGTCCCTGGCTTGCTGTTCCTCCTCTGCCTCCCGGACTCCTCAGCTGCTGCTGACCTGTCCCTTTCCTCTGGGAACCCTTCTGGATGCTTCAGAAGTGGGTCCTGGTGTCCCTAACCCTGTCCTCAGTTCCAGCTTTTATAGGGGCAGCCTGCTCCCCCTACTGGCCTGGGACAGGAGGTGCTGCATGCTAATGGACACAGCCTTTAATATTTGTGGCATCCAGGCCTGGGGTGACACATTCCCCCCTAGTAAATTTTAGTACTCCAGGACTAAACAATAAACACAAATACAGGGTATAAATGCATGACCATAAACACAACAGGGAAAGAAATAACAAACAACACCACATATTGAGTTCTTTAGGTCACAGTGTGGTCTGTGCCTGGGTGTCCATATCACCAACAAAAGAAGAGAGTCACAGTATGATCCGTGACCGGGTGTCCATTTCACCCAACAAGGCGAAGTTTTTGAGCGATGTGGGGACCTGTCCCTATAAACCCCAAGTTCCTGGCCTTGGGCGTGGCGGCAAGGCTGAGCTAACTACTTTGGACCACAAGGAGGACACGCCGGACAGGTTTTTCTTCTGTGGCCAACTTGGAAAGAGGGCACCAGGTGCAACTATCTACATGGTAGTTCCGGTTATTCACTGTCCATAACTTGTCAGTCCATTGCATCTAAGAAAACTGGAGAAACATTATTAATAACCAGGGTACAAACATAACACATTAAATATATACATTATACATTTAGATCTTCCAGCAAGCTGGCATTTGACCCCTAGTGCTCCGGGTTGACAGGCTAGCTGGGTTTACAGGCAGGGCAGGCAGCTGTCTGCGGATTATTTGGCTTAACGCAGGCATGGCAGGCTCACTGTCAGCAGAGGGTTGACTCTCCTGGGCTGCTGGCATGGGTTCCTCTGCCTCTGGGGCTGCTTGTTCTTCTTGTTCTTCTGCAGGCTCCTGCTGGGTAGGTTGAAGGAAGTGTAGGGCGGGTACCACTATGGCATCATTTATCCGAGTCCAGGTCCGGGGGAACTCTCCGAGAACGGTGCTGACCATTTCTTCCTTGTCCTCTGCGGGTTCAAGGCCATCTTGATCTTCACTTGGACTCTGCAGTTGCTCGGGGCACCGTTTTAGTTGGTCTCTGGAGACGGTGCTAGTGGTTTCTCCTCCATCCTTGGTAATCTGCAGTACTGTGTACGGGTCTCTCTCCCACTGGTCGTCCAGCTTGTGAAGCCTTCTCTTCCGCTTCAGGACCTGCTCACCAGGTTCCAGGGGACCAGCAGGGGTGTGTTGGTTGAAGAGCCTCTCTTGCTTTTCTCTCGCTTGAGCCTGACTCCTCTCCACACTCTCCTGTACCTTCTTGTAGTGTAGCCGCCGTTCCGTATCCCAGTCCGCGTCTGGTGTGGTGTCCTCGGGTGTCAGGACTCCCATCTCCAGGTCTATCGGCAGCTTACCTGGTCTTGCGCGCATCAGGTAAGCCGGGGTGCAATTTGTAGCATTCACCGGGATATGATTGTACAAGTCAATCAGGTCTGGCATTTTCTCCAGCCACAGGCTGCGTTCTTCCAGGGGCAACGTCTTGAGGAGATCAATGACGATATTGTTCATTTTCTCACACAGCCCGTTGGTTTGCGGGTGGTAAGGCGTTGTTCGAATCTTCCTACAGCCGTAGAGGTTGCAGAACTCCTGGAAGACTTCAGCCTCAAACGCTGGACCTTGATCTGTCAAGACCTGTTCCGGATACCCGTGTGGATGGCAGAAGTGTTGCTGGAAGGCTCTGGCCGCTGTTTGGGCTGTCAGGTCTTTAACAGGAACCACCACCAGGAACCGGGAGTAATGATCCACAATCGTGAGGGCATAGATGTAGCCGGACCGGCTTGGAGCCAACTACACATGGTCCAGAGCTACCAGCTCAAGAGGCTGCCTGGTGACGATGGGCCTCAAGGGTGTCTTCTGGCTGGTACGGTCCTTCCTTCTGAGGTGACATGGGCCGCAGTCCCTGCTCCACTTCTCTATGGCCCCTCTCATACTGACCCAGTAGAACCGCTCTCTCAGTAGGAACTCCAGTTTCATCCACCCAAAGTGTCCCGCTCTGTCATGGTAGGCCTCCAGGACCATTGCTGCATCTCGTCTTGGGACCACTACCTGCCAGGTCAGCTCGTGCGTCCGGTGGTTGACAAGCCTTCTGCACAGCTTGCCCTCGTAGAGGAATAGCCTGCTTTTCTCCTTCCATAACTGCTTGGCTTCCTCTGGAGCATCCGGGCCAGGGCTAGCGTCTGCCTTGGTTAACAGGTCTTTCACCAGGCGAACTGCAGGGTCACTATCTTGCGTTTCAGCCCAGCCGTGGAGGAGTAAGGGGTTCAACATGATGGTGGTTAGGTCTTTGTCTCTTACCCGGTGAGAATACTGAGTGGCCTCATACCGGTGGAACTCAGGGAGCTCTACTTCCTCCAGCTCCTCCGAGTCTTCTTCTCCCTCGGGTAGGTGAGGCACCCTTGACAGGGCGTCTGCGTTGGCGTTTGTCCTGCCTGCCCGGTATTTGATTGTGAAGTCATAATTGGATAGCCGGGCCATCCACCACTGTTCTAGGGCACCTAGCCTTGCATTGTCCAGGTGTGTCAGCGGGTTGTTGTCCGTGTACACAGTGAACTTTGCGGAGGCCAGGTAATGCTTAAACCGTTCTGTGACGGCCCACACCACTGCCAAGAATTGAAGGAGTTGTAATTCTCTGGGTTTCTTTCAGTGGGCCTCAGCTTCCGGCTGGCTTACGCGATCACCCTTTCTCGGCCCTGTTGGTTCTGTGACAGTACGGCTCCCAGCCCCACATTGCTGGCGTCTGTGTGGAGGATGAAAGGCTGGCCATAATCAGGGTAGGCCAGGATCTCATCCCCCGTGAGGGCCAACTTCAACTGGCAGAAGGACTCCTCTTCCGGCTTTTCCCACTTGAAGGGTGGCTTTTGGCTTCTGGTCTTAGACTGACCTATTAGGAGGTCCTGCATTGGAGCTGCCATCTTTGTGAACCCGGGGATGAACCTTCAGTAGTAGCCTACCAACCCGAGGAACTGCCTCACTTCTTTAATGTTTGATGGGCTTGGCCAGATCTTGATTACTGTGACCTTGTCGAGGTCGGGGGCTACTCCTTCTGCACTCACCACGTGCCCCAGGTACTGTACCTTCAGCTTTAACAGATGGCACTTGGAGGGTTTCACTTTCATGCCATAGCCTGCCAGGGCTTCGAACACCTCTGCCAGGTGTTTTAGATGGTCCTCGGAGGTCTTCGAATAGATCACGTCGTCCAGGTAAAGTAGGACAGTCTCGAAGTTTCGGTGCCCTAGACAGCATTCCATCAGCCTCTGGAAGGTCCCGGGTGCATTTCAGAGCCCGAATGGCATACAGTTGAATTCGCTCAATCCCATCGGGGTGGTGAAGGTGGTCTTCTCCTTGTCAGCCTCTGCCACAGGAACCTGCCAGTACCCGCTAGTAAGGTCCAAAGTAGAGAAGAAATTAGCTGATTTTAGTGCGGCTAAAGACTCCTCTATCCTAGGTAATGGGTCTTTATGGGTGATACGATTGATTTGTCTATAGTCCACGCACATTCTCATTGTACCGTCTTTCTTTTTTACCAAAACTAAGGGAGCTGCCCCGGGGGCTACAGCTATCTCTAATGACCCCAGCTTCCTTCATTTCTCTCAGCATGCCCTTTGCGTTCTGATAATGTTAAGGGGGTACAGGTCTGTGTCTCTCTTTTACTGGTGGGTGGCTCCCCGTGTGGATGTGGTGTTCTACCCCTTTCACTCTGCCGAAGTCTAGCGGGTGCTTACCAAAGATTCTCTCGTACTCCTGAACCACCCGATAGACTCCTTGTTTTTGGTGCGAGGGAGTCGAGTCAGCACCCATGTGGAGTTTCTGGCACCAGTCCTCCTTGTGTTTCTGGGAGCCATTATTCTCCACCGGTGGAGATGGAGGCAAGGGTTCCACGACCCTGATAGCATTGTGCTCGACGGCAAACAATTTGGCTAGTGTAGCGTACCGGGGCAAGTGTACTTCCCTTTCCCCGATGTTTAAGATCCGTACGAGCACCCTTCCATGGCGGACATCAACCACCCCCCGGGCTGTCAAAATGGTGGGCCTGCTGTCTGAATTCAGGGGTTCTACCTTGGTAGTCTCTCCCTCTTAACCCGATTGCAGTCCGACACCAGATCATCATTTCGCTTTTGGGAGGCATGGCAATGGGGAACGGGTCGCTCATCCTCACGCTACCAATCTCACCACCAGATAGTTCTACCTGTGGGGGACCCTCTGTTGGCTGGAGCTCGCATTCATCGCCACCTGCTGCAAAATTACAATTACTTCTGAAAGACAGTTTTCAATCACATTAGTACCCAAGGTTATTTTAGGGTGACTTTCACGACGGTCAATGTCCACAATGATCACTCCCTGTGCCGGCAGTTCAACCTTACCAATCTTGATAGTCATCTCTCTGAACCCCACCTGCGGCATGGGTTGGCCATTGCTAGCGATGATGCTTAAGACATTGTCTTGATAGCGGGTTATGTCAGCGTCACTCCAGTACCGCTTGAAAAGTACGTAGGGGATGGCAGTCACTTGAGACCCGGTGTCCAGCAGGGCGCTCATGGGGATACCGTCCAGCACTACGGGTAAGACCGGGCGTCCCCCCACGTACTTATCGCGCCAATTTGACGGGCCTGATGACCTTATCCCTGGGGGTTGGCCCTCTGCCCCACGTCGGACCCATTTAAAGTACAGTACCTGGCTATGTGTCCTGGATGGCTGCAACGGCGGCAAAACGGCTGTCCATCCTCAGTGTAATGGTCGGCGGGCCTCCCTCTGAACGACGGGATCCTGCTCTGTCGACGCCACGGGACATCCTCCGGACTGGAAGCCAGCTTGATTGGTCTTGATGATTCCACCTGCAACGACTGTACGGTCATGGTCAATGCAGCCACACTCTTGGTTAATTCTTGGACCTGATGGTACAGGTTGGCTGGCTGGGATGGATTTAGGGCCTGCGCATCAGCCCCCACAAGGTCTGCGGGGTAGGGCGCCGCCTCCTGGTGGTAAGTGATGGCAGGGCGCCAAGAAACTACAGCGCCACCTGGTGCGGGTTCTCGGAGCACCCGGATGGCCCTATCTTTGAACTGCGCAAAAGTCAAATCGGGGTTCGGTAGAGCCATGAGGCGCAGCTGGGTTCTGTGGGCGCTGGACAGCAGACCTTCTATGAACTGGTCAGTCAACAGTTTATCGGTGTCCTGCACGCTGCCAGGGTCAGCTTGTTTAGTTGCTCCCAGAGCTTCTTGCAGGTTCAAGTCATAGTCTCTGATACTATCTTGGGCTCGCTGTTACAACCATAGAACCGCATTTTGATTTCTGCTGAGGTACGGGTATCAAAGGTACTCCACAGCCGGGTCAGAATGCCCTTTACTGTCCTTTTCTCTTCATCTGACCATGATTTCACTTCCCGCTGGGCTGTACCGGTTAACTGCCCCGTCAGAATGCTCACTTTCTGTTCTTCTGTCAGGGGATAAACTTTAAATAAACTGTGCAGTCTTTCCTTAAAGTCAGTTAATGTATGGGATTCCCCTGAGTATTGGGGCAGCCAGGCTGCTCCGGGGATGTAGGGCATGGAGAACGGCTGCAGCCACGCTGGTGGTAGAGGGGGCCTCTGCTTCCGACATCTTCCTCCCCCCTAGTTAACCGTGGCCTACCTTCCGTTGATCCTCTTACATAGGCCGTGGCTCCGCTGGTGCTGCTCCGGGCGAGGATCTTGCGTCGCGTCCTGGTGACGTCAGCGTCGCTCTCTCTCCTTCCAGGACCTTGCGCAGCGTCGGTGAGTAGGGCGGGGCTTCAGGTCTCACGCGGTTTGGACGTCCACGCCCCTCTCCTTCCCGCGCGGCGTCCCGAAGATGGCGTCCGATGGCGGGAAAACGGCTGAAGATGGCGGGAAACGGCTCCGAATGGCGGGAAACTTCCTTTTGAGGTACGTGTACAATCTTTTTCAGGCGCGCAATACACGTTTGTGGCGGGTTGGTCACAATCCTGCCGACTACGCCAAAGCTGCCCGTGGGGCACCCGGAACCGGGCTTCAGTGCAATGTTGGGGGTAGTAGTGGCAACCCGATCCTGTGGCTCAGGGTGGTCAGACCAAATGCTGTGGCAGTCTATTTGTAGGGTTTTGAATGTCCGACTACGCCACCCGTGGATTGCGGTCAGGGATGACCGCCGCTGCATGGCAGACCGCTGAGGCTGATGTTGGTATGCAGCACAGGGATAGGATAACTCCCCACGGGAAGAGTGTAGCCTCAGGGTAGTGTAATAGGATGCTGGGGGTGATGGTGCAGGCCGCAATAATAAGGGTTCAGAGTCCGCTTCAAACAGTCCAGGGTCTTTATTGTAGTTAGTACTAATGACCCAACAGGAGTACAGGGTAGGAATGGGCCTGGGTGTCTGAGAGCATTCGGGGAGCTCCACTGATCATGGTGAGTGGGTAGGCCTACCGTTCTCTGTCTGCCCTTGCTGACTATCCCCCTTTTCGTGGTGTGATAGCCCACGTACCTGAGCTGGCCTTGTACTTCGCCTGTATGGCTTGCGACTCGGGCCTTAGGTACCTGTAGCTTCTCCGTGCTGTACCGGTCCCTCTGTGTGGCGGAGCCTCCAGGCTTCTCAGGCCAAGGGACCTAAAATCCCTCTCAGGTCGGTTATCTGCTGCCGGGCTTGCAACCCTGACAGCCTCGGACCCCAGTGTCCGGTTGTGTAGTTCTCTCTCAGGCAGGACCGGCTCTCGTCGCCTCTGTCCCTGGCTTGCTGTTCCTCCTCTGCCTCCCGGACTCCTCAGCTGCTGCTGACCTGTCCCTTTTCTCTGGGAACCCTTCTGGATGCTTCAGAAGTGGGTCCTGGTCTCCCTAACCCTGCCCTCAGTTCCAGCTTTTATAGGGGAAGCCTGCTCCCCTTACTGGCCTGGGACAGGAGGTGCTGCATGCTAATGGTCCCTGACCAGTTAACCTCCCTCCTGCTCTCAGACACAGCCTTTAATATTTGTGGCATCCAGGCCTGGGGTGACACACATCATGTAGGCCCGTCCGCACTCTAAGCCTCATATATAACATTTACCGCACTCTCAGCCTCCTATAGTCTATACTTCATATAGGAGGATGAGTGTGTGGCGCCCCTGAGGGTTCAGTCGCCACAGAGGTACTTGCACCTCAACTAGAGGTGTGGTGTCTCCCTTCTCTCAGGTAAGGAGGGAGTGCTGCCCGGAACCCCAGCACCCACATTCAACACTACACTGCTCCAGGCTGGCTGGAAGGGCAAGATGCAATGTGTTTTCTGCTGAGCTCTGTCCCTGGCTGGAGTGGGGGGAATCCAAAGTTAGGGGAAACCAGTAGTGGGTGTGGGTGGAGTAAGTACAGTAGTTAGGGGGAGCACTTGGAGAAGTAGGTATATAATGGGAAGCCATCTTAGGGTGGCAGGTCAGTTAGTGAGAGGACAGTTCAGAAGAACAGTCTGGGAGCAGAGTCTCTTTAGGAGCTCTGCTCCACAAGTATGGCCTAGTCCTAGAGGCCCAGGAGGGGAGCAGGGAGTAGGCTCCAATCTGTTGAAGGGATCCTAGGGGGTATCGCGAGTGCAGGATGGCACCCGTACGCCCCGAATCTGTCAGAAGACAGAGGGATCGTAGGCCGCTAGAAGGGGACCGGCCCCTCGTCCAGCTGTGTTACTCTAAGTCTCGGCTAGGAAAACCGGAGGCTTTTGGCTTGTATAGTCAGTTGCCGAAGCCTCATTCTAATCCCCATGAGGGTCAAGCAGGTCTGGGAGTGGGGAAGCACAGGGCAGAAGGGAGAAAGACCCAGCGTGAAGACGGTCTAGCTAGAAACACGAGAAAGTGGAGTTCTGTCAGGTACTCCTAACCTGCTGAGGAAGAACTGAACCCCTTCCTGGTAAACACAGCGCGACGTGGGAGGCTAGCACCCGTACAGTGCACCAGTGGAACTGTCATAAGAACTGTGAGTAAAAACTCGGATGACTGCACTGTACTGCCTCCGTCAATTCTTTCATCTGCGCCAGCTCTCCGTCCCGGCACTACAACGCCCAGCGCAACTTACACTTTCTACACTGCCCTGGAGCTAGCTCTACCTGTGGAGAGCCACACCATCCCTGCTGACGAACACCAGCTCCAGAGGACTGCTCCACAGCGGCGGCTCCCTTTAGCCGCAATCCACAGGTGGCGTCACGAACTTTACAAATCCCCTATAAATTAAAACACCCCTTTTCACTGACTACACTGGGTCACGGACCGGGCCAGCCACCGTGATGTTCCCCAAACCGGCATCCATAGGCCCGGCTGCCGAGTACCCCACGGCCCTGGGGGCGCGTCAAGCGTGTTATATACAACATGTAGGCCCGTCCGCACTCTAAGCCTCATATATAACATTTACCGCACTCTCAGCCTCCTATAGTCTATACTTTATATAGGAGGCCGAGTGAGTTATATACATCATGTAGGCCCGTCCTCACTCTAAGCCTCATATATAACATTTACCTCACTCTCAGCCTCCTATAGTATATACTTTATATAGGAGGCCGAGTGCATTGTATACATCATGTATACCCGTCCGCACTCTAAGCCTCATATATGACCATATACTGCACTCTCAGCTTCCTATAGTCTATACTTTATATAGAAGGCTGAGTGTGTTGTATACATCATGTAGACCCGCCGCCCGCACTCTAGGCCTCATATATAACGTATACTGCACTCTCAGCCTCCTATAGTCTATACATTATATAGGAGGCTGAGTGTGTTGTATACATCATATAGACCCGCTGCCCGCACTCTAGTCCTCATATATGACGTATACTGCACTCTCAGCCTCCTATAGTCTATACTTTATATAGGAGGCTGAGTGTGTTGTATACATCATATAGACCCGCCGCCCGCACTCTAGGCCTCATATATGACGTATACCACACTCTCAGCCTCCTATAGTCTATACTTTATATAGGAGGCTGAGTGTTTGTATAGATCATATAGACCCGCCGCCCGCACTCTAGGCCTCATATATGACGAATACCGCACTCTCAGCCTCCTATAGTATATACTTTATATGGGAGGCTGAGTGTGTTGTATACATCATATAGACCCGCCGCCCACACTCTAGGTCTCATATATGACGTATACTGCACTCTCAGCCTCCTATAGTCTATACTTTATATAGGAGGCCGAGTGAGTTATATACATCATGTAGGCCCGTCCTCACTCTAAGCCTCATATATAACATTTACCTCACTCTCAGCCTCCTATAGTATATACTTTATATAGGAGGCCGAGTGCGTTGTATACATCATGTAGGCCCGTCCGCACTCTAAGCCTCATATATGACGTATACCGCACTCTCAGCCTCCTATAGTCTATACTTTATATAGGAGGCTGAGGGTGTTGTATACATCATGTAGACCCGCCGCCCGCACTCTAGGCCTCATATATGACGTATACCGCACTCTCATCCTCCTATATTCTGTACTTTATATAGGAGGCTGAGTGCATTGTATACATCATGTAGACCCGTCGCCCGCACTCTAGGCCTCATATATGACGTATACCGCACTCTCAGCCTCCTATAGTCTATACTTTATATAGGAGGCCGAGTGCGTTATATACATCATGTAGGCCCTTCCGCACTCTAACCTCATATATAACATTTACCGCACTCTCAGCCTCCTATAATCTACACCGCGTGCAGAATTATTAGGCAAATGAGTATTTTGATCACATGATACTTTTTACACATGTTGTCCTACTCCAAGCTGCATAGGCTTGAGAGCCAACTACCAATTAAGTAAATCTGGTGATGTGCATCTCTGTAATGAGGAGGTGTGTTGACTATTGACATCAACACCCTATATAAGGAGTGCATAATTATTAGGCAACTTCCTTTCCTTTGGCAAAATGGGTCAGAAGAGAGATTTGACGGGCTCTGAAAAGTCCAAAATTGTTTGATGTCTTGCAGAGGGATGCAGCAGTCTTGAAATTTCCAAACTTTTGAAGCGTGATCACTAGAGATGAGCGTTGTTCTACTCGAACTGTTCGCCAATCTCAAATTCGAGCTGTTTTGGGCGGTGTTCGAGCCGGTCGGCGAACACGAACAATTTGAGAAAAATTCGGCTGTTCAAGGTTATGTTCGATAACTGTTCGTGCACCAAAATCATAACTGGATTTTTTCTCAGTAATGATGAAAATTAATGTTAATACGCAGTTTGAGTGTACAGCGGGGCGGGGGGAGGGGCAGGGGATGGATCTCTGCAGGAACAATGAAGATCTCCATTTTTTTTTCTCTTTCCCGCATTTGCAGTGGGGAGGTGCAATCTGTCAGCCTATCAGCAGCGCACACACGGAGGGAAGTGCTTTTTTTCACACAAGCAAGGGCATGTGTGATTGGCAGTGTATGTCACATGTCCTTGCCCTATAAGACCAAGCCATTTTCCCCGTCGCCACCATTTTCTCACTGCTGCAGCTGCGTGTTAGACGGCACCGCTGTTGCTGTGTGCGCTATACCTTGTTAATTTCAAGCCAATTTTCGCATAAATCTACAGATAGCTTGGGAGTAGGGAATAGTTGTGATTGCAGTCCTTTTAAGGACTAGGTTACAGCATTTCCTACGACTTTTATCAAGCAGGTCTGTGCTCTTAAATAGATAGATTGTGGGAGTAAAGACTAATTGTAATTGGAGTCCTTTTCAGGACTAGGTTACATGAGTTCCTATCAGTTTTTGCCAGGCAGGTCTGTGCCAGTGCTGTGCAAGTTTTTTTCACAGCATTTGGCTGAATCTAGCAAAGCTAATCCTTTTTGGCCTATTGCAGAGTGTGTTAGTCAGTGGAGTAGCCTATCTGTGTTGCAAGATATACCACCTGTGTATAGAATACCAATTTTTTTACTGCACCTAGTGAAGTAAAATCTTTTGGGCATAGCATCATTCTATTAGTCCATCTATACTGACCTCCATCAGGTTGCAAACTGAATATAATTTTTTTCTGCATCTAGCTCTGAAAAAATATTTGGGCTTCTAGCAGTGTGTGGGACTTGGTCTATTAGTCCATCTATACTGACCTCCATCAGGTTGCAAATTAAAAATAATTTTTTTCTTCATTTAGCTCTGAAAAAATATTTGGGCTTCTAGCAGTGTGTGGGACTTGTTCTATTAGTCCTTCTATACTGACCTCCAGCAGGTTGCAAATTGAATATAATTTTTTTCTGCATCTAGCTCTGAAAAAATATTTGGGCTTCTAGCGGTGTGTGGGACTTGGTCTATTAGTCCATCTATACTGACCTCCATCAGGTTGCAAATTAAAAATAATTTTTTTCTGCATCTAGCTCTGAAAAAAATATTTGGGCTTCTAGCAGTGTGTGGGACTTGGTCTATTAGTCCATCTATACTGACCTCCATCAGGTTGCAAATTAAAAATAATTTTTTTCTTCATTTAGCTCTGAAAAAATATTTGGGCTTCTAGCAGTGTGTGGGACTTGTTCTATTAGTCCTTCTATACTGACCTCCATCAGGTTGCAAATTGAATATAATTTTTTTCTGCATCTAGCTCTGAAAAAATATTTGGGCTTCTAGCGGTGTGTGGGACTTGGTCTATTAGTCCATCTATACTGACCTCCATCAGGTTGCAAATTAAAAATAATTTTTTTCTGCATCTAGCTCTGAAAAAATATTTGGGCTTCTAGCAGTGTGTGGGACTTGGTCTATTAGTCCATCTATACTGACCTCCATCAGGTTGCAAATTGAATAAAAAAATTTTCTGCATCTAGCTCTGAAAAAATATTTGGGCTTCTAGCGGTGTGTGGGACTTGGTCTATTAGTCCATCTATACTGACCTCCATCAGGTTGCAAATTAAAAATAATTTTTTTCTGCATCTAGCTCTGAAAAAATATTTGGGCTTCTAGCAGTGTGTGGGACTTGGTCTATTAGTCCATCTATACTGACCTCCATCAGGTTGCAAATTGAATAAAAAAATTTTCTGCATCTAGCTCTGAAAAAATATTTGGGCTTCTAGCGGTGTGTGGGACTTGGTCTATTAGTCCATCTATACTGACCTCCATCAGGTTGCAAATTAAAAATAATTTTTTTCTGCATCTAGCTCTGAAAAAATATTTGGGCTTCTAGCAGTGTGTGGGACTTGGTCTATTAGTCCATCTATACTGACCTCCATCAGGTTGCAAATTGAATAAAAAAATTTTCTGCATCTAGCTCTGAAAAAATATTTGGGCTTCTAGCAGTGTGTGGGACTTGGTCTATTAGTCCATCTATACTGACCTCCATCAGGTTGCAAATTAAAAATAATTTTTTTCTTCATTTAGCTCTGAAAAAATATTTGGGCTTCTAGCAGTGTGTGGGACTTGTTCTATTAGTCCTTCTATACTGACCTCCAGCAGGTTGCAAATTGAATATAATTTTTTTCTGCATCTAGCTCTGAAAAAATATTTGGGCTTCTAGCGGTGTGTGGGACTTGGTCTATTAGTCCATCTATACTGACCTCCATCAGGTTGCAAATTAAAAATAATTTTTTTCTGCATCTAGCTCTGAAAAAATATTTGGGCTTCTAGCAGTGTGTGGGACTTGGTCTATTAGTCCATCTATACTGACCTCCATCAGGTTGCAAATTAAAAATAATTTTTTTCTTCATTTAGCTCTGAAAAAATATTTGGGCTTCTAGCAGTGTGTGGGACTTGTTCTATTAGTCCTTCTATACTGACCTCCAGCAGGTTGCAAATTGAATATAATTTTTTTCTGCATCTAGCTCTGAAAAAATATTTGGGCTTCTAGCGGTGTGTGGGACTTGGTCTATTAGTCCATCTATACTGACCTCCATCAGGTTGCAAATTAAAAATAATTTTTTTCTGCATCTAACCCAGCCAATAGTTTTGGCCTAATACAACAGTTTGGCCACTCAGCTCTGCTCGGTTACCATCCATTGTTTTTTTGTGCAAACAACTCCAGAGTTGTGAATTAGTTAACCACCAAAATGAGTGGAAAAAGGCCTGCTGCTGGTGGAAAGGGGAATAGGCGTGTTGGGAAGGGGAAAAAAGGTTGTGTCCGTGGGGTAGGTGCAGAAGAAAGACCATCTTCCAGCCAAACTAAAATGTCTACTTCTTTTAGCGGACAATGTGATAAGATCCCTTTCTTACGGCCACGCCAATCGCTACAAATTCCAGATGAGGCACAAAAACAGCAGGTGCTTCAACGGATATCAAGTGCTCCTTTAAGTGGGCTCTCCTCCACATCAACTTCAACATCACAAATACTCCAGTCCTCAAAGGTGTCACCCAAATCGCACTTGCTTCCTCACAGCTCCCAAATCTCCAGCTGCCCGTCTGAGTATGAGGTAGAACAGATGGTTGAGTCTGCAGAGCTGTTTACTCATACTATAGCCTGGGAATCAGAGGTCGACTCCAGCGCTTCTGTGAATCCAGACGAGGAAATGATCTGCACTGATGCCCAGAATCTTTATGAGTCGGATCCAGGACCAGACGCAGAAGGTTCTGACCATAATGTAGACCCTCATTCCCAAACTGTAACTCCTGTTGGTGGAGACAATGAGGAAGACGATGATAAGACTCAAATACCTGATTGGAGCGACAACTTTAGTTTTTTGTCAGGGCAGGAACAGGTTGGCTCTGAGGACGACGGGTGTGATAACGCACAGGGTGATGATGATGAGGTCGGAGATCCCACTTACTGTCAACCCACAGTCAGCCAAGAGATGAGGTCAGCAGAGGAGGTGGAGGAAGATGCTAGTGACGACGAGGTCAGGTTGCGCCTTCCTGGACAGAGACGTAGTACTGGAAGCACGTCAACAACTGCATCCTCAAACACAACTCTGCCTCTCACCACAAGTCGTGGTGGCTCTTCAGGTCGCATGGGTGCTAAGCCTTGCATAGCCTGGGCATTTTTTCAGATCGATAAAGATGACCCAACTCGTGTTATCTGTAACATTTGTCAGCAAAAGCTAAGTAGAGGCCAAAAAATACATAGTTTGAGTACTTCATGCATGAACCGGCACATGGACATGAAGCATAAGTTGCAGTGGGAAGCTCAGTGTGCTACAATGCGGCCTAGCCGGCCGGGCCAACCACCGTCTGCCATATCTTGTGCATCCGCGGCCTCTTCATCCTCTGTGACTGGGGGGACAGCAGTCACACCTGTTTTGGGGCGCAGACCTGCCACCTCTTTACCCGCAACAGCCAGCGTGATTGGCAGGTCATCATTTTCTTTGGAGGTGGTAACACCAGCTGGTCTTGAGCGCTGTCCGACATCGATAGCACCACCTTTGGATCAAGGCAACCTAACATGTCCGCCTGCATCTTCCTCACAGACCGGCAGTTTGCCGGGGACACCCTTATCAACCCCGTCTAAGCACAATAGCCAGCCCTCGGTCCCTCAGATGTGGACAAGTAAAAGACCATTTCCTCCTAGCCATGAGAAAGCTAAGAGGTTGAATTTCACCATCTGCAAGCTCTTGGCTACAGAAATGCTGCCTTTCCGCCTGGTGGACACAGAGGATTTTCGAGACCTTATGTCCGTCGCAGTGCCCCAGTACCAGATGCCCAGTCGGCACTACTTCTCAAAGAAAGGTGTGCCTGCGCTCCACCAGCATGTCGCACACAACATCACCGCTTCTTTGAGAAACTCTGTGTGTGACAGGGTGCATTTCACCACAGACACTTGGACAAGTAGGCATGGACAGGGGCGTTACATGTCGCTGACTGGGCACTGGGTAACTATGGTGACAGCAGGACAAGGGGCTGCTGTCCAAGTCTTGCCGTCCCCACGAGTTGTGCGTCAATCCTCTTTATGTCAAAGTTCCTCCACTGCTTCTGCCTCCTCAACCTCCTCTCGGTCTTCCACCTGCACCCAAAGCCTGTCTGGTCATGCCACAAGCTTTCTAACTGCGCAGAAAGGATCCTGCACACCTCCTTACTATGCTGGCAGTAGGGCTCAACGTCATCAGGCGGTTTTTACATTGAAATGTCTGGGAAATGTGAGTCACACAGCTGAGGAGTTGTGGTCAGCTCTGGAGAACCAATTTCATGAATGGTTGTCTCCACTGGACCTGAAACCAGGGAAGGCCGTGTGCGACAATGCTGCAAACCTGGGTGCGGCCCTTCGCCGGGGCAATGTCACACACGTGCCTTGTATGGCTCACGTGTTGAACCTGGTTGTCCAGCAATTTTTAGCCCACTATCCCAGACTAGATGGCCTTCTGCAGAGGGCACGGTCGCTGTGTGCTCACTTCCGCCGTTCGCATCCCGCAGCTCAGCGACTTACATCTCTACAGAAGTCGTTGGGCCTGCCACTTCACCGGCTAAAATGCGATGTGCCTACCCGGTGGAATTCAACTCTGCACATGTTGCAGCGACTGTGGCAGCACCGACAAGCCCTGGTGCAATACGTTCTGACGTATAGCCTGGGCCAACGAGATTCAGAGGTGGGGCAAATCACGCTGGAGGAGTGGTCTCAGATCAGGGACCTATGCACCCTTCTGCACAGTTTTGAAATGGCGACGAAGATGTTTAGTGCTGACGATGCCATTATCAGCATGACTATTCCGGTGATTTACATGCTGGAGCACATGTTAAACAGAATTCGGAGTCAGGTGGTGGCACAAGAGGAGGTGGAGGAAGTAGAGGAGGAGGAGTTGTATGCGGAAGGGCTAACATCTGCAAGGTCCAGACGGTCGGCAGCACCAAGGCGGCAGGCATGTGAGGGTGGGGGAGATGATTTTACCAGTGCGCATGGTAGCAGCCAAACTAGTGAGGAAGGTGCAGGAGCCCAGGAAGAAGTGGAGGACGAACTGATGGAAGACTCATCAGAGGGAGACCTTGATCACATTTCTGTTGTGCGAGGTTGGGGGGAGAGGACAGAGGAAGGAAGCATGATTGTTACCTCGCCACCAACACAACAGGGACTTGGTGCTCCTGGATGCGCAACACACATGAGTGCCTTCTTGCTGCACTACCTGCAACATGACCCTCGAATTGTGAGAATTAGAAATAATCCTGACTACTGGGTTGCCACACTGTTAGATCCCCGGTACAAAAGTAAATTTGCAGAAATTATTCCTGCCATAGAAAGGGATGCACGCATGCAGGAGTATCAGCAGAGACTGTTGCAGAATCTTACATGTGCTTTTCCACAAAATACCAGTGGTGCACGTAGTGAATCTCACAGTTCCAACTTGCCAACCGTGGGACCGTCAAGTGTTCAGCACTCAAACCGTAACAGAACCACAGTATCTGCTGGTAACATCAATTTTGCGGAATCATTTCACCACTTTTTTAGCCCATCCTTTGCAAGGCCACAGGAGACAAGAAGTCTGACACATAGTCAACGCCTAGAGACGATGGTACAGGAGTATCTCCAAGTAAACATTGAAGCCACGACTGTGTCACTGGACCCTTGCTCTTTTTGGGCTTCCAATCTGGATAAATGGCCGGAGCTAGCCACTTACGCCTTGGAGATCTTGTCATGCCCCGCAGCCAGCGTTCTGTCTGAACGTGTGTTCAGCGCTGCTGGTGGTGTGCTGACAGATAAGCGCACGCGGCTCTCCACTGATAATGTAGACAGACTCACGTTCATAAAGATGAACAAATCATGGATCCGAAATGACTTTTCTACCCCTGTGTCATCCTGGGGACAGTAAAAGCTTGATGATTGGTTAAAATCACCCTACCAAACGTTTTAAGCTTTCAAATTACTAATCATGTTTATCTGTATCTTGACTGGAAAATAATTTGGGCTTTGTAGCAGTGTGCAGCACTGATCCTATTAGGCCATCTATAATAAGGTCCACCAGATTTAAAATTAAAAATAATTTTTAGCTGCATCTAGCCCAGAAAATAATTTTGGGGCTCCGAGATGCGCAAGACACATAAGTGCCTTCTTGCTGCACTACCTGCAGCATGACCCTCATATTGTCAGAATTCGAAGTAATCATGACTACTGGGTTGCCACACTCTTAGATCCCCCAAACTTTTCGATCAACCTTTTCATTTTAATAAAGACCAAAAAAATGGTCATTTTTGAAATTATAAGCATTAGCAGGTTGTTAGAAACTGAAATCAAACAGTTTTCAACTCAAAACTTTATTCTAGGTGATGTTACATTTTCACATAGGACCCCTTGTTCGAAAGGAGCTTCTGAACTCTCTCGTCCATTGAATTTGTCAGGTTTTGGATGGTTTCTGCTTCAATTGTTTTGCATGAGGACAGAATACCCTCCCAGAGCTGTTGCTTAGATGTGAACTGCCTCCCGCCATCATAGACACTCCTTTTAATGATGCTCCAAAGGTTCTGAATGGGGTAGAGGTCAGGGGAGCATGGGGGTCACACCATAAGTTTGTCCCCTTTTATGCCCATATCAGCCAGAGATGCAGATGTTTTATGTGCAGCATGAGATGGTGCATTATCATGCAGAAAAATGATCTTGCTGTGAAATACACGGTTCTTCTTCTTGAACCATGGCAGGAAGTGCTGTTTGAGAAAATCCACATACATTATGGAGTTCATCTTTAGCGCCTTCAGGGATCCTAAAGGGGCCGACAATCTCTCTCCCCATGATTCCAGCCCAAAACATTACTCCACATCCTCCTTGTTGGCGCTGTAGCCGTGTTTGCGTGGGGTGTCCATCAACCAGCCATCCTCCACTCCATTCATCTGGACCATCGAGCGCTGCACGGCACTCATCCGTGAACAAAACAGTTTTGAAATCAGTCTTCATGTAATGTTTGGCCCACTGGAGCCGTTTCTGCTTGTGTGAAGTGGATAGAGGAGGTCGACAGGATGGCGTATGCACAGCTGCAAACCTCTGAAGGACCCTGCATCTTGTTGTTCGGGGGACGTTGGAGGCACAAGCAGCTTCAAAAACTTGTCTGCTGCTATGACAAGGCTTTTTTGCCGCTGCTCTTTCAACCTGACGTAATTGCCTGTAGGAAAGAGTCCTCAATTTGCCCTTATCAGCACGCACACGTGTGTACTGTGAATCAGCTACATACTTCTTGATTGCCAAGACACTTCATCCTGATCATCGCACAATGTTGATTGTAGTCATGCCTTGACCTAAACACTCCACAATTTGTTGCTTCTCAGCAGCCAACACATCCTTTTTCTTTCCCATTTTGGCAGAAAATGTAGGCTGCTTAATAATGTGAGAGAGCCTTCTTAAGTAGTCTTGCCTTTCATTGGACACACCTGCCAAACTAATTAGCACAGGTGTCTGCAATTGCTTACAGTGATATAAAGAGCCCTGACACACATCACCATCAATGAGTTTAACTGACAAACAAACAAATTCTTCCCTTATCACTCCTAAACACTTTTTGCATAATAATTTGGAACGCGGTGTACATGTGCTTTTCCACAAAACACCAGTGGTTCACGTAGTGAATCTTACAGTTCTAACTTGCCAACCGTGGTCTGTATGGAATTGTTCAATAAAGGGCCCAAAATTAAGATAACATAGATGGGAGAGGTCTCTATGAATAGGAATTCCTAAGTATTTGATACCCTGTGAGGGCCAGGCAAAGGGAAAGTTGGACTGGATGGAATCCTATATGGATTTAGGGAGGGAGACATCGAGGGCCTCAGACTTCGCTGCATTGATTTTAAAATTTTACCATGTAACAAAGTGATCTATTTCAGCCATAACAGCAGGGATGGATATATGTGATTGAGTGATATATACTAGGACATCATCAGCAAATAGAGACCACTTGTACTCGGTGCCTCCCACCTCAATCCACCTAATATTGGGGTTATGGCGAATTGATGAGAGCAGGTGCTCCGTCACTAGGATGTATAAGAGAGGGGACAGAGGACATCCCTGCCTTGTCCCATTGGTGATTGTGAAAGGTGATGAAAATGTTCTGACGCACCCCCTGGGCCTTGGGACACCCGGAGCCGGACCCTTTTTGGTGGATGCTGGTGGTTGTAGTCTTCGTGGCGGCGATCCGGTTCCGTGGCTCAGGGCGGTCAAACCAGTGGCGGAACTATTTATGTGGTTTTGATGTTTAAATGTCCGACTACGCCACCCGTGGATTGCGGTCAGAGTGAACCGCCGCTACAGGGCAGACCGCTAAGGCTGGTGTTGTGGGTGCAGCAGAGCGTAGCATAACTCCCCACGGGAGGAGTATAGCTTCAGGGCAGTGTATGCGGAGGATGGGGGTGATGGTGCAGGGCAGCAGCAGTAACGACACGGAGTCAGTGATGCAGTTCAGGGCCTTTACTCACAGTTCTTATTATCCAGACCACGTCTGCAGGTAACGGCTGCCCACGTCGTACTGTGCTCACCAGGTGAGGGGCTCAGACAACTCCCAGATAACTTTGGAGCGCTTCACAGGACCCCCTTTGTGTGTCCTTTGTCTGGCCTTTCTTACCAACACTTCTGTCCGGCTGCCTCGGGCCTCCTCTTGGTAAACTTGGCGCCAGTTTCCCTGACCCTATGTGGTGCCTTCCTAGCGGGTGGAGCAAGGGGCTGCGCCACATAAAATGTCAGAGCCTCCGGTTTCTAGCTGAGGGTCGTTTCCTGCCTCCACTAGTTCGGGGACCGGTCTCCCCCTTTGGCCTGACCCCTCCACGCAGGTGGATTCGGGCGTGCGGTGGCGACTCGCCCGTCCGCACCCCTGGGATCCCTTCATTCCTCGTTCCTGGAGCCTTCTCCGCTCCTCTTCCTTCCTTCTCCCTCTTGCAGGCCTGGGCCTCTGTTACTAGGCCCGCCTCCGGAGCAGAGCTCATGCAGAGCCCCTGCTCCCTGCCACTTCTGCTCAGACTTCTCTGCACTGAACTAAGATGGTGCCCACCTTTTATACTCCCTTCTCAATGCACCCAGGAACTGCTTCCTCCCTGCTCCTGCACTGCAGGGTTCCCCTTCCTCAGTGTTCCCTCCCCCCACTCCAGCCAGGGACAGGGACTGTCGTGCCCATCTCAGGGGCATATTGGTCGCCCTGCCCCACGGCAATGTGGTGTAATGCATGCAGGTGTCGGGTCCTGATCCACACTCCATCCTTATCTGAGAGTGAGATATCACACCTCTGGGTGAGGTGCAATACGTCTGTAGCAACCGAGCCCTGGGTGCTACAGTTCCATTTATCTTCAGCCTAGGTGACGTATTGTGATACAGGGCCGTGATTTTGGCTATAAAAGGGTCCCCTAGACCCCTACCCCAAGCTTTTTAAGAGAATCATATATGGCGTGCCAGGAGACTCTATGGAATGCTTTCTCAGCATCCAACGAGAGTATCTACTTACAAATTTTTAACTGCATCTAGCCCAGGAAATACTTTGTGCCTAGTAGCAGTGTCTGCTAGTCAGCGGATTATCCCGGCTGTTAAGCAAGCTACACCACCTGTAGTTTGGACACTTAATTTTTTCAAAGGAAATGCTTCGGGACCACGGGATACTCAGTGAAGAGCATCAGGAGGCACCCCAAGGCATAGGGGCTGGGACTGGCACTAGGATGCCTTGCGGTGGACAGCCGAGCTCGATCCTTATAAAAGCTTTTTAACTGCAGCAGCTTTAGTGGACGCTACTGGAGCTGGAATTACGCGGCTGCTGGCATGAGACTTGCCCTCCAATAGATCCTTGTAAATGGATTTAAAGTGTATTCATTCAAATTAGAGGGACAATTTAAATTAAAAAGCTTAGAGCTGCCTCCACCACAGGGGGGCTCTCTCGACCCACCAGCGGACAGGCACCAGTATTGGGAGAGGGGGGCTGGCCGTCAGGGTTCACCGTGGCTCTGGCACAAACCCGGCGACACGGAGGTGGCACGGGCAGGAGCGGACTGGCCGTGTCGGCTTCTCACTTTTTGGATTTTAGAAGGGCATGACATGCCTATATCTGTGTCTCCCCCTCCTTTTACTCCTCCACCTCTTTTCTTTTCGCATGACTATATGTACTTGTCACTTTTCCATGTGTTAGTTGTGTCTTCTGAGCAGTTTGTCAGCTTTTGGACACCTTTGAAGGTGTTTTCTATGTGTTTCTATGTGTTTTTGTTTGCCTGCCATTGGTTTTAACGGTGTTCGAAGGTGTTCGACGAACAGTTCGACGAACAGTTCGGCGAACACACGGGTGTTCGACGAACCGAACCGAACTCGAACACTACGGGGGTGGCTCAACACTAGTGATCACCAAACAATCAAGTATTTGATGGCAAATAGCCAACAGGGTCGTAAGAAGCGTGTTGGCCAAAAAAGGCGCAAAATAACTGTCCATGAATTGAGGAAAATCAAGCGTGAAGCTGCCAAGATGCCATTCGCCACCAGTTTTGCCATATTTCAGAGCTGCAACATTACTGGAGTATCAAAAAGCACAAGGTGTGCGATACTCAGGGACATGGCCAAGGTAAGGAAGGCTGAAAAACGACCACCTTTGAACAAGAAACATAAGATAAAACGTCAAGAATGGGTCAAGAAATATCTTAAGACTCATTTTTCAAAAGTTTTATGGACTGATGAAATGAGAGAGACTCTTGATGGGCCAGATGGATCGGCCAGAGGCTGGATCAGTAAAGGGCAGAGAGCTCCACTCCGACTCAGACACCAGCAAGGTGGAGGCGGGGTATTGGTATGGGCTGGTATCATCAAAGGTGAACTTGTGGGACCTTTTAGGGTTGAGGATGGAGTGAATCTCATCTCCCAGACCTACTGCCAGTTTCTGGAAGACAACTTCTTCAAGCAATAGTAAGTAAGAAGTCGATATCGTTCAAGAAAAACATGATTTTCATGCAGGACAATGCACCATCACATGCATCCAACTACTTCACAGCGTGGCTGGCCAGTAAAGATCTAAAAGAAGAAAAAATAATGACATGGCCGCCTTGTTCACCTGATCTGAACCCCATAGAGAACCTGTGGTCCATCATAAAATGTGAGATCTACAGGGAGGGAAAACAGTACACCTCTCGGAACAGTGTCTGGGAGGCTGTGGTGACTGCTGCACTCAATGTTGATCGAAAACAGATCAAGCAACTGACAGAATCTATAAATGGAAGGCTGTTGAGTGTCATCATAAAGAAAGGTGGCTATATTGATCACTAATTTTTTTGTTTTTTGTTTTTGCATGTCAGAAATGTTTATTTCTAAATTTTGTGCACTGATATTGGTTTACCTGGTGAAAATAAACAAGTGAGATGGGATTATATTTGGTTTTTATTAAGTTGCTTAATAATTCTGCACAGTAATAGTTACTTGTACAAACAGATATCCTCCTAAGATAGCCAAATCTAAAAAAAAAAACCACTCCAACTTCCAAAAATATTAAGCTTGGATATTTATGAGTCTTTTCGGTTGATTGAAAACATAGTTGTTGATCAATAATAAAAATAATCCTCTAAAATACAACTTGCCTAATAATTCTGCACACAGTGTATACTTCATATAGGAGGCTGAGTGTGTGGCGCCCTTGAGGGTTCAGTCGCCACAGAGGTACTGCACCTCAACCAGAGGTGTGGTGTCTCCCTTCTCTCAGGTAAGGAGGGAGTGCTGCCCGGAACCCCAGCACCCACATTCAACACTACACCGCTCCATGCCAGCTGGAAGGACAAAATGCAATGTGTTTTCTGCTGAGCTCTGTCCCTGGCTGGAGTGGGGGGAACCCAAAGGTAGGGGGAACCAGTACTGGGTGTGGGTGGAGGAAGAAGTTAGGGGGAGCACATGGAGAAGTAGGTATATAAAGGGAAGTCATCTTAGGGTGGCAGATCAGTTAGTGAGAGGACAGTTCAGAAGAACAGTCTGGGAGCAGAGTCTCTTTAGGAGCTCGGCTCCACGAGTATGGCCTAGTCCTAGAGGCCCAGGAGGGGAGCAGGGAGTAGGCTCCGATCTGTTGAAGGGATCCTAGGGGGTGCAGGACAGCACCCATACGCCCCGAATCTGTCAGAAGACAGAGGGATCGTAGGCCACAAGAAGGGGACCGGCCCCTGGTCCAGCCGTGTTACTCTAAGTCTCGGCTGGGAAAACCGGAGGCTTCTGGCTTGTATAGTCAGTTGCCGAAGCCTCATTCTAATCCCCGTGAGGGTCAAGCAGGTCTGGGAACTCCAACGAAACAGGAGGGACTTCAAAGCACCCGAGCAGGATTCAGAGTGGGGAAGCGCAGGGCAGGAGGGAGAAAGACCCAACGTGAAGACAGTCTAGCTAGGAACACAAGAAAGTGGGTTTCTGTCAGGTACTCCTAACTGCCTGAGGAAGAACTGAACCCCTTCCTGGTGAACGCAGCGCGACGTGGGAGGCTAGCACCCGTACAGTGCACCAGTGGAACTGTCATAAGAGCTGTGAGTAAAAACTCGGATGACTGCACTGTACTGCCTCCGTCCAATCTTTCATCTGCGCCAGCTCTCCCTCCCGGCACTACAACGCCCAGCGCAACTTACACTTTCTACACTGCCCTGGAGCTAGCTCTACCTGTGGAGAGCCACACCATCCCTGCTGCCGAACACCATCTCCAGAGGACTGCTTCACAGCGGCGGCTCCCTTTAGCCGCAATCCACAGGTGGCGTCACGAACTTTACAAATCCCCTATAAATTAAAACCCCCCTTTTCACTGACCGCCCTGGGTCACGGAACAGGCCAGCCACCGTGATATTCCCCAAACCGGCATCCATAGGCCCGGCTGCCGAGTACCCCACGGCCCTGGGGGCGCGTCAAGCGTGTTATATACAACATATAGGCCCGTCCACACTCTAAGCCTCATATGTAACATTTACCACACTCTCAGCCTCCTATAATCTATACTTTATATAGGAGGCCGAGTGCGTTATATACATCATGTAGGCCCGTCCGCACTCTAAGCCTCATATATAACATTTACCGCACTCTCAGCCTCCTATAGTATATACTTTATATAGAAGGCCGAGTGCGTTGTATACATCATGTAGTCCCGTCCGCACTCTAAGCCTCATATATGATGTATACCGCACTCTCAGCCTCCTATAGTATATACTTTATATAGGAGGCCGAGTGCATTGTATACATCATGTAGACCCGTCCACACTCTAAGCCTCATATATGACGTATACTGCACTCTCAGCTTCCTATAGTCTATACTTTATATAGAAGGCTAAGTGTGTTGGATACATCATGTAGACCCGCCGTCCGCACTCTAGGCCTCATACATGACATATACCGCACTCTCAGCCTCCTATAGTATATACTTTATATAGAAGGCCGAGTGCATTGTATACATCATGTAGTCCCGTCCGCACTCTAAGCCTCATATATGATGTATACCGCACTCTCAGCCTCCTATAGTATATACTTTATATAGGAGGCCGAGTGCATTGTATACATCATGTAGACCCGTCCACACTCTAAGCCTCATATATGACGTATACTGCACTCTCAGCTTCCTATAGTCTATACTTTATATAGAAGGCTGAGTGTGTTGGATACATCATGTAGACCCGCCGTCCGCACTCTAGGCCTCATACATGACATATACCGCACTCTCAGCCTCCTATAGTCTATACTTTATATAAGAGGCTGAGTGTGTTGTATACATCATATAGACCCGCCGTCCGCACTCTAGGCCTCATATATGAAATATACCGCACGCTCAGCCTCCTATAGTATATACTTTATATAGGAGGCTGAGTGTGTTGTATAAATCATATAGACCTGCCGCCCGCACTCTAGGCCTCATATATGACGTATACTGCACTCTCAGCTTCCTATAGTCTATACTTTATATAGAAGGCTGAGTGTGTTGGATACATCATGTAGACCCGCCGTCCGCACTCTAGGCCTCATACATGACATATACCGCACTCTCAGCCTCCTATAGTCTATACTTTATATAAGAGGCTGAGTGTGTTGTATACATCATATAGACCCGCCGTCCGCACTCTAGGCCTCATATATGAAATATACCGCACGCTCAGCCTCCTATAGTATATACTTTATATAGGAGGCTGAGTGTGTTGTATAAATCATATAGACCTGCCGCCCGCACTCTAGGCCTCATATATGACGTATACTGCACTCTCAGCTTCCTATAGTCTATACTTTATATAGGAGGCTGAGTGTGTTGTATAGATCATATAGACCCCCACCCGCACTCTAGGCCTCATATATGACGTATACCGCTCTCTCAGCCTCCTATAGTCTATACTTTATATAGGAGGCTGAGTGTGTTGTATACATCATATAGACCCGCCGTCCACACTCTAAGCCTTATATATGACGTATACCGCACTCTCAGCCTCCTATAGTTTATACTTTATATATGAGGCTGAGTGTGTTGTATACATCATGTAGACCCACCGCCCGCACTCTAGGCCTCATATATGACGTATACCGCACTCTCAGCCTCCTATAGTATATACTTTATATAGGAGGCTGATTGTGTTGCATACATCATATAGACCCGCCGCCTGCACCGTAGGCCTCTTATTTGATGTATACTGCACTCTCAGCCTCCTATAGTCTATACTTTGTATAGAAGGCTGAGTGTGTTGAATACATCATATAGGCCCGCCGCCCGCACTCTAGGCCTCATATATGACGTATACTGCACTCTCAGCCTCCTGTATTCTATACTTTATATAGGAGGCTGAGTGTGTTGTATACATCATATAGACCCGCTGCCCGCACTCTAGGCCTCATATATGACGTATACCGCACTCTCAGCCTCCTATAGTCTGTACTTTATATAGGAGGCTGAGTGTGTTGTATAGATCATACAGACCTGCCGCCCGCACTCTATGCCTCATATATGACGTATACCGCACTCTCAGCCTCCTATAGTCTATACTTTATATAGGAGGCTGAGTGTGTTGTATACATCTTGTAGACCCGCCGCCCGGACTCTAGGCCTCATATATGACATATACTGCACTGTCAGCCTCCTATAGTCTATACTTTATATAGAAAGCCGAGTGCATTGTATACATAATATAGACCCGCCGCCCGCACTCTAAGCCTTATATATGACGTATACCGCACTCTCAGCCTCCTATAGTCCAAACTTTATATAGGATGCTGAGTGTGTTCTATACATCATGTAGACCCGCCGCCCGCACTCTAGGCCTCATATGTGACATATACCGCACTCTCAGCCTCCTATAGTCTATACTTTATATAGGAGGCTGAGTGTGTTGTATACATCATATAGACCCGCCGCCCGCACTCTAGGCCTCATATATGACGTATACTGCACTCTCAGCCTCCTATAGTCTAAACTTTATATAGGAGACTGAATGCCTTGTATACATCATGTAGACCTGCCGCCCGCACTCTAGGCCTCATATATGACGTATACTGCACTCTCAGCTTCCTAAAGTCTATACTTTATATAGGAGGCTGAGTGTGTTGTATACTTCATGTAGACCCGCCGCCCGCACTCTAGGCCTCATATATGTCGTATACCGCACTCTCAGCCTCCTATACTCTATACTTTATATAGGAGGCTGAGTATGTTGTATACATCATGTAGACCCGCCGCCCGCACTCTAGGCCTCATATATGACGTATACCACACTCTCAGCCTCCTATAGTCTATACTTTATATAGGAGGCTGAGTGTTTGTATAGATCATATAGACCCGCCGCCCGCACTCTAGGCCTCATATATGACGTATACTTCACTCTCAGCCTCCTATAGTATATACTTCATATGGGAGGCTGAGTGTGTTGTATACATCATATAGACCCGCCGCCCGCACTCTAGGCCTCATATATGACGTATACTGCACTCTCAGCCTCCTATAGTCTATACTTTATATAGGAGGCTGAGTGTGTTGTATACATCATATAGACCCGCCGCCCGCACTCTAGGCCTCATATATGTCGTATACCGCACTCTTGGCCTCCTATATGACATATACAGACTGTGTATGTCATATGAGAGGCCAAGACGGTGATCTATATTTCATATAAGAGGCCTAGAGTGCAATGCATAATGTATAAATGATATTATTGTTTGTTGGCCAATGCTGGATGGGAACAGTCACTCAGAAAACTGCACTTGAAAAGCAGGGAGAGCTGTAGCCTAGGCCTGCCTGCAACCTTGTTTCCAGCCTTGGTTAGAGTCAAGCGCAGAGTGCGGGTCACCACATACCCGGAGCTGCCCTTACAAGGCCGTGAGCAGGAGAGAAGAGGGTGGTGCGCCGGTGCCGGTGTCCACATACCCAGCCTGGAGCCGGTGTTACAACAAGGCCGAGAGCAGAAGAGAAGAAAGTGGCGCGCAGATGCCGCCGCCAGTGTTACAACTTACAAGGCCAAAAGCAGGAGCCGGGACAGGAGAGCAAGGTCGGTGTCAGAAGCCGGCCTGGGAGCAGGGAGAGCAGAGAGCATCATCGGCTTGTCACCTGACACCACACCACTGCCAGGTAGCATTACAGGCAGCTGAGGCAGAGCGAAAGCAGAGAGCGGTGCGTATCACCGCCCACAAAGAACAGCAACTTGCGTCCTCCTCCTATCCAGATCATGTAAGTATGCGCGTCACTGCAGCGGGCCTACTGTCACCGCTGAATGTAATGTGCACGTGACGCTACATCTTCGGTCGTGCTTTTAAAAGGCCCGCACTTATAAAGGGCCCCTGTAACTAATTCTCTCACTCTCTCATCGGGGCCCACCGGGGATTTCCCCAATATCCCGCCAGGCCGGTCCGACCCTGAATATTGCCATAAATAAAATACATATTAAAGGGAATCTGTCACCCCCCCTGGGACTTTTCAGACCTCTACTATGGGCATACAGGTTATAGAAAAGTAAATCTATACATACCTGTATGGCCCATAGTAGAGGTCTGATTGCAGAGAAAAGTTTTTTATTCAATTCTGTTTTGCACAGGCTTGGTGTCCGGGGGACGCCAAGAAATCCCCGTCTATCTCTTTTTTATTGCCCTAAATCCCCGCCTATATGCTTAGTTATCATATTCCCACCTCCCCTGCACGTCGCACGCCCCGGGCATGCGCAAAGCGCCTCTCACATAAAGCGCGCTTTGCTTCATCCCCGCCCCGTCTGTGTGCTCTGCGCCACACAGTTCTACTGCGCAGGCGCTGGGAAGTGACAGTGACTCCCCGGGGCATGCACAATAGAACCGTGCAGCGCAGTGCATGGAGAGACGGGTCCGGGAGGAAGCAAAGCACCCTATGTGAGCAGCGCTTTGCGCATGCCCGGGAAGTCAGGGAGTGCAGTGCACGTAACAGGGCCCTGTGACATGCAGGGGAGGGGGGAATATGATAACTAAGCATATAGGCGGGGATTTAGGGCAATAAAAAAGAGATAGACAGGGATTTTTTGGCGTCCCCCGGACACCAAACCTGTGCAAAACAGAACTGAATAAAAAACTTTTCTCTGCAATCAGACCTCTACTATGGGTCATACAGGTATGTATAGACTTACTTTTCTATAACCTGTATGCCCATAGTAGAGGTCTGAAAAGTCCCAGGGGGGTGACAGATTCCCTTTAATGATAATATCTATAGTGACAAATACAGAAAAACAATATGAAATGGAAAATAATTTAATACAATAAAAATATAATATAATTAATGCATTGAATATCATAAAGTGTGTCATTTATAAATGCAGATATATATGATTTCCATTCAGGTATATATGTGGCCCCCATTCTGGTATATATGATCCTCATCATGGTATATATGGCCCCCCTTCCTGGTATACAGTGGGGAAAATAAGTAATTGATGCACTGCAGATTTTGCAAGTTTTCCCACCTACAAAGAAGGGAGAGGACTGTAATTTTATCGTAGGTACACTTCACCTGTGAGAGATAAAATCTGAAAATAAAAACCAGTAAATCACAATGTATGATCTCGCATCATTGGGTAAGGATGATTCTGAGAAAGGTCAGGAATCAGCCGAGAACTGCACAGGAGGACCTGGTCAATGACCTGAAGAGAGCTGGGACCACAGTCTCAAACATTACCATTAGCAACACACTGCACCATCATGGATTAAAATTAGATTATCATCAAAAATTGATGCAAAAGGAGCACAGACCAAGTATTGAGGGCATTTACTGAACATACATTTCAGTAGGCCAACATTTCGGATTTAAAAACATTTTTCAAGCTGTTGTTATAAAGTATTCTAATTTACTGAGATAATGACTTCTGTGTTTTCATTGGCTGTAAGCCATAATCATCAACATTAACAGAAATAAACACTTGAAATAGATCACTCAGTTTGCAATGACTCTATGTAATATATGAGTTTCACTTTTTGTATTGAACTGAAATAAATTAATTTTTTGATGATATTCTAATTTACTGAGATGCACCTGTATATGAAAATAAGTGAGTATAGGGGGTCTCACATAAATTGAAACTAGAATAAATGGTGGAAGGTGTAAAAACCAAACAGGACACAGTAGAGCAACATTGTGCAGTGATATACAGGATGGGCCATTTATATGGATACACCTAAAGTAAATGGGAATGTTTGGTGATATCAACTTCTTTTTTGTGGCACATTAGTATATGGGAGGGGGGAAACTTTTCCAGATGGGTGGTGACCATGGCGGCCATTTTGAAGTCAGACATTTTGGATTCAACTTTATTTTTTTCAATGGGAAGAGAGTGTTATGGGTCCGGGTGGTGGAACCTCTATGCTTCGGTGCAAGGAGGGACCAAAGGGTCGTGACTAAGTGCCTACTCGGCCTGACCAAGGTCGCACGGTGGCTCAATCGACTCCGTGAACCAGTGAGGGACCGGGCAGGTGGACCAGGTGCCACTCTGGGACCGACCTTGTGTGAGAGCAGGTGACTTCCACGGGTCAGAAAGCAAGAACTGACCGGTACAGTGGATGATCATGGCAGGAAGGCTGACGGGTGGTCCGGGTAGCTAAGCAGGCTGGTTCGGCAGGTGGCCAGATGGGTGCTCTGTGTAGGCAGGCTGGCGGGCACGGCAGGTTACAGGCAGGTGCTCCAGGTAAGCTGGCTGGCGGGCACAACAGATAACATTTTGGAGGAGGTGCCTTATATAGGGGCAGTCCTCTGGCCATTGGCCGGGGACTCTATAGGATGGCGCGTGCGGCCCCTTTAAGAGCGAGGGCGCGCTCGCACGCACGTCCTAAGCACAGAGCCTGGGAAGCTGTGCACGGTGCGTGCCACAGGAGCAGGAGGACGCCGGACCTGGACCGCGGCGGTGAGGGGAACGGCGTCCCTGCCCGGGAGGAGGCAGAGACGCCTATGCTACAGTACCCCCCCCTTTACGCCCCCTCTTCTTTAGGCCCGCAAGAAATTTTTTAAGAAGATGAGGGGCATGAATGTTCTCCCTGGGTTCCCAAGACCTCTCCTCAGGGCCAAACCCCTTCCAATCCACAAGAATGAAAGTCTTTCCTCTTACCCTCTTGGTGGCCAAAATGTTTTCTACCTCAAAGACGTCCTCAGCAGAGACTGGAGCTGGAACGGTACCTGTATCGTCAGAGAAAAAATTAAGGACAACAGGTTTGAGGAGAGATACATGAAAGGAGTTGGGAATCCTTAAGGTGACTGGGAGTTTCAGCTTGCAAGCCACGGGCTTGATTTGGTTCAGAACCTTGAATGGACCGATGAACCGCGGACCCAACTTATAAGAAGGTATCTTGAGACGAACATATTTGGAGGAGAGCCAGACCTTGTCTCCCGGACGGAATAGAGGCAGATCCAGACGTCTCTTATCAGCATGTTTCTTCATCCGCTCGGAGGACTGAAGAAGTGCAGATCTAGTGTCTTCCCAAATAGCTGAAAATTCGCTGACCAGAGACTCCGCGGCAGGATTGTCCACTGAAGAGGAGACGGGAAACGGAATCCGGGGATGTTGACCGTAGATTTAGAGGAAGACTCGCTCTCATGGTTATTATAAAAGAACTTGGCCCAGGGCAGGAGCTCAACCCAATCGTTATGGTGAGCGTTGACAAAGTGCCGAAGAAAGCTGGTAAGGACCTAGTTGATACATTCCACTTGACCATTGGACTGAGGATGCTAAGCAGAGGAGAAATCCAAGGAGACATCCAGCAGCTTACACGTAGCTTTCCAGAAGCGCGAAGTGAACTGAACCCCGCGATCAGACACAATGTGGAGGGGTAGGCCTGGAGACGAAAAATGTGATGGATGAAGTCCTTAGCCAGCACAGATGCAGATGGAAGACCAGGCAGAGGGATGAAGTGGGCCATTTTAGAAAAGCGGTCAGCGACCACCCAAATGACCGTACAACCGGCAGAAACAGGGAGTTCCATAATGAAGTCCATTGCAATGTGTTGCCATGGAGTGGAAGGCACGGGAAGAGGAAGAAGATGGCCGGATGGAAGGTGCCTGGGAACCTTGTTACGGGCACAGGAGGAACAAGCCGCGAAGTCCGCAATATCCTTGAGCAGGGAAAGCCACCAGTAATGTCGGGCGATGAGCAGAAAGATCGTCCTCTGGCCAACATGACCGACTAGTTTGGATGACTAGCCCCAGAGTAGAACCTTCTTACGAACTGGAACCGCTACAAAGGTCTTACCGGGTGGAAGATGAGACAGGTCAAACGGAGCCACAGTCATTACTTTGGAGGGGTTGATAATATGTAGAGGCTCCTCCTCTTGGTCAGAAGACAAGAATGAGTGGGATAGAGCGTCAGCTTTAATGTTCTTGTCCGCCGGGCGGTAATGCAGAGTGAAGCAGAATCTGGCAAAGAATAGAGACCACCTGTTCTGACGCGGATTTAATCTTTGGGCGTTCTGCAAATAAGCGAGGTTTTTGTGGTCAGTGTAGATGACCACCTGGTGCAGAGCAACCCTCCAGCGCTAATTTGATGGCCAGCAGCTCACGATCTATGGAGTAATTGCGCTCAGATGAGGAGAAGAGCTTGGAGAAGAAGCCACAGGTTACCATTCTCTCGGACGAGGATTTCTGGGTGAGCATCGCTCCGGCTCCGGAGGAGGATGCATCAACCTCCAGGAAGAACTGCTTGTTGCAATCCTGGCGGTGTAGCACAGGAGCGGAGGAGAAGGCTTGTTTTAGGGAGACGAAGGCCTCCTCCGCTTCGGAAGTCCATTCCCTGGGATTTGCTCCTTTACGGGTGAGCGCGGAGATAGGAGCAGTTTGGGAGGAGAAATGAGGAATGAAGAGGCGGTAATAATTTGTGAAGCCCAGGAATCGCTGAATCACTTTCAACCCCTCCGGTCGGGGCCACTTTAAGACGGCAGAGACCTTCTCGGGATCCATCCGCAGACCAGTCTCGGAGATAATATAGCCCAGGAATGGTAGAGAGGTCTGCTCAAAGAGGCATTTCTCGAATTTAGCGTATAGGCGATTCTGCCGGAGCATTAGTGGAACCTGACGGACATCCCTCCGGTGTGAGGGCAGATCCGGAGAGAGGACCAAGATATCGTCCAGGTACACCACCATGCAAGAATACAGGAGATCACGGAAGATGTCGTTAACCAGCTCCTGGATGATGGCTGGAGCATTACAGAGACCAAAGGGCATTACGCGGTATTTGTAGTGACCATCCCGGATGTTGAATATCGTCTTCCACTCGTCTCCCTGGTGGATCCGGACTAAATTGTATGCCCCACAATGATCAAGCTTGGTGAAGATCTTTACGCCTTTAAGGCGGTTGAACAGCTCCGAGATGAGAGGCAGGGGGTACTTATTTTTGATGGTAATCTGGTTAAGACCCCTGTAATCGATACAGAGACGTAGAGAGCCGTCTTTCTTCTTGACTAAGAAGAATCCTGCTCCAGCCGAAGAGGTGGATTTCTGGATAAATCCCCTAGCAAGATTCTCCTCTATGTATTCAGACATAATCCGGGTCTCAGCCAGCGACAAGGGGTAGATACGCCCGCGGGGAGGAGAAGCACCAGGTACCAGGTTGATGGGGCAATCATGCCTCCTATGAGGTGGTAGAGTCTCTGCTTCCTTTTTGTCGAAGACGTCAGCATAGGACCAGTAGGGTGCCGGCAGACCAGGTAGATTAGCCAGAGTAGACGGGGGTCGAGCTGGACGAACCGGATCCAAGCAGGACTCATGGCATTTCACCAGATCTCCAATTCAGGATGGGCTCATGTCTTTGTAACCAGGGAAGACTAAGCAAGAGGGGGTGAGAGAGACTGGACAGCACATGAAAGGAGATCTTCTCTGAGTGCAGCATTCCCACCTGAAGGGTTACAGGCTCTGTGACGAGTAATATGGTCTCCAGAAGAAGCCTCCCATCCACGGAGGCAACCGCCAACGGTTCAGCCAGACGTACAGTAGGAATCTGATACCGCTCCACAACAGCCTGTTGAATGAAATTCCCAGCGGCTCCGGAATCCAGATGGGCAATCTCGAAGAAGCGGGTCTCACCACTGGAAACAGAAAAGGACAGAGTCAAGTACAGAGAGGATTTACACTTGCCTAGGATGACCTCTCCAAGCGGTCCTAGACACTGGAGTTTCCCGGCCTCACCGGGCAGGATTGGTCAGATGCTCTTTACTGCCACAGTAGAAGCAACTCACCTCGGCACGGCGCATCTCCTGGCGAGACTTGACCATCTTGGTTTGGTCAATTTGCATGGGCTCAGGCGAACATGCCCGGGGAAATGCTGGTTGAGAGGCAGGCTTTTGGAATACATGAGCGAGAGGCGGAAATCTTCTCTTCCGGGTAGTCTCCTTTGCACGTTCCTGAAAACGGATGTCAATCCGGGTAGTTAATGATACCAGGTCGTCCAGGGTGGAAGGGATGTCACGACCGGCTAGCTCATCCTTGATCCGACCGGAAAGACCTCCCCAGAAGGTGGACACCAGGGCCTCGTTGTTCCAGGCAAGCTCGGATGCGAGAGTTTGGAAACGTAAAACTCTAAAATGTTTAAAACCTCTATGATTTCATCGCTTGTCACTGAAGATGCGCTCTCAGCAGGTCATTGTGACCTGACTTACAGCCTGCACGGTCGCATCTTGGCACCATTCAGGTTGTAAATCAGTGATCGTAGATGTTGATTACGGTGTGGGGCAGTTTGTCGGACAAGTGAGTATTATGGTTGTTTTTTATATTACAGGTGACTTGGGCTTCAGGGCATAATGTGTAAGGTGAGTATAAGTGTTTTTTTTAATTTTATTCTTCATTTTACACTCGTTGTTGACGGGGCTGCCTACAACTCTTAACATTGTCTCTTGCTCGCGCTGATCTCAGCGCAAGCAGGGGACAATGATGAGAGCCCCTTCCAGCAGCGGCCGCTGCTGGGGATCAGCGCGAACTGTACCGCTGATTCCCAGGCGCCGGTACGTGTCACGCAGATGATGCACAGTTGTCATCCGTGTGTCATCAGTTTGCAGAACGCATTTTGTGAGTGCTGCGCAAAAATACCTGACAAGTCTGCGGCTTTTTTTATACGGACTGTCACGGGTGTGTTGCCACGAAGATCGTCACGATTACACAGCCTGACTTCTCGCAGCTGACTTTTTGGTGCTTTGTGTTTTTCGGCAGTGAGGGAGTTAATTCTCTCTCTCTCTGTGCTAGACGAGGTCAGCCTCGCCCAGCTGCAATCAATGCTGCTGTAGTGAGACTCCTTCAAATGCCTGCTGGTCTGTTAGGGAAGTGTCGGTGAAAGCATTTCATACAGACTTACAGAGCGGATCGTGGTATTTGGAGTTTCTGAGATAAGTGTATTTGGAGTGTATTTTCCCTTCCTCGCTTTATCATTTTTCTCCTTTCCCGTTGGTGTTCCCTCTGTTGTAGTTGTGTAGTTTTTGTATGCAAGGTGGTTTTGGTTTTTCCCTTGTACTGTCTCGTTCGTCTAAGTACTGTGTGTGGGCATATTATTACTTGTCCCCTTTTGTTGTGATCGGGGTCCTTCTCAGGACTAGATTACTTAGGTGCAGGGATCCTCAGGAGGTAGGGGTTACGCTGGCGGCCTGGACCTCTGTACCTTTAACAGTACCTCCAGGTTGAGGGATTAGTCAGGGCCCCAGCTTAGGGTCAGCTTAGGCCCCCTACCTCCAGTATACAGAGACAGCGTGACATTTTCACCGATCCACTTAGTTTTTCTCCAGCTACCATGGATCCAGTAGCCGGTCTAGCTCGGCAGTTGCAGAGTTTGTCCATGGAGCTGGCGGACGTTAGGTCCAAGGTTTTGTGTCCTCAGGAGCAAGCCGGACCAGAACCTAAAGTAGCTCTCCCTGACAGGTTCACTGGGGGGCGGGACAAGTTTTTTGTTTTCCGGGAGGCATGCAAGTTGTACTTTCGGCTGCGGCCTCGGTCATCGGGGAGTGAAGATCAAAGGGTGGGAATTGTCATCTCGCTCCTACAAGGGGACCCTCAATCTTGGGCGTTCTCTCTTCCCCCGGGCTCCCCGGCTCTTCAGTCAGTGGATAGGTTTTTCGCTGCTCTGGGACTCGTGTATGATGACCCAGATCGGATCTCCCTTGCTGAGTCTAAGTTACGTAGGATCCAGCAGGGAGATCGTCCGGCGGAGGAATTCTGTTCGGAGTTCCGTAGGTGGGCCACGGACACCCAGTGGAATGACCCGGCTCTTAGGAGCCAGTTTTGTCAAGGTTTATCCGACAAATTACAGGATGTGTTGGCACAGTATGACTCTCCCGTGTCACTGGAAGCCGCTATGGCCCTTGCTATTCGCGTTGACAGACGGCTTCGGGAGAGGTGCGGGGCAACTCCGCCCCCTGTGATGACTCCACCTTCTACAAGGTCCCCTCATATGGTGGTTCCCCTGGTCAGTCCAGAGGAGCCTATGCAATCAGGAGGGACATCATTTCGGGGGAGGGGACCGGTGGTGCGCCATAAGACAGGAACGTGTTTCTTCTGCGGGAGAAAGGGACATTTTATTGGGGGGTGTCCGTCCCGTCCCTTGCAGAGTGAAGAGTCGTCGGAAAACTGTTGATCCCAGGTTGTGTGGTGGACGGCAATCTGGGAGTAGGTATTTCGTCCCTAGGTTCGTCTCAGTTTCTCGTACCGGCGGAGGTGGTGGTGGGTACGAGAACTGAGAGGATATCTGTTCTTCTGGATAGTGGGGCCGGGGCTAATCTGGTTGATGCTCGGTTTGCCCGGGTTCAAGGTATGCGATTGAGTGAGTTGGCTAAACCCATCCCCATATTCTCGATCGATGCCAGGCCTCTCGGTCAGGGAAGTTTTTTGCAAGCTGTGCATGACATAAAACTTCAAGTGGGGGCGATACATAAAGAACTGTTGTCTTGCTACGTGTTGGAGGGTCTTCCCACTCCTATAGTGTTGGGCCTTCCTTGGTTAACTAAGCATAACCCGGTTATTAATTGGCAAACCAGAGAGATAAGCCAATGGAGTAAATTCTGTAATAAAAACTGCATGAACACGGTCATCGGTGCGGTTACTCCTTGGGTCTTACCTCCATTTCTGGCGGACTTTGAGGATGTATTCTCGGAGAAAGGGTGTCAGGAACTACCTCCTCATCGCGAGTATGACTGTTCTGTAAAACTGCTCCCTGAGGCCAAGTTACCTAAAGCTAGGTTGTATAACCTTTCTGGTCCTGAGAGGCAGGCCATGAAGGATTATATTTCAGAAAGTCTGGCTAAGGGGCATATTAGACCTTCATCTTCACCGGTGGCTGCGGGGTTCTTCTTTATTAAGAAGAAAGATGGAGGCCTACGCCCTTGCCTGGATTTCCGTGAACTTAATCGGATTACGGTCCGAGATCCGTATCCGCTCCCACTTATTCCCGATCTCTTTAATCAGATCGTGGGCGCCAAATGGTTCTCTAAGTTGGATCTCAGGGGGGCGTACAATCTGATTAGGATGAAGGAGGGGGATGAGTGGAAGACGGCGTTTAACACTCCGGAGGGGCATTATGAGAACCTTGTCATGCCATTCGGTCTGACTAATGCCCCGGCGGTGTTCCAACACTTTGTTAATGACATTTTTCGCCGCCTGGTGGGACAGTTTGTTGTCATATATCTGGATGATATCTTAATTTACTCGCCGGATCTGGTGTCTCATCAGGAGCACGTTAGGCAGGTGTTACAGATCTTGCGGGATAATAAACTGTATGCCAAATGGGAAAAGTGTGTGTTCGCCGTACAGGAACTCCAGTTTTTAGGCTTCCTGGTTTCAGCGTCCGGTTTTCGTATGGACCCTGGGAAAGTGCGGGCAGTTCTTGAGTGGGATCGGCCAGAGAATCTTAAGGCACTACAACGTTTCCTGGGGTTTGCTAATTATTACCGGAAGTTTATTCGTAATTTCTCGTCCATGGTTAAGCCTCTCACAGACATGACTAAAAAGGGGACGGATTTTTCTAGGTGGTCTGACAAGGCTTGTCAAGCATTCTCCTCCTTGAAAAAATGTTTTGCCTCGGCACCCATACTCATTCAACCTGATGCGTCACAGCCATTCATTGTAGAGGTAGACGCTTCCGAGGTAGGGGTGGGAGCAGTATTGTCACAAGGTTCGTCCCCTGGTAAGTGGCATCCGTGCGCCTTTTTCTCTAAAAAATTGTCGTCCGCTGAGAGTAATTACGATGTCGGCAATAGGGAACTCTTGGCCATTAAGTTAGCTTTTGAGGAGTGGCGCCATTTTTTGGAGGGGGCAGTCCATCCGGTCACCGTCATCACCGATCACAAGAACCTGCTATATCTGGAGTCCGCGAAACGTCTGAATCCCAGACAAGCTAGGTGGTCATTGTTTTTTACCAGGTTTAATTTTGTCGTTACATATCGTCCTGGGTCAAAAAATGTAAAGGCGGATGCCTTATCTCGTAGTTTCCCTGGGGCCGGGAATACGGACGACCCGATTCCTATCCTTCAGGAGGGGGTGGTGGTTTCGGCAGTATGCTCTGAGCTTGAGGAGGAGGTATTGGAGGCTCAGGGGGACGCCCCTGTTGGACCTCCGGGGAGACTGTTTGTTCCAGATCAGTTGCGACAAAAGGTGATCGAGGCACACCATAACTCAGTTTTTGCAGGACACCCGGGGAGTAGAGCAACTGTGGATCTCCTCTCGCGTCGGTTTTGGTGGCCTAACTTACATAAGGAGGTGGTAACTTTTGTCGCGTCCTGTGGGGTTTGTGCGCGCTCTAAGACCTCACATACCCGTCCGTCTGGGGCCCTCTTACCTTTGAAAATCCCGGAGCGTCCTTGGACTCATCTGTCTATGGACTTTATTACGGACCTCCCTCAGTCTTCGGGTAAAACGGTCATACTCGTTGTAGTGGACAGGTTCAGCAAGATGGCACATTTTATCGCTCTTCCGGCTCTCCCTAATGCTAAAACTCTTGCGCAGGTGTTCATTGGAGAGATTGTGAGGCTTCACGGGGTACCCTCCGAGGTGGTGTCTGATCGGGGGTCTCAGTTTGTGTCCAAGTTCTGGAAGGCGTTTTGTGCACGGCGGGGGATGCATTTGTCGTTCTCATCGGCTTTTCATCCTCAGACCAATGGTCAGACGGAACGTATGAACCAGAGCTTGGAGACATATCTCCGGTGTTTTGTGTCAGAGAACCAGGAGGACTGGGCTTCTTTCTTACCTCTGGCAGAGTTTGCTCTTAATAATAGGCGGTGCGAGTCCACTGGTAAGTCCCCGTTTTTTGGGGCATATGGTTTTCACCCCCAGTTTTGTTCTTTCAGTAGGGGGGGCTCTTCGGGGGTTCCTGAGGAGGAACGTTTTTCCTCATCACTCGCTTCAGTATGGAGAGGGGTGCTGAAGAATCTGAATACTATGGGGAACCGATACAAACGTATGGCTGATAGGAGGAGAGTGTCTGGTCCGGACCTAAGTGTGAACGATCGGGTATGGTTGTCTACCAGGAATATAAAACTTAAGGTTCCCTCCTGGAAACTGGGTCCCAGGTTCATCGGGCCGTACAGAATCAGTTCTATTATTAATCCGGTGGCATTCCGTCTTGACCTCCCCCCTACGTTTAAAATTCACAACGTGTTCCACAGATCGTTGCTTAAGAGGTATGTGGCGCCGGTGGTGGTCAATGGTAACTTGGAGTTCCAGGTATCGAGGGTCATCGATTCACGCTTTAATCGCCGGTCCCTTCAGTACCTGGTTCATTGGAAAGGGTATGGTCCTGAGGAGAGGATGTGGGTTCCTGCATCGGATATTAACGCAGACCGATTAGTTCGGGCCTTCCACACGACTCACCCGGATAAACCTGGCCCTGAGGGTCCGGAGGCCCCTCGTAGAAGGGGGGGTACTGTCACGGGTGTGTTGCCACGAAGATCGTCACGATTACACAGCCTGACTTCTCGCAGCTGACTTTTTGGTGCTTTGTGTTTTTCGGCAGTGAGGGAGTTAATTCTCTCTCTCTCTGTGCTAGACGAGGTCAGCCTCGCCCAGCTGCAATCAATGCTGCTGTAGTGAGACTCCTTCAAATGCCTGCTGGTCTGTTAGGGAAGTGTCGGTGAAAGTATTTCATACAGACTTACAGAGCGGATCGTGGTATTTGGAGTTTCTGAGATAAGTGTATTTGGAGTGTATTTTCCCTTCCTCGCTTTATCATTTTTCTCCTTTCCCGTTGGTGTTCCCTCTGTTGTAGTTGTGTAGTTTTTGTATGCAAGGTGGTTTTGGTTTTTCCCTTGTACTGTCTCGTTCGTCTAAGTACTGTGTGTGGGCATATTATTACTTGTCCCCTTTTGTTGTGATCGGGGTCCTTCTCAGGACTAGATTACTTAGGTGCAGGGATCCTCAGGAGGTAGGGGTTACGCTGGCGGCCTGGACCTCTGTACCTTTAACAGTACCTCCAGGTTGAGGGATTAGTCAGGGCCCCAGCTTAGGGTCAGCTTAGGCCCCCTACCTCCAGTATACAGAGACAGCGTGACACGGACTCAAGGTCCGTGTGAGCAACCTGACATGTGTGTACACCCATTGAATACAATAGGTGTGTGTATGTCATACATATTTGCGGTCCTTTAAAAACGGGCCTCATATGGACATAGAAAATGGATGTGAGAAGGGGGCCTGAAGCAGTATACCTAGATCCAGGGGTTTCCACCTTACCCTCATTCAGTATTGTCTCCTCAACCACCCCCACAACACTGTTACATCCAGCTTCAAGCATCCCCTATGACTATAAGTATCCTATCTCCAGCTTACAATACTTAAATTATCTCTAAACCCCCAAGGCCAGTATATGAGCATCCAGATCTGCTCTTTTGTACTGGGCTAATCATAGAAGTCACCATCTGGAGATCTGCTCCTCATAGCTGTTTGCTAGGCTTGGTGCTAATGCATTGGGCTGGCAGACGGTCGTGAGACACATTTCATGAGTCCGCAAGCCACATGTGTGCCCTCGAGCCACAGGTTGGGACACCTGCTGTAAAGAGAAAAAAATCCAAAAGCCAGAATTGTAATTTTTCGGCTACAGCAACTCTGTAAAAAAATGCAATAAGCGATCAAAACGTGATATCTACCCCAAATGGCATCAATAAACACGTCAGCTCGCCATGCAAAAATCAAGCTCTCACACAGCAATATTGACGGAAAAATGAAACTGTAACAGGTCTTGGAAAATGGGGACATAATCACATGTTTTTATGAATTTCCAATTTCTTTTTCTTTGAATAAAAAAAATATGCCGGTTGGGATTTGCTGAAAAGTATACAAATAGGGCAACACAAAAAATCAATACACCAGATGTGGACTTCTTATAAGGCTGGTTATTAGTGATGAGCGCGCGTGCTTGTTTAACCCTGTTTGTTAGGCAATCCCTGCATGTGCTGCAGCTATCTAACAGCCGTGACACATGCAGCCGCGGCAGATCAAACATAGATGCCAAGCACGCCGCAAATACTCGGCGAGCACCCGAGGGTGCTCAATTAATAGGTTAAACGAGCACGCTCGCTCATCAGTACTGGTTATCTATTAAGATACTTATGCTCATTTGCTTATTCTGTTTGGTGTCTTGATTTTTTGTGTTTCCCTATTGATATATTTTCCCTGACGACTCCTGATCATTTCTGCATATACTTATAGGGTCAGGGACTTAATAATTGATGCACACTTTGATGTATAACATCTTTGTCTTTTCAAACATGGGCAGTGAATTGCTGTGTATTTTGTTATATTGACACACATCCAGGATTTTGTGATTACTACTACCTGTGCTGCACTTTAGATTAGGGGTGTAATAGGGTCCTATATATCATATCCTGTCAATATATTATATATTTATTGTGGACCCTTATATATATTGGCTGTTAAATGTGTAATTGGATATACACATTATAATATATGTTTTTGTGAGTTTTTAACCTAATCATTAAAAGTTCTATTTTAGGGGTGTATTTTTTGGTGGTTATTGAATAACGGCCATAACTGGTGTAAAATGCTGGGATCAGATGAGTAATCAATAGGTTTTCTTCAGAAAGTGAACTAAGTCCGCACCTCTGACTTCATGGCGCAGGGGAATACAGATTTGTGCGTTGATCCTGTATATTGTACTTATGTGATTGGGCACTCAGATATTGTGTTCTCTCTTATATTCATTTACTCAGCACTTTTCTAGTCTTATGTTATGGTCTCACTTTGTAACTTTTTATTGGTGACTCTGGAATATGACATTCTCACATGTTTAAACATATTTCTAATCTCTGCCCAGGAGCCATCGATGTCCGGATCTACAGCCTCTGATAGCGCGATGGAGCCGCAGGCCGATGCCGAGAGCTACGTGTCCATGATTTCTGACCTGCTGGACAGCTTTATAGATGGTGTCAGTGCCAGGCTCTTTCATCTATTAGATACAGTATGTTTGATTTCATCCACAAAAACAGATGATTTTCATCTCCATTTTCATCCGTATGGCATTTACATGACCGAATACCATTTCCTATGTTAAAGAATTGTTTGTATCCATAAAAATCTTACACTATTCAGATGATCCGTATTGGATCCAATTTTTTTGCGCACACATAGACTTACATAGGCAAGTCTCATCTGACCTACAGAAGAAACTAACGCATGCTAAGATGTGTTTTTGCATGCAGATTCGGTCCATGAAAAACAAAAAAACCCATGCTCCTATCAACTAATTGAACTGCATTGGTCCTCGTGCCGTCCGTGTGATGTCAGTTATTTCATGGACAGCACTCAGACCGAAAATAAAATTGTGTGAACTTGGCCTTACGTTCAAAGGCGGAGACTGTTTTGCCAGAGTGCTCTGCTAGTTTTGCTGTCAAAATGGCAGAAACTCTGTAGATCGGAGCAAGTCCTTAAAAGGGTTGTCCGGTACTTTTAAAAAAAATGCCAGTGTGTTTTAATGATAAATACAAGCTTCTTTCTAAGTACCTTGTGCTGCTGATGCTGCCTGTGGGCGGCGCTATCGGTGGCCGCTCACAGGCAGCACGTGACACAGGCAGTGTGAGGACCATGAGTGGAGGCAGATCTGCTGTGTTCAAGTCAGTTAGTCAGCGGAAATATCACATATTTGGTCAGTTAATGAGAGTTAAATCATTATAGTTCACCGAGGTCACTCTGCTCCGTGAGACATGTACACAAAGAAATATTCAGAAAAAGTAAAACTGTATGACTAGCGTATTAAGCAACTGACTAAAAGGGCACAAAATCATAGATATTTGTGTGTCTACAATTTTTGTTAAATGAAGCATAAAACTGCATCAAAACTAGAATATCGAAAAAACACAAATACACAGAGAAAAACCCCAATAATACAGTGCAGATCTGAGAGTGCACTAACATTTTACCTATACAATTTGTAATTTTCCTCTTTTCTTCTATTAGGATCAGGATGCGGTGGGTATGACGATGATGACAGGGTAAGAGCCTCATTGCCACCATAGTCTATATAAGTGCTCCCTTACCTATGGCCCTGCAGGCATCTCTAAGCTAGAAGTCCTAGTATGCAATAATATGAGGAATTTATTAAATAACTGAATCAAAGGGGTTGTTCAGCCCTGATGTAATTTTCGACAGAATACAAGCAGTATGTAATGTTCTACTGATAGGACCACTTGTATGAAAATTGCATACTTTTGGTCACATGGCAACTGCTGGAACCGACAGGCGAAAGCCGAATCCTGACAGTGTGTTAGGATACAATGCTTTATGAAAATTCCACCAAGGCTACACAACTCCTTTATGATATTAAAAAAAATAAATACAAACTAATTCTTATCTGTTGTATTGCAGATCATCTACATGAAGCTGGATGATGGCATCAGGATCCCAGAGGATGAGGTAAGTGATGGTGGTGTTTGGCCAGAGTTTATCTTCATACTGAACTGAAAGGACATGATTTACATTAGCATCATGTAGAGGAAGAAAACTGGAATTGTCATTCTGTTTGGTTATAGTAGTTATATACAGATCCCCATCACTTATCACCCCCATCTTTCAGCCAATGCACTTTTTAGCTTCTCTGATTATTACACATAGGGAACGGCTCCAGGTCACATGCCCTGATTGCCTTTGCACCTGTGTTTTTGTCTAGCTTTGTGTGTTTAGCGCCTTTTTGTTTATACCTATTTAATTATTTTATTTGCGCCTTTTTTTAAGTTTATTCTTTATGTGCTTGCCTGGTTGTTTTTATTTTGTTTTCCGTTTTGTGGGCAAAGTCTAGTAATTCCAGATGTTTTATTCTGATTCATCAATTGAAACCATTTTAAAATTTGACACCACTTTACTCCAGTCCAACCCTGCTGTATTTTTCAATAAGCCACTATTGGGGGCAATTTTTGCAATTTTTGGTGCCAAAATTTACCAAACATAGTTCAAGACAGAGAAAGACCATTTTTTACTTAATGCCAAATTCATAAACCTGGTGCACCGTTTTGTCAGCACCCGGCGCACCTCGGTAAGTGCCGGGGCCCTGAGCAGGTGGAGGGGACCATTCGCCGTTGGGCACCCCGGCACTCTATGGGACCCATGAGCGGAGGAAAGTAGTGTCAGCGCCCACTCCCCCCCAACTTGCTCAGGGCCCCGGCAGCCAGTGAAACAATACTTACCTCTCCCCGTGCCTCCGCAGCAGCTCCGGTGTCTTCCGCGTCCTCTGACTGTGACATCTCAGGTCAGAGGGCGCAGTGATGTCTTTACACCGCGCTCTCTCCTGAGCCGTCACAGCGCAGAGCGGGAAGACGTTGGCGATGCTGGAGCCCAGAGCAGCGGCAGCAGGTAAAGAGTGAGGTGAGTATTTGATTTTTCTTTTTTTAATGTATGGGGGCATGGGGCATTATAAGGAAGGGGGGAAAGGTGACATCCTGCATGGGGCATTATAAGGGGGGAAAGTGACATACTGCATGGGGCATTATAAGGGAGGGGGGGTGTGATATCCTGCATGGTGCATTATAAGGGAGAGGAGGTGTGTGTGACATCCTGCATGGGGCATTATAAGGGGGGAAGGGACATCCTGCGTGGGGCATTATAAGGGAGGGGAGGTGTGTGTGACATCCTGCATGGGGAATTATAAGGGGGGAAGTGACATCCTGAATGGGGCATTATAAAGGGGGGGTGACATCCTGCATAGGGCATTATAAAGGGGGGGTGTGACATCCTGCATGGGGCATTATAAGGGAGGGTGACATCCTGCGTGGGGCATTATAAGGGGGGGAGTTTATCCTGCATGGGGCATTATAAGGGAGGGTGACAGCCTGCATGGGTCATTATAAGGGGGGAAAGTGACATACTGCATGGGGCATTATAAGGAAGGGGGGGAGAGGTGACATCCTGCATGGGGTATTAAAAGGGGGGGAAGTGACATCCTGCATGGGGCATTAAAAGGGGGGGAATTGACATCCTGCATGGGGCATTATAAGGGAGGTGGGGTGTGACATACTGCATGGGGCGTTAAAAGGGGGGACGTGACATCCTCCATGGGGCATTAAAAGGGGGGGAGTGACATCCTGCATGGGGCATTATATGGGGGGTTGACATCCTGCATAGGGCATTAAAAGGGGGGAAATGACATCCTGCATGGGGCATTTTAAGGGGGGGTGACATCCTGCATGGAGTGTTATATGGGGGCCAGTATTCTGTATGGAGCATTATATGGGGGCCAGTATTCTGTATGGAGCATTATATGGGGGCCAATATCCTGCATGGAGCGTTATAAGGGGGTCAGTATTCTCTATGGAGCGTTATATGGGGGCCAGTATCCTGTATGGAGCATTTTATGGGGGCCAGTATTCTGTATGGAGCGTTATATGGGGACCAGTATCCTGTATGGAGCATTTTATGAGGGCCAGTATTCTGTATGGAGCGATTCGCCGGTTTCTGAGCTATTGAGCTATTGTGGAATTTACAATAGATATCGATCATGTAATGTAAGAAGTGAAATCTTTGGCATTGTGCTATATATATATTTCTCTGCGGTATCTATGCATCATGAATTGTGGTATGTGTTAAAGGGGCCCACTGAGACTCTTTTGCCAAGAGCCCACAAAAACCTGGAGCCGGCCCTGCTTTGTAGCTCACACATCCCCAAAACATCATCGATCCACCTGACTGGATGAAAGATGCAAGAGTCTGTCTGGATCCCAGAAACTCACTCAGCTTTTATGCACACACATTGATTACAAGCAAACAGGTCACAGGTGAGGATGTTACCTTTAGCAGCCATTCAAACCCATTTGTGTCAAATTATGTGCATGTTATCAGGCCAAAATCACCTGGGTATGTGAACTTTTGATCAGGGTCATTTGGATGCCTTTGGTTGTCATTAAGATTTAAAAAGAGAAAACACAGTAGTTTGACAATAAATGTTCAGTCCTGTTTTTTTTCTGTATTGTGGTTTGGAGAGGCAAGGTCTCCAGACTGGGAGAGCTTCAGCTCAAGACAGAGCTGAAGGCTTGAACTACAACTTGTGTGGGCAAATCCCATACTCATATGGACTCTGCTATCGTTTATTCTTTTGTTTTGTCGTTTTGCCAGTAAGGCCGTGTTTAGTTTGCTGGAGTGCAGAGCTTTATGCCATTTAATAAAGCCTGCAGAGAAAACTGAGTCTACTTCCAGAAGCGGACGAGCGAGTCGTCTAGGACCTGCGGTCTTGTGACCGCGGGCAGGAAGAGGGATATCGGCGGCAGGGCGCCGCAGCCAGTGCCTGCACATGGGACCCGGCGGCCAGCACTGGATTCTGCAGGGGGCAAGGCGCAGCCCCCACTATGCTCCTCCATAACCCATACCATGGGCCTGTCTCTGCCTCCACCTCCCGGCCACTAACAATCACAGCCCGCCCCATTCCCCGGCAGAGCCCCCTACAATGTGAAGCACTCCTCATGCTATCCCCACCTCACCCTGCAGTTTGCACAGGATCCTGTTGCCCCTTTGCTGGCCAATTTGCCTGCTAGTCATATGCAGGTCATGGCAGCCCTCACAATGACCCCCCCGCTAGCCCCAATCTACCCCCTAGACTCACCCAGGGCCTGCCTAGCGCATTTATCACCAGGGATGCCTCCTCAGCGTCAGGAACTCCAGGAAGGACAACACCGTGCGACCAGGGAGGACGACTGGACGCGGGATGTCCGGCCGGTGTGGCGGGAACGCCCACGCGGCCCCGTGAGTATGACTCTTTGTCGTGTCCGTTTACACCCATACTAATGTCGGAGGGCACGGAGCACAGTCAGAGGGCAGGAGAGGTAGATCAGGTAGTAAGGGTAGGGGGGAACCCGGAAGGGGCAGGTATGCAGAACATGCTGACTATCCTAAAAATTGCATAGCCTCTCTGGAGGCGCACAACCTGCCACCAGCTACAGCGTCAGCCTGGGTCCCATTGGGTGATGAGGTGGTGCGGAGCGAAGGGGTAGGGCAGGGAGAGGGGGATCAGCAGCCAGCGGCGACAAGTATGTCACCGGTAGCAGAGCAGACTACGAAAGGGAAAGGGGATAAGATTCACCTGGATGATATGGGGCGAAGTTTACGTCTGCTACGAGTGTTCCCTGGGGGCACACTTAAAGAAGGAGGTAAAAGAGCAAATTTGAAGGGATGAGTACGTCGAAATTTTTTCCCTACTGCTGAGAAATTTAATTTAGACAAAAATAAGAACCACGATAATAGAAAGGAGGATGAAAAGAAATGGAAGTGGCGATTAATCCCACAAACATTCTCGAATTGGTTGCAGGCTTTCTCTATCCTAGCAAGTATCATAGGCGAGAGGGCACGGGAGAACTGCTCGGCACTATTTTGCTACCAAGACGCTATTGGGGAAGCGTATAGAGTGAATGGTGGGCAAACATGGCTGAGATACGACAAACAATTTAGTCAAAGAAAGGCAGAAAAAGAAAGCGAGGTTCGGGCAGCCCTTTCCAAGCAGGGCCGGGTCATCCGGCCACCACGGAAGTAGAGGAAGAGATAGGGGAGAAGGGGGGCAAGCGAGCGGGCAGAGGTCAGGATTATGCTGGTAGTTCAATGAGAGCCAGTGCAAATTCGCCGCCAACTGTAAATACAGGCATGCTTGCTCCTTCTGTAATGGGTCATCACACCGGGCAGATAAATGTTTTAAAAAAGGAAGATGAGGGGGCCACTACCAGCTATTCCCAAAGGGGTGACGCCAGTGAAACTAACAGAAATGCTTACCTTCCGAAATAGGTTCCCAGACAGGAAAATAGCAGAGCTGCTGGCGGCAGGTTTTGAGGTGTGCTTTCAGATCCCCTCCATCACAGTCGAGGTCTCTGTTACCAATAGGATCCTAAAATCAGCCTACCAGTACCCGGTGGTAATGGCGGAAAAGGTAAAAAAGGAGGTTTCGTTTGGAAGAATGGCAGAGCCATTCAAGGAGTTAACATGAAAAAATGTTGTGGTGTCCCCACTCGGGGTTGTCCCCAAAAAAGAACCCAATAAACCAATAAATTTAAATTAATACACCATCTATCGTACCCAAGGTGTAGTTCAGTGAACGACGGTATCGCCGAAGAATTAAGTTCGGTGGTTTATACCTCCTTTGACAAAGCGCTCAAGTGGGTCAAAAAATTAGGGAAGGGTACGCTGATGGCCAAAACAGATATTGAAGGGGCGTTTAGGCTACTGCCGGTACACCCGGATAGTGTTCGATTACTAGGTTGCTTTGGGGAAGGAGCATACTATATAGATCGCTGGTTGCTAGTGTTGAGCATTCCGATACTGAAATATCGGGTATCGGCCTATATTCGCGGTATCGGAATTCCGATACTTAATTCCGATACTTTTGCAATATCGTATACCGGAATCGGACGTTCCCATAATGCAATGAGCCATTTTCATTTTAATCAGCCAATGAGGATCCTAAGAAGTGTGGGCACATCCTGTTAGGCATGTAGGCATCTTAACTAATGGCATGGCTGTGATTGGCTGCTGAAATGATGTCATGATGCACTATAAAAGCCGCCGCCGCCATTTTGAGCTCACTCTGCTGTGAATTCAGTTAGGGATAGGACGCTGTTGTTCTGAGGGACAGTTTTAGCTACCTATTTGGTCTATTCTGCTTTACCCAAGCTACTTTATAAATCGCTGTGCCTTGCAGTGCTAGTGCACAGTTCTCTGTGCTGTTCACTGCTTTCTGCAAGGTCTCTGTGTGTGAGTGCAGCTCACCCTGTAGTGTGTGCTTCAACCACGTCTGGTTGTAGTGCACTCAGTGTGTGTCACTGCCTCATACATTGTCCTTTTTTGCCAATTCATAATTTTTCCTGATATCTCCTATTAGTGTGGTGGTTCCATCCGTATTCAGCTAAATTGGTTCCAAACACACTATATAGGAGTAGATAGAGAAATTTTTTTGGTCTTGCAGCGCTAGTGCATAGTGCTCTGCATCTGTACTGTTCACCGCTGTCTGCAAGGTCTGGTGTGTGAGTGCAGCTCACCCTGTAGTGTGTGCTTCAACCACGTCTGGTTGTAGTGCACTCAGTGTGTGTCACTGCCTCATACATTGTCCTTTTTTGCCAATTCATAATTTTTCCTCATTTCTCCTATTAGTGTGGTGGTTCCATCCATATTCAGCTAAATTGGTTCCAAACACACTTTATAGGAGTAGTTAGAGGAGCCTCTCTGCAGCATTGGGCCCTGCAGCCCCAGCCAGATTAGTATTAGCCTATTTTTTGCAGCCTCATCTATTGCATTGTAGGTTACCTTCCTACATTGTAATAGCTACAAAAAGTTTGTGATACTATCGTTATTACATCTTTAGGCACATACAGTGTCTTTTTGTGACAAAAAAACCTAAATAAAGTTCACCAAACACTCCACTTTACAGTTGTGTAGGCCACATTAGCTCATATTAAAGTCTAGTCCACACTTTATAAAATTAGTGTTTCTTATACCTGTTAGCAGCTGTTCAGGAATAAGCACACTAAGCCCTTAGTACTTTTCTGCCTATCTTTATCAGTCTACCAAGATGAAGAAGGCAGGGAGTAAGGCATGTGGTCGTGGGCGTGGGCGTGGGCGTGGAGTTTCTGCAGGGAGAGGACGTGAGGATTCTGTGCCTGCAGGGAGAGGACGTGGGGATTCTGTGCCTGCTGCCGGCACCAGTGACTCAGCATCCCCCAGTTTTACCAGGGAACAGTCCTTTATGTGCAGCTTTGTGGGAGCTAGCCGTACCCCACTGCTGCGCGAGGACCAAATTGAAGCCATTGTCGGATTAGTTCCAGATCCTCTCAGGTCCTGAGCACTGAAGAGCACCCATCTGTCTCTTCACCACCTGCCAAATTGCCCAGGCAGTCAGAGAGCCCTGGACAGGAGCCATCTCTACTTCTGTTCTCTGAATCTCTTGGCTTGGAAAGAGGGGGCCAGCCAAGCAGAATTCGAGAATTTGAAGAAGAGGTAGTATGCAGTGATGCGCAACCGTTTTGTCTCTCTGAATCTGAAGAGGCGGGTGGGCCAGTGCCTATGGTCAGCAGCACACCTCAGTACGCATCTGATGATGAGACTCAGGTGCCACTTTCTGGTGTGTACTGTGCTGTCGAGACTACTCAGGAGAAGCAGTTGTTTGAAGAGGGTGGTGTAGATGATGAGGTCCTTGACCCATCATGGCGTGAGGGACAGGAAGGTGGTGGGAGCAGCTCTGAGGAAGAGATTCCCCGAACAGCCCAAAAAGGAGGGAGAGGGAGGGGGCAGACTTGGTTGCCTGTAGCCTCCACTTCGGCACCCATTAGGAGCATGGCTCTTCCAAAATCCAAAGCGGGCGCTCCCAAGACTTGCAGTGCCTGGTCCTTTTTTGACACAGTTGCAGATGACATTTGCTTTGTCAAATGCAAGCTGTGTAATCTGAAGGTGAAAAGAGGGAAAAGTGTCAGCAACCTCAATACCACAAATATGTGGAAACATGTGCGGACCAAGCACATGGTGGAGTTACAAAAACACACTGAAGACCTAGGCCAACCTACAGCGCCACCTACCACCTCTTCAACTCGTGTTGTAGCCTCTTCCTCCAGCTCACACACAGCTGGTTCGGCTTCCTCACAGGATCGCCATGGAAGAATCTCTGGCACTGTTGTACAGAGACACAGTGTAATTCCACCCACAGCACCACTTTCCCAGTCATCCTCACACTCCCAGGCCAGTCTGCAGCCATCGTTAGCACAGGCATGGGAGAAAAGGCGCCCATACTCGGCAAACCACCCCCGAGCACAGGCTCTGAATGCTGGCATTGCTAAACTACTGGCCCTTGAAATGCTATCATTCAGGCTGGTGGAGACTGACACATTCCGTAACTTTATGGCATTGGCAGTCCCACAATACAACGTGCCCAGCCGATTTTATTTCAGCAGGCAAGCAGTCCCTGCCTTGCAACATCATGTGGAGGGAAAAATTAAACATGCGCTACAAAACGCCGTCAGTAGCAAGGTCCACCTGACCACCGATGCGTGGACCAGTAAGCATGGACAGAGACGATACCTTTCCCTCACTGCCCATTGGGTAAATGTTGTGGAGCCAGGTACAGATCTTGAGTGTGGCGCTGTACGTGTTCTGCCAACTCCAAGGATTACAGGAATCCAGTCTGTACACATTGACTCCTCCTCATACTCCAGTTCCCCTGAATCAGCGCTGCAGGAGCCGTCACGGTCTACCTCCACATCGACCCGTGAACGGTTATCTGTTATGGTGACCAATATGAGCACAGCCGTGGCCAAACGTCAACAGGCCGTATTAAAATTAATTTCTTTGGGGAATCGAAGCCACACAGCGCAGGAGCTCTGGAATGCCATCAAGCAGCAGAGCGACGTGTGGTTTGTGCCAGCGAATCTCCAGCCAGGCATGGTAGTGTGTGACAATGGCCGAAATCTGGTGGCAGCTCTGGGCCTAGGCAACCTCACTCACATCCCATGTCTGGCACATATGCTCAACTTGGTCGTGCAGAGTTTTTTGAGGGACTATCCGGATCTTGATGCACTGCTTCACAAGGTCCGCATAGAGTGCGCTCACTTGCGGCGTTCCAGCAATGCAAGATCACGCATTGCAGCTCTGCAGCGCCGATTACGTCTTCCGGAACATCGCATCATATGTGACCTACCCACCAGGTGGAATTCAACGTTACATATGTTGGAGAGGTTGTGTGAGCAGCAGGCAGCAGTAATGGAGTACCAGCTGCAGCAGGCGCAAACAAGTCGCAGTGCGCGCCGTTCACACTTCACCACCACTGAGTGGGCCTCTATGAAGGACATTTGCCACGTTTTGCATGCCTTCGATTATTCCACGCGGATGGTGAGTGCAGATGATGCACTAGTCAGCATGACTATCCCCCATATCTGCCTGCTTGAAAAAACACTGCAAGCACTAAGGGACGAGGTTTTGGAAGAGGTGGAGGATGAGGAGTCACAAATGCCATCTGCTTCTCTACAGTTTGCGCAACGTGGTTCCTCACAAAGGCCTAGGCAGGGGACACTCTGTGAGGAGGATGAGGAGGAGTCAATGGATGAGGAAGACATCTGTCCAGAGGAGGGAGGTACACAATGCTCTAGTAGTCAGTATCTAGAGCGAGGGTGGGGTGATGCAGAGCAGGCAGAGATCACGCCTCAAGCAGGGGACAGCGTTTCTTGGCCAGTTGGCAGTCTGCAGCACTGTCACGCTGTCTCTGTATACTGGAGGTAGGGGGCCTAAGCTGACCCTAAGCTGGGGCCCTGACTAATCCCTCAACCTGGAGGTACTGTTAAAGGTACAGAGGTCCAGGCCGCCAACGTAACCCCTACCTCCTGAGGATCCCTGCACCTAAGTAATCTAGTCCTGAGAAGGACCCCGATCACAACAAAAGGGGACAAGTAATAATATGCCCACACACAGTACTTAGACGAACGAGACAGTACAAGGGAAAAACCAAAACCACCTTGCATACAAAAACTACACAACTACAACAGAGGGAACACCAACGGGAAAGGAGATAAATGATAAAGCGAGGAAGGGAAAAAACACTCCAAATACACTTATCTCTGAAACTCCAAAAACCACGATCCGCTCTGTTAGTCTGCATGAAATGCTTTCACCGACACTTCCCTAACAGACCAGCAGGCATTTGAAGGAGTCTCACTACAGCAGCATTGATTGCAGCTGGGCGAGGCTGGACCTCGTCTAGCACAGAGAGAGAGAGAATTAACTCCCTCACTGCCGAAAAACACAAAGCACCAAAAAGTCAGCTGCGAGAAGTCAGGCTGTGTAATCGTGACGATCTTCGTGACGACACACCCGTGACAGTACCCCCCCTTCTACGAGGGGCCTCCGGACCCTCAGGGCCAGGTTTATCCGGGTGAGTCGTGTGGAAGGCCCGAACTAATCGGTCTGCGTTAATATCCGATGCAGGAACCCACATCCTCTCCTCAGGACCATACCCTTTCCAATGAACCAGGTACTGAAGGGACCGGCGATTAAAGCGTGAATCGATGACCCTCGATACCTGGAACTCCAAGTTACCCTTGACCACCACTGGAGGGGGAGGTAAAGGTGACGGTACCACCGGCGCCACATACCTCTTAAGCAACGATCTGTGGAACACGTTGTGAATTTTAAACGTAGGGGGGAGGTCAAGACGGAATGCCACCGGATTAATAATAGAACTGATTCTGTACAGCCCGATGGACCTGGGACCCAGTTTCCAGGAGGGAACCTTAAGTTTTATATTCCTGGTAGACAACCATACCCGATCGTTCACACTTAGGTCCGGACCAGACACTCTCCTCCTATCAGCCATACGTTTGTATCGGTTCCCCATAGTATTCAGATTCTTCAGCACCCCTCTCCATACTGAAGCGAGTGATGAGGAAAATCGTTCCTCCTCAGGAACCCCCGAAGAGCCCCCCCTACTGAAAGAACAAAACTGGGGGTGAAAACCATATGCCCCAAAAAACGGGGACTTACCAGTGGACTCGCTCCGCCTATTATTAAGAGCAAACTCTGCCAGAGGTAAGAAAGAAGCCCAGTCCTCCTGGTTCTCTGACACAAAACACCGGAGATATGTCTCCAAGCTCTGGTTCATACGTTCCGTCTGACCATTGGTCTGAGGATGAAAAGCCGCTGAGAACGACAAATGCATCCCCCGCCGTGCACAAAACGCCTTCCAGAACTTGGACACAAACTGAGACCCCCGATCAGACACCACATCAGAGGGTACCCCGTGAAGCCTCACAATCTCCCCAATGAACACCTGCGCAAGAGTTTTAGCATTAGGGAGAGCCGGAAGAGCGATAAAATGTGCCATCTTGCTGAACCTGTCCACTACAACGAGTATGACCGTTTTACCCGAAGATGGAGGGAGGTCCGTAATAAAGTCCATAGACAGATGAGTCCAAGGACGCTCCGGGATCTTCAAAGGTAAGAGGGCCCCAGACGGACGGGTATGTGAGGTCTTAGAGCGCGCACAAACCCCACAGGACGCGACAAAAGTTACCACCTCCTTATGTAAGTTAGGCCACCAAAACCGACGCGAGAGGAGATCCACAGTTGCTCTACTCCCCGAGTGTCCTGCAAAAACTGAGTTATGGTGTGCCTCGATCACCTTTTGTCGCAACTGATCTGGAACAAACAGTCTCCCCGGAGGTCCAACAGGGGCGTCCCCCTGAGCCTCCAATACCTCCTCCTCCAGCTCAGAGCATACTGCCGAAACCACCACCCCCTCCTGAAGGATAGGAACCGGGTCGTCCGTATTCCCGGCCCCAGGGAAACTACGAGATAAGGCATCCGCCTTTACATTTTTTGACCCAGGACGATATGTAACGACAAAATTAAACCTGGTAAAAAACAATGACCACCTAGCTTGTCTGGGATTCAGACGTTTCGCGGACTCCAGATATAGCAGGTTCTTGTGATCGGTGATGACGGTGACCGGATGGACTGCCCCCTCCAAAAAATGGCGCCACTCCTCAAAAGCTAACTTAATGGCCAAGAGTTCCCTATTGCCGACATCGTAATTCCTCTCAGCGGACGACAATTTTTTAGAGAAAAAGGCGCATGGATGCCACTTACCAGGGGACGAACCTTGTGACAATACTGCTCCCACCCCTACCTCGGAAGCGTCTACCTCTACAATGAATGGCTGTGACGCATCAGGTTGAATGAGTATGGGTGCCGAGGCAAAACATTTTTTCAAGGAGGAGAATGCTTGACAAGTCTTGTCAGACCACCTAGAAAAATCCGTCCCCTTTTTAGTCATGTCTGTGAGAGGCTTAACTATGGACGAGAAATTACGAATGAACTTCCGGTAATAATTAGCAAACCCCAAGAAACGTTGTAGTGCCTTAAGATTCTCTGGCCGATCCCACTCAAGAACTGCCCGCACTTTCCCAGGGTCCATACGAAAACCGGACGCTGAAACCAGGAAGCCTAAAAACTGGAGTTCCTGTACGGTGAACACACACTTTTCCCATTTGGCATACAATTTATTATCCCGCAAGATCTGTAACACCTGCCTAACGTGCTCCTGATGAGACACCAGATCCGGCGAGTAAATTAAGATATCATCCAGATATATGACAACAAACTGTCCCACCAGGCGGCGAAAAATGTCATTAACAAAGTGTTGGAACACCGCCGGGGCATTAGTCAGACCGAATGGCATGACAAGGTTCTCATAATGCCCCTCCGGAGTGTTAAACGCCGTCTTCCACTCATCCCCCTCCTTCATCCTAATCAGATTGTACGCCCCCCTGAGATCCAACTTAGAGAACCATTTGGCGCCCACGATCTGATTAAAGAGATCGGGAATAAGTGGGAGCGGATACGGATCTCGGACCGCAATCCGATTAAGTTCACGGAAATCCAGGCAAGGGCGTAGGCCTCCATCTTTCTTCTTAACAAAGAAGAACCCCGCAGCCACCGGTGAAGATGAAGGTCTAATATGCCCCTTAGCCAGACTTTCTGAAATATAATCCTTCATGGCCTGCCTCTCAGGACCAGAAAGGTTATACAACCTAGCTTTAGGTAACTTGGCCTCAGGGAGCAGTTTTACAGAACAGTCATACTCGCGATGAGGAGGTAGTTCCTGACACCCTTTCTCAGAGAATACATCCTCAAAGTCCGCCAGAAATGGAGGTAAGACCCAAGGAGTAACCGCACCGATGACCGTGTTCATGCAGTTTTTATTACAGAATTTACTCCATTGGCTTATCTCTCTGGTTTGCCAATTAATAACCGGGTTATGCTTAGTTAACCAAGGAAGGCCCAACACTATAGGAGTGGGAAGACCCTCCAACACGTAGCAAGACAACAGTTCTTTATGTATCACCCCCACTTGAAGTTTTACGTCATGAACAGCTTGCAAAAAACTTCCCTGACCGAGAGGCTTGGCATCGATCGAGAATATGGGGATGGGTTTAGCCAACTCACTCAATCGCATACCTTGAACCCGGGCAAACCGAGCATCAACCAGATTAGCCCCGGCCCCACTATCCAGAAGAACAGATATCCTCTCAGTTCTCGTACCCACCACCACCTCCGCCGGTACGAGAAACTGAGACGAACCTAGGGACGAAATACCTACTCCCAGATTGCCGTCCACCACACAACCTGGGATCAACAGTTTTCCGACGACTCTTCACTCTGCAAGGGACGGGATGGACACCCACCAATAAAATGTCCCTTTCTCCCGCAGAAGAAACACCTTCCTGTCTTATGGCGCACCACCGGTCCCCTCCCCCGAAATGATGTCCCTCCTAATTGCATAGGCTCCTCTGGACTGACCAGGGGAACCACCATATGAGGGGACCTTGTAGGAGGTGGAGTCATCACAGGGGGTAGAGTTATCCCGCACCTCTCCCGAAGCCGTCTGTCAACGCGAATAGCAAGGGCCATAACGGCTTCCAGTGACGCGGGAGAGTCATACTGTGCCAACACATCCTGTAATTTGTCAGATAAACCTTGACAAAACTGGCTCCTAAGAGCCGGGTCATTCCACTGGGTGTCCGTGGCCCACCTACGGAACTCCGAACAGAATTCCTCCGCCGGACGATCTCCCTGCTGGATCCTACGTAACTTAGACTCAGCAAGGGAGATCCGATCTGGGTCATCATATACGAGTCCCAGAGCAGCGAAAAAACTATCCACTGACTGGAGAGTCGGGGAGCCCGGGGGAAGAGAGAACGCCCAAGATTGTGGGTCCCCTTGTAGGAGCGAGATGACAATTCCCACCCTTTGTTCTTCACTCCCCAATGACCGAGGCCGCAGCCGAAAGTACAACTTGCATGCCTCCCGGAAAACATAAAACTTGTCCCGCCCCCCAGTGAACCTGTCAGGGAGAGCTACTTTAGGTTCTGGTCCGGCTTGCTCCTGAGGATACAAAACCTTGGACCTAACGTCCGCCAGCTCCATGGACAAACTCTGCAACTGCCGAGCTAGACCGGCTACTGGATCCATGGTAGCTGGAGAAAAACTAAGGGGTCGGTGAAAATGTCACGCTGTCTCTGTATACTGGAGGTAGGGGGCCTAAGCTGACCCTAAGCTGGGGCCCTGACTAATCCCTCAACCTGGAGGTACTGTTAAAGGTACAGAGGTCCAGGCCGCCAACGTAACCCCTACCTCCTGAGGATCCCTGCACCTAAGTAATCTAGTCCTGAGAAGGACCCCGATCACAACAAAAGGGGACAAGTAATAATATGCCCACACACAGTACTTAGACGAACGAGACAGTACAAGGGAAAAACCAAAACCACCTTGCATACAAAAACTACACAACTACAACAGAGGGAACACCAACGGGAAAGGAGATAAATGATAAAGCGAGGAAGGGAAAAAACACTCCAAATACACTTATCTCTGAAACTCCAAAAACCACGATCCGCTCAGTTAGTCTGCATGAAATGCTTTCACCGACACTTCCCTAACAGACCAGCAGGCATTTGAAGGAGTCTCACTACAGCAGCATTGATTGCAGCTGGGCGAGGCTGGACCTCGTCTAGCACAGAGAGAGAGAGAATTAACTCCCTCACTGCCGAAAAACACAAAGCACCAAAAAGTCAGCTGCGAGAAGTCAGGCTGTGTAATCGTGACGATCTTCGTGGCGACACACCCGTGACAAGCACATGGTTGATTTCATGCTGCAGTGCCTGAGAAACGACCGCCGCATCGCCCACATTCTCAACACGGCTGATTATTGGGTGTCCACCCTCCTAGATCCTCGCTACCGGGACAACTTACAAAGCCTCATAACACCGTTGAACCAGGAGCGTAAAATGCGGGAGTACCAAGTCGCACTGGTGCATTCCATCATGTTCTCCATTCCAACCGAGAGCAGTGCTGCTAGTGCTTTACAAAGCAGCTCAGTGCGTCGAGGCAGTGGAGGAAGCTCTGCACAAAGAGGGAGCAGAAGCAGCGCCTCAGCACAAGGCAAGACCAGTAAGGCCGAAATGTGGCAAAGTTTTGTGTCCCCGCCGCCACAAATGTCTACACCATCACAGACGGCTCCAGTCAGCAGGAGGCAACGTTTCCGTCAGATGGTGACAGACTACATGTCTTGCCCTCTTTGTGTACTCCCAGACGGCTCTTCTCCCTTCAAGTTTTGGGTCTGTAAGCTGGATACATGGCCAGAGCTTAGTCAGTATGCATTGGAGGTACTAGCTTGCCCTGCTGCTAGTGTATTATCGGAACGCGTCTTTAGTGCCGCAGGTGGTGTACTAACAGACCGTCGCATGCGACTATCCTCCGATAACGTTGACCGGCTTACTTTTCTCAAAATGAACAAGGCCTGGATCTCTCATGAATTTGCCAGTCCTCTTCCAGAATAAATAATTAGTTGGCAACAGTATCCAGGTCTCCTGTTCTGTTCATGTTTCTACCACCTGAACTGTAATCCCTGAGCTCCAACACCGCCAGTTGGCGCTTGGAAGTGCCGTCTGCACAGTCAACACTTGCTGCCGTGTTATTGGGGTTCAGTAACGTCAGCTGTTCCCCTGCTGTGCGGACGGCAATTTCTCCTGCTCTGTCCACATCCACTGTACTACTGATTTAAAACCTCCTCCAAATACACCTCTGGCTCCTCTGTTTTCAGTATTATCCCTGAGCTCCAACACCGCCAGTTGGCGCTCGGAAGTGCCGTCTGAACAGTCAACACTTGCTGCCATGTTATAGGGGTTCAGTAACGTCAGCTGTTCCCCTGCTGTGCGGACGGCAATTTCTCCTGCTCTGTCCACATTCTCACTACTACAAATTTTAAAGTTGCTCCAATTACACCTCTGGCTCCTCTGTTTTCAGTATTATCCCTGAGCTCCAACACCGCCAGTTGGCGCTTGGAAGTGCCGTCTGCACAGTCAACACTTGCTGCCATGTTATAGGGGTTCAGTAACGTCAGCTGTTCCCCTGCTGTGCGGACGGCAATTTCTCCTGCTCTGTCCACATTCTCACTACTACAGATTTTAAAGTTGCTCCAATTACACCTCTGGCTCCTCTGTTTTCAGTATTATCCCTGAGCTCCAACACCGCCAGTTGGCGCTCGGAAGTGCCGTCTGCACAGTCAACACTTGCTGCCGTGTTATTGGGGTTCAGTAACGTCAGCTGTTCCCCTGCTGTGCGGACGGCAATTTCTCCTGCTCTGTCCACATTCTCACTACTACAGATTTTAAAGTTGCTCCAATTACACCTCTGGCTCCTCTGTTTTCAGTATTATCCCTGAGCTCCAACACCGCCAGTTGGCGCTCGGAAGTGCCGTCTGCACAGTCAACACTTGCTGCCGTGTCATTGGGGTTCAGTAACGTCAGCTGTTCCCCTGCTGTGCGGACGGCAATTTCTCCTGCTCTGTCCACATTCTCACTACTACAGATTTTAAAGTTGCTCCAATTACACCTCTGGCTCCTCTGTTTTCAGTATTATCCCTGAGCTCCAACACCGCCAGTTGGCGCTCGGAAGTGCCGTCTGCACAGTCAACACTTGCTGCCGTGTTATTGAGGTTCAGTAACGTCAGCTGTTCCCCTGCTGTGCGGACGGCAATTTCTCCTGCTCTGTCCACATTCTCACTACTACAGATTTTAAAGTTGCTCCAATTACACCTCTGGCTCCTCTGTTTTTAGTATTTACCCTGGGCTCCAATACCGCTAGTTGCTGCTCAGAAGTGCCGTCTGCACAGTCAACGCTTGCTCCAGTGTTATTGGGGTTCAGTAACGTCAGCTGTTCCCCTGCTGTGTGTCCGGCAAATTCTCCTGCTTTGTCCACATCCACTTTACTACTGATTTAAAACTTGCTCCAATTACACCTCTGGCTCCACTCTGTTTTTAGTATTTACCCTGGGTTCCAGCACCGCCAGCTGGTTCTCGGCAGTGCCTTTGGATTAGGTGCCTCCTTCTCGGTATCCAAGTTCCACCAACGTCTGCTGGTCCTTGGTAGTGCTTTCTGGCACAGGTACCTCCTGCTTAGTAACCGAGTTCCAGTACCGTCAGCTGGTCTTCGGCAGTTCCATTGGCTCTTGTACCTTCTGCTACCCATCCGGGTTCCAGTACCGTCAGCTGGTCCTCGGTAGTTCCATTTGCTCTTGTACCTTCTACTACCCATCCGGGTTCCAGTACCGTCAGCTGGTTCTCGGCAGTGCCTTTGGATTAGGTGCCTCCTTCTCGGTATCCAAGTTCCACCAACGTCTGCTGGTCCTTGGTAGTGCTTTCTGGCACAGGTACCTCCTGCTTAGTAACCGAGTTCCAGTACCGTCAGCTGGTCTTCGGCAGTTCCATTGGCTCTTGTACCTTCTGCTACCCATCCGGGTTCCAGTACCGTCAGCTGGTCCTCGGTAGTTCCATTTGCTCTTGTACCTTCTACTACCCATCCGGGTTCCAGTACCGTCAGCTGGTTCTCGGCAGTGCCTTTGGATTAGGTGCCTCCTTCTCGGTATCCAAGTTCCACCAACGTCTGCTGGTCCTTGGTAGTGCTTTCTGGCACAGGTACCTCCTGCTTAGTAACCGAGTTCCAGTACCGTCAGCTGGTCTTCGGCAGTTCCATTGGCTCTTGTACCTTCTGCTACCCATCCGGGTTCCAGTACCGTCAGCTGGTCCTCGGTAGTTCCATTTGCTCTTGTACCTTCTACTACCCATCCGGGTTCCAGTACCGTCAGCTGGTTCTCGGCAGTGACTTTGGCATGGGTACTCCCTCCTGCCCAGCCTGGTTCCAGCACGCCAGCTGTTTCCGGGTAGTGTCAACGTCACTTTGCCTCCAATGCGTTGTCCTGTCGTACTGCGGTCGGGTTAGCCGACTCTATGGTGCCTGCAGTTTAGGTGACTCCTATGTGGGCTGCGGGATCTGGCAATGAAGGCTGGTTCCATAGTGCCAATAGGACAAGCACCCCCTGTAGGACTGTGGGTTTTGGTAACTGCGGCCGGCTCGCGGCCTTGAACTTTTTTTTACATGGGTACCTTCTGCTACCCATCCGGGTTCCAGTACCGTCAGCTGGTTCTCGGCAGTGCCTTTGGATTAGGTGCCTCCTTCTCGGTATCCAAGTTCCACCAACGTCTGCTGGTCCTTGGTAGTGCTTTCTGGCACAGGTACCTCCTGCTTAGTAACCGAGTTCCAGTACCGTCAGCTGGTCTTCGGCAGTTCCATTGGCTCTTGTACCTTCTGCTACCCATCCGGGTTCCAGTACCGTCAGCTGGTTATCGGCAGTGACTTTGGCATGGGTACTCCCTCCTGCCCAGCCTGGTTCCAGCACGCCAGCTGTTTCCGGGTAGTGTCAACGTCACTTTGCCTCCAATGCGTTGTCCTGTCGTGTTGCGGTCGGGTTAGCCGACTCTATGGTGCCTGCAGTTTAGGTGACTCCTATGTGGGCTGCGGGATCTGGCAATGAAGGCTGGTTCCATAGTGCCAATAGGACAAGCACCCCCTGTAGGACTGTGGGTTGTGGTAACTGCGGCCGGTTCGCGGCCTTGAATTTTTTTTTACATGGGTACCTTCTGCTACCCATCCGGGTTCCAGTACCGTCAGCTGGTTCTCGGCAGTGCCTTTGGATTAGGTGCCTCCTTCTCGGTATCCAAGTTCCACCAATGTCTGCTGGTCCTTGGTAGTGCTTTCTGGCACAGGTACCTCCTGCTTAGTAACCGAGTTCCAGTACCGTCAGCTGGTCTTCGGCAGTTCCATTGGCTCTTGTACCTTCTGCTACCCATCCGGGTTCCAGTACCGTCAGCTGGTCCTCGGTAGTTCCATTTGCTCTTGTACCTTCTACTACCCATCCGGGTTCCAGTACCGTCAACTGGTTCTCGACAGTGCCTTTGGATTAGGTGCCTCCTTCTCGGTATCCAAGTTCCACCAACGTCTGCTGGTCCTTGGTAGTGCTTTCTGGCACAGGTACCTCCTGCTTAGTAACCGAGTTCCAGTACCGTCAGCTGGTCTTCGGCAGTTTCATTGGCTCTTGTACCTTCTGCTACCCATCCGGGTTCCAGTACCGTCAGCTGGTCCTCGGTAGTTCCTCAGCTTTCTTGTACCTTCTGCTACATTTCCAAGTTCAAGCTTTTTGAAATGGTTCTTGGTAATCACTCTAGATCTCCCTGACGAGGACCCTGAAGACGAGGACCCTGAAGACCAACCCTAAGAAGACGAGGACCCCGAAGACGACGACCCTGAAGACGAGGACCCTGAAGACCACCCCGAAGAAGACGAGGGCCCTGAAGACCACCCCGAAGAAGACGAGGTCCCTGAAGACCACCCCGAAGAAGACGAGGACCCCGAAGATGAGGACCCAGAAGACCAACCCGAAGAAGACGAGGACCCCGAAGACGAGGACCCCCGAAGACGACGACCCTGAAGACCACCCCGAAGAAGACCAAGAAGATGACCCTGAAGAAGTTGACCAAGAGGACAAAGAAGAGAAGACAAGCACCAAGATACAGAAGAACAAGAGACAGAAAACCAAGAAGCAGAAATACAAGAAGCTGCAGAACAAAAAGCGGAAGAACATTAAGCATAAGACTAAAAATCAGAGCAAAAGATAATATCTAAATTATAAGCAGAAGATGACTAAGCAGTGTATGGGGGTGAGTCCGTTCCTCCTCGTGATGCCCCTGGAAAAGACCTGCTGCTGCAGGCCAAACTGAACGCGGACAAATCCTGTTGTAAATCTTTTGTGACGGGCAGAACGAAAGGTGTAATGTCCAACCTTTTATAGATAACAACTAGAGGAATGCCTGCCACAAATAAGAATATGATGAAGAAGAAGAAGATGAAGAAGATGAAAAAGTAGAATATGATGAATGTAAAAAAAAAGAATAATACGAAGAAGGTGAAGAAGAAGAAGATGAAGAAGGTGAAGAAGAAGTGGATGAAAAAGATGCTGAGGATGATGAAGGAGAAAGTGTGGGAGAAGTAAAAAAGAAGGTGAAGAGCATGGAAGTAGTGAAACATAAATATCTGACAAAATATAAAAATACTTAACATAGTCAATATTTCCGTAACTCAGAACGTCTTAAAAAAAAAAATTAATTCCTGCTATTCCATTTGATAGGGCTAAACCTCTATGCCTTTATTGTCTCCCCCACCTCCCCCAATACATTCTACATTATTCTTAGTTGTTTTCCTTCATGTAGAATTAACCTACAAGGAAAGAAAGGGTTTATTTTCATTCCGATATTTCTGTCCCATTGACTTGCATTGGTTTCCGGTATCGGAATCGGCGATATCCGATACTTTTTCGGTATCGGTCCGATCCAATCCGATCCGATATTTCCCGATATCGGAAGGTATCGCTCAACACTAGCCAAGAATAAAGCTGCTCAAAGAAAAAGGAAGGATATAAATAACCTACGCGTTACGCCAAGTGATTATGGCTTCATCAGGGGTATGAACATCAACTCAGACATGAACTTGCTTTCTTGTAATTTCCTTCTGTGTTCTTTTCCCAATAGGCTTAAGCAGGTGGCGCCCAAACTACAAGCGAAGAACATAGGAAAAGTTAGAACCAGATATACATTCATATATACACTGGGAAAATCGTGAAGGATCAGTCAACGATTCAATTAGTTAAAACACTTCTACCCAATAAGGGTATGTGCCCACGATGCAGAAATGAAGCAGAAAATTTCTGCAGCGTTTCTGCATCTCCCTTGCCAGAAAAAATGCATGCAGATCGTGCATTTGACTCGCCCCCTGGGCCGAGGGACACCCGGAACCGGGCTTCTGGGGGTTGTAGTCTCCGTGGCGGTGACCCGGGCCCGTGGCTCAGTGTGGTCAGGCCAATGGCGGTCTTTTGTGGGGGCTTTTATGGGATAATGTCCGACTACGCCACCCGTGGATTGCGGTCAGTGCGAACCGCCGCTGCAAGGCAGACCGCTGGGGCTGATGGTGTATGCAGCTGAGGTAGTGTGACTCCCGACGGGAAGAGTGAAGCCCCAGGGCAGTGTAGTAGACGGTGGGGGTTATGGTGCACGGGCGTCCCAGTACCAGTAGTGCTGCATACGGTGAGAAAGCACAGAGACAAGGCGTTGCAGTTCAAGCTTTTTACTCACAGTTCTCATCCAGTTCACTTGTGCACAGGTAGGACCGCCCGAGCCGTGCTGCTTCCACCAGGCAGGGGGCTCGGTCAACCCCCAGGTAATTCCAGAGTGTGGCACAGGACTCCCTTCTATCCTTTCGTCAGCCGTGCCCCACCAATGACACTACTTTTGTCCAGCTGCCTCTGATCTTCTCCTGGGAGGGCTGGGTACCCACTTCCCTGACCCTATGTGGTGTGCCTTTCTAGTAGGTGTAGTAAGGGGTCGCACCACTAAATGATTGCGACCACCGGTTCTTGGTTAAGGATTAGTCGCCTCCACCAACTTGGGATCCGGTACCCTGTTCTGCCAACCCGTCACCTGTAATCTCCTGGGTCCTTAGGTTTCCTTCTGCCTTCGTGTCTCTGGGCCTCTCTTGGTGTTCTGTTCCTTCTTACTTTCCTTTCTGTTCCTTTCTGTTTCTGTCCTTTCTTCTGGCTCTGGCCTTCACTCTAGGCCTGCCTCGTGGAGCTGGGCCCAGACTGAGCCACAGCTCCCTGTCAGCCCTCCTGGTTGAACTCCTTTTCTCTTCTCCTCCTGACTGAACTGACTCTACTCGACTAAGATGAAGACACCTTATATACCTCCCTCTCTGTGTATGAGCCCAGGTGACTTCCAACCAATGGGCTCCTACCTATGCCCAGAAACCATCCCCCCCTGCTCCTACATCACTGGGTGTGCTTCCCCCTCCCCACTCCAGCCAGGGACATGATTTGTCGTGCCTGCATTACTGTACTAATGGGAGCACCGTTGAGCTGTCCCTCGGAAATGGGGTGTGTGTGATGCATGCAGCTAACCGAGCCCCGATAGCATCACTTGGAAAGTGCTTGACAACTAGGTCACACTATATAAATCCATGCAAACAGCATGGATTTATATAGTGTGACTGTAAAAAATAAAGCTATACTTACCGATCCCCTGCCGCATGTGCTGCCGCGTGTGTTGTCGCGGTCCTTCCGGGTTGCCGGCATATCGCGAGACAGCCTGCGGTCACATGATCGCGACGTCATCTCAGGTCCTGGAAGATAAGCGCTGCCGGCCGGCCCGCGAGAAGGTAAATATAAACTTTATTTATTATTTTATTCTTTTTTTCACAGGTACAATGGTACCCAGGTCTGGATGAGAGTCTTCTCTCCTCCAGAACTGGGTACCATCCGCACATAGAAACGCATATAATCCACATGTACAAACGTATAGACACGGATTATATGCGTCTCAATGCAAGTCAATGGCGGCAATTCCGCTGCGCTTCCGCAAAATTAATGAACATGCTGCGGATTTTTGAGCGCCGCAGAAACGCTGCGGAATAATCCGCAGCATGTGCATTGACATTGCGGAATGCCATTGAGGACCATGTGGTGCAGATTACCAAGCGTTTTTAATGAGTTTCCACTGCGGAAATTCCGCAGTGGAAACGCATGAAAAACGCATCGTGGGCACTCAGCCGAAAGGTCTAGATTTTAGAGTATGTGGGTTGCCTTAAAAGGGTTATATAGCATCTATAAGAACTATGTTTTTTTTACTATGTAGTATCAACAGTGTAAAAAATTGGTTTCGATGACGAATGCTTCAGCAAAGGCACATGCTTGACAGCTGCTCCATTCATTCCCTAGGTAGCTGCTCGGCTTTTTCCGGTAGACTCCCAGCGGTCATGCATCTGACCTGCGGCACATATTTTGTAACAGGGATAAAAGTTCTCCATTGGGGATAAAAATTCCCCGTTCTGCCAATTGGTGCATGTTGCATCTTTGTGGACTTAAAGATATATTTTGTGCATTTTGGTTTCATTAAATATATTGCACCATTTGGCTTTTACAGACTATTTGTTTCCCTGCACATTCAACTTTGATGTGGTCAGTGGTCTTAAACCAGCTGAGATGATGTCAGAAAAAGACATAAAAAAAGGTACTCTCCTTCTCTTGTTATAACAGTTCTCTCCTATTGAACTGTTATAATAAGCTCACTGATGGATTCTTAGACAGTGCAAGATAGAGACTACAAAAGGCAAACGGTGCAAAATTTTTAATCAAATCCAATTCCAAAAAATTATTTTTAGCTAAAAATGCATGCATTTAAGTATTTAAAAAAATTGTCTTTATTGATGGACAACCCCTATAGAGCAATTAGGGTCTATATCTGTAGCTAGTGCCGCCAACATTAGGAACCATATTTCAAATAAATGGGGTTGTCCGTGCTTTTATACTTTCTTATCACTGGTCAGTAATAGACCATGTTATACAGTCAAGGACCATGTTATACAGTTGACTTAGTCTTATGGCCACGTCACACGATAGATAATTGCTGCCAAGTATATAATGTTAAAAGGGGTTATCTAGGACTATTACATTTTTTTAACTATTGACCTAAGAACTAACAGGTAGGTAGTTGCTAACTACCAGTCTGTTGTGCCCTGCACAGATCTCTGCTGACACAGAGCGGTCACAGCAATTCAGCGGCTTCTGCTAATATCATGTCTACAGAGCAGCGGCTTCTCTTCTGCTCTGGTCTCTTGATGGATCGTGACTGCTGACGTCATGCTGATTGGCAGCCGACTCACAAGTTGCCTAACGTCGGTAGCCACGCCCCATCAACAGAGCAGCCTGGAAGAAGAAGAGCTGCTCTGTTGACTTGGAGCAGCTGAATCGCCGGCGACAGTGGTCGGTGACCTCTCCGAGCCGGCACCGGATACAACAGGCAGGTAGTTGCCACTGTTAGTAACAACCTGCCTGTTAGTTTTTAGGCTTATAGTAAAAAGATAAAATAGTCCTGGATAAACCGTTTAAAGATCCAGCAACAAACCTTCCATTCACGATCTTTCATAAGCCTGATTTTTGGTTGGTCAGTCATGTAAGATTTACAAACAGTACCATTGGGGCTTCAGGACTGGAGAACGGAGACTCCTCATGAGATCTATTTTCTTTATTGACAGCGTCATCACCATTTCTGTGCGCAAACTTCTGCTTCAAGGCTTTGGCTATAATGGCTGCAGGGTCTGTGGGATCATTAAGTGAACATCTCTTCTTGTCTTTCCTGGTTGAGGGTTTCCCACCAGGGGATCTAAAGTGAAAAAGCAGTGAAAATAAACATCACTGCCATTCTGTAACAGACGGGCTGACAGGCTATAACTTAGCTCTTCATACAAACCACTTTTCGTTCATTGCTGCTATGTCTAATAAGATTTTTTTTTACAGACTTTTTCTAAAAAAATGAATCAATCACCTGCTATCCATTTTCTGAAAAGACTTGTCTAAGATCCTATTAGTGGGGCTAATACAGCATATTTATGATTAGGGACAGACTACTCTGAAATGTTAAACCTAATATAATTATTGAAATCATGTTTGCATAAGTTAATTTTAACTTTGCAAGTTATCACCTATCTGTGAAGCCCAGCTGTGCTTGGTATCACAGACCCAGGAGGGTGTATTGAAGGATTCCTCCACAAGAGGCCCCCATAACCATTCACACATCTCCACCTTCCACCTCAGACCACCAGAGGGAGCTCCTTAGGGAGATATATAAGGGAAGGTGGAGCCAGGCAGCAGTTAGTCTAGACTGGAGACGACAGAAAGCAAACCTGTTGTGAGAGTTCCTGCAGTGCAAAAGCCTGAGAGAGGTCAGTCTGCAGTGGAGCACGTTCTAGACTCACGTGTAGCTCAGTGAGGTGAGCTTTAGGTGTGCCGGCGCCATAAGATCGGTGAAACGCGGCACGCTGCCGTTAGTGTGAGTAGCCTATTGAGGGTCCGAGTAGGCCGAAGGCGAAGAGTAGAGAGTTAGTTCATAGGGGGCAGAGGAGCTTAACTAGCTCACCCCGAAGAAGAAGTAGTTACCGGACACCGGGTCCGAAGCTTGCCAGGATCTCCACGACCCAGTAAGATAAACTGGAATCCCTGGAGAACTACAGGTCCCAGGAGCGCTAAAGTGCTGATATGTACCAGAGCCAGGAGACACATAGGCCCCGTAGGTTGGGAGCGTGCACTCCAAGAGAAGGCCCTACCACAAGGTCAGCCAGCGCAGGACAGAGACAAAGTTAGGCCTAGCTCCAGGCAGGTCAGAAACTTACTACGCAGAAGCCAGAACCAGGAGGCCCAAAACCTGCTCATTGGGGAGGATCCGGACATACACCCTTCACCCTACAGTGCTCCGGGGAGTGCCTGAAATTCCACCAGTAAAAGGTACTGAAGTGACTATTGTGTCCGTCCCTGTTCTTGATCTGGCCCGGCGGAGTCTCTTTGTCCTGCATCCCCGTTCCTATACTGCCCTGAGGCCCAGCTCTACCTGTGGGGAGCTATACCATCAAGCTGCCTTATCACCAGCCTCAGTGGACTGCGCAGCGCTGGTGATCCTCACCAGAAGCCACAGGTGGCGTCACGAACTCTTTCTTTTACAAGACCAACCCTTTTAAAAGAGAGGCTCAGAGTACGGGCCCGGGAGCCGACCACCGCGACATCCCTAAAGGCCCGGGTACCGAGTCATCCCCATTCCCCTGGGCTAGTCATCTCTTTCCTGGCGTCGCAAACAGGATCACGTGCCCACTGCAACGACACCGTGTTTTGCCCGTTGCCACCGGGTACTGTGCGCCTTTATTTTGAACTGTGTACGAAAAGTTGTGGTGAAGATAGCCGCCATTGTTGGGCCGTTGAGCGAGAAGAAGGGCGTAACCGCGGGAAAATAAGGGGCGTACCTGCAAAAGAGCACGAAGTCCCGGACACACCCCACGCCTTGATGTCAAATCAGGAAGCGCCAGGTCCTGTACGGAGCGTCGCTGAACGCTCTGACGTAGGATGCAAGCGACGCAAGGTCCTGAAGACAACCGTCACCTGCGGAGCTGCGGCCTACCGGAAGAAAAACCAGAAGGTAGGCCACGGTTAACTAGGGGGGCGCTAAGATGTCCGTCGAACAGCAGAACGCCGACCTACCGGTCAACGTCCCCGATAATGGGCAGGCCGAAGCCGCCGCTCCACCAGCAGCGCCTGTAACACCTGTTATTCCTATGACTTTACCGTACATTCCTGGAGAAAAGTGGCTCCGCCAGTACAACGGCAAACCAGATACCCTGTCTGGATTTAAGCGGAAGATATGTGGTATTTTGGACATGTACTCTATGACCGGCAAACAAAGAGCTGCCGTTGTATTAGGACAGCTGACCGGTGCTGCGGAGCGGGAAGTGGAAACATGGTCGGCCGCAGACCGGGGATAGTGTCCGCAATATTCCAAAAACTACATACTGTCTTTGAGGACCTTACTGAGGCGGACCTCCGGATGAGGTTCTACAGCTGCTCCCAACAACCAGAGGACTATGTTCGTGACTACGCCTGGCATCTTCAAGGGGCCCTGCGGGCTCTGAACCAGGTTAGTCCGACCAGCTTTGAGAATGAGAACAAAATGCTGAAGGAACAGTTTGTCCGGGGACTGAAGTCTCCAGAGGAGAGCAGGACTGTGCGTTGGTGGTCCCTGGATCATCCAGATGCCACCTTTGACAATCTAAAGGACATGGCTATAAAAGGACTACAGCCCCTGGAGACAAATGCCATCCAATGTTACCAGGGTGGGGCAACCCCAGAGCCTGCAACGCCCACCTTTTCTCCAGTGACTGCTGAAGCTAAGGTTCCAACAACGTCCCCTAAAGACCTGGACAGTCTGCGCTCAGAGGTGCGTCAGTTGAGTAAAACCCTGACCACCGTGCTGAGTGCCCTGCAGCTGCGGACGGAGCCTGAGGGAGGAGGGAAGATCCTGCTAGCTGATAGCCCTGAGGATGTCCCCTGGATGCGGAGGAGGAGGAGGCCAACACCACCCTCGCCGAGGACCAGTGACCAACGCCGTCCACCAAGGGAACCGATCTGTTACCGATGCCATAAGACAGGACACATCGCCCTGAATTGTCCCTTAAACGAGAAAACCCTGGGTCCGAAGGCCGCCACCCAGGAGTAGACTCACCAGGTCCATCAGACTGGTACAACAGGTTCGTCGGAGGAAGACCTTTCCTGTCCATTGTATTGGACGGGATCCCGATGCATGCCCTGCTGGACACAGGATCTCAGGTAACCATCATACCTGAAGTCCTCTACAAGAGGTACTGGTCCATGGACGATCTGCGTCCGCCAGCTCCAAATTTGTCTGTATATGCATCAAATGGACTCCCCCTTAACCTACTCGGGGTTAAGAATGTGACTGTAAGGTGGGGAGAGTGGAGCTGAAGGACCAGGGACTTATTGTAGTGGAGACTAACCCTGATGACAGCAACCCATATATGGTACTAGGCACTAATGTTGTTGGTAACTGTTTGGGAGAGGTTGTGTTCTTGCTCCAAGAGATCGCTGACACTGCCAGACCGAGACAGAGGAGGGCGCTGCAGAGAGAAATCCGCGTCTTGATGTATCAACAGCAAGTACAATTAACAGATGGTGAAATCGGTAACGTGAGGGTAACAGACCCTATACCCATTGTTGTTCCCCCAATGAGTGAAATGCTCATCTGGTGTAGAGCTGCCATAGGTCTTAGAGGACAGAGCTACCAGGCGGTAGTAGAACCCCTTTGGTCTGAGCACAGACCCACGCTCTTAACCGCCAGGGGGGTGGTAGATGTACGTAATGGGAGGGTGCCTGTCCGTCTTCTTAACCTAGGGGAAGATGAGGTCAAACTGCCACGTTATGCCACTGTTGCTAAACTACATGCTGTCAACAACAACTGTATCCATGTGGCGGAGTCCTTAACTTCACCAGAAGAAGTGGAAGATAATGACCCTGCAACCCAGGTGGAGGATTGGTGTCAACAGCTCCATGTTGGGACAGACACCACTCCTGCCCATCAAAAACAGGGTGTACACCGGGTGGTTCAAGAATACTCGCAGGTGTTCAGTAAACATCCACTTGACTTTGGGAGGGTTAAGGGGGTTCAACATCATATCTCCACAGGCAACCATTCCCCAATTAAAGAACGTTATAGGCCTATACCCCCAGCTCACTACCAGAAGGCAAAAGAAATGCTGCATGACATGAGGAAGGCGGGAGTAATTAGGGATAGTTGTAGTCCCTGGGCGGCTCCCCTAGTGCTGGTTAGGAAAAAGGATGGGAGCATGAGAATGTGTGTAGATTACCGTCAAGTAAATCGCATTACACATAAAGATGCATACCCTTTACCACGCATAGAAGAGTCCCTAGCTGCCTTAAAGTCTGCAAATTACTTTTCTACCCTTGACCTCACTAGTGGTTACTGGCAGGTCGCTGTGGCTGAGGAGAATCGGGAGAAGACGGCCTTCACCACCCCGATGGGACTCTGCGAGTTCAACAGCATGCCGTTTTGACTCTAAAATGCCCCCGGAACGTTCCAGAGACTGATGGAGTGCTGCCTGGGACACCGCATCTTCGAGACTGTGTTACTTTACCTGGATGACGTAATTGTGTACTCCAGAACGTACGAGGACCACCTGAAACACCTGGCAGAGGTATTTGAGTCACTGTCCCGGTACGGGATGAAGTTGAAGCCCTCAAAGTGCCACCTGCTCAAGAGAAAGGTACAGTACCTGGGGCACATTGTCAGTCCGGAAGGGGTAGCACCAGACCCGGAGAAAGTTACTGCCATCCAGAAGTGGCCGGAGCCGAAGAACCTCAAGGAGGTGCGTCAGTTCTTGGGACTAGTCGGATACTACCGGAGGTTTGTAAAGGACTACACTAAGAAGGCAGCTCCTCTGCAAGACCTCCTGGTAGGGCAGTCCCCCAAAAGCAAAAACCCTCCATTCCACTGGGGTAAAGAACAGGCTGAATCATTTCAAGAGATGAAGGAGATCCTGACAGGTGATGAGATCCTAGCCTACGCTGACTACAGCCAAACATTCCTGCTGTATACAGATGCCAGCAATGAAGGCCTGGGCACTGTCTTAAGTCAGAAGCAGAATGGCCAGGAGAAAGTCATCGCGTATGCAAGCAGGAAGCTCCGCCCGACCGAGAGGAACCCAGAGAACTATAGCAGCTTCAAGTTGGAGTTCCTGGCCTTGGTCTGGGCCATCACAGAAAAGTTCAAGCACTACCTAGCCTCCAGCAAGTTTACTGCCTACACTGACAATACCCCCTTAACTCATCTTCAAACAGCCAAGCTGGGAGCCATGGAATAGCGATGGATGGCTCGGCTGTCAAACTACCAATTCACCATAAAGTACCGGGCGGGCCGCAAGAACGCCAACGCCGATGCCCTGTCCAGGATGCCTCACCAGTCAGACACAGAAGAAGAAGTGGATGACCTGGAAGAGGTTGAACTACCTGCCTTCCACCGGAATGGGATGGCCCACGAGCTACGAGCCTCCAGGAAGCAACGCGGTAAGACGTTAAACCCTTTGCCTCACCACAGCTGGAAAGAGACCCAGGACAGCGACCCGGTTGTCAGCCGTATCAAGGAGCTGATAACCCAAGAAGGTTCCTCCCTGGAGAAGGATGCGGCTCTCCAAGCAAAGCAGCTGTGGAATGAGAGAAGCCGGCTGTTTATCTACCGTGAGAAGTTGTGCCGGAGGTACGTCAATCCCAAAACCCTCGAGATGGTGTGGCAGATAGTGGTCCCCAAGACGGACATCCAGATGGTGTTGGAGACCTACCACGATCAGGCGGGGCACTTTGGCTAGAAAAAGCTAGAGACCCTGTTGAAGTGTCGATTCTACTGGGTGGGGATGCGCAGCTTCATTGAGAGGTGGTGCAGAGACTGTGGACCCTGTAGCCTCAGAAGAAAAGACTACAGCAGCCAGAAGGCACCCCTGCAACCCATCAAGACGACTCGCCCTCTGGAGATCGTGGCCCTGGACCATGTCAAGTTGTCACCCAGTCGGTCAGGATACTCCTATGCCCTGACCATGGTGGATCACTACTCCAGGGTCCTGGTGGTCTCCCCTATCAAAGACCTGACAGCAGAGACAGCAGCTAAGACGTTCCAAGCGTACTTCTGCAGGTCCCATGGATAGCCTGGACAGGTACTGACTGACCAAGGCACGGCCTTTGAGGCTGAATTGTTCAAAGAGTTCTGCCATCTGTACGGGTATAAAAAGATCAGGACTACACCGTACCACCCCCAAACTAACGGTCTCTGTGAAAAGATGAATAACATCATCATCGATCTACTGAAGACCATACCACTAGAAGAGAGAAGCCAGTGGCCAGACCTACTACCTGACCTAGTGGATCTGTATAATCACATACCAGTAAGTTCCACCAATTGCACTCCGGCATATCTCATGCGTGCAAGACCAGGGAAGTTGCCCATGGACCTGAAGCTTGGTGTGGTAGAACCTGAAGCTGATGTGACCACTGAGGACTGGGACACGACCAGACAGGAGCAGTACAGGAGAGTCCAAGCCTGTGTCGAAGACAGTCTCACTCGGGTGAGGGATAAACAAGAGGCACAATACAACAGAAGTGCACCAGCAGAACCCTTCACACCAGGAGAAGTGGTATTGAAAAGGAAGCGGAGGAAACACAAGCTTGATGACCAGTGGGAGAGAGAACCCTACACTGTGTTGAATTCAAGGTTTGACAACAGGAAGACGTGTTTGATCAGCAAAGATGGAGGAAGAACAACTGCGACAATATCTAGGGACCACCTGAAGTTGTGTCTACATCTACTAAAGACTCAGGAAGAAGTGTCTTTCACAACCCAGGAAGAACCTAAAGAAACAGTGATACACACTGACCTTGGAGACTTCCTAGCGGATTGGCCTCAAATAGGAGGTGCAGTAATCATTCCAGTACTCCAATTCTATGAACAGCCAGAAAACCCTCCACAGCAAGTTGAACCTGTAAGTGCTGCAGAAGAGCCAGCTCAAGAAGTATCCCCGGATGAAGGATCCCCGGCAGGAGCGGAGCAAGAGGGCCCAGCCAATGGTAGACTTGCCAGTCCAAGAGAGAGGTTAAGGCAATTTTACAACATGGTTACATGTAAAACTGGTAGGGTAACTGAGGATACAGATACTGACACTCCACTAACCACAGCACTATGCAGATCAGTACACAGCACAAGAGGTAAACCTCCTGCTAGGTACACTGAGTAAAGTAGCAAAATTTCAGAGAATGTAGATAGTTACCCCTGGGGTATTGAGTATTAAATTGTAATGTATTGCGTAACTGTTTGTTTTCATGCATGCTTATCAATTTGTGCTTTTTCCTATTAATTCTTTATTTGCATAATGAACTGCATGGCTGAGGACTGTGTGCAGCCCAAAAACTCTTATTGTATATAATTGCGCTCCCTGGAGTGCCCCTTTCAGGTGACCTCAGAAGGAAAACCTATCTGGAGTGGCTCTTTTGGAGGTCCAACTCGGATCTTCATGCCCTGCAGCCACCCCAGGGCCTGCGTAGAGGGTTTAGGACAGGTCCCTCAAAACTACCAAAGTACTCTACCTTGTGAGATGGACATCCTGTATGGGAACCTCACCATAGGAGACTTGGATTCTGAGGACAATCTGTATTTGTATTGTTTCTGCAACGTTTAAGATCCGTGCCTCCCATAAAGGGAAGAGTGTTCTAGTATTGCTTATGTTTCCTATTGTTACTGTTGTTATAAAATGTACTTCAGCCCGGGAGTGCTGAGTTTAACTAGGGGGGAATGTGAAGCCCAGCTGTGCTTGGTATCACAGACCCAGGAGGGTGTACTGAAGGATTCCTCCACAAGAGGCCCCCATAACCATTCACACATCTCCAACTTCCACCTCAGACCACCAGAGGGAGCTCCTTAGGGAGATATATAAGGGAAGGTGGAGCCAGGCAGCAGTTAGTCTAGACTGGAGACGACAGAAAGCAAACCTGTTGTGAGAGTTCCTGCAGTGCAAAAGCCTGAGAGAGGTCAGTCTGCAGTGGAGCACGTTCTAGACTCACGTGTAGCTCAGTGAGGTGAGCTGTAGGTGTGTCGGCGCCATAAGATCGGTGAAACGCGGCACGCTGCCGTTAGTGTGAGTAGCCTATTGAGGGTCCGAGTAGGCCGAAGGCGAAGAGTAGAGAGTTAGTTCATAGGGGGCAGAGGAGCTTAACTAGCTCACCCCGAAGAAGAAGTAGTTACCGAAGCTTGCCGGGATCTCCACGACCCAGTAAGATAAACTGGAATCCCTGGAGAACTACAGGTCCCAGGATCGCTAAAGTGCTGATACGTACCAGAGCCAGGAGACACATAGGCCCCGTAGGTCGTGAGCGTGCTCTCCAAGAGAAGGCCCTACCACAAGGTCAGCCAGCGCAGGACAGAGGCAAAGTTAGGCCTAGCTCCAGGCAGGTCAGAAACTTACTACGCAGAAGCCAGAACCAGGAGGCCCAAAACCTGCTCATTGGGGAGGATCTGGACATACAACCTTCACCCTACAGTGCTCCTGGGAGTGCCTGAAATTCCACCAGTAAAAGGTACTGAAGTGACTATTGTGTCCATCCCTGTTCTTGATCTGGCCCGGCGGAGTCTCTTTGTCCTGCATCCCCGTTCCTATACTGCCCTGAGGCCCAGCTCTACCTGTGGGGAGCTATACCATCAAGCTGCCTTATCACCTGCCTCAGTGGACTGCGCAGCACTGGTGATCCTCACCAGAAGCCACAGGTGGCGTCACAAACTCTTTCTTTTACAACACCAACCCTTTTAAAAGAGAGGCCCAGAGTACGGGCCCGGGAGCCGACCACCGTGACATCCCTAAAGGCCAGGCTAAAGGCCCGGGTACCGAGTCATCCCCATTCCCCTGGGCTAGTCATATCCACAGGATAAGCCTGCTGATCGCAGGAGGTCCGCATGGAAGACCCCCACCATGAATGGGGCTTGGAAGAGACACATTATATTTGAGCCTTCTCAAGCATTCACGCCACTGCTACATTCATTATATGTGGGACTTCCAGAGAAGGGTACAGCATTGTTAACCCCATTCATGACCTTGCAATTTTCTGTTTTTGCCCTTTCATTTTTTTCTACTCTTATTCCCAGAGCCAAGTTTTTTATTTTTTGTCAATATACAGTACAGACCAAAAGATTGACACACCTTCTCATTTAAAGATTTTTCTGTTTTTTCATGACTATGAAAATTGTACATTCACACTGAAGGCATCAAAACTATGAATTAACACATGTGAAATTATATACCTAACAAAAAAGTGTGAACCAACTGAAAATATGTCTTATATTCTAGGTTCTTCAAAGTAGCCACCTTTTGCTTTGATGACTGCTCTGCAAACTCTTGGCATTCTCTTGATGAGCTTCAAGAGGTAGTCACCGTCAATGGTTTTCACTTCACAGGTGTGCCCTGTCAGGTTTAATCAGTGGGATTTCTTGCCTTATAAATGGGGTTGGGACCATCAGTTGTGTTGTGAAGAAGTCTGGTGGATACATAGCTGATAGTCCTACTGAATAGACTGTTAGAATTTTTATTATGGCAAGAAAAAAGCAGCTAAGTAAAGAAAAACGAGTGGCCATCATTACTTTAAGAAATGAAGGTCAGTCAGTCCGAAAAATTGGGCAAACTTTGAAAGTGTCCCCAAGTGCAGTTGCAAAAACCATCAATCGCTACAAAGAAACTGGCTCGCAAAAAAGAAGCAAGACAAAAATATATCTCATACCCTACCATAATTATATATAAATGTAAAGCAAAATTGCATAATAAATATAGGGTACTTAGTGAACTATTTTTGATCAAAAAAAGTATACAAGCCGTCCCACCAGCGGCAAGGTGACCCTAAATTGGGACGGTACCTATACTGCCTATATTAAAAACCTTACTGTATATCAAAGTTGAAGTAATGCATATAAAAGGGTAGACAAATAGGACCGGGTCCCAACTCCAGACCACCTAGGCCCGTGGTAAGCTACATATATACCAATCAGCTCAACAAAGGGCATGCCACACCCTTAAATTGCACAGAATGCAAACAAGTCAAAAAACCAGACAATGTGAACTGAGGTCTAAGATGGCAGACATACAAGAAACAGAGGCATGTTCACACTAGCAAAAAAGAAGCAAGACAAAAATATATCTCATACCCTACCATAATTATATATAAATGTAAAGCAAAATTGCATAATAAATATAGGGTACTTAGTGAACTATTTTTGATCAAAAAAAGTATACAAGCCGTCCCACCAGCGGCAAGGTGACCCTAAATTGGGACGGTACCTATACTGCCTATATTAAAAACCTTACTGTATATCAAAGTTGAAGTAATGCATATAAAAGGGTAGACAAATAGGACCGGGTCCCAACTCCAGACCACCTAGGCCCGTGGTAAGCTACATATATACCAATCAGCTCAACAAAGGGCATGCCACACCCTTAAATTGCACAGAATGCAAACAAGTCAAAAAACCAGACAATGTGAACTGAGGTCTAAGATGGCAGACATACAAGAAACAGAGGCATGTTCACACTAGCAAAAAAGAAGCAAGACAAAAATATATCTCATACCCTACCATAATTATATATAAATGTAAAGCAAAATTGCATAATAAATATAGGGTACTTAGTGAACTATTTTTGATCAAAAAAAGTATACAAGCCGTCCCACCAGCGGCAAGGTGACCCTAAATTGGGACGGTACCTATACTGCCTATATTAAAAACCTTACTGTATATCAAAGTTGAAGTAATGCATCTAAAAGGGTAGACAAATAGGACCGGGTCCCAACTCCAGACCACCTAGGCCCGCGGTAAGCTACATATATACCAATCAGCTCAACAAAGGGCATGCCACACCCTTAAATTGCACAGAATGCAAACAAGTCAAAAAACCAGACAATGTGAACTGAGGTCTAAGATGGCAGACATACAAGAAACAGAGGCATGTTCACACTAGCAAAAAAGAAGCAAGACAAAAATATATCTCATACCCTACCATAATTATATATAAATGTAAAGCAAAATTGCATAATAAATATAGGGTACTTAGTGAACTATTTTTGATCAAAAAAAGTATACAAGCCGTCCCACCAGCGGCAAGGTGACCCTAAATTGGGACGGTACCTATACTGCCTATATTAAAAACCTTACTGTATATCAAAGTTGAAGTAATGCATATAAAAGGGTAGACAAATAGGACCGGGTCCCAACTCCAGACCACCTAGGCCCGTGGTAAGCTACATATATACCAATCAGCTCAACAAAGGGCATGCCACACCCTTAAATTGCACAGAATGCAAACAAGTCAAAAAACCAGACAATGTGAACTGAGGTCTAAGATGGCAGACATACAAGAAACAGAGGCATGTTCACACTAGCAAAAAAGAAGCAAGACAAAAATATATCTCATACCCTACCATAATTATATATAAATGTAAAGCAAAATTGCATAATAAATATAGGGTACTTAGTGAACTATTTTTGATCAAAAAAAGTATACAAGCCGTCCCACCAGCGGCAAGGTGACCCTAAATTGGGACGGTACCTATACTGCCTATATTAAAAACCTTACTGTATATCAAAGTTGAAGTAATGCATATAAAAGGGTAGACAAATAGGACCGGGTCCCAACTCCAGACCACCTAGGCCCGTGGTAAGCTACATATATACCAATCAGCTCAACAAAGGGCATGCCACACCCTTAAATTGCACAGAATGCAAACAAGTCAAAAAACCAGACAATGTGAACTGAGGTCTAAGATGGCAGACATACAAGAAACAGAGGCATGTTCACACTAGCAAAAAAGAAGCAAGACAAAAATATATCTCATACCCTACCATAATTATATATAAATGTAAAGCAAAATTGCATAATAAATATAGGGTACTTAGTGAACTATTTTTGATCAAAAAAAGTATACAAGCCGTCCCACCAGCGGCAAGGTGACCCTAAATTGGGACGGTACCTATACTGCCTATATTAAAAACTTTACTGTATATCAAAGTTGAAGTAATGCATATAAAAGGGTAGACAAATAGGACCGGGTCCCAACTCCAGACCACCTAGGCCCGTGGTAAGCTACATATATACCAATCAGCTCAACAAAGGGCATGCCACACCCTTAAATTGCACAGAATGCAAACAAGTCAAAAAACCAGACAATGTGAACTGAGGTCTAAGATGGCAGACATACAAGAAACAGAGGCATGTTCACACTAGCAAAAAAGAAGCAAGACAAAAATATATCTCATACCCTACCATAATTATATATAAATGTAAAGCAAAATTGCATAATAAATATAGGGTACTTAGTGAACTATTTTTGATCAAAAAAAGTATACAAGCCGTCCCACCAGCGGCAAGGTGACCCTAAATTGGGACGGTACCTATACTGCCTATATTAAAAACCTTGCCGCAAGGTTCTTTTTTGCTAATGTGAACATGCCTCTGTTTCTTGTATGTCTGCCATCTTAGACCTCAGTTCACATTGTCTGGTTTTTTGACTTGTTTGCATTCTGTGCAATTTAAGGGTGTGGCATGCCCTTTGTTGAGCTGATTGGTATATATGTAGCTTACCACGGGCCTAGGTGGTCTGGAGTTGGGACCCGGTCCTATTTGTCTACCCTTTTATATGCATTACTTCAACTTTGATATACAGTAAGGTTTTTAATATAGGCAGTATAGGTACCGTCCCAATTTAGGGTCACCTTGCCGCTGGTGGGACGGCTTGTATACTTTTTTTGATCAAAAATAGTTCACTAAGTACCCTATATTTATTATGCAATTTTGCTTTACATTTATATATAATTATGGTAGGGTATGAGATATATTTTTGTCTTGCTTCTTTTTTGCTAGTGTGAACATGCCTCTGTTTCTTGTATGTCTGCCATCTTAGACCTCAGTTCACATTGTCTGGTTTTTTGACTTGTTTGCATTCTGTGCAATTTAAGGGTGTGGCATGCCCTTTGTTGAGCTGATTGGTATATATGTAGCTTACCACGGGCCTAGGTGGTCTGGAGTTGGGACCCGGTCCTATTTGTCTACCCTTTTATATGCATTACTTCAACTTTGATATACAGTAAGGTTTTTAATATAGGCAGTATAGGTACCGTCCCAATTTAGGGTCACCTTGCCGCTGGTGGGACGGCTTGTATACTTTTTTTGATCAAAAATAGTTCACTAAGTACCCTATATTTATTATGCAATTTTGCTTTACATTTATATATAATTATGGTAGGGTATGAGATATATTTTTGTCTTGCTTCTTTTTTGCTAGTGTGAACATGCCTCTGTTTCTTGTATGTCTGCCATCTTAGACCTCAGTTCACATTGTCTGGTTTTTTGACTTGTTTGCATTCTGTGCAATTTAAGGGTGTGGCATGCCCTTTGTTGAGCTGATTGGTATATATGTAGCTTACCACGGGCCTAGGTGGTCTGGAGTTGGGACCCGGTCCTATTTGTCTACCCTTTTATATGCATTACTTCAACTTTGATATACAGTAAGGTTTTTAATATAGGCAGTATAGGTACCGTCCCAATTTAGGGTCACCTTGCCGCTGGTGGGACGGCTTGTATACTTTTTTTGATCAAAAATAGTTCACTAAGTACCCTATATTTATTATGCAATTTTGCTTTACATTTATATATAATTATGGTAGGGTATGAGATATATTTTTGTCTTGCTTCTTTTTTGCTAGTGTGAACATGCCTCTGTTTCTTGTATGTCTGCCATCTTAGACCTCAGTTCACATTGTCTGGTTTTTTGACTTGTTTGCATTCTGTGCAATTTAAGGGTGTGGCATGCCCTTTGTTGAGCTGATTGGTATATATGTAGCTTACCACGGGCCTAGGTGGTCTGGAGTTGGGACCCGGTCCTATTTGTCTACCCTTTTATATGCATTACTTCAACTTTGATATACAGTAAGGTTTTTAATATAGGCAGTATAGGTACCGTCCCAATTTAGGGTCACCTTGCCGCTGGTGGGACGGCTTGTATACTTTTTTTGATCAAAAATAGTTCACTAAGTACCCTATATTTATTATGCAATTTTGCTTTACATTTATATATAATTATGGTAGGGTATGAGATATATTTTTGTCTTGCTTCTTTTTTGCTAGTGTGAACATGCCTCTGTTTCTTGTATGTCTGCCATCTTAGACCTCAGTTCACATTGTCTGGTTTTTTGACTTGTTTGCATTCTGTGCAATTTAAGGGTGTGGCATGCCCTTTGTTGAGCTGATTGGTATATATGTAGCTTACCACGGGCCTAGGTGGTCTGGAGTTGGGACCCGGTCCTATTTGTCTACCCTTTTATATGCATTACTTCAACTTTGATATACAGTAAGGTTTTTAATATAGGCAGTATAGGTACCGTCCCAATTTAGGGTCACCTTGCCGCTGGTGGGACGGCTTGTATACTTTTTTTGATCAAAAATAGTTCACTAAGTACCCTATATTTATTATGCAATTTTGCTTTACATTTATATATAATTATGGTAGGGTATGAGATATATTTTTGTCTTGCTTCTTTTTTGCTAGTGTGAACATGCCTCTGTTTCTTGTATGTCTGCCATCTTAGACCTCAGTTCACATTGTCTGGTTTAAAGAAACTGGCTCGCATGAGGACTTCCCCAGGAAAGGAAGACCAAGAGTCACCTCTGCTTCTGAGGATAAGTTTATCCGAGTCACCAGCCTCAGAAATCACAGGTTAACAGCAGCTCAGATTAGAGACCCGGTCAATGCCACACAGAGTTCTAGCAGCAGACACTTCTCTTCAACAACTGTTAAGAGGAGACTTTGGGCAGCAGGCCTTCATGGTAAAATAGCTGCTAGGAAATCACTGCTAAGGACAGGCAACAAGCAGAAGAGACTTGTTTGGGCTAAAGAACACAAGGAATGGACATTAGACCAGTGGAAATCTGAGCTTTGGTCTGATGAGTCCAAATTTGAGATCTTTGGTTCCAACCACCGTGTTTTTGTGCGACGCAGAAAAGGTGAAAGAATGGACTCTACATGCCTGGTTCCCACCGTGAAGCATGGATGAGGAGGTGTGATGGTGTGGGGGTGCTTTGCTGGTGACACTGTTGGGGATTTATTCAAAATTGAAGGCATACTGAACAAGCATGGCTATCACAGCATCTTACAGCGGCATGCTATTCCATCTGGTTTGCGTTTAGTTGGACCATCATTTATTTTTCAACATGACGATGAACCCAAACACACCTCCAGGCTGTGTAAGGGCTATTTGACCAAGAAGGAGAGTGATGGGGTGCTACACCAGATGACCTGGCCTCCACAGTCACCAGACTTGAACCCAATCAAGATGGTTTGGGGTGAGCTGGACCGCAGAGTGAAGGCAAAAGGGCCAACAAGTGCTAATCATCTCTGGGAATTCCTTCAAGATTGTTGGAAGACCATTTCCGGTGACTACCTCTTGAAGCTCATCAAGAGAATGCCAAGAGTGTGCAAAGCAGTTATCAAAGCAAAAGGTGGCTACTTTGAAAAACCTAGAATATAAGACATATTTTCAGTTGTTTCACACTTTTTTGTTAAGTATATAATTCCACATGTGTTAATTCATAGTTTTGATGTCTTCAGTGTGAATGTACAATTTTCATAGTCATGAAAATACAGAAAAATCTTTAAATGAGAAGGTGTGTCCAAACTTTTGGTCTGTACGGTACCTTTTTTTTTTGCGGGACAAGTTGTTCTTTTGATTGACATCATTTATTTTACCATATCGTGTACTGGAAAACGGGAAAAAAATTCCAAGTGCGGTGAAATTGCAAAAAAGTGCATTTCCACAATTGTAATTTTTTTTTTTTATTTACCATGTTCACTAAATGCTAAAGCTGACCAGCCATTATGATTCCCAGGTCAGTACGAGTTCATAGATACCAAACATGTATTGGTTCTTTTATATGTGAGTGGTGAAAAAAAAAATCAGAAGTTTGTAAAAAAAAAATTAAAAAAAATCGCTTATGTCGCCATTTTCCGAGACCCGTAGCATCTCCATTTTTCGGGTCTAGGGCCAGGTTAGGGCTTATTTTTTGCGCCCTCAGCGGACGTTTTTATTTATATAATTTTGAGGTAGATACAATGTTTTGATCGCCTGTTATGTTTGCGGAGGCAAAAAAAGAAAAACATAATTCTGGAGTTTAGATTTTTTTTGTCGTTACGCCGTTTACCGATCTGATTAATTTACTTTATATTTTGATAGATCGGAGATTTCTGAATACAGCGATACCAAATATGCGTATATTTTTTTAATGGTTTTATTTTCAATAGGGCAAAAGGGCGTGATTTAAACCTTTATGTTTTTTAAAACTTTTTTTACTTTTTACTGGCAGCAATAGTCCTCTTAGGAGACTTGAAGCTGCAATCATCTGATTACCTGTGCTACACATAGCAGGGCTTCAGCACTGCTATGTATAGCAGAAATCACAATCTCCTATGAATGCCGGCCACAGGGGATCTACAATGACAGCCAGGGGTCTTCTGCAGACCCCCGGCTGTCATGACAACACATTGGCACCCCGCAATCACATGACAGGGACGCCTATGGGTGTGTCTTGTGACGAGCTTCTGGCAGGTGTGTATTAAATGCCACTGCTAGTGATTGACAGCGGTATTTAACTGGTTAACAGCTGCGGGTGGATCTCGGATCCGACTGCGGCTGTTAAAGGCACATGACAGCTCATGAGATCAGCAGTCATGTGCAGGGAAAGATGCAGGCTCAGTGACAGATTTTTTTTTTTTTTACAGTTTTCTCCTTCATTCTATTTCACGCATGTCTGTAATAAAAAATATATATTTAAAGAAAATCTATAAAATGACCTTTCGACCGCCCGAAGCTTGATGGAATTCATGCCTTTTAACACATCCATCATACTGGGGAGCTGATCCACACTGCCTTTCTCTGAAGCCTCACTTTCCGTCGGGCTGCATTTGTGAGAAGCTTTACGTTCTCTTATAATATCAAGTGCAGATTTTAGTTGGGAAGATGGGACTGGGGGTGGTGGAGGAGGAGGAGGAGGAGGAGGAGGGGGCAGCGGAGCTACTGGGGTTGTAAATTGCAAAAACTGTGCGGAAAGTGGTGGAGAAGCTGAAGATGGGGGTGAGAGGGCATTACCTGGGCAGCTAAATGAGCACATTGATTCTGTATCTGAGAAACAAAAACGAGATCAAATCATACCAAATACATAGCAAAAGCTTGACCTGTTTAACCCATTAAGTGATTTATAAGGATTACAAAAACAATGGCTTACAAGACTGTGCGGCTTGTGACGGTTGTAGGGCAACAATGGCAGCAATCTGTACTCTCTGCTGCAGCAGCTCATCTTCCAAAGCTGAAAGGCATGATCGTCTGCAGGAAGGAGACTCTTTTCACACACTCTCCTGGCCAACATCATAGTCAGAAATCCTGAGTCTGAATTATTCGGGTCCATTGACTTGTTGGATGGAAGATCGTGTCTGATGTTACTAAAGGGAATCTGTCACCAGGTTTATGCTACCTCATCTGAGAGCAGCATGATGTGGGGGCCGAGACCCCGAATCCAGTGATGTTACTGGGCTCCTTGCTGTAGTTTTGATAAATCATTGTGACGCGCCCCCTGGGCCATGTTGTGCTGCGTTGCGCATGCGGGGGATACCCGGAGCCGGATCTGACAGGGGTAGTAGTCCTCGTGGCGGTGACCCGGTCCGTGCCCAGGGTGGTCAAACTAAGAGGCAGTGCTCGGCATTAAGATGTTATAGAGTTCGACTACGCCACCCGTTGATTGCAGCTATGAAGCCGCCGCTGCAGGGCAGACCGCTGAGGCCGGTGGTGTGGTTGTGCAGCGTGGATGGTATAACCCCCAACGGGAGAGGTATAGCCTCAGGGCAGCTGGTGAAGCAGGGAATGATGATAGTGGTAGTGGTGTGACAAGGAAGCTCAGAGACGTGCATTGCAGTTTTCACAGCTTTACTCACAGTTGGTATTCAGATCACTTCGGCCAAGAGTGACCACCCGAGCCGTGCTGCGTCCACCAGGTGCGGGACTCGGCCAACTCCCAGGCAGTTCCAGAGCGTGGTCCTGAGCTCCCCTCTCTTCCTTCCTACTGGCCGTCCCCACCAGGGATCCACCTTTGTCCAGCTCCCTCGAGCCTTCTGGTGGTGAAACCTTTCCCGGCTTCCCTGACCCTATACGTGGTATGCCTTCCTGGTGGATATGGCGAGGGGTCGCGCCAAAACTTGTCCACGACCTCCGGTTCCTGGCTGAGGATAATTGGCCTCCACCAGTTTGGGATCCGGTACCCTGTTCTGCCAACCCTTCACCCGTTAACTCGTGGGATCTCAGGGTTCCCTCTTCTCTTGCATCTCTGGGCCTCTCCTGGTGTTTCTGTTCCTCCTTCTTCTCCTTTCTCTCTCTCTCTGCTTCAGGCCTCCTCTCCAGGCCTGGCTCTGGAGCTGGGCCCAGACTGAGCCACAGCTCCCTGTCAGCCCTCTCTGGCTGAGCTCCTCTCTGCACAGAGCAGACCAAAAAGACCTTGTCCTAAGATGGTGCCCACCTTATATACTCCCTCTGACACCTGAGCCCAGGTGACAAGCACCCAATGGGCTCCTACCTATGCCCAGAGTCCCTCCCCTATCTGCTCCTACACCACTAGGATGTTCCTCCCCCCTCCCCACTCCAGCCGGGGACAGAAGCTGTCGTACCTGCACATCTATCTGGTGGGAGTACCGTTGGTCTGTCCCCCGGAAATGGGGTGAGTGTGGTGCATGCAGCTAACTGAGCCCAGTTCCACACTCCATCCTTACCCGGGAGTGGAATACCACACCTCTGGATCGAGGTGCAATACCCCTGTAGCAGCCGAGTCCTCGGGGTGCTACAATTGTGTTATCTGCTGCAGCTCTGCTAGTCCTCTCAATGATCAGCTCCTGCTATGCAGTCCTTAATATTCATGAGCTCAGGCTAACCATGTCCCTCTCCACTGTCAGCGTTGTCTATGTGACGCGCCCCCTGGGACATATTCCTTGTGAGGGGAATACCCGGCACCGGATCAGATGGGGGTTGTAGTCTCCGAGCGGCTGTGACCCGGCCCGTGCCCAGGGTGTCAAACTCAGGGTTATGTGACAGTCCTACAGATGTTGTAATGTTCTTCATGTCGACTACGCCACCCGTTGTGTTGCGGTCACTGTGGCCGCCGCTGCAGCAGGGTCCGCTGAGGCTGATTGTGTGGTGCAGCTTGGTAGGATAACCCCCAACGGGAGGGGTATAGCCTCAGGGGGACAGGTGTAGAGGATGGGGGTTGTGGTGGTGCAGTGCAGACGGCAATTGAAGACAGAGTCGGGTTATGCAGTTTAGGGTATTTTACTCACTGCTGCTGTTCCTGGTCACTCCAGCTTCAAGTGACCACCCGAGCCGTGCTGCGTCCACCAGGTCCTGGATCCAGCCAACCCCCAAGCAAGTCCGGAGCGTGGCCCTGAGCTCTCCCTCTGTCCTTTCTTCCGCCGTCCCCACTAGTGATCCACCTAGGTCCAGCTCCCTCGGGCCTTCTGTTGGGCAACCCTTGGCCTTAGGTTCCCTGACCCTCCATGTGGTATGCCTTCAGGGTGGATGTAGTGGGTGGCCGTGGCAGATGCTGCCCACAGCCTCCGGTCTCTGGCTAGGGATGTGTTTTCTGCCCCCACCAGTTTGGGTTCCGGTACCCTTGTGCTGACTCCTCACCCGGTGCTCTAATTTGGGTTCTTGGGTCCCTTCTGTTTTCCCCCTCTGGGTCCTTCTTCACTGCTCCTCTCTCTCTTTCTTTCTTCAGGGCTGCTCTTCCTTCAGCTGTTCCTCTCTGCCGACTTGTTCTCTGTCACTCACTGACAGGCTCCTCTACAACTGACCCTGATTCTAGTTGGTGCCCTCCTTATATAGCCCTCTATGTGTGAGCTCAGGTGACCAGCACCCAATGAGCTCCTAGCTCTACCCAGACTGCTCCCCCTATCTGCCCCTACACTACAGGGATATACCAACCCCCTCCCACTCCAGCCAGGGACAGACACGGTCGTACCTGCACATTTCTAAGTGGGAGTACCGTCGGCCTGCCCCCCGGAAATGGGATGTATGTAGTGCATGCAGTCTAACTGAGCTCAGTCCCACACTCCATCCTTACCCGGGAGTGGAATATCACACCTCTGGCTGAGGTGCAATACTCCTGTAGCAGCCGGATCCTCAGGGTGCTACATTCCCCCCTGGTAAATCACAGCACGTCCTCGGGCTGTAAGACACAAAACACCAAAACATACATTTTTTTTTTTTTCAATATAACCATATAAAATACTATATAAATATATATATATAAATTTTTTCATATAAACAACGTTATAACATTCTCGTCGTCTCTTTCCTTCTTCTTCCTCTGGCCACCGTGCAACTCATGACCAGGTAAAGTGCGACAGTTCTTTGTTTAAGATGGTTTCTCATAAAACCAGTAGGGGGCGCCTTAGGAAGCGCAACTATTTACAGGGAATTTGGCCGTTCTCAGTCCCCGGCCAGGTAAAGGGAAAGGGGTGGCTGCTCACAGTCCTCAGCCTGGTTTGGATAGGGGGCACACGGGTTAAACTGTTCACTGGTCCCAACGGGGACTAAACTACACAGCAGCCACGGTTACTTGGGTACCCCGACGGGTAACTATTTACAGTCTTTCGTACTACCGCTCTCAATCGTAGTACCTCCTAGCCTTGAACCCATCCGGGTCTTCTGGCTCTTCCTCCCTACACCGCAACTCCTCCTCCGTCAGGCGGTGTACGTGGAGGGCGTACGGTCCCTTGGCACACTTGTGCCGGGTGAACGTGACCTCGTCACCGACGTAAAGGTCACGGCCTTTGTGACCCTCCGGCAAGTGGGACTCGACGTCCCGTCGGGTAACGAAGACGTCCCCCATGGTGTTGCGGTCCTTTATGAAGCCCCACCCATGCTGCGCGTTGAACTTTATGACCGTCCCGATGGTACGGGGACGATCCGCTGCACGGGGGTCCCTCCTGGTCCGGCTCTTTTGCTCCGCGCTTCGGGTCTGGGCCCATTGCTCTCTGACCCGCCTCTCCTCCCGCTCCTTGGCGAATTGAGCGAGCTGCTGACGGCAGATTTCGTTGCGCTCTTCTGCGGCCGCCCGGCTCTTTTCGGTGAACCCCATTAAATCATCTCCCTTGGGGTCCCACGCAAATTGAGCCTCTTCCAGGGGAGGCGAGACCCGAGTCACGGGCTGTGGAGCCGGAATCAGGGGCTCACACAAGGGACCTAGTTTCTTTTGCCGCTCCAGCTCCAAGAATTCTTCGGGCCAGATGAAAGGCCGCCCGTCCGGCCATGTGTGCTGGCTGAAGGGGTCCTCTCCCAGATGTGGCACCCTTGGTTTCACGGGTGCAGGCGCGATGGTGGGAGCGCCCAGGTTACCCAGGCCTTGCGGCCAGGCCGGGGGCATCTGGAAGGTTATGGGCACCGTTAGCACGGCGGCGCCCTGGGCTACCTGGCCTTGCGACCAGGCCGGAGGCTCCGCGGATGTAGATGGCGCTGTTTGTGACGCGGCGCCCTGAAACGCTAGGCCTTGCGACCAGGCCGGGGACTCCGCGGAGGTAGATGGCGCTGTTGGTGACGCGGCGCCCTGAAACGCTAGGCCTTGCGACCAGGCCGGGGGCTCTTCCTGCTTCGTCACGCTCCGGGTCACGACGCGTGACGTCACAGGGGTCGCGACGGCGGCTTCCGGTCGGGGCCTAGTCGGTGGCGGTGTCATGGCGGTCTCGGGCACGGCAGGGGGACCTTCGGGCTCTGCGACGGGGAGCTGGGGCAGGTAAGCGGTCTTCCGGTATGGGGTATAGGCGTCCCCCTTACCTGCTGCCATGCGTCTTGCTCCCTCCTCTGCGCCGTCTCCGGCCTTGGGTCCTCCCGCGCCATCCTTGGAGGCGGTCGGCTTCTTCTTCCAGGGCAGCGTGCTCTGCGGACGGGTCTTAGTTGGCTGGGCCATCTCCCGGCTCCACTCCGCCAGGATTTCACGCTGCACCCGGGCCATCCTCCTTGCGAGACTCTCCAGGGCATTTTGTGCGCACTCCCGGTCTCGGGGGAGCTGCGCCAGGATCTCCGCTAAGCCTAGCGGGGTGGTGGACTCTAACAGGCTCCTGACCATCGGGTCGGTGCTGCACTGTTCTTCTCCTGGCAGGCTCCTGGCCAGCGGGCCGGTGCTGCTCTGCTCTCCTCCTTCTTCCTTTTGCAGGCTCCTGGCCATCGGGCCGGTGCTGCTCTGCCGCCGCTCCATTCCCGGGTCAACTCTTCCTCTACTCGACTCCGGGTGCTCTCTCTCCATACTCCTTAACTCCGGGTGTGCTTGCTCCAGACTGCTCCAGGCGACACCCATCGTTGCTCTTTTGTTTGGTCTCCTCCTACTTCGAGGGCGGTCCCGGGGCAACTCGGTGACTGTCAGCTCCAGGGGCAGTTCTTTCACGCTGACAGACACCTCTAGCATCACAGTCTCTGTTGGTGGGGGCGGTTTCCACCTTTGGCGCCATTTTCGGTCCCGGCCCACGATGGGAAGTGTCCTCCTGCCCTCCTTTGGCACGCCCATAATGGCGTCCGCTGCTCTTCCAAGGCGGGAAAAAGCTGGAATTGGCGGGAACTGTCTCCCAGTGGCGGGAAACTCGGCAGATGGCGGGAACAAGTTGGAAATGGCGGACAACCGGCGGGAAACGACTGGTGATGGAGTCCGATGGCGTGGACCCTCCGGAACCGGCAGGAAACTTCTCTTTGAGGTAACGGTGTTCTTTCCCTCAGGCACGCAGTACCCGGTTGTTGCGGGCACGTAATCCTGCCGACTACGCCAAAGTTGACGCGCCCCCTGGGACATATTCCTTGTGAGGGGAATACCCGGCACCGGATCAGATGGGGGTTGTAGTCTCCGAGCGGCTGTGACCCGGCCCGTGCCCAGGGTGTCAAACTCAGGGTTATGTGACAGTCCTACAGATGTTGTAATGTTCTTCATGTCGACTACGCCACCCGTTGTGTTGCGGTCACTGTGGCCGCCGCTGCAGCAGGGTCCGCTGAGGCTGATTGTGTGGTGCAGCTTGGTAGGATAACCCCCAACAGGAGGGGTATAGCCTCAGGGGGACAGGTGTAGAGGATGGGGGTTGTGGTGGTGCAGTGCAGACGGCAATTGAAGACAGAGTCGGGTTATGCAGTTTAGGGTATTTTACTCACTGCTGCTGTTCCTGGTCACTCCAGCTTCAAGTGACCACCCGAGCCGTGCTGCGTCCACCAGGTCCTGGATCCAGCCAACCCCCAAGCAAGTCCGGAGCGTGGCCCTGAGCTCTCCCTCTGTCCTTTCTTCCGCCGTCCCCACTAGTGATCCACCTAGGTCCAGCTCCCTCGGGCCTTCTGTTGGGCAACCCTTGGCCTTAGGTTCCCTGACCCTCCATGTGGTATGCCTTCAGGGTGGATGTAGTGGGTGGCCGTGGCAGATGCTGCCCACAGCCTCCGGTCTCTGGCTAGGGATGTGTTTTCTGCCCCCACCAGTTTGGGTTCCGGTACCCTTGTGCTGACTCCTCACCCGGTGCTCTAATTTGGGTTCTTGGGTCCCTTCTGTTTTCCCCCTCTGGGTCCTTCTTCACTGCTCCTCTCTCTCTTTCTTTCTTCAGGGCTGCTCTTCCTTCAGCTGTTCCTCTCTGCCGACTTGTTCTCTGTCACTCACTGACAGGCTCCTCTACAACTGACCCTGATTCTAGTTGGTGCCCTCCTTATATAGCCCTCTATGTGTGAGCTCAGGTGACCAGCACCCAATGAGCTCCTAGCTCTACCCAGACTGCTCCCCCTATCTGCCCCTACACTACAGGGATATACCAACCCCCTCCCACTCCAGCCAGGGACAGACACGGTCGTACCTGCACATTTCTAAGTGGGAGTACCGTCGGCCTGCCCCCCGGAAATGGGATGTATGTAGTGCATGCAGTCTAACTGAGCTCAGTCCCACACTCCATCCTTACCCGGGAGTGGAATATCACACCTCTGGCTGAGGTGCAATACTCCTGTAGCAGCCGGATCCTCAGGGTGCTACATATGCACAGTGTAGACAGAAAGCTGTAAATCAGTGGTGCAGGCAGGGCTGTGGAGTCGGTAAGCCAAACCTCCGACTCCTCAATTTCCATGACACCGACTCCAACTCTGACTCCAACACCCTCATACATGGCTCATGTTTAAGAGATAAATTTACTGTAGCACAGATTCATCTCAGCTAAAAGTCTAGACCCTTAGATCAAGAATAGGACAGACATTTATAGGACATTTCATAACTTTCCCAAATCCTTATGAAATAATATTCTCCACAAACTGCATTGAACTACTACACCCAATTTGTTATATATTTTAGGAGTCGGAGTCGGTCCATTTTATCACGACTCCGACTCCACAGCTCTGGGTGCAGGTGGGGTTAGACTGAGCTCATACAATATGGGAGAAGACAATCAGAGCTCACCAGAAGTAAGAAGTATCTTGGTATATTTATTTGTCTTATTAGTCACACCAAACGAAGCAGCACAATAACAGGAAATGGTCGGCACCTGCATGCACCCACGCTCTCCTGTAACAGGTCAGCTGCTATTTTTTAGCCAACAAAAATACCAAGACCCTTATGGTGAGTGTCATCTTTCTTCTCCCATATTGTATTACTGGGCCATTTACTATTGTCACTGAGCATCATCTATGTAATTACCTGACAGAGGCCATAATGATAATTGATCAGTGTCATATATACTCAAGCCGTTACAGTAGTAGCCTAACCAGTGTCTACACATACTTACATATATATATTGTAAGGCAGTGCTAGTCATCACGCTGGGGGACCCTCGCTTCACCGGGTCAATTAAAGCACACATGCAACGTTTTCCAGTAACATGAAATCCAGCAGTTTATTACACTTCATAACTGCTTATCACACAGTCCATCTCAGTGGCTCACTGGCATGTTTACACACATAACATCCAAGAGCCTTTCAAGTGGCAGACAGGCCCACTTGGCTCCAGTTACAGCCTTCAGCCAAGTAACTATATCAATGTCCATATAACGCACCACTTTTACCTTTTGCCGGGTCTAGCGGTTTCCATCAGATTTGTTCTGCCACAGCTGTGGCTTTACGGCTTCCCAGATGGGGGTCTCCAGCCCTCTTACCTTCCAAGGCTACTGGCATCTCTTTGCACACACAAGGAAACCAGCCTCTGCCTTTCAGGACTCTTGTCTTCCAAGCCTCTTGCCCTCCAAGGCTACTGGCATCTCTTATACACAAGGATCCTGCCTTTGCCTTTCAGGCTTCACCCGGCTTCACTAGGCCTCACACTCTAATGGTGTCCCACACACGGGGAACAGGCCTCATGCCTTTCACACCCTGTTTCAAAAGCACCAAGATTTATATATCCTCCAGTGCACACAGGTCCTGTGCTGATGTCACAATCATGTGATCAGTCCTTCTGTGTGCACAGGACCTGTGATGATGTCACAGTCATGTGATCAGTCACCTGAGGGAGAGGTACATGGTCAGCCAGAACACACCCTGGACCATTACAGTAATGCCGCAAGCCGCTGCATTACATATCCCCCCTCTGTTCAAACTTGTGGGGTTGAACACATAATATACACAATCACATTATAACCCACAGTTCACACAGAGACCAAGTACTTGACAATTGCGCTGCTCAGCCCCTGGAACACTAATCATCAACATTAGCCCATTCCTTAGGGACCTACCTTCTGTCATTGTCACTGCCTTCGTCAAGTCAAATTTCTGGGTCGTAACCTTGTCAGACCTCCCCCGCTCCCAATGGTCAGTCGTAACCTTGTCAGACCTCCCCCCGCTCCCAGCGGTCAGTCGTAACCTTGTCAGACCTTCCCCACTCCCAGCGGTCGGTCGTAACCTTGTCAGACCTCCCCCGCTCCCAGCGGTCAATACAGCAGTGTGACTCACATACCCTGGTATCTAAGGTCCGGTTCGACTCCCTACTGTCCCGTACTCTATTGGGTCGTTTGTATGGGCCACTCAGACCTGAGTTACTGGAAGTCTCACTACCTCTAAACCCACGCCCACTATCCTCAGGACATCTTGGAAAGTCTCTAACTTCTACTGTAGCCGTTCTATTATTTGAAGGGTCCTTTCTCTGTCTGGTCTCACAATTTCTAGACGGCTGCCATCTTCTGCTGCTCAGGCGATTCTGTCTTTCCACTCGCAGTCTAGCGAGATTCAACTGTTCTACCTCTCGCAGGTAGGTCACTCGGTACTCCAACAGTATGCGAATATATAAAAGACTTTCTTCTGTTCCTACAGCGGAGAATGACACCATGCCGTCTTCATCTGGTACCGAGTCCTGTCGATCACGTGGACTGCTTACTTTCATCACACCGGACTTCTTTACCATCATCTGCATGGCTCGGCCATTTCCCACAATGAGCTTTCTTACCAGAGCATGAGGCACCCGGATGACCTCTTCATGCAGACTTTGAGCTTTACTCATAAGCTCCAGTTGTCTAATGGCTTGTTTCGTCTTCAACCGGACAAACCGCTTTGTGCGAATACATCGCCAGTGCATGTTACTTAGGATAGCCACCCTCTTCATTGTGACTTCGGTTGTGGACAGGACCAACAGCTGTTTAGCTTCTGAGGTCGAGTATACCTTACAGGCTCCCATGGCCTTCTTAAACTCTTCATGCACGGACTCACTGGTGCATTCTTCTCTCAAATCCTCGGGTACATCTATGAGGCACTTGTACCGAGACATTTCTGTTTCACCAGTGGTTTTCAGTCGATCAACCGGCTCAGGTTTCAGGGGGAACTGACTTTCAGCTTCTTCACCCTGTATGCTTCCCCTGAGCTGACTCACAGCTACAAATTCAAGAATTTTCGTCTTGACCTCTTCTTCCTCTAGCTCAGCCACTCGCCTCTCTGCAACCAATCTCTGAAGCTCTTCCGGCTTCAACTGCTCCTTTATCAGCAGAATTTTCTCAGAGCTCTCTGTCTCCAATGCGCCCACTCGGCTCTCGACAGCCAGTCTCTCAAGCTTCTCTTGCTTCCAATGGGCTTGTAGCAACTCCTTGAGTTCCTTGATCTTGGCTCTCACATCCACCGAATCACCCAAGCTCGCATTATCTGAAGAGGCATTTGCTTCATACCTCCCTTCTTCGATGGACTCCTCCATCTTTTTCCGCTCAGCTTCCATCTTGCTGATTCTTTCCTTAAGGCACGTCTCTGCCCTCTGGAGATTATCAGAGAACGTCTGCAGCTCCTTCACCTGAGCTACCAGACCTAGGGTCTTTCTGCGGAGATCATCATTTTCATCACGGGTGTCCTGTAGAGTGGTCTCAACCACTTGGCGCATGTGCTCTGCATCAGCCTTATCCTCCTCTAGTTTTTTCTTAACCTTGAGGAGATCCTCATAGTCTCTCTTAATTTGTTGCAGTTCCTTACTGAGTTCACTACACTCCTTCTTGGATTCACACAGCTTCTGGTTGAACTGTTCGCGCAGTCGTTCTAGGTTTTGATCACGTCCAGAAACTTCATCCTGCAGCGCCTCTTTTAGGGCAGACAGCTCCCTATCCTTCTGGTGTAGACCCTAATCCAGCTTTTGCTTCACTTGCCTCAGCTCTAACCATACCAGGGAGAAGCGATCTTTCACCTCTCACAACTCATCTTCACACTCCGCTTTGTCAAGCTCCAATTGAGAAACCTCCTCTTTATTTCTCTGAAACCTTTCTTTCCATTTGTTGATTTCCTCGCGGCTTTCTTCCAGTTCTCGCTGCAAGTTCCTTACAACCTTGTTTATTTTCTGCTGTTCAGACTCCAGGCTCAGCTGGTCTGAGGACACGTTCTCCAGGTTTTCCCTTCGTTGCAGCATGTCACGCTGACACTGCTGCCTGATAGGCTCCAGCTCTTGGTCATGACTGGCCGCCTCCTCTTTCAGGGCTGTCGGATCCTGATCCTTCTGTCTCAGTACTGTATCGGAGGTTGCTACTGGCAACGTCACCTCCTCTTCTTCTAAAAGAGGATCCAAACTCGGAATAAAGGCACACAGCCTTGCATTTTCTTTATTTGCCCTTTCAGCAAAATCTACAGGAGCAACTTTTTTGTGGCCTTTGTGCCATCGACGACGAGAGTGGGACTCTCTCCCCTCATCTAGCCCCTCCTGACTGAACTCTCTTTCTACTTTCATAGTGTCACCGTCAGTTGTGGGGTCTGTGTCACTCCCCATGGAGTTGTGGGCCAACAAGTCACCTCCCACCTTGACGTCAACCCCTTCTACTGAAGCTACCCCGTTATCAATGGTTAAATTGTCATTTTTAGGCGGTACCAACCCACAACCAGTAACAAATTTTAGTTTTCTATACTCCATGCTCTTTTGAAAATCCGCCCCTTTTTGAAACTCCCCCCCTTTTTGGACACCCACACCTGTAGGGGGATTTTTACAAAAAAAATCAGCAATAGTCTTAGGACCCAATTCACAACATCTCTTACCACCTCCCCGGGCACTCTGGGACAATAATGGCGCCCCAGAAGAACTCACATAATGGTCCGTTGTCGCCTTTCTGTAAAGGGCCAACAGCTCCTGCCCTTCCTGCACCATGACCTGCTGTCGTTTCTCAAATGCCTGCGGCTGCGATTTTAACAGGCACTTTAATTGCTCAATAGCTTCAGTCTCATTTGCTGCTCCCTTCACAGCCATCTTTATCTGTTCCTGCATTGCTTCAGGACACTCCATTTCGCTCCAAACCATTTGCAGACGGTCATCTAACCCCTTCTCCATTCCGTCTAGAGGTACTGAACCATTCATGGTCATCACGGTACACTGTTCACACTAGACACTTCACACTGCTCTCCCCGGAAAATTTTCATGGTCCTGCTGAGCCACAGCAAACCAGGTTTGAGTGCGAGGACAATTTTTGTAACCCTGCCGAGTTACAGCCAGATGCTTTAATCTTCGTGACCCCGCCCAGCCACAGCAAACCAGGTTTGAGTGCGAGGACAATTTTTGTAACCCCGCTGAATTACAACAAGATGCTTTAATCTTCGTGACCCAGCCGAGCCACAACAAGATGCTTGTATCCACACTCGTCGTCCTGTGCCGTTACCCCTAGCAACCGGGCTGCAGTTGCCCCTAGCAACCGGGCTGCAGTTGCCGCATTCTCCAACCACATGTAAGGCAGCGCTAGTCATCACGCTGGGGGACACTCGCTTCAGCGGGTCAATTAAAGCACATATGCAACGTTTTCCAGTAACATGAAATCCAGCAGTTTATTACACTTCATAACTGCTTATCACACAGTCCATCTCAGTGGCTCACCGGCATGTTTACACACATAACAACCAAGAGCCTTTCAAGTGGCAGCCAGGTCCACTTGGCTCCAGTTACAGCCTTCAGCAAAGTAACTATATTAATGTCCATATAACGCACCGCTTTTACCTTTTGCCGGGTCTAGCAGATTCCATCAGATTTGTTCTGCCACAGCTGTGGCTTTAAGGCTTCCCAAGCCCTGATCTCAATACTATGGAAAATTTATGGGCAAAGCTGAAAAGGCAGGTGCAGGCAAAGCGACCTACAAACCTTGATCAGTTACACCAGTTTTGTCAGGAGCAGTGATGAGTGAGCATGCTCGCTACTGCTCGGTGCTCGCCCGAGCATCTCGGCAGTTTTGTCTGCTGTTGCTGTTAGATATTTCTAGAAATAGGCCCAGGTCTCAGGGGCCAGGAATAATTTTTTGGGGCATCTTAATCCTCATTATTTGCTTAAAAAGCAATCCAGAGAACACCGTTGTTCTGCGCCATTTGCGTGTTGGCACTGCAGAATACAGCCAGTTCCTTTCCATATTACAGCGCTAAAAATCCAGCTATTTAAAACTGTGGTTTGTCCGTCACACGGATCACATATAATTGTGCTGACAATACTGCCATTTCTGGCCTCCATTAAAATTTTGTTTCAGTGTGTCAGGGAAGAAATTGACAACAGTTTGCTGTTCAAAATAGTTAACTACATGCCAGGTATTTAAAACTGTGTTTTCTCCGTCACACGGATCACATATACGTTTTCAGACAATACTGCCATTTCTGGCCTCCATTAAAAATTTGTTTCAGTCTGTCAGTGAAGCAATTTACAACAGTTTGCTGTTAAAAATAGTTACCTACAGGCCAGGTATTTAAAACTGTGGTTTCTCCGTCACACGGATTACATAAAACTTCGCTCCAAATTCAGCCATTTGTAGTGAGTGTGGAAGTGTGGCGCCCCTGAGGGTTCAGTCGCCACAGCGGTACTGCACTTCACCCAGAGGTATGGCATCTCCTTCTCTCAGGTAAGGATGGAGTGCTGCCCGGGACCCTAACACCTGCACCCAACACTACACTACTCCAGACCATCTGGAAGGGCAATATGCACTGCTTTCTGCTGCCCCTGGCTGGAGTGGGGGGGACCAAACTGATGGGGAACCATGTAGTGGGTGTGGGTGGAGGACGCAGATCAGGGGAGCACTTGAAGAAGAGGCATATATATATAGGGAAGCCATATTTTTAGAGAGTTGAACGAAGAGAGAGGGAGTGTGAGGACGTCGGGAGCGGAGGCTTTTCAGGAGCTCCACTCGGGAGGCAGGTCTGGCCTGTCATGGCCAAGACTGAGAGAGGAGTGGGAGCAAGAGAGAAAGGCTCCAGGAGCAAAAGGGGTCCCACTGGGTACGGTGAGTGCCGGACCGTCACCCGTATGCCCGAATCTGCCAGGCGGTAGAGGGATCAGGCCACAAGAAGGAAACCGGTCCCTGGGCTAGCCAAGTTACTTTAAGTCTCAGCTAGAAAACCGGAGGCTTCTGCACTTTCAAGGTGCAGTTGCCACATCCGCACCTAAGCCACCGAAAAGGGCATCAAGTAAGGTCCGGGAACTTCAAGTTGCCAGAGGGATCCCAAGGTACCTGATCGGTACTTTGTGTGGCGGGGAACAGGGCAGGAGGGAGAGACCCAGCACGGGAAGTCGGCTAAGAAAGGAACATACAGAAAGGGGTCCCATTAAGTGCCCTTGAGATACTTGAGGGAGTGCTGGACCCCTGCCTGGTGAACGCAGCGCGACGTGGGAGGCTGTCACCTGTACAGGCAACCTGAGGAACTTGATAACTGTGAGTAAACTCGGACGACTGCACCCCACTGTCTCAATCAGTTATTGCTGCTATGTTATCACTCCTGCACTACAACGCCCAGCATTACCATCTGCACCTACACTGCCGTGGAGCTGAGCTCTGCCTGTGGAGAGCCGCACCAACCCAGCTGCCCTAACATCTGCTCCAGAGGTCTGCAGCAGCGCTGGTACTCATTACCAGGAACCACAAGTGACGTCACGAGACCAAACTATTATTCATCCCTTCAAGCAACAACCCCCTTTTTAAAGAGTGACTCCAGTGTACGGGCCTGTGTGTCGACTGCCGTGACATCCCAAGAAGGTAAAGGCCCGGGTACCGAGTCCCCCATATCCCCCTGGGTGAGTCAGAAGATATTGTCCTCCATTTAAAATGGACAAGGCACTTGGCAAGGGACAGGGAACTGGACATGATGGTGATGATGCATGCAGACGCTGAAGCCGAGGCCGTGGGCAAACTGAAATTGTGCCACAACAAACACCCACATCTTCTCGCCTGACCTTCTCGTCCCAATTCTTAGGGGACCGCAGCACACCACTATTGAACCAAGAGCAGTGTCAAAAGGTTGTTTGTTGGATAGCGGATAATGCTTCCAGTCACTTTGCCACCACCACCACCACCCTGTCTTCCACACGGCCAACTCTCAGTAGCCGTGAGTCTGGACTGCATATTCCTCACCCTAATCCTCCTTCCTCCCACCATGCCGAGTGCCCAGAGACAACTGATCCCACACTTGGAGACTCCGAAGAGCTGTTCACTTTTCCATTTAAAGATTCGGGCCTCTCGCCCGGTCCACTTGAAGCAGGGCAAGAGGAGATCGGATGTAGCGATGCCCAAATGTTTGAGCAGCCATGGGGATGGTGGGAAAGTGTCGCAAGAGGTGGATGATGATGAGACACAACTGACAGAAAGTTAAGAAGAAGACCAGGGTGCAGAAGTGGAACACGAGGTGGTGGATGATATAGTAACTGACCCTAGCTGGTAGGAGGACATGCAGAGCGAGGACAGCAGCACACAGGGGGAGGGAGGCAGAGCACCCCAACAGGCAGGAAGAAGCAGTGTGGTGGCCACAGACAGAGGCAGGCAACCGTGCCCCGTAACACCAACACGAAGGAAGTTGCCAGTACAACTGTTAGGTCTTCCTGAGTCTGGTTGTTTTTTAAACACTCTGCCGATAACTCCAAAAAGGCCATTTGCACCACCTGCCAGGCCAGCATCAGCAGGGGTAGCAAAACTAGTAAGCCTATCTGCCTAACATATAATACATGGTCAGCAAATCCCTATAGTAGAAGTAAAACCAAAAAGATCTATTTTGGAGAGAGAAATTCGAATGTGAAAGAGAAAAGATTTTTTTCCCCCCTATACAGGTAATGATTTTAGTCTACTTATAAGTACTCTCCAAACAGACACACATGAGGGATTTAAATGATAAATATATACTGTACTTTATTGAAAAAATATTAATATCATAAAAATTACAATAGTGAAGGACAAAATGAGGGCAACAAGGGAAGGTGGGAGAAGACAGCTAGAGAGTAGTGGAGTAGGGTGGATAATGTAGCAAAGAGACTAACACCCCAAAATGTAAATATGCTGCCAATGGATGAAAATCCTAACACTGACCATATCTGGTGATAATGGTTACAAATCCTATGAGGGAAGCTGAGAAAATATCTAGCATAAGACTGATAGCCCTGTATATAAAATACATACAGGTAGATACCAGAGCGGTTACATGCAATCAAATGAGCAATAAATCATAATAGTTACGCTATGAAATGTACGTGTCAGTAAATCATGAATACAGGCATTAAGCTTCCATTACCTTGAGTCATGTCAATGGGATCTAAGGCAGCGTGGGAGAGAATGCTGGGGGTGTAAAGCAGCCTCGACGCGCGTTTTTCCCGGAAGTGGCTTCGTCAGGAGGCGTGGTTATCATGAGGAGAGGGGACACCTTATGTACCAGAATGTACCAATCGGAATTCGGTACGTTGTAATGTCCCGCCCCTGGCGATGACGCGGACGCCCGCGCGTCACACGCGGCCAGGAAGGGGCTGGAGTACCTCCCACATTACACAGCAACGCGGCCCGTCGGAGACGCCGCCGGGACGGAGGCATATGCACACAGAGACAGGTGTGTTAAGGTTCAGAGGGCGCATCAGAAAGCCTGAATGAGCAGGCAACAGGCTGTGGGAGGCTCAGCACCACGCAAACACACAGAGTGGCCACCTCACTGCGTCGCAAAGTGCTGGGCGTCCATCAGCGCTAAAGCAACAGTCATGAGCAGCCCTGAATGGTAGGGGGGGGCATATTAATATCTCTGTATAGGGGGGAAAAAAATCTTTTCTCCTTAACATTCAAATTTCTCTCTCCAAAATAGATCTTTTTGGTTTTGTAGCATAACTAGAAGCCTGACCATCACCAGCATGTTCAGGCACATGGCAGCAAAGCACCCCACTAAGTGAGCTGAACACCAGGGTCTAGAAACAGTGTCTGCAGGTGACACCACTGCTTCTTCCGCTGTTGTGCATGCACCCCAATCCCCTCTCCATGGCGCATGCCAAGATGCCTCCTGCCCTGCACCTGTCGTTGCACACTCTCAAGTAGCAGCATCAGGAAGCACGTCGACGTCCTTGTTCAAGCACAGCATTCAGTAGTCCATACCCCAGTGCTTGGAACGTAAGCGCAAATATGCAGCCAATGCCCCACAGGCCACACTAGTAAATTCCAACATTTCACGACTGCTTGCGCTTGAAATGTTGCCTTTTAGGCTCGTGGAGATGGAAGCATTCCGCAACCTGATGGCGGCAGCCATTCCTCGGTACTCGGTGCCCAATCGCCACTATTTCTCCCGGTGTGCTGTCCCCGCATTACACAAGCACGTGTCCCAAAACATTAGCCGTGCCTTCAACAACGCAGTTACTGGGAAAGTCCACCTAACCACAGACACGTGGACAAGTGCTTGTGGGCAGGGACGGTATATCTCGCTGATGGCACACTGGGTAAACATAGTGGAAGTCGGGACGCAGTCGGATCTTGGAATTTAACACGTCCTCCCGACGTCAAGGATCGCGGGCCCTAGATCAATCAGGGTTGCCCCAACAGTCTACAGCTCCTGCACCTCCTCCTCTTCAGCCTCCATCTCTGAAATGACTACATCAGTCACAAGCTGGAAGCACTGCAGCACTGCCTCGGCCAAGCGGCAACAGGCTGTGCCAAAGCTAATATGCGTAGGTGACAAACCCCACAATGCTGAAGAGTTGTGGACAGCTCTGAAAGAGCAGGCAGATCTGTGGCTCACACCACTGAACCTACAGCCAAGCATGGTCTTGTGACAATGGCCGGAACCTGATGGCGCTCTGAGGCGAGGCGAGCTCACACACGTACCATGCCTGGCCCATGTGCTTAATCTCGTGGTTCAGCGATTTCTCAAATCCTACCCGGAGCTGCCGGATCTGCTTGTCAAAATACGCCACCTGTGTGCCCATTTTAGAAAGTCAGCTACAGCTTCCGCTGCACTTGACGTGCTTCAGCAGCGTTTGCAGCTTCCGGCTCACAGACTGCTGTGTGATGTCCCCACGCATTGGAACTCAACACTGCAGATGTTGGGAAGGATTTGTGAGCAGAAGAGGGCAGATATTGAGTACCAGCATCAACAAGGCCATCGGTATTCAGTTCAGACTCCACACATAAGACCTCAGGAGTGGACATGGATGTCAGACATATGTACCATCCTCCAAAACTTTGAGAACTTCACCAAGATGGTGAGCGGCGATGACGCCATAATTAGTGTAACATACCTGGTGGTGGGCTTGCATGCTGCACCATCTCTCACTGTGCAAGATCGCAAACTCAATCTTCAGTCCAGTCTGCTAGCCTGGCTTCTATTCATGCTGTCTGTTTGTCTCTGTTCTGACTGCTTAGGGCGGCGGCCCGGTTACTTCCTGTTTCTTGTAGCTGCTGTGGGCACACCCCTAATGCGTCCTCAGCCTATTGCTGTCTGTCACTGGATATTTAAACCAGCTTCACCTGGAAGCTGGTGCCTGAGCAACTCTATCATTCAGTGTGCTCCTTGACTCTGAATGTGCCAGGTCCTGTTCTGTTTCTCTTGCCTGTCTGTCTGCCTTCCTGGAGGCTGTATTTCCAGGCCTGTCTGAACACGCTCCTAGCCTGTTCGTCCCGCCTTCTAGGGGCCGCATACCTAGATCTGTTATCTGTGTTTTCTTGCCTGTCTGTCCGCCTTCCTGGAGGCTGTATTTCCAGGCCAGTCTGAACTCGCTCCTATCCTGTTCGTTCCGCCTTTTCTGGGGGCCGCATACCCAGACTCGCTCCTGTATCTCGCTGCAGTGTCAGTTCCTGTCTGAACACTCAGTTCCTGTCTAAACACTCTCCTAGCCTGTTACCTGTCTTTATGTTCATACCTTCCCTTTTTCTGCAGAGTCTGAACCTGCACCTAACTCTTACTCATTGTCGCTGTACTTCCGTTTGTGAGTTTAGAGTACACTCGCTACTTCATTGCAAGTATCTTGTGTGTATCTGGTTCTGCCTTTCTCTTCCAGTCTGTTCCGTGTGAACAGTGCCCTGTCTGCTCTGCTCTGCCTTTGCTCACCGCTCCAGCGGTTTATCTCTGCTGTGCCTTGTTCACCGCTCCGGTGGTTCCTGCCCGCTCTGCCTTGCTCACCGCTCCGGCGGTTTCTGCCCACTCTGCCTTGCTCACCGCTCCGGCGGTTCCTGCCTGCTCTGCCTTGCTCACCGCTCCGGTGATTCCTGCCTGCTCCGTCTTGTTTACCGCTCCGGCGGTTCCTGCCTGCTCTGCCTTGCTCACTGCTCCAGCGGTTCCTGCCTGCTCTGCCTTGCTCACCGCTCCGGCGGTTCCTGCCTGCTCTGCCTTGCTCACCGCTCTGGCGGTTTCTGCCCGCTCTGTCTTGCTCCCCGCTCCAGCGGTTTCTGCCCGCTCTGTCTTGCTCACCGCTCCGGCGGTTTCTACCCACTCTGCCTTGCTCACCGCTCCGGCGGTTCCTGCCTGCTCTGCCTTGCTCACCGCTCCGGCGGTTCCTGCCTGCTCCGTCTTGTTTACCGCTCCGGCGGTTCCTGCCTGCTCTGCCTTGCTCACTGCTCCAGCGGTTCCTGCCTGCTCTGCCTTGCTCACCGCTCCGGCGGTTCCTGCCTGCTCTGCCTTGCTCACCGCTCTGGCGGTTTCTGCCCGCTCTGTCTTGCTCCCCGCTCCAGCGGTTTCTGCCCGCTCTGTCTTGCTCACCGCTCCGGCGGTTTCTCCCTGCTCTGTCTTGCTCACCACTCTGGCAGTTTCTCCTTGCTCTGTCTTGCTCACCGCTCCGGCGGTTCCTGCCTGCTCTGATGCTCACCACTCAGGCGGCTCCTGTCTGCTCCGCCTTGCTCACTGCTTCGGCGGTACCTCTCTGCTCCGCCTTGCCCACCTCTCCGGCGGTTCCTCTCTGCTCTGCTTGTCTACCGCATCTTCAGTTCTGTTCCTGAATCCCAGTCTGTACTGGACCCTATCCAGCCTGTGCTCCAACCTGCTAGTACCTCCCCGTCTGTACGCCAGCTGTACTTGTCAGTACCCTCCTGTCTGCATACCAGCCGTGCCTGCCAGTATCCTCCTGTCTGCACTCCAGCAGTGCCTGCCAATACCCACCTGTCTGTATGCCAGCCTAACCTGCCTGTTCCTGTATTCCCCGGTGTGGGCGTAAACAGCCGTGTCAGGGGTCTGACCTGGAGTCACGCCTGGTCCCTCTTCTCGGTTCCTCTCTGGCGCATGGCATCGTAGCCGTCGTGCGACCTTGGTCGGATCGGGTTGATACTTAGTTACGCCCCTCCAGGCACTCTCCGGTTCATGGCACAGTGGAATCACTAAATCACGCACACGCCAGTCAGCCCGGGCGTGTGCATAACAATTAGCATCACCATCCCGCTTCTCTGTCTTCTGAAACGCTCTTTTCTCACAATCAAAGAGGATGCATTGCAGGTGGAGCACGATGAGATGAAGCAAGGAACCATACAGGGTGATTACACACAGCCAAGCCTCAACTCATCCCAATGTGGATTGGGTGACAATGAGGAAGAGGAGGAGGAACAACAGGAGCTAGTTTCATGAGCTATAGACGGTACTACCTGCATAACTGTCATCCCATCTGTTCAGTGTGGATGGCCAGAGGACAGAGAGGAGGAGGAAGAGGAGAGCATGGTCAGTCATCCTCTTGCCTGTTAGCAGTCTGGCACGTATGGCTAAGTTTATGTTACGCTGCCTTTCCCATGACCCTCGCGTTTTCAAAATTTTGGGCGACAGTCATTACTTGTTGGTGACACTTCTAGACCCACGCTACAAGGAGAACTTTATATCTCTTATTTCTGAGGCTGACTGGTCTACAAAAATGGGGCAGTACCAGAAGGCCCTTGCTGCGGAACTATTAAAAAAATTCCCATCTGAAAACGCTGGTGGCAGAGGTCACAGTTCGTTGGACAACCAAGGAGTACAGGCAAGAGAAACACAACTTCAATCCAGCAGAGGCAGGGGAACACTGTCAAAGTTCTGGGAGAATTTTCTCAGCCCCTCCCATCGCACAGGCCCTGAGGCGCGGGGTACTCTCACAAGGAGTGCAAAGTTTGGGAAGATGCTGAGGGAGTACCTTGCCGACCGTACCAACTTCCTCCGTGATTCCTCTGTGCCTTATAATTATTGGGTATCCAAGCTGGATACGTGGAATGAACTGGCTCTCTATGCCTTGGAGGTCCTGGCCTGCCCTGCTGCCAGCGTTTTATCAGAGCGGGTTTTTAGTGCCGCTGGTGGAATTATAACTGATAAGTGCATCCGCCTGTCAACTGAAAATGCTGACAGGCTGACTCTTATAAAAATGAACAAGGGTTGGATTGGGCAAGACTTCTCAATGATAGCAGCGTAACATAAACTCAAATCCAGTGTCTTTTTTTGGGAGGTGTATTCCCATGCACCTCTTCACACCCACACATGGGTATACGCTTCCTGATTTTGTCTATTTGCTCTTGTCCTCCTCCTTCTCCTCATCCTCATCCTCCACCACCATATCACCAGGTAATTTTTTTAAAGGGTGTTTATGATGCATGTAGTTTTTATACAGTATGTTCATGTATACCCCCTAGGGGTAAATGTTTGTCAGCCCATACACTTAGGGCATGGGCATTACAAGTATAGGAGGCCCGCTCCTTTCTAATGAGGACATTTTTTATGAGGCCCTCCTCCATGTGTCTTCCAAGGGGTATTGGAGTGCCTCCTAGTTTTTAGCAGCCCTTGCATTCACTGCATAGGCAAACACAATGGGAGGCCCACTTTCTAATAATGGGAACATTTTTTTTCAAGAGGCCCACCTCTACGTCTCTTCCAAGGGGCATTGGAGTGCCTCCAAATTTTTGGTAACCCTTGCATTCACTACATAGGCAAACATAATGGGAGACCTACTTCCTAATAATGGGAACATTGTTTTCAGGAGGCCCTCTGACCTCCACGTCTCTTCCAAGGGGCATTGGAGTGCCTCCAAATTTTTGGCAACCCTTGCTTTCACTGCATAGGCAAACACAATGGGAGACCTACTTCCTAATAATGGGAACATTGTTTTCAGGAGGTCCTCCTCTAAGTCTCTTCAAGGGGGTATTGGGGTGCGTCCAAATTTTGGGCAGCCCTGCCACTCACTGCATACGCAATAACAGTATAAGAGACCCACTCTTTAGTAATGGGAACAATAAAACATAGCCGGCTGATGGCTCTCTAAGAATAATGAGGGCCGACTGCTGGCCCTTTAAGAATAGTAAAGGCCGCCTGATGGCCCTATAAAATAGGCTTTGTGACTTTCAGAGTCCCTCCTTCATAAATGAAACACGATGTGTCTGATCATGTCTCACACACCACATGGCCAGATAAGGTTGTAAAATGTTAAAATGACATTTCCTGGTGAATGCATTTGCCACGGTTGAAAGCAATGCAAAAGTGCAAAAACGCATCAAAAACGCTAAGTGTGAACATAGCCCAAGGTGTGGAGGAGTATTTTTGTTTTTGGCTATTCATTTTTCTTTATATACAATACAAGTCATTACAATGGAAAGCATGTTCCTTAACATATTTCCCAGGAAAATCCATTTTGGTTTCGTTTTTGTATGTTTTATTGTGAGTCTGTAAAAGTGGTGTAATACCTCTGATAACGTTGGTGACAGCAGTGACCTGGGAGTCAGAAATGCTTCCAGGGGTCTTCCGCATGCTGTTCCCATGTCATTTGAGCACTGTTCCCATCGATTTGGGCAATTTTTAGGCCCTCTGCAGACTGCCGGGGGGAGGCGCCTGAAAAATGCTCGAGTTTCCCATAGACTTACATTGGGCTCGTTGCTGTGGTCGAGCACCCGAGTATTCCAATGTGCTCGACCCGAGCAACGAGCACCCGAGCATTTTAGTGCTCGCCCATCACTAGTCAGGAGGAATGGGCCCAAATTCCGACCAACTATTGTGAGGAGCTTGTGGAAAGATATCCCAAATGTTTGACCCAAGTCATTCAGTTTAAGGGTAATGGTACCAAATTTTAATGAAATGTATGTAAACTTTTGATTTTGCAGCAAGTAGTAAAAATGCCTTAAAACATTCTCTCTCTCTCATTATTCTGTCATTTGGCAAATATTAAAAATTATGGTAATCCTAGTGGACCTAAAATGGGAAAGGTTTATTCTGATTTCATGTCAGATATTGAGAAAAACATGCATATGTGTCTTTTTATATAGTGTATGTGTAAGGGGGAAGACTGGGGTGTAAGTACTTTCAGAGCAAGGGATCCGGAACTGCCGGGGCCGTACCTCGTGTTGCAGGGGGAAGACAGACTGCAAGCAGAGGAGTCATGTGACAGGGAAGCTGGGGGTGTGTCGAGAAAGAGAGCTGGGAGGTCTGGTGACAGAGGGACTCCTGGTGTGACGAGAGAGAGGGAGAGACGAGGACGTTTGCGTGGGAAAGCAGAGCTGAGTCCTGCGGAGCAGAGCAGTGTGAGAGGGTCCAGGCTCCTGGCTACAGGACTTGGAGCAAGGGATCCGAGTGCAGTGGACCGGAGGAGTCAATCTAACTGTAGGGAGAAGAGACGCAGGGTCCGTGGAGCTGAGCACGTGAGGTGCCGTGTTATGGACTATGGGCTCAGCGGGTAAAACCGGAGACCGCCCGCTGCCGCTAGAAGACGGAGCATTGTTTGGGCGGGGACGCCTGAAGACAGCGTCACCAGCACCAGCTGGCAACTGCCTTGTAGAGGATACAAGTCAGCTAAATGAAAAAACTGTCGTTTGTTACTGGTTTGACTCTGCTACATCTAGTTAAACTGTAAACTGTCAGTTACAGACTAATATCTGCTATTTCCCCATATTTTCCCCTGTTACTCCTTTTTATTCTTGATGCTTATGAGTGGCTTGCACCGTGCAGTGAACCCTCTGTATTTACTTTCACGCAGTCTTCTCTTTATGGTAGATTTGGATATTGATACGCCTACCTCCTGGAGAGTGTTGTTCACTTGGTTGGCTATTGTGAAGGGGTTTCTCTTCACCATGGAGATTATTCTGCGATCATCCACCACTGTTGTCTTCCGTGGGCGCCCAGGTCTTTTTGCATTGATGAGTTCACCAGTGCTTTCTTTCTTTCTCAGGATGTACCAAACTGTAGATTTTGCCACTCCTAATATTGTAGCAATTTCTCGGATGGGTTTTTTCTGTTTTTGCAGCTTAAGGATGGCTTGTTTCACCTGCATGGAGAGCTCCTTTGACCACATGTTTACGTCACAGCAAAACCTTCCAAATGCAAGCACCACACCTCAAATCAACTCCAGGCCTTTTATCTGCTTAATTGAGAATGACATAACGAAGGGATTGCCCACACCTGTCCATGAAATAGCCTTGGAGTCAATTGTCCAATTACTTTTGGTCCCTTTAAAAACAGGGTGGCACATGTTAAGGAGCTGAAACGCCTAAACTTTTCATCCAATTTTAATGTGGATACCCTCAAATGAAAGCTGAAAGTCTGAACTTCAACTGTATCTGAATTGCTTTGATTAAAATTCATTGTGGTAATGTCTAGAACCAAAATTAGAAAAATGTTGTCTCTGTCCAAATATATATGGACCTAACTGTATATTCAGGTATTTAAGTGCTTTATACAGCTTCAATTTTCCAAAGACTTCAAGCGGTTAACAGAAGTGGGCTCACCATTCTTCAGGCATTTTCAGTTATTGAATGAAGTTAAAAAGAAATAGCCAGAAAATCTCAGTAAAAAAAAATGTTAGTGGCCAAAAACATCTCATAAGCAATCAGGAAGTGACCAAAAGACTCTAAATACAGTTCAGGGAAAAAAAGTCAGCGTGCCCTTGAGCATCTTCCTTCTGACAAACTTGATAATGTCGCCCGCCTCGAAAAGACATCATATGCACATATCCTAATGGTGGTTTTGATCCTCTATTTTGTATGTTACTAGATATACAGTGGGGGAAATGAGTATTTGATACACTGTCAATTTTGCAAGTTTTCCCACCTACAAAAAATGGAGAGGCCTGTAATTTTTATCGCAGGTACACTTCACCTGTGAGACAAAGAATCTAAAAAAAATCCAGAAAATCACATTGTATGATTTTTACATAAATAAATTGGATTTTATTGCATGAAATAAGTATTTGATTACCTACCAACCAACAAGAATTCTGGCTCTCACAGACCGGTTAGTTTTTATTTAAGAAGCCCTCCTACTCTGCACTCATTACCTGTATTAATTGCATGTGTTTGAACTCATTACCTGTATAAAAGACACCTATCCACACACTCAATCAATTACACTCCAATCTCTCCACCATGGCAAAGACCAAAGAGCTGTCTAAGGACACCAGGGACAAAATTGTAGACCTACAAAAGGCTGGGATGGGCTACAGGACAATAAGCAAGCAGCTTGTTGAGAAGGCAACAATTGTTGGCTCAATTATTAGAAAATGTCAGAAACATAAGATGGCTGTCAATCTTCCTCAGTCTGGGGCTCCATGCAAGATCTCACCTCATGGGTAAGGATGATACTGAAAAAGGTTAGGAATCAGCCCAGAACTACACGGGAGGACCTGGTCAATGAACTGAAGAGAGCTTGGACCAAAGTCTCCAACATTACCGTTAGTAACACACTACGCCATCATAGATTAAAATCCTGCAGGGCATGAAAGGTCCCCCTGCTCACACAGGCACATGTCCAAGCCCGTTTGAAGTTCGCTAATGACCTTGTGGATGATCCAGAGGAGGCATTGGAGAAGGTCATGTGGTCAGATGAGACCAAAATAGAACTTTTTAGTATCAACTCCATTCGCCGTGTTTGGGGAAGAAGAAGGATGAGTAGAATCCCAGGAACACCGGCCCAACCGTGAAGCATGGTGGGGGAAACATCCTACTTTGAGGGTGCTTTTCTGCAAAGAGGACAGGATAACTGCACTGTATTGAAGGGAGGATGGATGGGGTCATTATTGCGAGATTTTGGCCAACAACGTCCTTCCCTCAGTAAGAGCATTGAAGATGTAATTGCTGTGTCGGGGTAAAAGAGAATATATATTTTTGTAACTTTTATACTTTTGTAACTTTTATACGCTTTTTTGCTAATGTACTAACCACCATTTTGTGTCTTATAACAATAAGCTTTCCTTGCTACGTATTACTTAAATCGAAACTTAAACTAAGACAGTTCCAGTGTTGCCAAGACTTATTTCAGAGAAACGAAACAAGATTATAAGCTGACGGCTGCAATATCTGCCCAGAGAATGAGATAAGGAGATGTGGACCAATCAGGAGTGGCCAGACACTGGACTTTCATGGCTTACCCCGCCCCGGACAACCCCTTTTCCCTCCCCATTATGTAGTGTATTTAGGTTTGTGTATGTAGGAATAAACACAGAACATTGCTGAGAGCGTTGTCTGTAGTAGTCTTTTGAGCGTGCTCTGAGTTTGAACCAGCTTGTTGTCTGACTCATTCTTTGAATGGTTGACCCATGCTCATAGCCTTAATTTGGAGTGACTGGAGGACGAGTGGAATGTCATCATGACCCCCACAAATGGCGCTCAACGTGCGGCGTGGCTAGCGGTACGCCGCCCTCCCGGACCCATATTGCTGACTTCCCTGGTGGTGACCGCGGTGGCTGAATTTGAGGCCTGATCAACCTCCATCGAACATGGTAAGTTGAGATATATATAATATATGTGTTTCACTTGCCTGTGTGTCAGCCGCAGCGGTTTCTGTGGGGCTGTCAGGTTGGATCTGGGTGGGTGACCGGTCGAGTGGTGAGACCTCAGGCGTCCCGCACCACGTCCTGAACCAGCAAGTGTTAAAACGAGTGACGTCGCATGCCTGCGCGTGCTCGTGTGAACACCACCTCCTCCTCCCCCGGTCACTGTACTTTTCTTAGATAGCTGCCTCCCGTGACTGATAATCGAGGTTTCAAAGCATTCCTGAATTGTAGTGTAAGGGAGAAAGAATCTGTGACGAATTGAGGTGTACTCTTCGTCTTATACAGAGAAACCTCATAAGGAGGTGTTCTGCTGTCAGAATCTGTGACGAATTGAGGTGTACTCTTCGTCTTATACAGAGAAACCTCATAAGGAGGTGTTCTGCTGTCAGGGTCCATGACGGATTGAGGTGTACTCTTCGTCTTATACAGAGAAACCTCATAAGGAGGTGTTCTGCTGTCAGGATCTGTGACGAATTGAGGTGTACTCTTCGTCTTATACAGAGAAACCTCATAAGGAGGTGTTCTGCTGTCAGGATCTGTGACGAATTGAGGTGTACTCTTCGTCTTATACAGAGAAACCTCATAAGGAGGGGTTCTGCTGTCAGGATCTGTGACGAATTGAGGTGTACTCTTCGTCTTATACAGAGAAACCTCATAAGGAGGGGTTCTGCTGTCAGTCAGGGTGCCGTGGTGAGTCGTACTGTAAAGTCGCCATTCAAGGTTAGGAAAAAGGGATAGATGAGGGGTCTCTCTGTCTTATCAGTGTATTGAGGAGTACTCTACACTGACGGGTGGCGACCTGTCGGCTGCACCAGTGATCTGAGTCGCGACAGATCATTGCATTCTATAAGAAAATGTTGCGTATATTCAAATTTGAAAGATCTCGTAAGTTGCGGAATGCTGCTGTGGGAGTTAAGCCAATTAGTGGAGTTACGGGAAGGCAAGAAGGCAAGAAGAATGTTAGGAATTTGTATAACATGATAAGCTTATCCAGTACAGGCAGGCTTTAGTTTTCAGTGTAGAAAGAATGTGTTACACAGAAATTGGGAAAGCTGGGTGAGGACTTCTGCACCAGGCTCAGACACATCTTAGAGTAGATGGTGCAGGGGGGAACAGAGAATGCCGAGCCTTTGTTCGGATACATGAAAGCTGCAGAATGTGATTTGTTATGTGACCCTAAATTGGCCGTAACCCCGTTGATGCCTGTCACTACACCTTTCCCTGCCCCCAAGAACAATCCCACCCCCACTCCCCCCTCCTTCCTCCAACGGCCATCTTACTACACCTTTCCCTGCCCCCAAGAACAATCCCACTTCCACTCTAACTCCTCCCTCCCACGGCCATCTTGCTACACCTCTTACTTGTTGTGGGAGGCCCGGAAAGCCCCAATCCGGCCTATATCCACTACTAGATCCGTCCGGTGCATATTACCAGCCACCAGCACAGGTGGAAAAGCCCGCAGTCCCAGAGCACCCATCTGAAGTTAATGTGACACCCTCTGCTCCAGTCCACGATGCTGAGACGCTTCCCCTGTTTCCTATGGGAGTCACCCACAACCCTGGGGATATCCTCCTCAACTCCCCAGAATTTCAGGCCAGACTGCTCTCCCTCCGCCAACATACTGTTACTCAAGACGATACGGAGCCAAATGAGGCATGGGCTCAAGATACTCCAGCCCCCCCTCCTTTACCCCATACGTCTCCTATGGCATCCTCCACCCCACATTCATTGCCCATACTCCGACCCTTGCTCCAAGCAACTGCTGAAAGAGCACCACCCCCCCAGCCCCTCAGAAGTCTGGGACCCCTGCCGCTCCCGAAACCTAGTAGACCCATCAGGACGCCCCGTCACTCTGTCAATAGGCTATGGTGACATCCTTACACATCGGGTGGGGGCCATAATCAACCCTGCAAACACCCGTATGAGCCATGTTGGAGGATTGGCTCGTAAAATTGCCCTTGCTGCTGGTTCTACTCTGGCTGCAGAATGCCAGGCTCACTTAGCCGAAAACGGAGAGCTTTCAAAAGGCCATGGATTCCACAAAAGCAGGATCTCTTAGTACGTATGAATCCGGCCTAGAATACATGAAACAGTTAAAAACCTGGGCTCAGGATCGCTTGTCAGATCAAGCTGGGTCTGTACAAGATGTTCAACAAGACCCTGATGAATCTGTGGAAAGATATGCTGCAAGACTCAGCATGCATTTTGAGGATCTCGGATACAGTCCTCACGTCAAGACGCAGGCCGCCCTGTTGGTTCAGGCCCTAGTAGATGGCCTACAAGACGCTCTCAGAGATGAAGTCCTGAGAGTACGGCCCGAGATTCGTTCTTCTTCTTTCAACGACTCGGTGGACATCGTTAAAGCTTTCCAAAAATCAATGCTAAAAATGGAAAAGGATACTAAGCCAAAGAAGAAAACCGCTCCTGCCATGGTATATCAAGCTCAAGAAAGCTACCCACCTCCTGGCAACCAACATGGAATCAAGTGGGTAATGGTTAAAGGCACAGGTGATGATACTCCTCCCACATATAGAAAACAAGACAGAAGAGATGACAAGGGACCATCTAGAAACAGAAGACAATCTCGTGATTCTGGAGGACGAATGTTGTGTTGGGAGTGTGGTAGCCTTGACCACATCCTCAGAGACTGTCCAACCCGCAGACAGTACCATGACCGGTCGTTCCGTGACGGTCCACACAACCAGGGACCTTCCCGTGAACCATCTCATCCACGCCAATGACAGCTCGGTCAACCAGTGTCCACTTTCCCGGCTACGCATCTCACGGCCGCCTGTGGGACTGTCACTTTACAGGTGGACCATCAACCACTGGAGTTCCTGGTGGACACTGGGGCGGCCACATCTGTCATTTCCTCTGCACAGCTCCCTCCTTCTGTATCCCTATCGCCGGATACCCTCACCTGTGTTGGGGTGGAAGGCCAACATATTTCCTCTCCACTCACAGTCCCTGTGTCTGCAGGACCGTTCACCGGAGTACTCACAAGATTCTTGGTCTCTGAAACTTGCCCTGTCAACCTGTTGGGAGCCAATCTCTTAGAGCGGATGAAGGCAACAATTACCTTCGGAAACCATGGTATGGAGCTTCTTTTGCGGGACCCTCATTCCGAACAAGGGACTGAAGACCGCTGTGTTCTTAAAGCCTTCCCTCTCATGATGATGACCATACAACCTCACACTTTTCTTGATACCTCACAGTTCCCTCACTCTCTGTGGTCCAGTGGGCCGGAGGACGTCGGCCTCCTGCAGGTTCCCCCGGTCCGAGTACACCTCAAGCCTGGACACAGGTACCCACGGTTGCCACAATACCCCCTCAAGGCTGCACAAGAACAAAGCTTGGGTACCCAAATCGTTTCCCTCCTGGAATCAGGAGTCCTTGTCAGATGTGTATCTCCATGCAATACACCCCTCTTTCCTGTAAAAAAGAAAACCGCTCCGGGAAAGCCTCCAAGATACCGGTTGGTTCAGGATCTCAGAGCCGTCAATGCAGCTACCATTTTAGAAACTCCAGTGGTACCCAACCCAAACACCCTCTTGTCTCAGCTGCCTCCAACGGCCACCTTGTTTACGGAGTTAGATCTGGCCAACGCCTTCTTCAGTATACCCTTACATGAAGATTCGTGGTTTCTTTCTGCCTTCACCTTTCAAGGAGCACAGCTTACATGGACCAGGACTCCGCAGAGCCCAGAACTCTCCTAACCAATTCACTCATTCTATGAAGTCTATTCTGGAGCCATGGGTTCAAGAGAACCCTCAGGTCACCCTTCTACAGTATGTGGATGATCTTTTACTCTGTGGCACTGAAGCAAATTTGCCAGAGATGTCAGACTGTCTCAAGGATGAAGGCTCAGTTTGGCTTCATGCTGAAGATCCACGTGTTTCTCTTCAACACAGACTATATTTTGACAGCCTTAAACAGGCTGTTTTCTCTGCCCCGGCCTTGGGCTTACCAGACTATACTCAGCCATTTCACCTTTTTGTCTCGGAATCGGAAGGTCATGCCTCTGGAGTTCTAGCACAACGCTATGATCATAAGTATTGGCCTTTGGGCTACTACTCAGCCCGCCTGGACCCTGTCGCCCGAACTGCCCCCACGTGCCTTAAGGCGGTCCACGCTGCTCACATCCTCCTTGACAAATCAGCTGATATCGTCCTTGGACATGATCTAGTTATACAGGCCGGTCATGATCTCTCAGCTGTTCTGCAACAAACATCTCCGAAACATCTAACCAACCAAAGACACCTGCGGCTGCAGTGTTCCCTATTGTTGCCCTCCAATATAACATTTACCAGATGTCTGACTATCAATCCTGCCACTTTGCTTCCACCTTCTAGGGGGGAAGGTGAAGAGGGTGAAGGTCCATTGGTGGAACCTCATGATTGTATAAAAATTTTGCAGGAAGAGACTTCTGCTCCAGAGAATATGGTGGCACATCCGCTCGCAGACCCTGCCTTGCACCTATGGACTGATGGATCCCGTTTCGCAGACCCTCAAGGGAAGTTCCACACGGGATATGCTGTCACAACAGACCTAACAGTCCTCAAGGCTGAAGCTCTACCACCATACATGTCTGCACAAGAAGCTGAACTTGTGGCTCTCACAGAGGTCTGCCACCTGGCAGCAGGAACAAAGGCGAATATATATATACCGATTCCAGGTATGGACATGGAATTTGCAATGATTCTGGACTCTTGTGGAAGTCTAGAGGATTCATCACAGCTGCAGGTACACCAGTGAAACATGTCTCATGGATTAAGGCCCTAATGAAGGCCCTGGAGCTACCCATTCAGGTTGCTGTTATCAAGGTCAAGGCCCATGGAAGACTAGATTCCAGGGAAGCCAGGGGCAACCACCTAGCTGACCAAGCAGCCAAGACTGCAGCAGTGGAGAATGTGTCATCAAAGTGGCAGGAAAAGGAAGAAGAGATGGGGGAGACCCTGCAAACCGTAGCTGTGGCGCTCACTAGAGCAAGAGCCAAAGAACAGCCGGCGGAAGATCATACAAGTCCAGCGGAGACACGAGTGGAATCCAGGGGGGTCAGGATGCCTGAAGAAAAATTGTGTGAGGAACAAAGGAAGACCCCCACTGAAGAAGTCAAGCAATGGAAAGCGGCAGGAGCTGTGCTGGCAGGTCGCAAAGATTCAAAGGTCAACTCGACTCTTTACCAAGTGGATGGGAAGCCTTGCTTGCCTAGACGCATGTACTCAGCTGTGGCAGCATGGGCTCACGGGCCTACACACAGAGGAAAGAATCAAGCCTTGGCATGTATCAAGAAACTGTACTTTGCACCCGGAATCTCTTCCACTGTGACTGCATACTCAAAATCCTGCTCTGTCTGCGCTACCTGCAACCCAACGTGTACGGCACGGGTCCCTCTCCAACACCTGGCTAAACCAGACTACCCTTGGCAGAGAATACAAGTCGACCATATCCAAATGCCTAAAGCAGGAAAATAGGAGTACGTTTTGGTAGCCGTGGATATGTTCTCAGCCTGGCCCGAGGCCTACCCGGTTGTCAACATGACTGCTAAAGTCACAGCCAAGAAACTGATCACCGAAATTGCCTGCAGATTTGGAGTTCCCCAAGTCATAGAATCAGATCAAGGACCAGCTTTCACAGCAAATATCTACGAAGAACTCTGGAACATGTTGGGAACAGATTTGGGCCTCCACACTCCATACCATCCTGCCAGTTCAGGCAAAGTGGAAAGGATGAATTCCACACTCAAGATCCAGCTCTTGAAAATGACCTAAGATCATCCCCTCCCCTGGCCCGACCTACTCCCCATAGTATTGTATCATATCACACACACTCCTCAGGCCAAACATGGGCTGACTCCCTATAAAATTTTGTTTGGGACCCCACACAAGATAGGAGAGATTAGGCCCCAAGAGTTGTCTGAAACACATGATAGAGTGGTAAAATTTGTGATTGCCTTGTCTAGAGAATTGACTAACACCCGCTCTCCAGTATCTGCCTCTCTCCCAGAATCTATAGGTGATGCAGTACATGATTTCATCCCAGGCGATCTAGTGTATGTGAAGAAGTTTGTCCGGAAAGACTGCCTCCAGCCGCGGTTCGAGGGACCGTACACTGTGCTTCTCACCACCCCGACGGCTCTGAAGCTTGAGGGCAAGAGCACCTGGATTCACGCCTCCCACTGCAAGAGAGACAGAACGAGTCTATAAAAGATGACTACCTTCTTCTATATCCTTTCCATATGCTTACTGTCTGTCCCAGGGTGGACAGCTACCACACAGGGGTAGATACCTCCTTTTTCTCAGGTTGGTTGGGAGGGCTCAAGGGATTCCTCCAACAAGTTTGTCTAGTAATGGGAGGTCTACTAGTATTGGGCCTGGTGGTCCTGTGCTGCATAGTCCCCTTATACAGGAAAAATATAACCAATGCTGTCCCAACCTCCGGGACCTTTCTGAATCAAGAGAAGATATGGAGAAATACACTCCTTTGAACAAGCCTGACCAGCCCCCCCATGACAAAGTTCAATTGAGAGATTTAGTTTAGGGACAGTTGGGAGAACTCCATGTGTCATCCAGGATAGGGCTCGATTGTCTGGGGGCGTCCCATAAGGGGGCAGCTTCTAAGATGATTGGGTGAAGAAATCCACCTCCCCTCTCCCCACACATGGACAGTCTCAAAGGCCCCGAAGCAAGGGAAAGCTTAGTGTTTAGGGGGGAATGTCGGGGTAAAAGAGAATATATATTTTTGTAACTTTTATACTTTTGTAACTTTTATACGCTTTTTTGCTAATGTACTAACCACCATTTTGTGTCTTATAACAATAAGCTTTCCTTGCTACGTATTACTTAAATCGAAACTTAAACTAAAACAGTTCCAGTGTTGCCAAGACTTATTTCAGAGAAACGAAACAAGATTATAAGCTGACGGCTGCAATATCTGCCCAGAGACTGAGATAAGGAGATGTGGACCAATCAGGAGTGGCCAGACACTGGACTTTCATGGCTTACCCCGCCCCGGACAACCCCTTTTCCCTCCCCATTATGTAGTGTATTTAGGTTTGTGTATGTAGGAATAAACACAGAACATTGCTGAGAACATTGTCTGTAGTAGTCTTTTGAGCGTGCTCTGAGTTTGAACCAGCTTGTTGTCTGACTCATTCTTTGAATGGTTGACCCATGCTCATAGCCTTAATTTGGAGTGACTGGAGGACGAGTGGAATGTCATCACGACCCCCACAGCTGTACCTGTACCAAATATTAAGTTCTGCTTTTCTATTGTATCAAATACTTATTTCATGCAATAAAAAGCAAATTAATTATGTAAAAATCATACAATGTGATTTTCTGGATTTTTTTTAGATTCAATCTCTCACAGTTGAAGTGTACCTGCGATAAAAATTACAGACCTCTCCATTCTTTTTAGGTAGGAAAACTTGCAAAATCATCAGTGTATCAAATACTTATTTTCCCCACTGTATACAATGTTAATAATTTTCACAGTATAAAACTACATATTTTGTTACAAAAAATTTCCCAGTCCTGAGGAGGCTGTTATTCAATGAGGTAGTGCAGATCTGAGGTTTTTTTTCTGAGCTGTATTCAGAGTGAGCAAAAAATTGCAGCATGATGTGATTTCACTTCAAAATCGGATGGGTGCAAGAAAAAATATTGGATGCCATTCAGACCATTAGAGTGGCATCGGATTTTTACGGATACACTGCAATTCTGTAACATAGCAAGCTGTAAATGGTCCTGTAAAAGATTAAAATCTTCTGAGTAAAAAAATGGATTGTATACGGACTGCACATGGATGACAAGTGAGGAAAAAATTAAACCATTTTTCTGGATGAAAATCGGACTGATTTTTTTATATGCTTGTGTGACCCCAGCCTAACAGGCTGAGTCAGTGAGAAACTGAAAGGTCTCACTGCAGAGATCAAAGTATCAATTATACATGTCCCACAGTGAAAAAAATAAAAAAAGTTAAATAAAGCATGTTAAAAAGTTTTTAAAAAATAACAAAAGAAACGCTGACAAATCACAAAAAGCCAATTCACCACTAAAAATGCAGCCTTTGTAATAAAGCAAAAATAAACAAAAGATGTAAACATAAATCTATAAAACTGTCAAGTTTTTTATTCTGTGTGGCGAACGCCGTAAAAAAAAACAAAAAAACATGCCAAAATTGTTGCTTTTTCATCATACTGACACACAAAAGATTGAATTAAAAGCGATCAAAAACTCATATATAAAAAAAATATGGTATAAATGAAAATGTCAAATAGTCCCTAAAAAAGCAATCCCTAATATGGCTCATTTGGCAAAAAAATAAAAAAATGACAGCTCTCAGAATATGATGATGCAAAAATAAATTATTTTTTGTCAAATTTAGTTTTTAGTGTGTAAAACTAGCGAAGCGAAGCATAAAAAAAATGATATACATCTGGTATCACTGTAATCATACCGACCCGACAAACAAATCTGTCTTATCACTTTTACTGCACAGTGAACCATGCAAAAAAATATCTAAAGACAATAACTGAATTGTTGGTTTTTGTTCATTCTGTGTCTGAAAAGTCTGATTAAAAAGCGATCAAAAATTACTATGTGCCCCAAAATGGTACCAAAAAAATCTGCAATTCGTCATGCAAAAAATAAGTCTTCATAAAACTGTTTGCCAAAAAATAAAAAAGTTATAGCTCTCAGAATAAGGAGAAGAAAAAAAACATTTTTTAATAAAAAACATATTTACTGTGTGACAGCAGCAAAACATAAAAAACTATATATATCTGGTATCACTGTAATCGCACCGACCAAAAGAATTAAGCTGCCTTATCACTTATCGGATAGTGAACGGTGCAAAAATAAAAATATGAACTGTTCTTGTACTGCTGTCTATTTGTTCATTCTACCTCCCAAAAATCGAAATAAGACTCAGGTCACATTTATCTTGCGTTCTGCGCTGAGCACTTATGTCGGAGTTTCCATGTAAGTCCCAAAAAAAGGCAATTCAGATAAAACCCCTGAAGGAACTACTCACTTATGAGCAGGGTCGGACTGGAGTTCCTCGGGCCCAGAGGGGAGATTGATTCCACAGGGCCCACCCTACTGCTACTCTACATAGACATTTTACTGCTTCATACTTAGGCCTCATGCACATATACAACACACAATACAGTGTGTAAAACAGCGTGTGTGCCACCTAATGAATTCGGCACATATTTCAGCTTACAAGTGCCACCATCTGCCGCATGATGTTGTAATGAGTGATTCACTACTAAAATTTAAGAAGGGCATGGATGCCTTTCTTGATAAGTATAATATTACAGGTTATATATACTAGATTCCTTGATAGGGCGTTGATCCAGGGAACTAGTCTGATTGTCGTATGGGGTCAGGAAGGAATTTTTTCCCCCAATGTGGAGCTTAGTGTTTGCCACATGGGTTTTTTTTTTTGCCTTCCTCTGGATCAACATGTTAGACTATGGGTTGAACCAGATGGACGTAATCTTCTTTCAACCTTAAAAACGATGTTACTATGTTACTATCTCACAAAAAATGCCCTACAGTCAGGAACCGGCTGAAAATGCCATTTTGTCCGGCAAAAAGCAAGTTACCAAACAGCTTCATCAGGAAAAAGCATAAAAAAGTTATAGCTCTCAGAATAGAGTGATGCAAAAACAATTATTTTTTCTATAAAATAGTGTTTATTGTGGGGGTTCAATGTGCTTACCACACATCTAGATAAATTCCTTGAGGGGCCTAGTTTACAAAATAGAGTCACTGATAGGGGTTTTTTCACTGTTTAGGCACATCAGGGGCTTTCCAAATGCAACATGGCGTCCACTCTCGATTCCAGCCATTTTTGAGTTCAAAAAGTCAAACGGAGCTCTTTACCTTCCGAACCCTGCCATGTGCCCATAGAGTAGTCTTCCCCCACATATGGGGTATCGGCAGGGCCAGCATCAGCACTTGGGCAAGCGGGGGTGCTCACTCACCGTCAGGGACCCTGGTGCACTATGGGGCCAGTGAGTCGGGGGAGCATGGTGCCAGCGCTCGCGAGTGAGCCCCCATGCTTTGTTCAGTGCTCTGGCACTTATACTTACCTCATCTCAATCCTCTGCAGCTCCGGTATCTTCCGTGTCTTCTGACACTGTGATGTGTCAGGGTCAGAGGGCGCAATGACGTCAGTACACCGCGACCTCTGCTCTGACAGTGCAGAGAGCCAGAAGACACTGAGGAGTCCTGACCTGCCATGAAAGGTGAGTATTTATTTATTTTTTTAAATCTATGGAGCATTATATGGAGCCCATTCTCTATGGAGCATTATATGGGGCCCATTCTCTATGGAGCATTATATGGACCCATTCTCTATGGAGCATTGTATGGGGCCCATTCTCTATGGAGCATTATATGGGACCCATTCTCTATGGAGCATTATATGAGGCCCATACTGTTTGGAGTTTTATATGCGGCCCATTCTATATGGAACATTATATGAGGCCCATTCTCTATGGAGCATTATATGGGGCCCATTCTCTATGGAGCATTATACGGGGCCCATTCTCTATGGAACATTATATGGGACCCATTCTCTATGGAGCATTATATAGGGCCCATTGGGTTCAGGGGGGGGGACTTCTGAGTGGGCCCCTAACCATATAACCCTGATTACAAATATGGTGATGCACCCTAATAGTGGAAGTAGGAGAACTTCAGCAGATGACCACGCTGTTGCTAACAGAAATCTTTATACAATGATTAACACTGATATTACCGCCATACTGTGTTGACCATATAGTAGTAGATACCAGTATTGCAGAGCCTATAAGAGATTACAGTACAGGTATATATATTGGTGGCCAAAAGTATTGGCACCCCTGCAATTCTGTCAGATAATACTCAGTTTCTTGCTGAAAATGACTGCAGTCACAAATTATTTGGTATTATTATCTTCATTTAATTTGTCTTCTATGAAAAAACACAAAAAGAATTGTCCTAAAGCCAAATTGGATATAATTCCACACCAAACCTAAAAAAGGGGGTGGACAAAAGTATTGGCACTGTTTAAAAAATCATGTGATGCTTCTCTAATTCGTGTAATTAACAGCCCCTGTAACTTACCTGTGGCACCTAACAGGAGTTGACAATAACTAAATCATACTTGCAGCCAGTTAACATGGATTAAAGTTGACTCAACCTCTGTCCTGTGTCATTGTGTGTACCACATTGAGCATGGAGAAAAGAAAGAAGACCAAACAACTGTCTGAGGACTTGAGAAACCAAATTGTGAGGAAGCATGAGCAATCTCAAGGCTACAAGTCCATCTCCAAAGACCTGAATGTTCCTGTGTCTTCCGTGCGCAGTGTCATCAAGAAGCTTAAAGCCCATGGCACTGTGGCTTACCTCCCTAGATGTGGACGGAAAAGAAAAATTGACGAGAGATTTCAACGCAAGATTGTGCGGATGGTGGATAAAGAACCTCGACTAACATCTAAACAAGTTCAAGCTGCCCTGCAGTCCGAGGGTACAACAGTGTCAACCCGTACTATCCGTCGGCGTCTGAATGAAAAGGGACTGTATGGTAGAATACCCAGGAAGACCCCACTGCTTACCCCGAGACATAAAAAAGCCAGGCTGGAGTTTGCCAAAACTTACCTGAGAAAGCCTAAAATGTTTTGGAAGAATGTTCTCTGGTCAGATGAGACAAAAGTCGAGCTTTTTGGGAAAAAGCATCAACATAGAGTGTACAGGAAAAAAAAAGAGGCATTCAAAGAAAAGAACACGGTCCCTACAGTCAAACATGGCGGAGGTTCCCTGATGTTTTGAGGTTGCTTTTCTGCGTCTGGCACTGGACTGCTTGACCGTGTGCATGGCATGAAGTCTGAAGACTACCAACAAATTTTGCAGCATAAGTGTGAGAAAGCTGGGTCTCCCTCAGAGGTCATGGGTCTTCCAGCGGAACAATGACCGAAAACACACTTCCAAAAGCACTATAAAATGGTTTGAGAGAAAGCACTGGAGACTTCTAAGGTGGCCAGCAATGAGTCCAGACCTGAATCCCATAGAACACCTGTGGAGAGATCTCAAAATGGCAGTTTGGAGAAGGCATCCTTCAAATATCAGGGACCTGGAGCACTTTGCCAAAGAAGAATGGTCTACAATTCCAGCAGAGCATTGTAAGAAACTCATTCATGGTTACCGGAAGCGGTTGTTCGCAGTTATTTTGGCTAAAGGTTGTGCAACCAAGTATTAGGCTGAGGGTACCAATACTTTTGTCTGGCTCATTTTTGGAGTTTTGTGTGAAATGATCAATGATTTGATTTTTGCTTCATTCTCGTTTGTGTTTTTTTCCTTGCAAGCAAATTAAATGAAGATAATAATACCAAAGAATTTGTGATTGCAATCATTTTCAAGAAGAAACTGAGTATTATCTGACAGAATTGCAGGGGTGCCCATACTTTTAGCCACCACTGTATAGTACCTTATAGGTGACGTCCTTTCTGCTGGAGTCATTCACTTTTCCCGTCTTTTCCTTCTGTCCCATACGACAACTTCTCCAGGACTCATCTGCAGAGATCACAACAAAGACACATTTGACTTCTCACATTTCAGGCACCAACCCCATCTATTCCAACCTGCACAAACCCCTCATCCTGCTGATACCCCAATGCTGAGCCGCTGCTGCTGTATGTGTCCCTATTACTGATCCTCTTAGTATCCAAATAATAATGCCCACCACTGTGCCCCCTCATAATAATGCTAATACTGTGCCTCTTACAAAGTAAAATCCCCCCTTTGTGCTCTCTTGATGGTAAAAATACCCCTTTAAAATATTAGTGCCCTGTGCAAGTGCCCTAGAAAACAGTGCCCACATTTTGCCCCTAAAAGTAATAATGCCCCAGGTGCACCGTTGACAGCCACAATACTGTAAGTGCCCCTATAACAATAATGATTCTTAACCCCTTTACGACATAGGGCGTATTAGTACGTATCTGTGCCCTGGGACTTACGGACCAGATACGTATTTATACGCCCTGGCGATTTCGCCCACACACAGGCTGTGCAGGCGCGATCGACGCCGGGTGTCAGCTGATTGTCACAGCTGATACCCAGTGCTATGTGCAGGGAGTGGTCCCGCACCACTCCTGGCACATTAACCCCCGCAATGCTGCGATCGAAGTCGATCGCAGCATTGCGGTGGCAAGGGGAGGTGATCGGAATACTCACCTCGTCTTCCGGCCTCCAGCGCTGTCTGCCGTGGCTTCCAGGATGTTGCCATGACGACCCAATGTCGTCATGACAACATCGGGGTCACCAGATAGCAGGAAGATTTTTTGGACATGCGCAGTGCATCTTCAAACTATCTTCTCCCTGTCCAGCGCTGACAGCCTGCATGGCACAGGGATGGTGCTCCATTCCTGTGCCATGCAGGTGATCAGAGAAAAAAAAAGTGAAAGTCCCATAGTGGGACAAAGTAAAAAAGTAAAAAAAGTGTCATAAAGTGAAAAAAGAAATAAAAAAAAAAAATTGTAAAAATATAAAAAAAAAATAAAAAAAATAATCCACCAAAAATAAAAATATAATGTACCCATCAATAAATATTATTATAAAAAAAAAAACAATAAACGTACACATATTTGGTATCACCGCGTCCGGAACAACCTGACCTATAAAACTGTCCCACTAGTTAACCCCTTCAGTGAACACGGTAAAAAAATAAAAAATAAAAAACGAAGCAAAAAACAATGCTTTATCACCATACCACCAAACAAAAAATGGAATAACACGCGATCACAAAGACAAATATAAATAAAAATGGTACAGCTGAAAAGGGCATCTCGTCCCGCAAAAAAGAAGCTGCCATACAGGTCCATCAGCTGAAAAATAAAAAAGTTATAGCTCTCAGAATAAAGCGATGCTAAAAAATAATTTTTTCGATAAAATTGCTTTTATTATGTAAAAGTGCAAAACATAGAAAAACGATATAAATGTGGTACCGCTGTAAACGTACTAACCTGAAGAATAAACCTGCCTTATCAATTTTACCACACGCGGAACAGAATAAAAAAAAAAAAAAAAAAACAATTCCTGAATTGTTAGTTTTTGTTTATTCTGCCTCCCAAAAATCGGAATAGAAAGCGATAAAAAAATGTCACGTGCCTGAAAATGGCACCAACAACAGCGTCAACTCATCCCGCAAAAAACAAGCCGTCAAATGACTCTGTCTGCCAAAATCTGGAAAAATTATAGCTCTCTTTTATGGTGCATTAAAACCGTCTTGTTAAGATACTGTGACCTTCACGTCTCTTCCACAGGGCATTGATATTGTTTTTTTATTCCACTGTAACCTCCACCACTCTTCCAAGGGGCATTAAAACCGTCTTGTTAAGCTACTGTGACCTGAACGTCTCTTCCATGGGGCATTGATATTGTCTTTTTATTCCACTGCTACATCCACAACTCTACCAAGGGGCATTGATGTTGTCTTTTTATTCCATTGCGACCTCCACCACTCTTCCAAGGGGCATAAAAACCGTCTTGTTAAGCTACTGTGACCTCCACGTCTCTTTCACGGGGCATTGATATTGTTTATTTATTTCACTGTAACCTCCACCACTCATCCAAGGGGCATTAAAAACCATCTTGTTAAGGTATTGTCACCTCATCCTCTCTTCCGAGGGGCATTAAAACCATCTTGTTAAACCACTCTGAACTCCACAGCTTTTCCAAGGGGCATTAAAACCGTCTTGTTAAGCTACTGTGATCTCCATCTCTCTTCCAAGGGGCATTAAAACCGTCTTGTTAAGCTACTGTGACCTCCACGTATCTTCCATGAGGCATTGATATTGTCTTTTTATTCCGATGCTACCTCCTCCACTCTTCCAAGGGGCATTAAATCCATCTTTTTAAGGTACTGTGACTTCCACGTCTCCTCCATGGGGCGTTGATATTGTCTTTTTATTCCACTGCGACCTCCACCACTCTTCCAAGGGGCATTGATATTGTCGTTTTATTCCACTGCAACCTCCACCACTCTTCCAAGGGGCGTTAAAACCATCTTGTTAAGCTTCTGTGACCTCCACGTCTCTTTCACGGGGCATTGATATTTTCTATTTATTCCACTGTAACCTCCACCACTCTTCTAAGGGGCATTAAAACCATCTTGTTAAGTTACTGTGATCTCCACCTCTCTACCAAGGGGCTTTAAAACGTCTTGTTAAACCACTCTGAACTCCACAAATCTTCCAAACGGCATTAAAACCTTTTCGTAAAGCTACTGCGACCTCCATGTCTCTTCCACGGGGCTTTGATATTGTCTTTTTATACCACTGCTACCTCCCCCACCTTTACAAGGGGCATTAAAACGGTCTTGTTAAGCGACTGTGACCTCCACGTTTATTCCATGCTGTATTGATATTGTCTTTTTAGTCCACTGCGACCTCCACCACTCTTTCAAGGGGCATTAAAACCATCTTCTTAAGCTACTGTTACCTCCACGTCTCATCCAAGGGGAATTAAAACTGTTTTGTAAAACCCCTCTGAACACCACAGCTCATTCAAGGGGCATTAAAACTGTCTTGTTAAGCTACTGTGACCTCCACGTCTCTTCCACGGGGCATTGATATTGTCTTTTTATTCCACTGCGACGTCCACCACTCTTCCAAGGAGCATTAAAAGCGTCTTGTTAAGCTACTGTGACCTCCACGTCTCATCCAAGGGGCATTTAAACCGTCTTGTAATACCCCTCTGAACTCCACAGCTCTTCCAAGGGGCATTAAATCTGTCTTGCTAAGCTACTGTGACCTCCACGTCTCTTCCACGGGGTATTAATATTGTCTTTTTATTCCACTGCGACCTCCACCACTCTTCCACAGGGCATTGATATTGTCTTTTTATTCCACTGCGATGTCCACCACTCTTCCAAGGGGCATTATAACGGCATTGTTAAGCTACTGTAACCTCCACGTCTCTTCCACGGAGCATTGATATTATCTTTTTATTCCACTGCGACCTCCACCACTCTTCCAAGGAGCATTAAAACCATCTTGTTAAGCTACTCTGACCTCCACGTCGATTCCACGGGGCATTGATATTGTCTTTTTATTACACTGTAAACTACACCTTTCTTCCAAGGGGCATTAAAACAATCTTGTTAACCTACTGTGACCTCCACGTCTCTTCCTAGAGGCATTAAAAACGTCTTGTTATACCTCTCTGAACTCCACAGCTCTTCCAAGGGGCATTAGAACCGTCTTGTTAAGCTACTGTGACCTCCACGTCTCTTCCACGTGGCATTGATATTGTCTTTTTATTCTAGTGCGACCCCCACCACTCTTCCAAGGGGTATTAAAACCGTCTTGCTAAGTTACTTTGATCTCCACATATCTTCCACGGGGCATTGATATTGTCTTTTTATTCCACTGCGACATTCACCACTCTACCAAGGGGCATTGATATTGTTTTTTTTATTCCATTGCGACGTCCACCATTCTACCAAGGGGCATTAAAACCGTATTGTTAAGCTCCTGTGACCTCCTCGTCTCTTCCACGGGGCATTGATATTGTCTTTTTATTCCACTATAACTTCCACCCCTGTTCCAAGGTGCATTAAATCCATATTGTTAAGCAACTGTGATCTCCACATCTCTTCCAAGGGGCATTAAAATTGTCTTGTTAAACCACTCGAATCGCCACAGCTCCTCCAAGGGGCATTAAAATCTCTAGTTAAGCTACTGTGACCTCCACGTCTCTTCCACGGGGCATTGATATTGTCTATTTATTCCACTGTAAACTCCACCTTTCTTCCAAGGGGCATTAAAACCGTCTTGTTAAGCTACTGTGACCTCCACGTCTCTGCCAAGAGGTATTAAAAACATCTTGTTAAACCTCTCTGAACTCCACAGCTTTTCCAACGGGCATTAGAACCATCTTGTTAAGCTACTGTGACCTCGACATCTCTTCCATGGGACATTGATATTGTCTTTTTATTCCACTGCGACATTCAACACTCTACCAAGGGGCATTGATATTGTTTTTTTTATTCCATTGTGACGTCCACCATTCTACCAAGGGGAATTAAAACCGTCCTGTTAAGCTCCTGTGACCTCCACGTCTCTTCCACGGGACATTGATATTGTCTTTTTATTCCACTGTAACCTCCACCACTCTTCCAAGGGGCATTAAATACATCTTGTTAAGCAACTGTGATCTCCACGTCTCTTCCAAGGGGCATTAAAATTGTCTTGTTAAACCACTCGAATCTCCACAGCTCTTCCAAGGGGCATTAAAATCTCTAGTTAAGCTACTGTGACCTCCACGTCTCTTCCAAGGTGCATTGATATTGTCTTTTTATTCCACTGCGACCTCCACCACTCTTCCAAGGGGCATTAAATCCATCTTGTTAAGCTACTTTGACTTTCACGTCTCCTCCACGGGGCATTGATATTGTTTATTTATTCCATTGCGACCTCCATCACTCTTCAAAGGGGCATTGATATTGTCTTTTTATTCCACTGCGACATCCACCACTCTTCTAAGGGGCATTAAAACCATTTTGTTAAGCTACTGTGACCTCCACATCTTTTCCAAGGGGCATTGATATTGTTTTTTTATTCCACTGTAAACTCCACCTTTCTTCCAAGGGGCATTAAAACCGTCTTGTTAAGCTACTGTGACCTCCACGTCTCTTCCATGTGGCATTGATATTGTCTTTTTATTCCAGTGCGACCCCAACCACTCTTCCAAGGGGTATTAAAACCGTCTTGTTAAGCTACTGTGACATCGACATCTCTTCCACGAGGCATTGATATTGTCTTTTTATTCCACTGCGACATCCACCACTCTAGCAAAGGGCATTGATATTGTCTTTTTATTCCATTGCAACGTCCACCATTTTACCAAGGGGCATTAAAACAGTCTTGTTAAGCTGCTGTGACCTCCACGTCTCTTCCACGGGGCATTGATATTGTCATTTTATTCCTCTGTAACCTCCACCACTCTTCCAAGGGGCATTAAATCCATCTTGTTAAGCTACTGTGACCTCCATGTCTCTTCCAAGGGGCATTAAAATTGTCTTGTTAAACCACTTGGAACTCCACAGCTCTTCCAAGGGGCATTAAAATCTCTTGTTAAGCTACTGTGACCTCCACGTCTCTTCCACGGGGCATTGATATTGTCTTTTTATTCTACTGCGACCTCCACCACTCTTCTACGGGACTTTAAATCCCTCTTGTTAATCTACTGTGACTTCCACGTCTCTTCCACGAGGCATTGATATTGTCTTTTTATTCCATTGCGACCTCCATCACTCTTACATGGTGCACTGATATTGTCTTTTTATTTCACTGCGACATCCACCACTTTTCCAAGGGCATTAAAACCATCTTGTTAAGCTACTGTGACCTCCACATCTCTTCCACGGGGCATAGATATTGTCTTTTTATTCCAGTGAGACCTCCACCATTCTTCCAAGGTGCATTAAATCCATATTGTTAAGCAACTGTGATCTCCACATCTCTTCCAAGGGGCATTAAAATTGTCTTGTTAAACCACTCGAATCGCCACAGCTCTTCCAAGGGGCATTAAAATCTCTAGTTAAGCTACTGTGACCTCCACGTCTCTTCCACGGGGCATTGATATTGTCTATTTATTCCACTGTAAACTCCACCTTTCTTCCAAGGGGCATTAAAACCGTCTTGTTAAGCTACTGTGACCTCCACGTCTCTGCCAAGAGGTATTAAAAACATCTTGTTAAACCTCTCTGAACTCCACAGCTTTTCCAACGGGCATTAGAACCATCTTGTTAAGCTACTGTGACCTCGACATCTCTTCCATGGGACATTGATATTGTCTTTTTATTCCACTGCGACATTCAACACTCTACCAAGGGGCATTGATATTGTTTTTTTTATTCCATTGTGACGTCCACCATTCTACCAAGGGGAATTAAAACCGTCCTGTTAAGCTCCTGTGACCTCCACGTCTCTTCCACGGGACATTGATATTGTCTTTTTATTCCACTGTAACCTCCACCACTCTTCCAAGGGGCATTAAATACATCTTGTTAAGCAACTGTGATCTCCACGTCTCTTCCAAGGGGCATTAAAATTGTCTTGTTAAACCACTCGAATCTCCACAGCTCTTCCAAGGGGCATTAAAATCTCTAGTTAAGCTACTGTGACCTCCACGTCTCTTCCAAGGTGCATTGATATTGTCTTTTTATTCCACTGAGACCTCCACCACTCTTCCAAGGGGCATTAAATCCATCTTGTTAAGCTACTTTGACTTTCACGTCTCCTCCACGGGGCATTGATATTGTTTATTTATTCCATTGCGACCTCCATCACTCTTCAAAGGGGCATTGATATTGTCTTTTTATTCCACTGCGACATCCACCACTCTTCTAAGGGGCATTAAAACCATTTTGTTAAGCTACTGTGACCTCCACATCTTTTCCAAGGGGCATTGATATTGTCTTTTTATTCCACTGTAAACTCCACCTTTCTTCCAAGGGGCATTAAAACCGTCTTGTTAAGCTACTGTGACCTCCACGTCTCTTCCATGTGGCATTGATATTGTCTTTTTATTCCAGTGCGACCCCAACCACTCTTCCAAGGGGTATTAAAACCGTCTTGTTAAGCTACTGTGACATCGACATCTCTTCCACGAGGCATTGATATTGTCTTTTTATTCCACTGCGACATCCACCACTCTAGCAATGGGCATTGATATTGTCTTTTTATTCCATTGCAACGTCCACCATTTTACCAAGGGGCATTAAAACAGTCTTGTTAGGCTGCTGTGACCTCCACGTCTCTTCCACGGGGCATTGATATTGTCTTTTTATTCCTCTGTAACCTCCACCACTCTTCCAAGGGGCATTAAATCCATCTTGTTAAGCTACTGTGACCTCCATGTCTCTTCCAAGGGGCATTAAAATCGTCTTGTTAAACCACTTGGAACTCCACAGCTCTTCCAAGGGGCATTAAAATCTCTTGTTAAGCTACTGTGACCTCCACGTCTCTTCCACGGGGCATTGATATTGTCTTTTTATTCTACTGCGACCTCCACCACTCTTCTACGGGACTTTAAATCCCTCTTGTTAATCTACTGTGACTTCCACGTCTCTTCCACGAGGTATTGATATTGTCTTTTTATTCCATTGCGACCTCCATCACTCTTACATGGTGCACTGATATTGTCTTTTTATTTCACTGCGACATCCACCACTTTTCCAAGGGCATTAAAACCATCTTGTTAAGCTACTGTGACCTCCACATCTCTTCCACGGGGCATAGATATTGTCTTTTTATTCCAGTGAGACCTCCACCATTCTTCCAAGTGGCATTAAAACGATCTTGTTAAGCTACTGTGACCTCCATGTCTCTTCCACGGGGCATTGATATTGTCAATTTATTCCACTGAAGACCTCCACCACTCTTTCACGAAGCATTGATATTGTCTTTTTTTTCCACTGCGACCTCCATCACTCTACCAAGGGGCATTAAAACTGTCTTTTTAAGCTACTGAGAAATCCACGTCTCTTCCCTGTGGCATTGATGTTGTCATTTTATTCCACTGTAACCTCCACCACTCTTCCAAGGGGCATTGAAACCATCTTTTAAAGCTACAGTGACCTCCACGTCTCTTCCATGAGGCATTGATATTGTCTTTTTATTCCACTGCGACCTCCACGACTCTTCCAATGGGCATTAAAACTGTCTTTTTAAGCTGCTTTGACCTCCTCGTCTATTTCACGGGGCATTAATATTGCCTTTTTATTCCACTGCGACTTCCACCATTCTTCCAAGGGGCATTAAAACCAACTTGTTAAGCTACTCTGACCTCCACTTCACTTCCACGTGGCATTGATATTGTCTTTTTATTCCACTGCAACCTCCACCACTCTTTCAAGGGGCATTGATATTGTCTTTTTATACCACTGCGACCTCCACCACTCTTCCAAGGGGCATTAAAAATGTCTCGTTAAGCTACTGTCACCTCCACGTCTCTTCCCTGTGGCTTTGATGTTGTCTTTTTATTCCACTGTAACCTCCACCACTCTTCCAAGGAGCATTAAAACTGTCTTGTTAAGCTACTGTTACCTCCACATCTCTTCCAAGGGGAATTAAAACCGTCTTGTTAAACCACTTTGAACTCCACAGCTCTTCCAAGGGGCATTAAAACCGTCTTGTTAAGATACTGTGCCCTCCACATATCTTCCACGGGGCATTGTTATTGTCTTTTTATTCCACTGCGACCTCCACCACTCTTCAAAGAGGCATAGATATTGTCTTTTTATGCAACTGCTACCTCCAAAATTCCTCCAAAGGCCGATAAAACCGTCTTGTTAAGCTACTATGACCTCCACGTCTTTTCCATGGGGCAAATATATTGTCCTTTTATTCCGCTGTAACCTCCACCACTTTTCCAAGGTGCATTAAAATGGTCTTCTTAAGCTACTGTGACCTCCACGTCTCTTCCAAAGGGCATTTAAACCATTTTGTTAAGCTACTGTGACCTCCACGTCTCTTCCAGGGGGCATTGATATTTTCTTTTTATTCCACTGCGACCTCCACCACTCTTCTAAAGGGCATTAAATCCATCTTGTTAAGCTACTGTTACCTCCACGTCTCTTCCACGGGGATTTGATATTGTCTTTTTATTCCACTGCTCCCTCCACCACTCTTCCAAGGGGCATTGTTATTGTCTTTTTATTAGACTGCGACATACACAACTCTTCCAAGCGACATTAAAGCCGTCTTATTAAGCTACTGTGACCTCCACATCTCTTCCACGGAGCATTGATATTGTCTTTTTATTTCACTGCGACCTCCACCACTCTTCTAATGTGCATTGATATTGTTTATTTATTCCAATGCGACCTCCACCACTCTTCTAAGGGGCATTAAAACCGTCCTGTTAAGCTACTGTGACCTCCACGTCTCTTCCACGGGACATTGATATTGTCTTTTTATTCCACTGTAAACTCCACATTTCATCCAAGGGGCTTTAAAACTGTCTTTTTAAGCTACTGTGACCTCCACGTCTCTTCCAAGAGGTATTAAAACTGTCTTGGTATACCTCTCTGAACTCCACAGCTCTCCCAAGGGGCATTAGAACCGTCTTGATAAGCTACTGTGATCTCCACGTTTCATTCACGTGGTAAAGATATTGTCTTTTTATTCCACTGCGACACCCACCACTCTACCAAGGGTATTAAAACCGTCTTGTTAAGCTACTGTGACCTCCACATCTCTTCCGTGGGGCATTGATATTGTCTTTTTATTCCACTAAGATATCCATCACTCTACAAAGAGGCATTGATAATGTCTTTTTATTCCACTGTAACCTCCACCACTCTTCCAAGGGGCATTAAATCCATCCTGTTAAGCTACTGTGACCTCCACGTCTCTTCCAAGGGGCATTAAAATCGTCTTGTTAAACCACTCTGAATTACACAGCTCTTCCAAGGGGCTTTAAAACCTTCTTGTTAAGCTACTGTGACCTCCACGTCTCTTCCACGGGGCATTGATATTGTCTTTTTATTCCACTGCGACCTCCACCACTCTTCCAAGGGGCTTTAAATCTGTCTTGTTAAACTATTGTGACTTCCATGTCTCCTCCACGGGACATTGATATTGTCTTTTTTTTCCACTGCGACTTCCAACACTCTACCAAGGGGAATTAAAACCGTCTTGTTAAGCTACTGTGACCTCTACGTCTCTTCCACGGGGGATTGATATTGTCTTTTTATTCCACAGTAAACTACACCTTTCTTCCAAGGGGCATTAAAACCATCTTGTTAACCTACTGTGACCACCACATCTCTTCCTAGATGTACTAAAAACGTCTTGTTAAACCTCTCTGAACTCCACAGCTCTTCCAAGGGGCATTAGAACCGTCTTGTTAAGCTACTGTGACCTCCACATGTCTTACACGGGGCATTAAGATTGTCTTTTTATTCCACTGTGACATCCAACTCTACCAAGGGGCATTGATATTGTCTTTTCATTCCATTGCGACGTCCACCATTCTACCAAGGGGCATTAAAACCGTCTTGTTAAGCTACTGTGACCTCCACGTCTCTTCCACGGTGTATTGATTTTGTCTTTTTATTCCACTGTAACCTCCACCACTCTTCCAAGGGGCATTAAGTTCATCTTGATAAGCTACTGTGACCTCCATGTCTCTTCCAAGGGGCATTAAAATCGTCTTGTTAAACCACTCGGAACACCACAGTTCTTTCAAGGGGCATTAAAATTGTCTTGTTAAGCTACTGTGACCTCCACGACTCATCCAAGGGGCATTTAAACTGTCTTGTAAAACCCCTCTGAACTCCACAGCTCTTCCAAGGGGCATTATATCTGTCTTGCTAAGCAACTGTGACCTCCACGTCTCTTCCACGGGGTATTGATATTGTCTTTTTATTCCACTGAGACCTCCACCTCTCTACCACGGGGCATTGATATTTTCTTTTTATTCCACTGCCACCTCCACCACTCTAACACGGGGCATTGATATTGTCTTTTTATTCCACTACGATGTCCACTACTCTTCCAAGGAGCATTAAAACAGCATTGTTAAGCTACTGTGACCTCCACGTCTCTTCCACGGAGCATTGATATTATCTTTTTAATCCACTGCGACCTCCACCACTTTTCCAAGGGGCATTAAAACCGTCTTGTTAAGATACTGTGACCTCCACTTCTCTTAAAGGGGCATTAAAACCATCTTGTTAAACCTCTCTGAACTCCACAGCTCTTCCAAGGGGCATTAGAACCGTCTTGTTAAGCTACTGTGACCTCCACGTCTCTTTCACATGGCATTGATATTATCTTTTTATTCCAGTGCGACCACCACCACTCTTCCAAGGGGTATTAAAACCATCTTGTTAAGCTACTGTGACTTCCACATATCTCCCACGGGGCATTGATATTGTCTTTTCATTCCATTGCGACATCCACCACTCTACCAAGGGGCATTGATATTGTTTTTTTTATTCCATTGCGACGTCCACCATTCTACCAAGGGGCATTAAAACCGTCTTGTTAAGCTACTGTGATCTCCACGTCTCTTCCAAGGGGCATTAAAATTGTCTAGTTAAACCACTCGAATCTCCACAGCTCTTCCAAGGAGCATTAAAACCGTCTTGTTAGACCACTTTGGACTCCACAGCTCTTCCAGGGGTCATTAAAACCATCTTGTTAAGCTACTGTGACCTTCACGTCTCTTCCACGGGGCATTGATATTGTCTTTTTAGTCCACTGCGACCTCCACCACTCATCTAAGGGGCATTGATATTGACTCTTTATTCCACTGCGACCTCCACCACTTTTCCAAGGGGCATTAAAACCATCTTGTTAAGCTACTGTGACCTCCACGTCTCTTCTATGGGGTATTGATATTGTGTTTTTATTCCACTGCGACCTCCACCACTTTTCCATGGGGCAATAAAACCATCTTGTTAAGCTACTGTGATCTCCACATCTTTTCCAAGGGGTATTGATATTGTCTTTGTATTCCACTGCGACCTCCACTGCTCTTCCAAGGGGCATTAAAACCGTCTTGTAAAGCTACTGTGACCTCCACGTCCCTTCCACGGGGCATTGATATTGTCTTTTTATTCCACTTTAACCTCCACCACTCTACCAAGGGGCATTAAAACCATCTTGTTAAGCTACTGTGACCTCCACTGCTCTTCCAAGGGGCATGAACACAGTCTTGTTAAGCTACTGTGACCTCCACGTCTCTTCTGCGGGGTATTGATATTGTGTTTTTATTCCACTGTAACCTCCACCACTCGTCCAAGGGGCATTAAAACCATCTTGTTAAGCTACTGTGAACTCCACGTCTCTTTCAAGGGGCATTAAAACCGTCTTGTTGAACCACTCTGAACTCCACAGCTCTTCCAAGGGGCATAAAAACCGTCTAGTTAAGCTACTGTGAACTCCACGTCTCTTCCCCAGAGCATTGATATTGTCTTTTTATTCCACTGCGACCTCCACCACTCTTCCAAGGAGCATTAAAACCGTCTTGTTAAGCTACTGTGACCTCCACGTCTCTTCCACGGGCATTGATGTTGTCATTTTATTCCACTGTGACCTCCACCACTCTTCCACGGGGCATTGATATTGACGTTTTATTCCAATGCCACCTCCACCACACTTCCGAGGGGCATGAAAACCGTCTTGTTAAGCTGCTGTGAACTCCACCACTCCTCCACGGGGCATTGATATTGTCGATTTATTCCAATGCGACCTCCACCACACTTCCAAGGGGCAATAAAACCTTCTTTTTAAGCTACTGTGACCTCCACATCTCTTCCACGGGGCATTGATATTGTCATTTTTTTCCACTGCGACCTCCACCACTCTTCCACTGGGCATTGGTTTTGTCGTTTTGTTCCACTGCGACCTCCACCACACTTCCAAGGGGCAATAAAACCGTCTTGTTAAGCTACTGTGACCTCCACATCTCTTCCACGGGGCATTGATATTGTCATTTTATTCCACTGCGACCTCCACCACTCTTCCACGGGGAATTGATTTTGTCGTTTTATTCCACTGCGACCTCCACCACACTTCCAAGGGGCATGAAAACCGTCTTGTAAAGCTACTGTCACCTCCGAGTCTCTTCCAAGGGGCATTAAAACCGTCTTGTTAAACCACTCTGAACTCCACAGCTCTTCCAAGGGGCCTTAAAACCGTCTTGTTAAGCTACTGTGACCTCCACGTCTTTCCAAGGCTCATTGATATTGTCTTTTTATTCCACAGTAACCTCCACCACTTTTCCAAGGGGCATTAAAACCATCTTTTTAAGTTACTGTGACCTCCACGTCTCTTCTAAAGGGCATTAAAACCATCTTGCTAAAGCACTCTGAACTCCACAGATCTTCCAAGGGGCAATAAAACCGCATTGTTAAGCTACTGTGACCTCCACATCTCTTCCACGGGGCATTGCTATTGTCTTCTTATTCCATAGTGACCTCCACCACTCTTTCAAGGAGCATTAAAACCGTCTTGTTAAGCTAATGTGACCTCCACGTCTCTTCCACAGGGCATTGATTTTGTCTTTTTATTCCACTGCGACCTCCACCACTCTTCCAAGGGGCGTTAAAACCATCTTGTTAAGCTACTATGACCTCCACGCCTCTTTCACGGGGCATTGATATTGTCTTTTTATTCCACTGCGACCTCCACCAATCTTCCAAAGGGCATTGATATTGTCTTTTTATTCCACTGCGACCTCAACCATTCTTCCAAGGGGCATTAAAACCGTCTTGTTAAGCTACTGTGAGCTCCACGTCTCTTCTACGGTGCATTGATATTGTCGTTTTATTCCACTGTAACCTCCACCACTCTTCTAGTGGGCATTAAAACCGTCGTGTTAAGCTACTGTGACCTCCACGTCTCTTTCAACGGGCATTAAAACCGTCTTGTTAAACCACTCTGAACTCCACAGCTTTTCAAATGCGCATTAAAACTGTCTCGTTAAGTTACTGTGACCTCCACATCTCTTCCACGGGGAATTGATATTGTCATTTTATTCCACTGCGACCTCCACCACACTTCCAAGGGGCATTAAAACTGTCTTGTTAAGCTACTGTGACCTCACCGTCTCTTCCATGGGGCCTTGATATTGTCTTTTTATTCCACTGCGATGTCCACCATTCTTCCAAGGGGCATTAAAAGCGTCTTGTTAATCTACTGTGACCTCCACATCTCATCCAAGGGGCATTAAAACCGTCTTGTAAAACACCTCTGAACTCCACATATCTTCCAAGGGGCATTAAAACCGTCTTGTTAAGCTACTGTCACCTCCACGTCTCTTCCAAGGGGCATTGATATTGTCTTTTTATTCCACTGTGACCTCCACCACTCGTCCAAGGGGCATTAAAACGTTCTTGTTAAGCTACTGTGACCTTCACGTCTTTTAAACGGGGCATTGATAATGTCTTTTTATTCCACTGCGACCTCCACTACTCTTCCAAGGGGCATTAAATCCATCTTCTTAAGCTACTGTGACCTCCACGTCTCTTCCAAAGGGCATTAAAACTGACTTGTTGAACCACTCTGAACTCCATTGCTTTTCCAAGTGGCATTAAAACCGTCTTGTTAAACCAATCTGAACTCCACAGCTCTTCCAAGGGGCATTAAAACCGTCTTGTTAAGCTACTGTGATCTCCATCTCTCTCCCAAGGGGCTTTAAAACCATCTTGTTAAGCTACTGTGACCTCCATGTCTCTTCCACGAGGCATTGATATTGTCTTTTTATTCCACTGCTACCTCCTCCACTCTTCCAAGGGGCATTAAATCCGTCTTTTTAAGGTACTGTGACTTCCACGTCTTCTCCATGGGGCATTGATATTGTCTTTTTATTACACTGCGACCTCCATCTCTCTTTCAAGGGGCATTGATATTGTCGTTTTATTTCACTGCGACTACCACCACTCTTCCAAGGGGCGTTAAAACCATCTTGTTAAGCTTTTGTGACCTCCACGTCTCTTTCACGGGGCATTGATATTTTCTATTTACTCCACTGTAAACTCCACCACTCTTTCAAGGGTAATTAAAACTATCTTGTTAAGTTACTGTGATCTCCACCTCTCTTCCAAGGGGCATTAAAACCGTCTTGTTAAACCATTCTGAACTCCACAGCTCTTCCAAACGTTATTAAAACCATTTCGTAAAGCTACTGTGACCTCCATGTCTTTTCCACGGTGCTTTGACATTGTCTTTTTATACCACTGCTACCTCCTCCACCCTCCCAAGGGGCATTAAAACCGTATTGTTAAGCTACTGTGACCTCCTCGTCTCTTTCATGCGGTATTGATATTGTCTTTTTATTCCACTGCGATCTCCACCACACTTCCATGGGGCATTAAAAACGTCTTGTTAAGCTACTGTGACCTACACGTCTCTTCCACGGGGCATTGATATTGTCTTTTTATACAACTATCACCTCCACTACTTTTCCAAGGTGCATTAAAACTGTCTTCATAAGCTACTGTTACCTCCACGTCTCATCCAAGGGGCATTAAAACTATGTTGTAAAACCCCTCTGAACTCCAGAACTCTTCCAAGGGACATTAAAACTGTCTTGTTAAGCTACTGTGACCTCTACTTCTCTTCCACGGGGCATTGACATTGTCTTTTTATTCCACTGCGACCTCCACCACTCTTTCAAGGGGCATGGATATTGTCGTTTTATTCCACTGCGACCTCCACCACTCTTCCAAGGGGCGTTAAAACCATCTTGTTAAGTTTTTGTGACCTCCACGTCTCTCTCATGGGGTATTGACATTTTCTATTTACTCCACTGTAACCTTCACCACTCTTCCAAGGGTCATTAAAACCATCTTGTTAAGTTACTGTGATCTCCACCTCTCTTCCAAGGGGCATTAAAACCATCTTGTTAAACCACTCTGAACTCCACAGCTCTTCCAAACGTTATTAAAACCGTTTCGTAAAGCTACTGTGACCTCCATGTCTCTTCCACGGTGCTTTGATATTGTCTTTTTATTCCACTGCGATCTCCACCACCCCTCCAAGGGGCATTAAAACCGTATTGTTAAGCTACTGTGACCTCCACGTCTCTTTCATGCGGTATTGATATTGTGTTTTTATTCCACTGCGACCTCCACCACTCTTCCAAGGGGCATTGATATTGCCTTTTTATTCCACTGCGATCTCCACCACACTTCCAAGGGGCATTAAAAACGTCTTATTAAGCTACTGTGACCTCCACTTCTCTTCCACGGGGCATTGACATTGTCTTTTTATTCCACTGCGACGTCCACCACTCTTCCAAGGGTCAATAAAAGCGTCTTGTTAAGCTACTGTGACCTCCACGTCTCATCCAAGGGGCATTAAAACCGTTTTGTAAAACCCCTCTGAACTCCACAGCACTTCCAAGGGGCATTAAATGCGTCTTGCTAAGCTACTGTGACCTCCAGGTCTCTTCCACGGGGCATTGATATTTTTTATTTATTCCACTGTAACGTCCACCACTCTTCCAAGGGGCATTAAAACCATCTTGTTAAGTTACTGTGATCTCCACCTCTCTTCCAAGGGGCATTATAACCGTCTTGTTAAACCATTCTGAACTCCACAGCTCTTCCAAACTGCATTAAAACCATTTTGTAAAGCTACTGTGACCTCCATGTCTCTTCCACGGGGCTTTGATGCTGTCTGTTTATACCACTGCTGCCTCCTTCACCCTTCCAAGGGGCATTAAAACCTTCTTGTTAAGCTACTGTGACCTCCACGACTCTTCTGTGCGATATTGATATTGTCTTTTTTTTCCACTGCGACCTCCACCAATCTTCCAAGGGGCATTGATATTGCCTTTTTATTCCACTGCGACCTCCACCACACTTCCAAGGGGAATTAAAAACGTCTTGTTAAGCTACTCTGACCTACACATCTCTCCCGCGGAGCATTGATATTGTCTTTTTATTCCACTGTCACCTCCACTGCTTTTCCAATGGGCATTAAAACCGTCTTGTTAAGCTACTGTTACCTCCACATCTCATCCAAGAGGCATTAAAACTGTCTTGTAAAACCTCTCTGAACTCCACAGCTCTTCCAAGGGGCATTAAAACTGTCTTGTTAAGCTACTGTGACCTCCACGTCTCCTACACGGGGCATTGATATTGTCTTTTTATTCCACTGCGACGTCAACCACTCTTCCAAGGGGCATTAAAAGCGTCTTGTTAAGCTACTTTGACGTCCATGTTTCATCCAAGGGGCATTAAAATCATCTTGTAAAACCCCTCTGAACTCCACAGCTCTTCCAAGAGGCATTAAATCCGTCTTGTTAAGCTACTGTGACCTCCACGTCTCTTCCACGGGGCATTGATATTGTCTTTTTATTCCACTGCGGCCTCCACCACTCTTCCACGGGGCATTGGTATTGTCTTTTTATTCCACTGCGACCTCCAACACTCTTCCAAGGGAATTGAAACCATCTTGTTAAACCACTCTGAACTCCACAGCTCTTCCGAGGGGCATTAAAATGGCATTGTTAAACTACTGTGACCTCCACGTCTCTTCCACGGAGCATTGATATTGTCTTTTTATTCCATAGCGACCTCCACCACCCTTCCAAGGGGCATTAAAACCGTCTTGTTAAACCACTCTGAACTCCACAGCTCTTCCAAGCGGCATTAAAACCGTCTTGTTAAGCTACTGTGACCTCCACGTCTTTCCACGGGGAATTGATATTGTCTTTTTATTCCACTGCGACCTCCACCACTCTTGAAAGCGGCATTAAAACCGTCTTGTTAAGCTACTGTGACCTCCACGTCTCTTCCGCGGGGCATTGATTTTGTCTTTTTATTCCACTGCGACCTCCATTACTCTTCCAAGGGGCATTGAAACCATCTTATTAAGGTACTGTGACCTCCACGTCTCTTCTACGGGGCATTGATATTGTTGTTTTATTCCACTGTAACCTCCACCACTCTTCTAAGGGGCATTAAAACCGTCGTGTTAAGCTACTGTGACCACCACGTCTCTTTCAACGTGCATTAAAACCGTCTTGTTAAACCACTCTGAACTCCACAGCTTTTCCAAGGGGCATTAAAACCGTCTTGTTAAGATACTGTAATCTCCACGTCTCTTCCACGGAGCTTTGATATTGTCTTTTTTTTCCACTGCAACCTCCACCACTCTTCAAAGGGGCATTAATAACGTCTCGTTAAGCTATTGTGACCTCCACGTCTCTTCCACGGGGCATTGATATTGTCTTTTTATTCCACTGCGACCTCCACCACACTTCCAAGGGGCATTAAAACTGTCTTATTAAGCTACTGTGACCTCACCGTCTCTTCCATGGAGCATTGATATTGTCTTTTTATTCCACTGCGATGTCCACCACTCTTCCAAGGGGCATTAAAAGCGTCTTGTTAATCTACTGTGACCTCCACACCTCTTCCAAGGGGCATTAAAACCGTCTTGTTAAGCTACTGTGACCTCCACGTCTCTTCCAAGGGGCATTGATATTGTCTTTTTATTCCACTGTGACCTCCACCACTCTTCCAAGGGTCATTAAAACCTTCTTGTTAAGCTACTGTGACCTCCACGTCTTTTAAACGGGACATTGATAATGTCTTTTTATTCTACTGTGACCTCCACTACTCTTCCAAGGGGCATTAAATTCATCTTCTTAAGCTACTGTGACCTCCACGTCTCTTCCAAAGGGCATTAAAACTGTCTTGTTGAACCACTCTGAACTCCACTGCTTTTCCAAGGGACATTAAAACCGTCTTGTTAAACCAATCTGAACTCCACAGCTCTTCCAAGGGGCATTAAAACCATCTTGTTAAGCTACTGTGATCTCCATCTCTCTCCCAAGGGGCTTTAAAACCATCTTGTTAAGCTATTGTGACCGCCATGTCTCTTCCACGAGGCATTGATATTGTCTCTTTATTCCACTGCTACCTCCTCCACTCTTCCAAGGGGCATTAAATCCGTCTTTTTAAGGTACTGTGACTTCCACGTGTCCTCCATGGGGAATTGATATTGTCTTTTTATTACACTTCGACCTCCACCATTCTTTCAAGGGGCATTGATATTGTCGTTTTATTCCACTGCGACCTCCACCACTCTTCCAAGGGGCATTAAAACCATCTTGTTAATCTTTTGTGACCTCCACGTCTCTTTCACGGGGCATTGACATTTTCTATTTACTCCACTGTAACCTCCACCACTCTTCCAAGGGTCATTAAAAGCGTCTTGTTAAGCTACTGTGACCTCCACGTCTCATCCAAGGGGCATTAAAACCGTCTTGTAAATCCCCTCTGAACTCCACAGCTCTTCCAAGGGGCATTAAATCCATCTTACTAAGCTACTGTGACCTCCACGTCTCTTCCACGGGGCATTGATATTGTCTTTTTTTTCCACTGTCACCTCCACTACTTTTCCAATGGGCATTAAAACCGTCTTGTTAAGCTACTTTGACCTCCACGTCTCATTCAAGGGGCATTAAAACCGACTTGTAAAACCACTCTGAACTCCACAGCTCTTCCAAGGGGCATTAAATCCGTCTTGTTAAGCTACTGTGACCTCCACGTCTCTTGCACTGGGCATTGATATTGTCTTTTTATTGCACTGTGACCTCCACCACTCTTCCACGGGGCATTGGTATTGTCTTTTTATTCCACTGCGACCTCCACCATTCTTCCAAGGGGCATAGAAACCATCTTGTTAAACCACTCTGAACTCCACAGCTCTTCCGAGGGGCATTAAAATGGCATTGTTAAACTACTGTGACCTCCACGTCTCTTCCACGGAGCATTGATATTGTCTTTTTATTCCACAGCGACCTCCACCACCCTTCCAAGGGGCTTTAAAACCGTCTTGTTAGACCACTTTGGACTCCACAGCTCTTCCAGGGAGCATTAAAACCATCTTGTTAATGTACTGTGACCTTCACGTCTCTTCCACGGGGCATTGATATTGTCTTTTTATTCCACTGAGACCATCACCACTCATCCAAGGGGCATTGATATTGTATTTTTATTCCACTGCGACCTCCACCACTCTTCCAAGGGGCATTGAAACCGTCTTGTTAAGCTACTGTGACCTCCACGTCTCATCAACGGGGCATTGATATTGTTTTTTTATTCCACTGTAACCTCCACCACTGGTCCAGGGGGCATTAAAACCGTCCTATTAAGCTACTGTGATCTCCACGTCTCTTCCAAGGGGTCATTGATATTGTATTTTTATTCCACTGCGACCTCCACCACTCTACCAAGGGGCATTAAAACCGTCTTGTTAAGCTACTATGACCTCAAGGTCTCTTCCACGGGCAAAGATATTGTCTTTTTATTCCACTGCGACCTCCACCACTCTTCCAAGGGGCAATAAAACCGTCTTGTTAAGCTACTGTGACCTCAACGTCTCTTCCACGGGGCATTGATATTGTCATTTTATGCCACTGCGACCTCCACCACTCTTCCACGGGGCATTGATATTGTCGATTTATTCCAATGCGAACTCCACCACACTTCCAAGGGGCATTAAAACCGTCTTGTTAAGCTACTGTGACCTCCACGTCTCTTCCACGGGGCATTGATATTGTCATTTTATTCCACTGCGATCTCCACCACTCTTTCACGGGGCAGTGATATTGTTGTTTTATTCCACTGCGACCTCCACCACACTTCCAAGGGGCATGAAAACTGTCTTGTTAAGCTACTGTGACCTCCACCACTCTTCCACTGTGCATTGGTTTTTTCGTTTTATTCCACTGTAACCTCCACCACTTTTCCAAGGGGCATTAAAACCGCATTTTAAGCTACTGTGTTCTCCACATCTCTTCCACGGGACATTAATATTTTCTTTTTATTCCATAGCGACCTCCACCACTCTGCCAAGGGGCATTAAAACCATCTTGTTAAGCTACTGTGACCTCCACAACTCTTCCACGGGGCATTGATATTGTCTTTTTATTTCACTGCGACCTCCACCAATCTTCCAAGGGGCATTGAAACCGTCTTGTTAAGCTACTGTGACCTCCACTTCTCTTCTATGGGGCATTGATATTGTGTTTTTATTCCACTGTAACATCCACCACTTGTCCAAGGGGCATTAAAACCGTCTTGTTAAGCTACTGTGATCTCCACGTCTCTTCCAAGGGGCATTGATATTGTCTTTTTAATCCACTGCGACCTCCACACTCTTCCAAGGGGCATGAAAACCGTCTTATTAAGCTGCTATGACCTCCAAGTCTCTTCCACTGGACATTGATAATGTCTTTTTTTTCCACTGCGACCTCCACCGATCTTCCAAGGGGCAATAAAACAGTCTTGTAAAGCTACTGTGACCTCCACGTCTCTTCCAGGGGGCATTGATATTGTCTTTTTATTCCACTGTAACCTCCACCACTCTTCTCACGGGCATTAAAACCGTCTTGTTAAGCTACTGTGACCTCCACGTCTCTTCCAAGGGGCATTAAAACCGTCTTGTTAAACCACTCTGAAATCCACATCTTTTCCAAGGGGCATTAAAACCGCATTGTTAAGCTACTGTGACCTCCACGTCTCTTCCCCTGGGCATTGATATTGTCTTTTTATTCCACAGCGACCTCCACCACTCTTCCAAGGGGCATTAAAACCGTCTTGTTAAGCTACTGTGACCTCCACGTCTTTTCCACGGGGCATTGATTTTGTCTTTTTATTCCACTGCGACCTCCACCACTCTTCCAAGGGGCATTGACGTTGACGTTTTATTCCACTGCAACCTCCACCACTCTTCCAAGGGGAATTAAAACGGTCTTCTTAAGCTACTGTGATCTCCACGTCTCTTCTACAGGGCATTGATATTGTGTTTTTATTCCACTGTAACCTCAACCACTCATCCAAGGGGTATTAAAACCGTCTTTTTAAGATACTGTAATCTCCACGTCTCTTCCAAGGGGCATTGATATTGTCTTTTTATTACACTGCGACCTCCACCTCTCTTCCAAGGGGCATTAAAACCGTCTTTTAAAGCTACTGTGACCTCCCCGTCTCTTCCAAGGGGCATTAAAACCATTTTACTAAACCACTCTGAACTCCACAGCTCTTCCGAGGGGCATTAAAACCGCATTGTTAAGCTACTGTGACCTCCACGTCTCTTCCCCTGGGCATTGATATTTTCTTTTTATTCCACAGAGACCTCCACCAGTCTTCCTAGGGGTATTAAAACTGTCTTGTTAAGCTACTGTGACCTCCACGTCTCTTCTACGGGGCATTGATATTGTCTTTTTATTCCACTGCGACCTCCACCTCTCTTCCAAGGGGCATGAAAACTGTCTTGTTAAGCTACTGTGACCTCCACCACTCTTCCACTGTGCATTGGTTTTTTCGTTTTATTCCACTGTAACCTCCACCACTTTTCCAAGGGGCATTAAAACCGCATTTTAAGCTACTGTGTTCTCCACATCTCTTCCACGGGGCATTAATATTTTCTTTTTATTCCATAGCGACCTCCACCACTCTGCCAAGGGGCATTAAAACCATCTTGTTAAGCTACTGTGACCTCCACAACTCTTCCACGGGGCATTGATATTGTCTTTTTATTTCACTGCGACCTCCACCAATCTTCCAAGGGGCATTGAAACCGTCTTGTTAAGCTACTGTGACCTCCACTTCTCTTCTATGGGGCATTGATATTGTGTTTTTATTCCACTGTAACATCCACCACTTGTCCAAGGGGCATTAAAACCGTCTTGTTAAGCTACTGTGATCTCCACGTCTCTTCCAAGGGGCATTGATATTGTCTTTTTAATCCACTGCGACCTCCACACTCTTCCAAGGGGCATGAAAACCGTCTTATTAAGCTGCTATGACCTCCAAGTCTCTTCCACTGGACATTGATAATGTCTTTTTTTTCCACTGCGACCTCCACCGATCTTCCAAGGGGCAATAAAACAGTCTTGTAAAGCTACTGTGACCTCCACGTCTCTTCCAGGGGGCATTGATATTGTCTTTTTATTCCACTGTAACCTCCACCACTCTTCTCACGGGCATTAAAACCGTCTTGTTAAGCTACTGTGACCTCCACGTCTCTTCCAAGGGGCATTAAAACCGTCTTGTTAAACCACTCTGAAATCCACATCTTTTCCAAGGGGCATTAAAACCGCATTGTTAAGCTACTGTGACCTCCACGTCTCTTCCCCTGGGCATTGATATTGTCTTTTTATTCCACAGCGACCTCCACCACTCTTCCAAGGGGCATTAAAACCGTCTTGTTAAGCTACTGTGACCTCCACGTCTTTTCCACGGGGCATTGATTTTGTCTTTTTATTCCACTGCGACCTCCACCACTCTTCCAAGGGGCATTGACGTTGACGTTTTATTCCACTGCAACCTCCACCACTCTTCCAAGGGGAATTAAAACGGTCTTCTTAAGCTACTGTGATCTCCACGTCTCTTCTACAGGGCATTGATATTGTGTTTTTATTCCACTGTAACCTCAACCACTCATCCAAGGGGTATTAAAACCGTCTTTTTAAGATACTGTAATCTCCACGTCTCTTCCAAGGGGCATTGATATTGTCTTTTTATTACACTGCGACCTCCACCTCTCTTCCAAGGGGCATTAAAACCGTCTTTTAAAGCTACTGTGACCTCCCCGTCTCTTCCAAGGGGCATTAAAACCATTTTACTAAACCACTCTGAACTCCACAGCTCTTCCGAGGGGCATTAAAACCGCATTGTTAAGCTACTGTGACCTCCACGTCTCTTCCCCTGGGCATTGATATTTTCTTTTTATTCCACAGAGACCTCCACCAGTCTTCCTAGGGGTATTAAAACTGTCTTGTTAAGCTACTGTGACCTCCACGTCTCTTCTACGGGGCATTGATATTGTCTTTTTATTCCACTGCGACCTCCACCTCTCTTCCAAGGGGCATGAAAACTGTCTTGTTAAGCTACTGTGACCTCCACCACTCTTCCACTGTGCATTGGTTTTTTCGTTTTATTCCACTGTAACCTCCACCACTTTTCCAAGGGGCATTAAAACCGCATTTTAAGCTACTGTGTTCTCCACATCTCTTCCACGGGGCATTAATATTTTCTTTTTATTCCATAGCGACCTCCACCACTCTGCCAAGGGGCATTAAAACCATCTTGTTAAGCTACTGTGACCTCCACAACTCTTCCACGGGGCATTGATATTGTCTTTTTATTTCACTGCGACCTCCACCAATCTTCCAAGGGGCATTGAAACCGTCTTGTTAAGCTACTGTGACCTCCACTTCTCTTCTATGGGGCATTGATATTGTGTTTTTATTCCACTGTAACATCCACCACTTGTCCAAGGGGCATTAAAACCGTCTTGTTAAGCTACTGTGATCTCCACGTCTCTTCCAAGGGGCATTGATATTGTCTTTTTAATCCACTGCGACCTCCACACTCTTCCAAGGGGCATGAAAACCGTCTTATTAAGCTGCTATGACCTCCAAGTCTCTTCCACTGGACATTGATAATGTCTTTTTTTTCCACTGCGACCTCCACCGATCTTCCAAGGGGCAATAAAACAGTCTTGTAAAGCTACTGTGACCTCCACGTCTCTTCCAGGGGGCATTGATATTGTCTTTTTATTCCACTGTAACCTCCACCACTCTTCTCACGGGCATTAAAACCGTCTTGTTAAGCTACTGTGACCTCCACGTCTCTTCCAAGGGGCATTAAAACCGTCTTGTTAAACCACTCTGAAATCCACATCTTTTCCAAGGGGCATTAAAACCGTCTTTTAAAGCTACTGTGACCTCCCCGTCTCTTCCAAGGGGCATTAAAACCATTTTACTAAACCACTCTGAACTCCACAGCTCTTCCGAGGGGCATTAAAACCGCATTGTTAAGCTACTGTGACCTCCACGTCTCTTCCCCTGGGCATTGATATTTTCTTTTTATTCCACAGAGACCTCCACCAGTCTTCCAAGGGGTATTAAAACCGTCTTGTTAAGCTACTGTGACCTCCACGTCTCTTCTACGGGGTATTGATATTGTCTTTTTATTCCACTGCGACCTCCACCTCTCTTCCAAGGGGCATAAAAACAGTCTTGTTAAGCTACTGTGATCTCCACGTCTCTTCCAAGGGGAATTGATATTGTCTTTTTATTCCACTACGAACTCCTCCGATGTGCGAAGGGGCATTAAAACCGTCTTGTAAATCTACTGGGACCTCCACGTCCCTTTCACGGGGCATTGATATTGTCTTTTTATTCCAATGTAACCTCCACCACTCTTCTAAGGGGCATTGAAACCGTCTTGTTAAGCTACTGTGACCTCCACGTCTTTTCCACGTGGCATTGATATTGTCTTTTTATTTCACTGTAACCTCCACCACTCTACCAAGGGGCATTAAAATTGTCTTGTTAAGCTACTGTCTCCTCCACGTCTCTTCCAAGGGGAATTAAAACAGTATTGTTAAACCACTCGGAACTCCACAGCTCTTCCAAGGGGCATTGATATTGTCTTTTTAGTCCAATGTAACCTCCACCACTCTTCTAAGGGGCATTAAAACCATCTTGCTAAGCTACTGTGACCTCCACGTCTTTTCCAAGTGGCTTTGATATTGTCTTTTTATTCCACTGCAACCTCCACCACTCTTTCAATGGGCATTGATATTGTCTTTTTATACCACTGTAACCTCCACCACTTTTCCAAGGGGCATTAAAACCGTCTTTTTAAGCTACTGTGACCTCCACGTCTCTTCCAAGGGGAAATTTATATTGTCTTTTTATTCCACTGCGACCTCCACACTCTTACAAGGGTCGTTAAAACCATATTCTTAAGCTGCTGTAACCTCCAACTCTCTTCCACTGGACATTGATATTGTCTTTTTATTCCACTGCGATCTCGATCGCTCTTCCAAGGGGCATTAAAGCCGTCTTGTAAAGCTACTGTGACCTCCACGTCTCTTCCACGGGGCATTGATATTGTCTTTTTATTCCACTGTAACCTCCCCTACTTTTCCAAGGGACATTAAAACCGTGTTGTTAAGCTACTGTGACCTCCACGTCTCTTCCAAGGAGCATTAAAACCGTGTTGTTGAACCACTCTGAACTCAACAGCTCTTCCAAGGGGCAATAAAACCCTCTTGTTAAGCTACTGTGATCTCCACATCTCTTCCACGGAGCATTGATATTGTCTTTTTTTTACAATGCGACCTCCACCCCTCTACCAAGGGGCATTAAAAGTGTCTTGTTAAGCTACTATGACCTCAACGTCTCTTCCACGGGCATTGATATTGTCTTTTTATTCCACTGCGACCTCCACCACTCTTCCAAGGGACATTAAAATGCCTTGTTAAGCTACTGTGACCTCCACGTCTCTTCCATGGGGCATTTATACTGCAATTTTAATCAACTGCGATCTCCACTACTCTTCCACGGGACATTGATATTGTCTTTTTATTCCACTGCTACCTACACCACTTTTCCCAGGGACATTTAATCTGTCTTGTTAAGCTACTTTGACCTCCACGTCTCTTCCACGTGGCATTGATATTGGCTTTTTATTCCACTGCGACCTCCACCACTCTTTCACGGGGCATTGATATTGTCGTTTTATTCCCTGCGACCTCCACCACTCTTCAAAGGGGCAATAAAACCATCATGTTAAGCTACTGTGACCTCCACGTCTCTTCCAAGGGGCATTGATATTGTCTTTGTTTTCCTCTGTGACCTCCACCACTCTTCCATGTTGCATTAAAACCGTCTTGTAAAGCTACTGTGATCTCCACGTCTCTTCCACAGGGCATTGATATTGTCTTTTTAATCCACTGTAACCTCCACCACTTTTCCAAGGGGCAATAAAACCGTCTTGTTAAGCAACTGTGACCTCCACGTCTCTTTCACGGGGCATTGATATTGTCATTTTATTCCACTGCGACCTCCACCACTCTTTCACGACGCATTGATATTGTCGTTTTATTCCACTGCGACCTCCACCACATTTCAAAGGGGCATTAAAAAAGTCTTGTTAAGCTACTGTGATCTCCACCACTCTTCCACGGGGCATTGATATTGTCTTTTTATTCCACTGCGACCTCCACCACACTTCCAAGGGGCAATAAAACCATCTTGTTAAGCTACTGTCACCTTCACGTCTCTTCCAAGGGGCATTAAAACCGTCTTATTAAACCACTCTGAACTCCACAGCTCTTCCAAGGGGCATTAAAACCGTCTTGTTAAGCTACTGTGACCTCCACGTCTTTTCCACTGGGCATTGATATTGTCTTTTTATTCCACTGCGACCTCAACCACTCTTCCAAGGGGCATTAAAACCGTCTTGTTAAGCTACTGTGACCTCCACGTCTCTTCTACTGGCATTGATATTGTGTTTTTATTCCACTGTAACTTCCACCACTCATCCAAGGAGCATTAAAACCATCTTGTTAAGCTGCTGTGATTTCCACGTCTCTTCCAAGGGGCATTGATATTCTCTTTTTATTCCACTGAGACCTCCACCACTGTTCCAAGGGGCATTAAAACTGTATTGTTAAGCTACTGTGACCTCCACGTCTTTTCCACGGGGTATTGATATTGTCTTTTTATTCCACTGTGACCTCCACCACTCTTCCAAGGGGCATTGATATTGTCTTTGTTTTCCACTGCGACCTCCACCTCTCTTCCAGGGGGCATTAAAACCGTCTTGTAAAGCTACTGTGATCTTCACGTCTCTTCCACGGGGCATTGATATTGTCTTTTTATTCCACTGCGACCTCCACCACACTTCCAAGGGGCAATAAAGCCATCTTGTTAAGCTACTGTCACCTTCACGTCTCTTCCAAGGGGCATTAAAACCGTCTTATTAAACCACTCTGAACTCCACAGCTCTTCCAAGGGGCATTAAAACCGTCTTGTTAAGCTACTGTGACCTCCACGTCTTTTCCACTGGGCATTGATATTGTCTTTTTATTCCACTGCGACCTCAACCACTCTTCCAAGGGGCATTAAAACCGTCTTGTTAAGCTACTGTGACCTCCACGTCTCTTCTACTGGCATTGCTATTGTGTTTTTATTCCACTGTAACTTCCACCACTCATCCAAGGAGCATTAAAACCATCTTGTTAAGCTGCTGTGATTTCCACGTCTCTTCCAAGGGGCATTGATATTGTCTTTTTATTCCACTGAGACCTCCACCACTGTTCCACGGGCATTAAAACTGTATTGTTAAGCTACTGTGACCTCCACGTCTTTTCCACGGGGTATTGATATTGTCTTTTTATTCCACTGTGACCTCCACCACTCTTCCAAGGGGCATTGATATTGTCTTTGTTTTCCACTGCGACCTCCAACTCTCTTCCAGGGGACATTAAAACCGTCTTGTAAAGCTACTGTGATCTTCACGTCTCTTCCACGGGGCATTGATATTGTCTTTTTATTCCACTGCGACCTCCACCACTGTTCCAAGGGGCTTTAAAACTGTATTGTTAAGCTACTGTGACCTCCACTTCTTTTCTACGGGGCATTGATATTGTATTTTTATTCCACTGTGACCTCCACCACTCTTCCAAGGGACATTGATATTGTCTTTTTATTAAACTGCGATCTCCACCACTCTTCCAAGGGGCATAAAAAACGTTTTGTTAAGCTACTGTGACCTCCACGTCTCTTCCACTGGGCATTGATATTGTCTTTTTATTCCACTGCGACCTCCACCACTTTACCCAGGGACATTTAATCTGTCTTGTTAAGCTACTGTGACCTCCCCGTCTCTTCCACGGGGCATTGATATTGTTTTTTTATTCGACTGCGACCTCCACCACTCTTCCAAGGGGCATTGATATTATTTTTTATTCCACTGCGTCCTCCACCACTCTTCCAAAGGGCATTAAATCTGTCTTGTTAAACGACTGTGACCTCCACGTCTCTTCCCATGGGCATTGTTATTGTCTTTTTAATAAACTGCGACCTCCACCACTCTTCCAAGGGGCATTGATTTTGTCTTTTAATTCCACTGCGACCTCCACCACTCTTCCAAGGGGTAATAAAACCATCATGTTAAGCTACTGTGACCTCCACGTCTCTTCCAAGGGCCATTGATATTGTCTCTGTATTCTACTGCGACCTCCACCACTCTTCCAAGGGGCATTAAAACAGTCTTGTAAAGCTAATGTGATCTCCACGTCTCTTCCACGGGGCATTGATATTACCTTTTTATTCCACTGTAACCTCCACCACTCTACCAAAGGGTATTAAAACCGTTTTGTTAAGATACTGTGACCTTCAAGTCTCTTCCCCGGGGCATTGATATTGTCATTTTATTCCACTGCGACCTCCACCACACTTCCAAGGGGCATTAAAACCGTCATGTTAAGCTACTGTGACCTCCACGTCTCTTCCAGGGGCATTGATATTGTCTTTTCATTCCACTGTAACCTCCACCACTCTACCAAGGGGCATTAAAATCTTCTTGGTAAGCTACTGTCACCTCCACGTCTCTTCCAAGTGGCATTAAAACTGTCTTGTTAAACCACTCTGAACTCCACAGCTCTTCCATTGGGCATTAAAACAGCCTTGTTAAGTTACTGTGACCTCCATGAATCTTCCACGAGCATTGATATATTTTTTTTATTCCACTGCAACCTCCATCACTCTTTCAAGTGGCATTTAAACCGTCTTGTTAAGCTACTGTTACCTACACTTCTCTTCTACGCGGCATTGATATTGTCTTTTTCTTCCACTGCGACCTCCACTACTCTTCCAAGTGTCATTGATATTATCTTTTTATTCCACTGAGACCTCCATCACACTTCCAAGGGGCATTAAAACCGTCTTGTTGAGATAATGTGACCTCCACGTCTCTTCCACGGGAAATTGATATTGTTATTTTATTCTACTGTAACCCCCACCTCCCTGACAAGGGGCATTAAAACAGTCTTGTTAAGCTACTTTGTCCTCCACGTCTCTTCCAAGGGGCATTAAAAAAAGTCTTGCTAAACCACTCTGAACTCCACAGCTGTTCCAAGGGGCATTAAAACCATCTTGTTAAGCTACTGTGACCTCCAAGTCTCTTCCACCGGGCATTGACTTTGTCTTTTTATTCCACTGCGACCTCCACCACTCCTCCAAGGGGCAATGATATTTTCTTTTTATTCCACTGCGACCTCCACCACTCTTCCAAGGGGCATTAAAACCATCTTGTTAAGCTACTGTGACCTCCACATCTCTTCCACGGGGCATTGATATTGTCTCTTTATTCCACTGCTACCTCCACCACTCTTCCATTGGGCATTAAAACCATCTTGTTAAGCTACTGTGACCTCCACGTATATTCCAAGGGGCATTGATATTGGGTTTTTATTCCACTGTAACTTCCACCACTCATCCAAGGGGCATTAAAACCGTCTTGTTAAGCTACTGTGACCTCCACGTCTCTACCACGTGGCATTGATATTGTCTTTTTATTCCACTGCGACCTCCACCAATCTTCCAAGGGATTTTTAATCTGTCTTGTTAAGCTACTGTGACCTCCACGTCTCATCCACGGGGCATTGATATTGTCTTTTTATTCCACTGCGAACTCCACCACTCTTTCAAGGGGCATTGATATTATCTTTTTATTCCACTGCAACCTCCACCACTCTTCCAAGGGGCAATAAAACCATCAAGTTAAGCTACTGTGACCTCCACGTCTCTTCCACGGGGTATTGATATTGTCTTATTATTCCACTGCGACCTCCACCACTCTTCCAAGGGGCATTTAAACCATCTTGTTAAGCTACTGTGACCTCCACGTCTCTTCCACGGGGCATTGGTGTTGTCTTTTTCTTCCACTGCGACCTCCACCACTCTTCCAAGGGGCATTGATATTGTCTTTTTATTCCACTGCATCCTCCACCTCTCTTCCAAGGGGCATTAAAACCATTTTTTAAGCTACTGTGACCTCCACGTCTCTTCCACAGGGCATTCATATTGTCTCTTTATTCTACTGTAACCTCCCCCAGTCTTCCAAGGAACATTGAAACCATCTTGTTAATCTACTGTCATCTCCACGTCTCTTCCAAGGGGCATTAAAACCATCTTGTTAAACGACTTTGGACTCCACAGTTCTTCCAAGGGGCATTAAAATCATCTTGTTAAGCTACTGTGAAATCCTCGTCTCTTCCACAGGAAATTTATATTGTCTTTTTATTCCACTACGACCTCCACCACTCTGCCAATGGGCATTGGTATTGTCTTTTTATTCCACTGCGACCTCCACACTCTTTCAAGGGGCATTAAAACCATCTTGTTACCCTGCTGTAACCTCCAAGTCTCTTCCAGTGGACATTGACATTGTCTTTTTATTCCACTGCAACATCCACCGCTCTTCCAAGGGGCATTAAAACCGTCTTGTAAAGCTACTGTGACCTCCACGTCTCTTCCATGGGGCATAGATATTGTAATTTTATTCCACTGCGACCTCCACTACTCTTCCACGGGGCATTGATATTGTCGTTTTATTCCACTACAACCTCCACCACACTTTCAAGGGGCATTAAAACCGTCTTGTTAAGCTACTTTGACCTCCACGTCACTTTCATGGGGCATTGATATTGTCATTTTATTCCACTGTGACCTCCTCCACTCTTTCACGGGGCATTGATATTGTCGTTTTATTCCACTGCGACCTCCACCACATTTCAAAGTGGCATTAAAGAACTCTTATTATGCTACTGTGACCTCCACCACTCTTCCACGGGGCATTGATATTGTCGTTTTAATCCACTGCAACCTCCACCACACTTCCAAGGAGCATTAAAACCATCTGGTTAAGCTACTGTGACCTCCACGTATATTCCACGGGCATTGATATTGGGTGTTTATTCCACTGTATCCTCCATCACTCCTCCAAGGGGCATTAAAACCATCTTGTTAAGCTACTGTGACCTCCACGTCTCTTCCACGGGGCATTGATATTGTCTTTTTATTCCACTGCGACCTCCACCAGTCTTCCAAGGGACATTTAATCTGTCTTGTTAAGCTACTGTGACCTCCACGTCTCTTCCACGGGGCATTGATATTGTCTTTTTATTCCACTGCGACCTTCACCACTCTTTCAAGGGGCATTGATATTATCTTTTTATTCCACTGCAACCTCCACCACTCTTCCAAGGGACAATAAAACCATCATGTTAAGCTACTGTGACCTCCATGTCTCTTCCACGGGGTATTGATATTGTCTTATTATTCCACTACAACCTCCACCACAGTTTCAAGGGGCATTAAAACTGTCTTGTTAAGCTACTGTGACCTCCACGTCTCTTTCACGGGGCATTGATATTGTCATTTTATTCCACTGTGACCTCCTCCACTCTTTCACGGGGCATTGATATTGTCGTTTTATTCCACTGCGACCTCCACCACATTTCAAAGTGGCATTAAAGAAGTCTTATTATGCTACTGTGACCTCCACCACTCTTCCACGGGGCATTGATATTGTCGTTTTATTCCACTGCAACCTCCACCACACTTCCAAGGAGCATTAAAAAAATCTTGTTAAGCTACTGTGACCTCCACGTCTCTTCCACGGGGCATTGGTGTTGTCTTTTTCCTCCACTGCGACGTCCACCACTCTTCCAAGGGGCATTGATATTGTCTTATTATTCCACTGCGACCTCCACCACTCTTCCAAAGGGCATTTAAACCATCTTGTTAAGCTACTGTGACCTCCACGTCTCTTCCACGGGGCATTGGTGTTGTCTTTTTCCTCCACTGCGACGTCCACCACTCTTCCAAGGGGCATTGATATTGTCTTTTTATTCCACTGCGACCTCCACCTCTCTTCCAAGGGGCATTAAACCATTTTGTTAAGCTACTGTGACCTCCATGTCTCTTCCACGGGGCATTCATATTGTCTTTTTATTCTACTGTAACCTCCTCGACCCTTCCAAGGAACATTAAAACCATCTTGGTAAGATACTGTCACCTCGATTTCTCTTCCAATAGGCATTAAAACCATCTTGTTAAACGACTTTGGACTCCACAGCTCTTCCAAGGGGCATTAAAACCATCTTGTTAAGCTACTGTGACCCCCACGTCTCTTCTACGCGGCATTGATATTGTGTTTTTATTCCACTGTAACCTCCACCACTCGTCCAATTGGCATTAAAACTGTCTTGTTAAGCTACTGTGACCACCACGTCTCTTCCACAGGAAATTTATATTGTCTTTTTATAACACTACGACCTCCACCACTCTTCCAAGGGTCATTGGTATTGTATTTTTATTCCACTGCAACCTCCACACTCTTACAAGGGGCATTAAAACCATCTTGTTAAGCTGCTGTATCCTCCAAGTCTCTTCCACTGGACATTGATATTGTCTTTTTATTCCACTACGACCTCCACCGCTCCTCCAAGGGGCATTAAAACCATCTTGTAAAGCTACTGTGACCTCCACTTTTCTTCCACGGGGCATTGATATTGCCTTTTTATTCCACTGTAACCTCCACCACTTTTCCAAGGGGCATTAAAACCGTCTTGTTAAGCTACTGTGACCTCCACGTCTCTTCCAAGGGGCATTAAAACCGTCTTGTTGAACCACTCTGAACTCCACAGCTATTCCAAGGGGCAATAAAACTGTCTTGTTAATCTACTGTGATCTCCAATTCTCTTCCACGGGCACTGATATTGTCTTTCTATTCCACTGCGACCTCCATCACTCTTCTTAGGGGCATTAAAACCGCATTGTTAAGCTACTGTGACCTCCACGTCTCTTTCATCGCGTATTGATATTGTAATTTTTTTCCTCTGCGACCTCCACTACTCTTCCACGGGGCATTGATATTGTACTACAACCTCCACCACACTTCCAAGGGGCATTAAAACCGTCTTGTTAAGCTACTGTGACCTCCACGTCTCTTTCACTGGGCATTGATATTGTCATTTTATTCCACTGTGACCTCCACCACTCTTCCACGGGGCATTGATATTGTCGTTTTATTCCACTGCAACCCCACCACACTTCCAAGGGGCAATAAAACCATCTTGTTAAGCTACTGTCAACTTTACGTCTCTTCCAAGGCACATTAAAACCGTCTTTTTAAACCACTTTGAACTCCACAGCTCTTCCAAGGGGCATTAAAACCGTCTTGTTAAGCTACTGTGAACTCCACATCTTTTCCACGGGGCATTGATATTGTCTTTTTATTCCACTGCGACCTCCACCACTATTCCAAGGGGCATTAAAACCGTCTTGATAAGCTACTGTGACCTCCACGTCTCTTCTACTGCAATTGATATTGTGTTTTTATTCCACTGTAACTTCCACCACTCGTCCAAGGGGCATTAAAACCATCTTGTTAAACTACTGTGATTTTCACGTCTCTTCCAAGGGGCATTGATGTTGTCTTTTTATTTCACTGCGACCTCCACCACTCTTCCATGGGGCATTAAAACTGTATTGTTAAGCTACTGTGACCTCCGCGTCTTTTCCACGGGGCATTGATATTGTCTTTTTATTCCACTGCGACCTCCACCACTCTTCCAAGGGGCATTGATATTATTTTTTATTCCACTGCGACCTCCACCACTTTTTCAAGGGGCATTAAATCTGTCTTGTTAAACGCCTGTGACCTCCACGTCTCTTCCACTGGGCATTGATATTGTCTTTTTAATAAACTGCGACCTCCACCATTCTTCCAAGGGGCAATAAAACCATCATGTTAAGCTACTGTGACCTCCACGTCTCTTCCAAGGGGCATTGATATTGTCTTTGTATTCCACTGCGACCTCCACCGCTCTTCCAAGGGGCATTAAAACCGTCTTGTAAACCTACTGTGATCTCCACGTCTCTTCCAAGGGGCATTAAAACCGTCTTGTTGAACCACTCTGAACTCCACAGCTCTTCCAAGGGGCATTAAAACCGTCTTGTTAAGCTACTGTGATCTCCACGTCTCTTCCACGGGGCATTGATATTGTCTTTTTATTCCACTGTAACCTCTACCAAGGGGCATTAAAACCATCTTTTTAAGCTGTTGTGACCTCCACGTCTCTTCCAAGGGGCATTAAAACCGTTGTGATCTCCACGTCTCTTCCCTGGAGCATTGATATTGTCTTTTTATTCCACTGCGACCTTCACCACTCTTCCAAGGGGCATTACAACCGTCTTATTAAGCTACTATGACCTCAAGTTCTCTTCCACGGGCAATGATATTGTCTTTTTATTCCACTGCGACCTCCACCACACTTCCATGGGGCATTAAAACCGTCTTGTTAAGCTACTGTGACCTCCACGTCTCTTCCACGGGGCATTGATATTGTCATTTTGTTCCACTGCGACCTCCACCACTCTTCCACGGGGCATTGATATTGTCGTTTTATTCCACTGCGACCTCCACCATACTTCCAAGGATCATGAAAACGGTCTTGTTAAGCTACTGTGACCTCCACCACTCTTCCATGGTGCATTGATTTTGTCGTTTTATTCCACTGCGACCTCCACCTCATTTTTAAGGTGCATTAAAACCGTCTTGTTAAGATACTGTGATCTCCACGTGTCTTCCCAGGTGCAATGATATTGTATTTTTATTCCACTGCGACCTCCACCACTCTTCTACGGGGCATTGATATTGTCGTTTTATTCCACTGCGACCTCCACCACACTTCCAAGGGGCATGAAAACTGTCTTGTTAAGTTACTGTAACCTCCACCACTCTTCCACGGTGCATTGATTTTGTCGTTTTATTCCACTGCGACCTCCACCACACTTTTAAGGGGCATTAAAACCGTCTTGCTAAGCTTCTGTCACCTCCACGTCTCCTCCACGGGGCATCGATGTTGTCTTTTTATTCCACTGCGACCTCCACCACCCTTCCAAGGGGCATTGATATTGTCCTTTTATTCCTCTGTAACCTCCACCACTTTTCCAAGGGGCATTAAAACCGTCTTTTTAAGCTACTGTGACCTCCACGTCTCTTCCAAAGGGCATTAAAACCATCTTGTTAAAGCACTCTGAACTCCACAGATCTTCCAAGGGGCATTAAAACCGCATTTTAAGCTACTGTGTCCTCCACATCTCTTCCACGGGGCATTAGTATTGTCTTTTTATTCCACAGCGACTTCCACCACTCTTCCAAGGGGCATTAAAACCATCTTGTTAAGCTCCTGTGACCTCCACGTCTCTTCCACGGGGCATTGATATTGTATTTTTATTCCACAGCGACCTCCACCACTCTTCCAATGGGCATTTAAACCGCATTGTTAAGCTACTGTATCCTCTACGTCTCTTCCACTGGTCATTTATATTTTCTTTTTATTCCACTGGGACCTCCACCACTGTTCCAATGGGCATTAAAACCGTCTTGTTAAGCTACTCTGACCTCCACGTCTCTTCCACGGGGCATTGATATTGTCTTTTTCTTCCACTGCGACTTCCACCACTCTTCCAAGGGGCATTGATATTGTCTTTTTATTCCACTTCGACCTCCATCACACTTCCAATGGGCATTAAAACCGCATTGTTAAGCTACTGTGTCCTCCACGTCTCTTCCATTGGGCATTTATATTTTCTTTTTATTCCACTGCGACCTCCACGACTCTTCCAAGGGGCATTAAAACCATCTTGTTAAGCTACTCTGACCTCCACGTCTCTTCCACGGGGACATTGATATTGTCTTTTTATTCCACTGTAACCTCCATCACTCTTCCAAGGGGCATTAAAACCATCTTGTTAAGTTACTGTGACCTCCACGTCTATTCCAAGGGGCATTAAAACAGTCTTGTTAAGTTACTGTGTCCTCCATGTCTCTTCCACGGGCATTGGTATATTTTTTTTACTCACTGCAACCTCCACCACTCTTTCAATTGGCATTTAAACCATCTTGTTAAGCTACTGTGACCTACACTTCTCTTCTACGCCGCATTGATATTGTCTTTTTCTTCCACTGCGACTAGTGTTGAGCCACCCCCGTAGTGTTCGAGTTCGGTTCGGTTCGTCGAACACCCGTGTGTTCGCCCAACTGTTCGTCGAACTGTTTGTCGAACACCTATGAACACCATTAAAACCAATGGCAGGCAAACAAAAACACATAGAAACACATAGAAAACACCTTCAAAGGTGTCCAAAACCTGACAAACTGCTCAGAAGACACAACTAATACATGGAAAAGTGACAAGTACATATAGTCATGTGAAAAGAAAAGAGGTGGAGGAGTAAAAGGAGGCAGAGACACAGATATAGGCATGCCATGCCCTTCTAAAAGCAAAGAAGTGCGAAGCCGACCCGGCCAGTCCGTTCCTGCCCGTGCCACCTCCGTGTCGCTGGGTTCGTGCCAGAGCCGCGGTGGACCCTGACGGCCAGCCCCCCCCTCTCCCAATACTGGTGCCCGTCCGCTGGTGGGTCGAGCCCCCCCGCAGTGGGGGGGGGGGAGTAACATCTGCAGAAGAAAGTCCATCTTCCAGCCAAACTAAGATGTCGACTTTTTTTTGTGGACAATGTGATAAGATCCCTTTCTTACAGCCACGCCAATCGCTACAAATTCCAGATGAGGCACAAAAACAGCAGGTGCTTCAACGGATATCAAGTGCTCCTTCAAGTGGGCTCTCCTCCACCTCAACTTCAACATCACAAATACTCCAGTCCTCAGAGGTGTCACCCCAATCGCACTTGCTTCCTCACAGCTCCCAAGTCTCCAGCTGCCCTTCTGAGTATGGGGTAACACAGATGGTTGAGTCTGCACAGCTGTTTACTCATACTATAGCCTGAGAAACGGAGGTCTACTCCAGAGCTTCTGTTAATCCAGACGAGGAAATGATCTGCACTGATGCCCAGAATCTTTATAAGTCGGATCCAGGACCAGATGAAGAAGGTTCTGAGCATAATGTAGACCCTTGTTCCCAAACTGTAACTCCTGTTGGTGGAGACAATGAGGAAGATGATGATGAGACTCAAATACCTGATTGGAGCGACAACTTGACTTTTCGGTCAGGGCAGGAAGAGGTTGGCTCTGAGGACGATGGGTGTGAGAACACACAGGGTGATGATGACGAGGTTGGAGATCCCACTTACTGTCAACCCACAGTCAGCCAGTCGATGAGGTCAGCAGAGGAGGTGGAGGAGGATGTGACTAGCCCAGGGGATGGGGATGACTCAGTACCCGGGCCTTTGCCTGGCCTTGGGGATGTCGCGGTGGTCGGCTCCCTGGCCCGTACCCTGGGGTCACTCTTTAAAAGGGTGGATAATTGTTAATTTTATAAGAGTTCGTGACGCCACCTGTGGTATCTGGTGAGAAGCACCAGCGCTGCAGCAGTCCACTGAGTCCCGTAATAAGGCAGCTCAATGGTATAGCTCCCCACAGGTGGAGCTAGGTCTCAGGGCAGCGTATGCAGGGGGAATGCAGGACAGGCAAGACCCAGCTGGGTCAGACCAAGAACGGGAACGGACACGGTAGTCACTTCAGTACCTTTTACTGGTGGAAATTCAGGCACATCCCGGAGCACTGTAGGGTGAAGGGTGCATATCAGGATCCTCCCCAATGAGCGGGTGTAGGGCCTCCTGTTTCTTGCCTCTGCGTAGTAAGTTTCTGACCTGCCTTGAGCTAGGCCTAACTTTGTCTCTGTCCTGCACTGGCTAACCTTGTGGTAGGGCCTTCTCTTGGAGTTCACGCTCCCAGTATGCGAGGCCTAAGCGTCTCCTGGCTCTGTTACTTATCAGCACCTTAGCGATCTTGCGACTTGTAGTTCTCCAGGGAGTCCGGTTATGCCTTACTGGGTCATAGAGATCCCGGTAAGCTCGGATCCGGTGTCTGGTAAATGCTTCGGGGTGAGCTGGTTAAGCTCCTCTGCCCCTTATGTACTAACTCGCCACTCGCCTTCGGCCTACTTGGGCCCTCACTAGGCTATACACACTAACGGCAGCTTGCCGCGCTTCACCGATCTCATGGCGCCGGCACACCTTAAGCTCTATCTGGGCTCCCTGAATCTAGCTAGCAGGAGCCTCGTGCTCCACTGCTGAACTATTAACTGAGTTCTCTAGACTAGACTGAGCTCCACTGCAGACTGACCTCTCTTAGGCTTCTCTACTGCAGGAACTCTTCAGAGGAAATGAACTGCCTAGCTCCACCTTCCCTATTTATATCCCTAACGGGCTCCCTCTGTTGATCTGAGGTGGAAGGTGGAGATGTGTGAATGTTTATGGGGGCCTCTTGTGGAGGGTTCCATCAATGCACTCTTCTAGGATCTGTGATACCAAGCGCAGCGGGGCGTCACAGATGCTATTGACGATGAGGTTTGGTTGCGCCTTCCTGGACAGAGACGGGGTACTGGAAGCACGTCAACAACTGCATCCTCAACCACAACTCTGGCTCTGACCACAAGTCGTGGTGGCTCTTCAGGTCGCATGGGCTCTAAGCCTTGTATAGCCTGGGCATTTTTTCAGATCGATAAGGATGACCCAACTCGTGTTATCTGTAATATTTGTCACCAAAAGCTAAGTGGAGGCCAAAAAATCCATAGTTTGAGTACTTTATGCATGTACCGTCACATGGATATGAAGCATAAGTTGCAGTGGGAAGCTCACCGTGCTACAATGCGGCCTAGCGGGCCGGGCCAACCACTGTCTGCCCCATCTTGTGCATCCGCAGCCTCTTCATCCTCTGTGACTGGGGGGACAGCAGTCACACATGTTTTTGGACGCAGACCTGCCACCTCTTTACCCGCAACAGCCAGTGTGATTGGCAGGTCGTCAGTTCATTGAGAAGTGGAAACACCTGCTGGTGTTGAGCGCACTCCGACATCGAGAGCACCACCTTTGGATCAAGGCAACCTAACATGTCCGCCTGCATCTTCCTCAGAGACCGGCAGTTTGCCGGGGACACCCTTCTCAACCCCGTCTAAGCACAAAAGCCAGCCCTCGATCCCTCAGATGTGGACAAGTAAAAGACCATTTCCTCCTAGCCATGAGAAAGCTAAGAGGTTGAATTTTACCATCTGCAAGCTCTTGGCTACAGAAATGCTTCCTTTCCGCCTGGTGGACACAGAGGATTTTCGAGACCTTATGTCCATCGCAGTGCCCCAGTACCAGATGCCTAGTCGGCACTACTTCTCAAAGAAAGGTGTGCCTGCGTTCCACCAGCATGTCGCACACAACATCACCACTTCTTTGAGAAACTCTGTGTGTGACAGGGTGCATTTCACCACAGACACTTGGACGAGTAGGCATGGACAGGGGCGTTACATGTCGCTGACTGGGCACTGGGTAACTATGGTGACAGCAGAACAAGGGGCTGCTGTCCAAGTCTTGCCGTCCCCACGAGTTGTGCGTAAATCCTCTTTATCTCAAAGTTCCTCCACTGCTTCTGCCTCCTCAACCTCCTCTTGGTCCTCCACCTGCACCCAAAGCCTGTCTGGTCATGCCACAAGCTTTCTAACTGCGCAGAAGGGATCCTGCACACCAGGGGCGGACACAGACTGTAGTGGGCCCCTGTGCAAGAAATTTTTGGGGGGCCCCCCCTGCGCTTCATAAGGCAACAAAGTTATGTAAACATAACCCCCCCATGTGCAGCTCACCCCCCCGTGCATCTCCCATCCCCCCCGTGCATCTCTCATCCCCCCCATGTGCATCTCTCACCCCCCCCATGTGCATCTCTCACCCCCCCGTGTGCATCTCTCACCCCCCCGTGTGCATCTCTCACCCCCCCCGTGTGCATCTCTCACCCCCCCCGTGTGCATCTCTCACCCCCCCATGTGCATCTCTCACCCCCCCCCCCGTGTGCATCTCTCACCCACCCACTCCTAGTTAATTAATTGTATTTAAAACAAATAAAACTTGTTATACTTACCCCCATGCGATCCCTGCAGAATCCTGGCGCTCGTCCACGTCGCTGCCACCACGTTCTCCTGACGTTCGGCCATGTGACGGTGCCACATGCATAGCCATCAGCTTTTGTTTTGGCCAAAAGATTTTTAAAGCCGCCACCACGATAAGGTAGACTCTTCTGGCCGGGCCCTACTCTAACCTATTAAAATTTTCTTAAAATATCCAATACTCTTTTTAGATATATTTTTATTTAGTTTTCTCTAAGGGAATGTGTCATATACATTTTTTTTTTAAAATGACCAATAATACCACATACAGGGAATACCGCCACACCATGACCAGACCACATATTACCACAACATAGTGACTGAATAATACCACACAGAAGGGGGAAAAACTGCCACACCATGACCAGACCACATATTACCACCACATTACTAATATTACCACCACATTACTAATATTACCATAAGTGTCATTATACACGGGAGCTCTATACATGGTATGTATAATGTAAGTGTCCAGGTAATCTAGTGATCACCAGTGACATTATACACAGGAGCCCGGTACATAGTATATAGTGTAAGTGTACATGTAATACAGTGATCACCAGTGACATTATACACAGGAGCTCTGTATATAGTGTCAGTGTACAGGTAATACAGTGATCACCAGTGACATTATACACAGGAGCTCTGTATATAGTGTCAGTGTACAGGTAATACAGTGATCACCAGTGACATTATACACAGGAGCTCTGTATATAGTGTACAGGTAATACAGCGATCACCAGTGACATTATACACAGGAGCTCTGTATATAGTGTATAGTGTACAGGTAATACAGTGATCACCAGTGACATTATACACAGGAGCTCTGTATATAGTGTCAGTGTACAGGTAATACAGTGATCACCAGTGACATTATACACAGGAGCTCTGTATATAGTCTACAGGTAATACAGGGATCACCAGTGACGTTATACACAGGAGCCCGGTACATAGTATATAGTGTAAGTGTACATGTAATACACTGACTCACTGGTGACGTCTCTAGGTGAAGTCCTTCAGCTACGCTTTTCTCCTTCATCCAGCACAGACCGCCATCACGTCTTCCAGCCAGGACTCGTCTCTGCATAAAATAACACAGTTATCTAGAGCACATTCCCCAACTTCTACATTACGCAGCTGAATACAGACGTGCATCCACCATCAATATATGGTTAGTCATTATGCAACCTACCATTCCAAATATAAATTGTAATCCACCACGGTGCCCCCATTAACTTTAAATAGGCACTTAATATATAATTTAATTAGAACCTCTACTCTTTCCGCCAATTTGTTACCAGTTACACTCCTGCATCCGCAACGCCCCCTACTCTATACTTCCTGCTCCCCGCATTCATTATTTACATGCACCCCCTGCCGCAATTCATTATATCATGTCCGTGCTCTCCCCACCCCATCATCATTTATCATTTACTGTCCCCCACCCCACATTCATTATGTGCAGCTCGTTATCCCCCTACTCCCAATTCCCCCATGTACAGCTAATTTTCTCCCAATTCCACCATGTGCAGCTCATTTTCTCCCAATTCCCCCATGTGCAGCTCTCATCCCCCCATGTGCAGCACTCACCCCTTCATGTGCACATCCCTCATCCCCCTCCCCCCCATGTGCCCCTCTCTCATCCCCCCCATGTGCCCCTCTCTCATCCCCCACATGTGCCCCTCTCTCATCCCCCCCATGTGCATCTCTCATCCCCCTCCACCACATGTGCATCTCCCATTCCCCCCACTCCTAGTAAATTGTATTTAAAAAAAAATAAAACTTGCTATACTTACCCCCATGCGATCCCTGCAGAATCCTGGCGCTCGTCCAAATCGCTGACACCAGGTTCTCCTGACTTCCGGTCATGTGACGGTGCCGTCACATGACCGGAAGTCAGGGGAATCATGAAAGCGCTGCCGCAGCAGCGCAGCGCTGAGATGTCCCGGACCCGGCTCTTAGCATGGGGCCGGGGGCCCCATGAGGAGAGAGACGCACAAGAGGGGGGCCCCCAAGGGGGCCCCTACTGGCTGGGCCCCATACTGGAGTCAGGGCAGTCATGCCCTGATGGCGGCCCTGCTGGAGGGGCCCCCTCTCCCTCGGGGCCCCCGTTCAATGAACCGGCTGCACGGGCGGTAGTTCCGCCCCTGCTGCACACCCCTTTACTATGCTGGCAGCAGGGCTCAACGTCATCAGGCGGTTTTTACTTTGAAATGTCTGGGAAATGTGAGTCACACAGCTGAGGAGTTGTGGACAGCTCTGGAGACCCAGTTTCATGAATGGTTGTCTCCACTGGACCTGCAACCAGGGAAGGCTGTGTGCGACAATGCTACAAACCTGGGTGCGGCCCTTCGCCGGGGCAATGTCACACACGTGCCTTGTATGGCTCACGTGTTGAACCTGGTTGTCCATCAATTTTTAGCCCACTATCCCGGACTAGATGGCCTTCTGCAGACAGCACGGTCGCTGTGTGCTCACTTCCGCCATTCGCATCCCGCAGCTCTACGACTTACATCTCTACAAAAGTCGTTGGGCCTGCCAGTTCACCGGCTGAAATGCGATGTGCCGACACGGTGGAATTCAACTCTGCACATGTTGCAGCGACTGTGGCAGCACCGACAAACCCTGGTGCAATACGTACTGACGTATAGCCTGGGCCAATGAGATCCAGAGGTGGGGCAAATCACGCTGCAGGAGTGGTCTCAGATCAGGGACCTATGAAGTTGACGCGCCCACTGGGCCATGGGATACCCGGAGCTGGGCTGGTAGACGCCGGGGGTTGTAGTCACTGTGGCGGTGACCCGGTCCGTGACCCAGGGCGGTCAATCCAAGGGTAATTTGTATATATGGGTTTTATAATGTCCGACTACGCCACCTCTGGAGTGCGGCAAATGGGGCCGCCGCTGCGGAACAGTCCTCTGAAGCTGGTGGTTTTGCAGCAATGGTATTATTACTCCCCACAGGAAGAGTGTAGCTTCAGGGCAGTGTGGGTGGATGATGGTGGTTGTAGTGCAGGGAGTCAGTAATGAACACAGAGTCCATGTGATGCAGTCCCAAGATCTTTACTCACAGTTGTTGCAGTCCAGATTACAGGTACCAGAGCAATCTCCCCCGTCGTGCTGTGCGTACTCAGTGAGGGGCTCAGTCCACCCCCAGATAGCTCTGGAGTACTTAGCAGGAGCCCCTTCTGTGTGTCCTTTCTCTGGCCTTCTCCCTGCACCTCACACCCAGTGACACTTCTATCCGGTATCCTCGGGCCTTGGCGGGCGACGTGTGTTCCGTCCCCTGGGTCCTATGTGGCTACCTTCTTAGTGAGACTGGTGTGGACTTTGGCCTGCAGTACATGAAATGCTGCAGCCTCCGGTTTCTAGTTGAGCCTTGCTGTTTCTCCGCTAGTTGAGGGACCGGTTCCCCTTATCTGGCCTGACCCCTCTACCTCCTGGTAGCAGCGGGAGTACGGGTGGCCTTCTGCACAGCCCATACCCCTAGGGTCCCTTTGGTTCCTGGAGCCTTCTTGCTCCCACTCCTCTCTTCTTTCCTTCAGTCCTGGGCCTCCCAGGCTAGGCCCGCCTCCGGAGCAGAGCTCATGCAGAGCCTCTGCTCCTGTCACTTTTCCTCCTCTGACTGGCTTGCTCTTTCTAAGATGGCTTCCTATTTATACTCTCCCTGTCATGTGCTCCCCTAAGCACCCACTACATAGGACCGTCCCAAAAGCTAGGGACCTGGGACTCTGCTCTCCCTTAGGAGTAATCTCGCCCTACCCCCACTGCGGGTATGTGTTGGATGCAGGTGTTAGGGTCCCGAGCCATACGCTTTCCTTACCTGAGGGTGAGATACCACACCTCTGGGTGAGATGCAGTAACTCTGTGGCGACTGAATCCTCAGGGGCGCCACACACCCTTTTGCACAGTTTTGAAATGGTGACGAAGATGTTTAGTGCTGACGACGATGCCATTATCAGCATGACTATTCCGGTGACTTACATGCTGGAGCACACATTAAACAGAATTCAGAGTCAGGTGGTGGGACAAGAGGAGGTGGAGGAAGTAGAGGAGGAGTCGTATGCGGAAGGGATAACATCTCCAAGGTCCAGACGGTCGGCAGCACTAAGGTGGCAGGCATGGCACGGTGGGAGAGAGGGATTAACCAGGGCACATGGTAGCAGCCAAACTGTTGAGGAAGGTGCAGGAGCCGAGGAAGAAGTGGAGGACGAACTAGCGATGGGCATGGAAGACTCATCAGATGAGGGAGACCTTGATCACATTTCTGTTGTGCGAGGTTGGGTGGAGAGGGCAGAGGAAGGAAGCATGATTCTTACCTCGCTACCAACACAACAAGGACTTGGTTCTCCTGGATACGCAAGACACATGAGTGCCTTCTTGCTGCACTACCTGCAAAATGACCCTTGGATTGTCAGAATTCGAAGTAATCCTGACTACTGGGTTGCCACACTCTTAGATCCCAAAAGTAAATTTGCCGAAATAATTCCTGCCATAAAAAGGGATTTACGCATGCAGGAGTATCTGCAGACGCTGTTGCAGAATCTTACATGTGCTTTTCCACAAAACACCAGTGGTGCACGTAGTGAATCTCACAGTTCTAACTTGCCAACCGTTGGACTGTCGAGTCTTCATCACTCAAACTGTAACAGTAACACAGTATCTGCTGGTAACAGCAATTTTGTGGAATCGTTTCACCACTTTTTTAGACCATCCTTTGCAAGGACACAGGAGACAAGAAGTCTGACACATAGTCAATGCCTAGAGAGGATGGTACAGGAGTATCTCCAAGTAAACATTGAAGCCATGACTGTGTCACTGGACCCTTGCTCATTTTGGGATTCCAATCTGGAAAAATGGCCAGAGCTCGCCACTCACGCCTTGGAGACCTTGTCATGCCCCATAGCCAGCGTTCTCTCTGAGCGTGTGTTCAGTGCTGCTGGTGGTATGCTGACAGATAAGCGCACGCGGCTCTCCACTGATAATGTAGACAGACTCACGTTCATAAAGATGAACAAATCATGGATTCGCAAGGACTTTTCTACCCCTGTGTCATCCTGGGGAGACTAAAAGCTTGAGGATTTCGTAAAATCACCTCACCAACCGTTTTAAGCAACTGTGGGGCAATTGATGCCACTTAACCCTAGAACGCATGACCATAAAAATCTACACTTTCACGTACCTGGGACCTTTTAGGCCCGTGTGCAAATAACATGGAATAACTCAAAGTCAAATGACAAACAACTATATACATGAAGAATACCTAGAGTTTCAAAATTCTAACTAAAAGAATCTTGCAGAAAATAGAAAACAACTAACAGGGCGGGCCTGCGAGGCCCCAGGTATGCGTTCTAGGGTTAAGTGGTGTCTGTGCCACAATTTTGTGAAAAAATGGAGACTCTTTTTGGAGTCCCCTTGCTGTGTCTTACGTGACGTTGTCATCGTCAATTCCAGGTGAGTTGGGTCGCTCCCCCCCCCCTTTTAACTGTAAGAAACTACATACACTATGGCTTGGGGTAACACAGATGGTTGAGTCTGAAGAGCTGTTTACTCAGAGGTCTGCTCCAAAGCTTCAGTGTCTGCTAGTCAGCGTAGAATTTTTAACTGCATCTAGCCTAGGCAATACTTTGGGCGTAGTAGCCAAGCTGCGAAGCAAGCTGCACCGCCTGTGTATCTAATAAGAATTTTTAAATGCATCTAGCCTAGGCAGACTGTGGGGACCCCCAAACAAACCCAGACGCTCAGGCCCCCTACCACCACCCTTTCCTTGACAATACAATAATGTAATTCTTACAACTGGATGGGTGAGGATCGGTCACAGCTTTATTAACTCTTTATACTCATTCCATTAGAAAGGAATTTTATTTCTAAAATAATTCAGCTTGTTGCAGCATGCCCTGGGTCTCCACTCCAGCAAGTTGGCCAACAAGTGTAACTCTCCAACTTGTCCTTTCTATTTCCAGGCCACGGAGGATCCTGCGTACTCGTATGCAGGACTCTGACCCCCACCTATCACTCCTAACGCTTGTTCCACTCCGTCCTTTAGTCCTGACAGGAATATGTCCAGTCCAATATCCATTAAGTGAACACCATCGGGCCGTATGAGACCTGCTTTATCTACCTCCAGTTGTCGGTGTCGTATCACTACACTGTCTCTGTCTCTTCTAAATTTTGCCATCCGAATATTTATTACCCGCCTTGTCCGTTCGATGGCCGTGATGTCTTGCGCACCTTGCCATACCGCTATCGGCACAATCTCTGACCATACTATAGCTAGTTTTGTGAAAAATTCTCTGAAGCGCTCAGTGTCTACTTTCATTATTGCCATTAGTTATGCGCTCTTGTGATGACCTAGGTTGTTTCCCCGGGCCTGTATAACTAAGATGACCAGACCTCTTGCCTCTCTCCCTACCTTGATTACCTCCATTAGTACCTGTGGCCATAGCAGGCCTCTAATACCTCTCCAGTTGAAATATGTGTTATGAAACTCTAATTTCCTCCCGCCTGGGCGGACTTTCGCCGTTTTTTCTGCCAAATATATATACGAGTGGCCTATCACCCACACTGTTGGCTTAGCGTCACCTGTAAAAGAAACAAACCACGTTAGGATAACAAGTCCGGTCTTATGTATCTCGCCAAACACGTGGATCGCCATATCCCTATCCTCTGAACTTCCGTTTCTGACAGTCCTGCTCTTGCTGCTTCCGTGGCCGCGCCTATGCGGAATGAGTGTGTGCCATAATCTTTGGGGTAGTTCCCTGCCGATGTTATGCATTTATTAAATATAGCTTGAAACTGGTATTTTGATAATGGCGTTCCATCAATGTGTGATAGGAATAAATTACTTTGTGATCTGATGGTTATATATGTTTTTACTATTGTTACCCGACTCAGTGTACCGTTTGTGGGTTGTAGAAGTACCCAAGTACCCCTGCCCGCTGGAACCGTTTTCGATTGGCGTATGCGTAGACGTATTGCATTATTGGCTATGACTACGTCCTGGTGTAATAAGCCTCCACTGGTGGTAATTTTGGATTGAGGGACTAATTCGCTTATGCATAGCGCCCCGAAGAAGGCGATCACAAATGCAGTAGACAGTAGTGTTGCTTCAAATTGTGAGTGTCATGTTAATGGTGTTAGGGATATGATGTGAGAAATCAGTTTTAGTGACACGGGACGGGACGTCTACACTCCTGACTTGGCTGACGCCTTTTCCACCCTTTTATGGATTGTCTGATGATGAATCTTTGTCACATCTCCCCAATTCAGTAGTTGGAAGTGAAATGCTACTCCGGTCAGACACCGCTGCGCTGACGCCCCTGATATGCCCCTCATCATTAGCTGGTGGAGAAACTCTATGGTGACTTGTGATCTGGCTTGTTCACATTGGTCAACCCGTCTGCCTGCTACTAGTCGTGTCCACTCTTCCCATGCCTTACCGTATGCTTGCCACGTCGACGGGGCAACTGACGCTCTGATTAATGGCATCAACTATTAGCCACTAGATCCCATAGGGAGGGTGGGCAACTGCTGCCCAATGGGTGGGCGTTGGGGAAGAGCTCTGTGAAAATCTGCCAATTGAATTGTTATAAAGCATTAGCAGCAGCTTTACACCCCTCAGCATAGTGGCTAGCGTGGACCCATACATTGTATTTTAGGCACAGGAATGCTAGCCAGCGAAGTAGGCCTAGTACTGGGAGAGACGATGAGGCCATCTTATTAATGCAATGCTCTAGGCTGGTGTTTTTTGTTATGAAGCGTATATTTTTGTTAGCCAGGCGCGCCCCATATTTCTATTGCTACCACTATTGGGAAGAAAAATTATTTTCAGGGCTAGATGCAGCTAAAAATTATTATTAATTTCAAAGCTGGTGGAGGTCAGTATAGATGGCCTAATACAATGAGTACCACACACTGCTAGAAGCCGAAATATTTTTTCAGAGCTAGATGCAGAAAAAAATTATTTTTAATTTGCAACCTGGTGGAGGTTAGTATAGATGGACTAATAGACCAAGTCCCACACACTGCTAGAAGCCCAAATATTTTTTCAGAGCTAGATGCAGAAAAAAATTATTTTTAATTTGCAACCTGGTGGAGGTTAGTATAGATGGACTAATAGACCAAGTCCCACACACTGCTAGAAGCCAAAATATTTTTTCAGAGCTAGATGCAGAAAAAAATTATATTGAATTTGCACCCTGATGGAGGTCAGTATAGATGGACTAATTGTTATGATCTGCTACAAGCACTAAGGAAAGACAGGAGATCTGTCCCTACAATGGAACTAAGCTGGATCCCTACGATGTAACGGGGAACCTGATCCTGTGATCAGACCCGCTAAAGTCCTCGGCCAGTCTGAACGAAGATCTATAGATGTGAGGGAAGGGATCCCTACAAGAACTAGAGACTGGGAGAAAGATGGACACCTCCTAGCAGAAATTGTAGCAGAAATAGGACAAACAAACAACATAGAACATAGAGGTCCGAAGACCTAGCAAAACTGACAGAGAAAGGTAACAGAGTACCAAGCTAGCTCAAGAGTAGAAATTACAATGAAGTCCAGCAAGGCCAGGAGGGCGGAGCCGGATTAAATAGGCAAAAATGGTCATGTGACTAGCAAACTAAAAAAAAACTAACAGGAGAGTTCTAACAGTACCCCCTCTTCTAAGAGGATCCCCCGGATCCCCTAGGCCCGGGCTTATCAGGAAACCTCCTATGAAACGCTCTGACAAGTCTGGAAGCAGAAACATCATCCGCCCTCACCCATGAGTTATCCTCGGGTCCGAAACCCTTCCAAGCGACGAGATACTGCAAACTCCCTCTATACCATCTAGAATTTAGGATGCGGGAAATTTCATATTCCCCGTCCTCCACCACCGGAGGAACAGTGGCAGAGGCATCACCATCCGATACATCAGCTCTTTTCAACAGAGAAACATGAAATACCGGATTAATCTTCCAGGAGGTAGGAACCTCCAACCTAACAACAGATTGGTTAACTATCTGAAGCACCTTAAAGGGCCCTACGAACTTGGGACCCAATTTTTTAGAAGGAATTCTCAATCGCAGATTCTTAGAGGACAACCAAACCATGTCACCAACAGCAAACAAAACCTCTTGCCATTTCCTATCAAAGTACCTCTTAGATTTTTTGTTAGCCTCCTGAAGATTACTATGCACATCCGTCCAAACTCTCTCCAAATCACCAGAAAAACTCTCCTCCTCAGGCACAGCCGATACCAATTTGGAGAATGACCCAAAAGACGGATGTCTCCCAGAACAACAAAAAAAAGGCGAACACCCAGCAGAAGAGGATGTATGGTTGTTAAGAGCAAATTCAGCAAGCGGAAGAAACTCAGACCACCCCTCTTAATTGTCTGCCACAAAACAACGCAAGAACTGCTCAACATCCTGGTTCTTCCTTTCTGTCTGGCCATTGGACTCAGGATGATATCCGGATGAAAACGACAAATGAACTCCCAACCTGTCACAAAAGGCACGCCAAAAACGAGCCACGAACTGAGGTCCCCTATCAGAAACAATGTCAGTAGGAACGCCATGTAGTCTGACAATTTCCTTGACAAAGGCCTTAGCGAGTGTCTTAGCGCAGGGCAGTTTGATGAAGGGAACCAAGTGACACATCTTGCTAAAACGGTCCATGACCACCCAGATGACAGTGAAACCCTCAGAGGGGGGAAGGTCAGTAATAAAGATCATAGCCAGATGTGTCCAAGGTGCACTAGGAACCTCCAGAGGGCAAAGCAGCCCCGCAGCAGGAGCATGCGAAGACTTAGATCTAGCACACACAGAACATTGACGCACCCACTTAATGACTTCCTTCTGCCATCCAGGCCACGAAAAACTGCGACCCACAAGTCTCTTGGTTTCAGAAATTCCTGGATGACCTGCCAACCGAGACTCATGACACTCAACAAACAAATCTCTCCTAAAGGTCTAGGCACAAACAACCTCCCATGGGGAGTGTTAGATGGGGCATTCTCCTGAGCTTTAAGAATCTCATCCTCCAAAACGGAGTCCAAAGCAGCAATCACAACACCTTCTTGTAAAATGCTCTCCTCCTCCTCCTCAGCACCGACCATGGGAGAAAAGCTGCGAGACAAAGCATCAGCTTTAACATTCTTGGTACCCGGGTTGTAAGTAATGGAAAAATTAAACCGCGAGAAAAAAAGTGCCCACCTAGCCTGACGGGCATTCAAGCGCTTGGCAGCATCAAGATAGATCAGATTTTTATGATCAGTGAAAACCTGAATGGGAAATTCAGCACCTTCCAAGAGATGACGCCAGTGTTCAAATGCGAGTTTAATCGCCAGCAATTCCCGATTACCAATATCGTAATTAAGTTCAGTCTCAGAAAATTTTTTTGAAAAAAAGGCACAGGGATGTACTCCATCCTTGTTTTCCTGAGACAACACCGCATCGACCCCCACAGAAGAAGCATCAACCTCAGCCAAAAACGGCTTAGTCAAATCAGGCTGCATAAGGATGGGAGCAGAGGTGAACCTCTCCTTTAGAAACACAAAAGCTTCAATGGCCTCAGAAGTCCACTGAACCGCATTAGCACCTTTCCTGGTGAGATCAGTCAGTGGTTTGACAATAATAGAATTTTTTTTTATGAATTTTCTGTAATAATTGGCGAAACCCAAAAACCTCTGTATCGATTTCAAACCAATAGGCCTAGGCCATTCCTGCACAGCTTGAACTTTAACCGGATTCATCTCAAAACCTTCACTGGAGATAATGTAGCCCAAAAAACTAATTCTCTGTACAGCGAACTCACATTTCTCTAGCTTAGCAAAAAGCGAATTGTCCATTAATAACTGTAAAACCTCACGTACGCTCTGCCAATGAGACTCCAGATCCGGCGAATAAATCAAAATGTCATCCAAATACACAACCACATTTTTGCTGATCAAAGGTCTAAGGATGTCATTAATAAGATTCTGAAAAAATGCTGGAGCATTGGTAAGACCAAAAGGCATAACCAGATTCTCAAAATGACCCACAGGAGTGTTAAAAGCAGTCTTCCAGTCATCACCCTCCTTCATGCGCAACAAATTGTATGCCCCCCGGAGATCAATTTTAGAGAACCACTTGGCCCCCACTAACTGGTTAAACAAATCAGGAATCAATGGCAGTGGGTAGGGATTGCGTACAGTAATTTTATTAATCTCACGAAAGTCCAGACAAGGAAGTAAACCGTCGTCCTTTTTTTTTAACAAAAAAAAATCCAACAGCCACAGGAGACTTGGAAGGCCTAATGTGACCGGTGGCCAAGCTTGTCTGTATGTATTCCTCCAAAGCCTTTCTCTCAGGAATAGTAAGATTAAATAAACGACTTTTAGGAAGAGTCGCTCCAGGGACAAATTCAATGGTACAATCATAGTCTCTATGGGGAGGCAAAATTTGCAATTCCTTCTCAGAAAAAACTTTCCAAAAATCCTGAATAGGTACAGGTAATTCCCCTTTATCCACAGCAGGAATGCGCCCGTTACAACACTTGTCATAACACTTAGGGCTCCAGGACTTAATTTCATTGGTAGACCAATCCAGTACAGGATTGTGCAATTTTAACCAGGGTAACCCCAACACTACTGGAGAAGGCAAATTATTTAATACTACCAAATCCAAATTCTCTTGGTGAATACCATTAATAGTGAGGGGAAATTCACAGACCTTGTGAGTAACACTCTTTAAGGGAGAGCCATCGACAGAAACCACAGCAATAGGGGATGACAAAGGTTTGGGTTTTAATTTAAGTTTTTCCAGGAATCCCCCATCAATCACATTCAGAGTAGAACCACAATCCACAAATACCCGAAATTCAATTAATTCTTCTTGAGCAGTGATAGTAGCAGAAAGAAGTACACCCTTAGTATTTAAACAGGCTATACGAGCGTAACTGACCTTTTTTTTTTTCTTTGTTCATACGAAGCACACAGTTCTTAATGAAATGATCAGATTTTCCGCAATAAAAGCACAAACCTTCAGAAAATCTGCGGTCTTTTTCCTGAGAGCGGGGTGACATCGCCCCAATCTCCATCGGCTCACCAATGTCAGTACAGACCCTCTCAAGACTCGGAGCTGACATGGCAGAGGATTTACTCTTATTAACCCTAGCACGCAGTCTCCTGTCCACCCGTATAGCTAATTGCATTGCCTCCTGCAAGTTTCCAGGTGAAGGATAAGCAATCAGCAGATCCTTAACCCTTTCACCTAGCCCCGCAAGAAATGAGCTTTTCAAAGCTGAATCGTTCCACTCCACCTGAGCAGACCACCGACGGAAGTGAGTACAATAATTTTCCACATTACCTGATCCCTGTCTCAAACGTCTTAATTCAGACTCAGCAGATGAGACACGATCAGGATCATCATACAACAACCCCAAAGCAGAAAAAAAACTATCCACTGATCTAAAGCACGGATCACTAAGTTGGATAGAAAAGGCCCATCCCTGAGGTTCTTTGCGCAAAAGTGACATTATGAACCCTATGCGCTGTGATTCATCACCAGAGGATCTGGGTCTTAAACGAAAATACAATAAACAAGCATTTTTAAAGTAAAAAAATCTTGTTGTTCACCAAAAAATAGATCAGGCAGACGTACCTTTGGCTCTACAAAATGTGCTCCAAGGCAGCTACTCATGTGTTGTTGGAGCTCGGCCACCTCCAGAGAGAGTCCCTGCAGGCGTTGAGCCAAATCCTGAACCGAGACCATGATGGAAACTGGGGGCCTTTCCTTAGAGAAATTTTTTTGGGCTGGACTTACTGTTATGATCTGCTACAAGCACTAAGGAAAGACAGGAGATCTGTCCCTACAATAGAACTAAGCTGGATCCCTACGATGTAACGGGGAACCTGATCCTGCGATCAGACCCGCTAAAGTCCTCGGCTAGTCTGAACCAAGACCTATAGATGTGAGGGAAGGGATCCCTACAAGAACTAGGGACTGGGAGAAAGATGGACACCTCCTAGCAGAAATTGTAGCAGAAATAGGACAAACAAACAACATAGAACATAGAGGTCCGAAGACCTAGCAAAACTGACAGAGAAAGGTAACAGAGTACCAAGCTAGCTCAAGAGTAGAAATTACAATGAAGTCCAGCAAGGCCAGGAGGGTGGAGCCGGATTAAATAGGCAAAAATGGTCATGTCACCAGCAAACTAGAAAAAACCTAACAGGAGAGTTCTAACACTAATAGAACAAGTCCCACACACTGCTAGAATCTGAAATATTTTTTCAGAGCTAGATGCAGAAAAAAATTATATTGAATTTGCACCCTGATGGAGGTCAGTATAGATGGACTAATAGACTAAGTCCCACACACTGCTAGATGCCGAAATATTTTTTCAAAGCTAGATGCAGAAAAAAATTATATTGAATTTGCACCCTGATGGAGGTCAGTATAGATGGACTAATAGACCAAGTCCCACACACTGCTAGAAGCCCAAATATTTTTTCAGAGCTAGATGCAGATAAAAATTATATTTAATTTGCAAGCTGGTGGAGGTCAGTATAGATGGACTAATAGACCAAGTCCCACAAACTGCTAGAAGCCCAAATATTTTTTCAGAGCTAGATGCAGATAAAAATTATATTCAATTTGCAACCTGATGGAGGTCAGTATAGATGGACTAATAGAACAACTCCCACACACTGCTAGAAGCCCAAATATTTTTTCAGAGCTAGATGCAGAAAAAAATTATATTGAATTTGCAACCTGATGGAGGTCAGTATAGATGGACTAATAGACTAAGTCCCACACACTGCTAGAAGCCCAAATATTTTTTCAGAGCTAGATGCAGATAAAAAATATTTTTAATTTGCAACCTGGTGGAGGTTAGTAAAGATGGACTAATAGACCAAGTCCCACACAGTGCTAGAAGCCCAAATATTTTTTCAGAGCTAGATGCAGAAAAAAATTATATTGAATTTGCAACCTGGTGGAGGTTAGTATAGATGGACTAATAGAATGATGCTATGCCCAAAAGGTTTTACTTCACTAGGTGCATTAAAAAAATTGGTATTCTATACACAGGTGGTGTAGCTTGCAACACAGATAGGCTACTCCACTGACTAACACACTCTGCAATAGGCCAGAAAGGATTTGCTTTGCTAGATTTAGCAAAATGCTGTGAAAAAAACTTGCACAGTACTGGCACACACCTGACTGGCAAAAACTGATAGGAACTGATGTAACTTAGTCCTGAAAAGGACTGCAATTACAATTAGTCTTTACTCCCAACCTATCTATTTAAGAGCACAGACCTGCCTGATAAAAGTCGTAGGAAATGCTGTAACCTAGTCCTTAAAAGGACTGCAATCAAAACTATTCCCTACTCCCAAGCTATCTGTAGATTTGTGCGAAAATTGGCTTGAAATTAACAAGGTTTAGCGCACACAGCAACAGCTGTGCCGTCTAACACGCAGCTGCAGCAGTGAGAAAATGGTGGCGACGGGGAAAATGGCTGGGTCTTATAGGGCAAGGACATGTGACATACACTGCCAATGACACATGCCCTTGCTTGTGTGAAAAAAAGCAGTTCGATCAATGTGTGCTCTGCTGATAGGCTGACAGATTGCACCTCCCTACTGTAAATGCGGGAAAGAGAAAAAAAAATGGAGATCTTCATTATTCCTGCAGAGATCCATCCCCTGCCCCTCCCCCCGCCCCGCTGTACACTCAAACTGCGTATTAACATTAATTTTCAGCATTACTGAGAAAAAATTCAATTGCAAAAAGAACTTCGGCTCTCCATACATGAATATATAAGATATATTGTATCTAGACTAATGTCACTTTGAAAAATGAAGGTTTTTTGCGCATAATTTGGCCAATTTATGTGTGCCCATCAACCACGACAAGGTCACCTTCGTATGATGGGAAACTACGCTACGCTACCACTGGATATGCCACTCTTGGGCTGTAAGCCTGTATGGACAATATGTCTCTGCTTGGGCTTTTAACCTACAATGTATGGGCTGGTAGAGCTAGTTAAAACCACCTGTGACTGAATGGGAGGGACACATGGTCAGAAAAAAGGCTGTCAAACTTCTAATAGTGTGAACACGTACCTGCTGCAATGCTCCAGGAGCGGGATCCCAAAAATGATTAATAGAAAAAAGAGAGGGGTCGCTCACTGGTCTATTCGGGTGCTCTGAAGAAAAGAGTAATCTCAATTGCAAAAAGAACTTCGGCACTCCATACATGAATATATAAGAAATATTGTATCTAGACTAATGTCACTTTGAAAAATGAAGGTTTTTTGCGCATAATTTGGCCAATTTATGTGTGCCCATCAACCACGACAAGGTCACCTTCGTATGATGGGAAACTACGCTACGCTACCACTGGATATGCCACTCTTGGGCTGTAAGCCTGTATGGACAATATGTCTCTGCTTGGGCTTTTAATCTACAATGTATGGGCTGGTAGAGCTAGTTAAAACCACCTGTGACTGAATGGGAGGGACACATGGTCAGAAAAAAGGCTGTCAAACTTCTAATAGTGTGAACACGTACCTGCTGCAATGCTCCAGGAGCGGGATCCCAAGAATGATTAATAGAAAAAAGAGAGGGGTCGCTCACTGGTCTATTCGGGTGCTCTGAAGAAAAGAGTAATCTCAATTGCAAAAAGAACTTCGGCACTCCATACATGAATATATAAGAAATATTGTATCTAGACTAATGTCACTTTGAAAAATGAAGGTTTTTTGCGCATAATTTGGCCAATTTATGTGTGCCCATCAACCACGACAAGGTCACCTTCGTATGATGGGAAACTACGCTACGCTACCACTGGATATGCCACTCTTGGGCTGTAAGCCTGTATGGACAATATGTCTCTGCTTGGGCTTTTAACCTACAATGTATGGGCTGGTAGAGCTAGTTAAAACCACCTGTGACTGAATGGGAGGGACACATGGTCAGAAAAAAGGCTGTCAAACTTCTAATAGTGTGAACACGTACCTGCTGCAATGCTCCAGGAGCGGGATCCCAAAAATGATTAATAGAAAAAAGAGAGGGGTCGCTCACTGGTCTATTCGGGTGCTCCGAAGAAAAGAGTAATCTCAATTGCAAAAAGAACTTCGGCACTCCATACATGAATATATAAGAAATATTGTATCTAGACTAATGTCACTTTGAAAAATGAAGGTTTTTTGCGCATAATTTGGCCAATTTATGTGTGTCCATCAACCACGACAAGGTCACCTTCGTATGATGGGAAACTACGCTACGCTACCACTGGATATGCCACTCTTGGGCTGTAAGCCTGTATGGACAATATGTCTCTGCTTGGGCTTTTAACCTACAATGTATGGGCTGGTAGAGCTAGTTAAAACCACCTGTGACTGAATGGGAGGGACACATGGTCAGAAAAAAGGCTGTCAAACTTCTAATAGTGTGAACACGTACCTGCTGCAATGCTCCAGGAGCGGGATCCCAAAAATGATTAATAGAAAAAAGAGAGGGATCGCTCACTGGTCTATTCGGGTGCTCTGAAGAAAAGAGTAATCTCAATTGCAAACTGCGCCCTCCACCACTCTTCCAAGGGGCATTAAAACCATCTTGTTAAGCTTCAGTGACCTCCACGTTTCTTCCACGGGGCATTTATTTTGTCTTTTTATTCCACTGCGACCTCCACCACTCTTCCAAGAGGCATTAAAACCATCTTCTTAAGCTACTGTGACATCCACGTCTCTTCCACAGGGCATTGATATTGTCTCTTTATTCCACTGCGACCTCCACCACTCTTCCAAGGGGCATTGATATTATTTTTTATTCCACTGCGACCACCACCACTCTTCCACAGGGCATTAAATCTGTTTGTTAAACGACTGTGACCTCCACGTCTCTTCCACTGGGCATTGATATTGTCTTTTTAATAAACTGCGACCTCCACCACTCTTCCAAGGGGCATTGATTTTGTCTTTTAATTCCACTGCGACCTCCACCACTCTTCCAAGGGGAATTTATATTGTCTTTGTATTCCACTGCGACCTCCACCGCTCTTCCAAGGGGCATTAAAACCGTCTTGTAAAGCTACTGTGATCTCCAAGTCTCTTCCATGGGGCATTGATATTGTCTTTTTATTCCACTGTAACCTCCAGCACTCTACCAAGGCGCATTAAAACCGTCTTTTTAAGCTACTGTGACCTCCACGTCTCTTTCAAGGGGAATTAAAACCGTCTTGTTGAACCACTCTGAACTCCACAGCTCTTCCAAGGGGCATTAAAACCGTCTTGTTAAGCTACTGTGATCTCCATGTCTCTTCCCCGGAGCATTGATATTGTCTTTTTATTCCACTGCGACCTCCACCACTCTTGCAAGGGGCATTAAAACCGTCTTGTTAAGCTACTATGACCTCAAGGTCTCTTCCACGGGCAATGATATTGTCTTTTTATTCCACTGCGACAGCCACCACTCTTCCAAGGGGCAATAAAACCGTCTTGTTAAGCTGCTGTGACCTCCACGTCTCTTCCACGGTGCATTGATATTGTCATTTTATTCCACTGCGACCTCCACCACTCTTCCAAGGGGCATTGATATTGTCTTTTTATTCCACTGTAACCTCCACCACTTTTCCAAGGGGCATTAAAACCGTCTTTTTAAGCTACTCTGATCTCCACGTCTCTTCCAAAGGGCATTAAAACCAACTTGTTAAAGCACTCTGAACTCCACAGATCTTCCACGGGGCATTAGAACCGCATTTTAAGCTACTGTGTCCTCCACATCTCTTCCACGGGGCATTAATATTGTCTTTTTATTAAACAGCGCCCTCCACCACTCTTCCAAGGGGCATTAAATCCATCTTGTTAAGCTACTGTGACCTCCACATCTCTTCCACAGGGCACTGATATTGTCTTTTTATTCCACAGCAACCTCCACCACTCTTCCAATGGGCATTAAAACCGCATTGTTAAGCTACTGTGTCCTCCACGTCTCTTCCACTGGGCATTTATGTTTTCTTTTTATTCCACTGCGACCTCCACCACTGTTCCAAGAGGCATTAAAACCGTCTTGTTAAGCTACTCTGACCTCCAGGTCTCTTCCATGGGGACATTGATATTGTCTTTTTATTCCACTACGACCTCCACCACTCTTCCAAGGGGCATTGATATTGTCTTTTTATTCCACTGCAATCTCCACCACTCTTCCAAGGGGCATTAAAACCATCTTGTTAAGCTGCTCTGACCTCCATGTCTCTTCCACGGAGACATTGATATTGTCTTTTTATTCCACTGTAACCTCCACCACTCTTCCAAGGGACATTAAAACTGAATTGTTAAACCACTCTGAACTCCACAGCTCTTCCAATGGGCATTAAAATAGTCTTGTTAAGTTACTGTGACATCCATGTCTCTTCCACGGGCATTCATATATTTTTTTTATTCCACTGCAACCTCCACTACTCTTTCAAGGGGCATTTAAACCGTCTTGTTAAGCTACTGTGACCTACACTTCTCTTCTACGCGGCATTGATATTGTCTTTTTATTCCACTGCGACCTCCATCACACTTCCAATGGGCATTAAAACCACATTGTTAAGCTACTGTGTCCTCCACGTCTCTTCCACTGGGCATTGATAATGTCTTTTTATTCCACTGCGACCTCCACCACTGTTCCAAGGGGCATTAAAACCGTCTTGTTAAGCTACTCTGACCGCCACGTCTCTTCCACGGGGACATTCATATTGTCTTTTTATTCCACTGTAACCTCCACCACTCTTCCAAGGGGCATTAAAACCATCTTGTTAAGTTACTGTGACCTCCACGTCTATTCCAAGGGGCATTAAAAAAGAACTGTTAAACCACTCTGAACTCCACAGCTCTTCCAATGGGCATTAAAACATTATTGCTAAGTTACTGTGACCTCCATGTCTCTTCCACGGGCATTGATATATATTTTTTTTTATTCCACTGCAACCTCCACCACTCTTTCAAGGGGCATTTAAACAGTCTTGTTAAGCTACTGTGACCTCCACGTTTCTTCCACGGGGCATTTATTTTGTCTTTTTATTCCACTGCGACCTCCACCACTCTTCCAAGGGGCATTAAAACCATCTTGTTAAGCTACTGTGACTTCCACGTCTCTTCCACGGGGCATTGATATTGTCTCTTTATTCCACTGCGACCTCCACCACTCTTCCTAGGGGCATTAAAACCGTCTTGTTAAGTTACTATGACCTCAAGGTCTCTTCCACGGGCAATGATAATGTCTTTTTATTCCACTGCAACCTCCACCACTCTTCTAAGGGGCAATAAAACTGTCTTGTTAAGCTACTGTGACCTCCACGTCTCTTCCACGGGGCATTGATATTGTCATTTTATGCCACTACGACCTCCACCGCTCTTCCACGGGGCATTGATATTGTCGATTTATTCCACTGCGACCTCCACCACACTTCCAAGGGGCATTAAAACCATCTTGCTAAGCTACTTTGACCTCCACGTCTCTTCCACGGGGCAATGATATTGTCATTTTATTCCACTGTGACCTCCACCACTCTTCCACGGGGCATTGATATTGTCGTTTTATTCCACAGCGACCTCCACCACACTTCCAAGGGGCATTAAAACCGTCTTTTTAAGCTACTGTGACCTCCATGTCTCTTCCAAAGGGCTTTAAAACCATCTTGTTAAAGCACTCTGAACTCCACAGATCTTTCAAGGGGCATTAAAAACGCATTTTAAGCTACTGTGTCCTCCACATCTCTTCCACGGGGCATTAATATTGTCTTTTTATTCCACAGTGACCTCCACCACTCTTCCAAGGGGCATTAAAACCATCTTGTTAAGCTACTGTGACCTCCACGTCTCTTGCACCGGGCATTGATATTGTCTTTTTATTCCACAGCGACCTCCACCACTCTTCCAATGGGCATTAAAACCGCATTGTTAAGCTACTGTGTCCTCCACGTCTCTTCCACTGGGCATTTATATTTTCTTTTTATTCCACTGCGACCTCCACCACTGTTCCAAGGGGCATTAAAACCATCTTGTTAAGCTACTCTGACCTCCACGTCTCTTCCACGGGCATTGATATTTTCTTTTTATTCCACTGCAACCTCCACCACTCTTCCAAGGGGCATTAAAACTGTATTGTTAAGCTCCTGTGACCTCCACGTCTCTTCCACTGTGCATTGATATTTTCTTTTTATTCCACTATATCCTCCACCACTCTTCCAATGGACATTAAAACCGTCTTGTAAAGATACTGTGACCTCAACGTCTCTTCCACGGGGCAATGAAATTGTCTTTTTATTCCACTGCGACCTCCATCTCTCTTCAAAGGGGCATTAAAACTGTATTGTTAAGCTCCTTTGACCTCCACGTCTCTTCCACGGGGGCATTGATATTGTCATTTTATTCCATTGCGACCTCCACCATTCTTCCAAGTGGCTTTGATATTGTCTTTTTATTTCAATGCGACCTCCATGACTCTTCCAAGGGGCATTGAAACCGTCTTGTTAATCTACTGTGATCTCCAAGTCCCTTCCACGGGGCATTGATATTGTCTTTTTATTCCACTACGACCTCCACCACTCTTCCAGTGGGCATTAAAACCGTCTTGTTAAGCTTCTCTGACCTCCATGTCTCTTCCACGGGGCATTGATATTGTCTTTTTATTCCACTGTGAACTCCACCACATTTCCAAGGGGCATTGATATTGTTTTTTTATTCCACTGCGACCTCCACCACTATTCCAAGGGGCATTTAAATTGTCTTGTTTAGCTAATGTTATCTCCAAGTCTCTTCCACGGGGCATTGATATTGTCTTTTTATTCCACTGTGACCTCCACCACTATTCCAAGGGGCATTAAAACCATCTTGTTAAGCTACTGTGACCTCTACGTCTTTTCCACGGGGCATTGATATTGTCTTTTATTGCACTGCCACCTTCACCACTCTTCCAAGAGGCATTAAAACAGTCTTATTAAGCTACTGTGACCTCCACGTCTCTCCACGGGGCACTGATAATGTCTTTTCCTTCCAATGTAACCTCCACCACTTTTCCAAGGGGCACAAAAACCGTCTTGTTAAGCTACTGTGACCTCCACATCTCTTCCAAGGGACATTAAAACCATCTTTTTAGACCTCTCTGAACTTCACAGCTCTTCCAAGGGGCATTAAAGTCATCTTGTTAAGCTACTGTGACCTCCACGTCTCTTTCACAGGGCATTGATATTGTCTTTTTATTCCACTGCGACCTCCACCACTCCTCCAAGGGGCATTGATATTTTCTTTTTTTTCCACTTCAACCTCCACCACTCTAACAAGGGGCAATAAAACCGTCTTGTTAAGCTACTGTGACCTCCACGTCTCTTCCACAAGGCATTGATATTGTCTTTATATTCCACTGTAACCTCCACCACTTTTCCAAGGGGCATTAAAACCGTCTTGTTAAGCTACAATGACCTTCACGTCTCTTCCAAGGGGCATTAAATCTGTCTTGTTAAACCACTCTGAACTCCACAGCTCTGCCAAGGGGCATAAAAACCATCTGGTTAACCTAATGTGACCTCCACGTCTATTCCACGGGGCATTGATATTGTCTTTTTATTCCACTGCGTACCTCCACCTCTTTTCCAAGGGGCATTAAAACCGTCTTGTCACGCTAATGTGACCTCCACGTCTCTTACACTGGGCATTGATATTGTCTTTATATTCCACTGTAACCTCCACCACTCTTCCAAGGGGCATTAAAACCATCTTGTTAAGCTACTGTGACCTCCACGTCTCTTCCACTGGGCATTGATATTGTCTTTTTATTCCACAGCGACCTCCACCACTCTTCCAATGGGCATTAAAACCGCATTGTTAAGCTACTGTGTCCTCCACGTCTCTTCCATTGGGCATTTATATTTTCTTTTTATTCCACTGCGACCTCCACCACTGTTCCAAGGGGCATTAAAACCGTCTTGTTAAGCTACTCTGACCTCCACGTCTCTTCCACGGGCATTGATATTTTCTTTTTATTCCACTGCAACCTCCACCACTCTTCCAAGGGGCATTAAAACTGTATTGTTAAGCTCCTGTGACCTCCACGTCTCTTCCACTGGGCATTGATATTTTCTTTTTATTCCACTATATCCTCCATCACTCTTCCAATGGACATTAAAACCGTCTTGTAAAGGTACTGTGACCTCAACATCTCTTCCACCGGGCAATGAAATTGTCTTTTTATTCCACTGCGACCTCCATCGCTCTTCAAAGGGACATTAAAACTGTATTGTTAAGCTCCTGTGACCTCCACGTCTCTTCCACGGGGCATTGATATTTTCTTTTTATTCCACTATATCCTCCACCACTCTTCCAATGGACATTAAAGCCTTCTTGTAAAGGCACTGTGACCTCAACATCTCTTCCACGGGGCAATGAAATTGTCTTTTTATTCCACTGCGACCTCCATCCCTCTTCAAAGGGGCATTAAAACCGTATTGTTAAGCTGCTGTGACCACCACATCTCTTCCACGGGGCATTGATATTGTTTTTTTTCCACTGTGATCTCCACCATTCTTCCACAGGGCATTGATATTGTCTTTTTATTTCACTGCGAACTCCACCACATTTCCAAGGGGCATTGATATTGTTTTTTTATTCCACTGCGACCTCCACCACTATTCCAAGGGGCATTAAAACCATCTTGTTAAGCTACTGTGATCTCCAAGTCTCTTCCACGGGGCATTGATATTGTCTTTTTATTCCACTGCGACCTCCACCACTATTCCAAGGGGCATTAAAACCATCTTGTTAAGCTACTGTGACCTCTACGTTTTTTCCATGGGGCATTGATATTGTCTTTTATTGCACTGCGACCTTCACCACTCTTCCAAAAGGCATTAAAACAGTCTTGTTAAGCTACTGTGACCTCCACGTCTCTCCCACGGGGCACTGATAATGTCTTTGTATTCCAATGTAACCTCCACCTCTTTTCCAAGGGACACAAAAACCGTCTTTTTAAGCTACTGTGACCTCCACATCTCTTCCAAGGGACATTAAAACCATCTTTTTAGACCTCTCTGAACTCCACAGCTCTTCCAAGGGGCATTAAAACCATCTTGTTAAGCTACTGTGACCTCCACGTCTCTTTTACGGGCCATTGATATTGTCTTTTTATTACACTGCGACCTCCACCACTCTTCCAAGGGTCATTAACACCATCTTGTTAAGCTTCTCTGACCTCCACGTCTCTTCCACGGGGCATTGATATTGTCTTTTTATTCCACTGCGAACTCCACCACATTTCCAAGGGGCATTGATATTGTTTTTCTATTCCACTGCGACCTCCACCACTCTTCCAAGTGGCATTAAAATTGTCTTGTTAAGCTACTGTGACCTCTACGTCTCTTCCTCGGGGCATTTATATTGTCTTTTATTGCACTGCGACCTTCACCACTCTTCCAAGAGACATTAAAACTGTCTTGTTAAGCTACTGTGACCTCCACGTCTCTCCCACGGGGCACTGATAATGTCTTTTTACTCCAATGTAACCTCCACCACTTTTCCAAGGGGCACAAAAACCGTCTTGTTAAGCTTCTGTGACCTCCACATCTCTTCTAAGGGACATTAAAACCATCTTTTTAGACCTCTCTGAACTCCACAGCTCTTGCAAGGGGCATTAAAACCATCTTGTTAAGCTACTGTGACCTCCACGTCTCTTTTCCGGGCCACTGATATTGTCTTTTTATTCCACTGCGACCACCACCACTCTTCCAAAGGGCATTAAAACTGTTTGGTTAAGCTACTGTGACCTCCACGTCTCTTCCACGGGGCATTGATATTGTCTTTTTATTCCACTGCGACTTCCACCACTCTTCCAAGGGGCATTAAAACTGTCTTGTTAATCTACTGTGATCTCCACATCTCTTCCACGGGATATTGATATTGTCTTTTTATTCCACTGCAACCTCCACCAGTCTTCCAAGGGACATTGATATTGTCTTTTTATTCCACTACGACCTTCACCACTCTTCCAACGGGCATTAAAACCATCTTGTTAAACCACTCTGTACTCCACAGCTCTTCCAAGGGGCATTAAAACCATCTTGTTAAGATACTGTGCCCTCCACGTCTCTTCCACGGGGCATTTAAACCGTCTTGTTAAACCACTCTGAACTCCACAGCTCTTACAAGGGGCATTAATATCATCTTTTTAAGCTACTGTGATCTCCACGTCTCTTCCACGGGGCATTGATATTGTCTTTTTATTCCACTGTAACCTCCACCACTCTTCCAAGGGGCATTAAAACCATCTTGTTAAGCTACTGTGACTTTCACATTTCTTCCAAGGGGCATTAAAACCGTCTTGTTAAACCACTCCGAACTCCACAGTTCTGCCAAGGGGCATTAAAACCGTCTTGATAATCTACTGTGACCTCCACCTCTCTTCCACGCGGCAATGATATTGTCTTTTTATTTAACTGTGACTTCCACCACTCTTACAAGTGGGCAATAAAACCGTCTTGTTAAGCTACTGTGACCTCCACGTCTCTTCCACGGGGCATTGATATTGTCTTCTTATTCCACTGTAAACTCCACGACTCTTCCAAAGGGCTTTAAAACCGTCTTGTTACGCTACCATGACCTTCACGTCTCTTTCACGGGGCATTGATACTGTGTTTTTATTCCACTGCGACCTCCACTACTCCTCCAAGGGTGATTGCTAGTTTCTTTTTTTTCCATTGCGACCTCCACTACTCTTCCAAGGGGCAAAAAAAACATCTTGCTAAGCTACTGTGACCTCCACGTCTATTCCACAGGGCATTGATATTGTCTTTTTATTCCATTGTATCCTCCACCACTCTTCCAAGGGGCATTAAAACCGTCTTGTTAAGCTACAGTTACCTTCACATCTCTTCCAAGGGGCATTAAAACCGTCTTGTTAAGCCACTCTGAACACCACAGCTCTGCCCTCTGCCAAGGGGCATTAAAATTATCTGGTTAACCTAATGTGACCACCACGCCTCTTCCACTGGGCATTGATATAGTGTTTTTATTCCACTTTAACCTCCACCACTCTTCCAAGGGGCATTAAAATCGTCTTGTAAAGCTAATATGACCTTCACATCTCTTCCAAGGGACATTAAAATCGTCTTGTTAAACCACTCTGAACTCCACAGCTCTGCCAAGGTGCATTAAAACCGTCTTGATAATCTACTGTGACCTGAATGTCTCTTCCACACGGCAATGATATTGTCTTTTTATTCCACTGCGATCACAACCACTCTTCCAAGGTGCAATAAAACTGTCTTGTTAAGCCACTGTGACCTCCACGTCTCTTCCACGGGGCATTGATATTGTCTTTTTATTCCGCTGTAACCTCCACCACTCTTCCAAGGGGAATTAAAACCGTCTTGTTAAGCTACGGTGACCTTCACGTCTCATCCACTGGGCATTGATATTGTCTTTTTATTCCACTGCGACCTCCATCACTCTTCCAAGGGGCATTGATATTGTCATTTTATTATACTGCGAACCACCATCACTCTTCCAAGAGGCATTAAAATCGTCTTGTTACGCTACTGTGACCTCCTCTTCTCTTCCACTGGGCATTAATATTGTCTTTATATTCCACTGTAACCTCCACCACTCTTCCAAGGGGCATTAAACCTTCTTGTTAAGCTACTGTGACCTCCACGTCTCTTCCAAGGGGAATTAAAACCGTCTTGTTAAACCACTCTGAACTCCACAGCTCTTCCAAGGGGCATTAAAACCTTCTTATTAAGCTACTTTGACCTCCACGTCTCTTTTACGGGGAATTGATATTGTCTTTATATTCCACTGTAACCTCCACCACTCTTCCAAGGGGCATTAAACCTTCTTGTTAAGCTACTGTGATCTCCACGTCTCTTCCACGGGGTATTGATATTGTCTTTTTATTTCACTGTGACCTCCACCAATCTTCCAAGGGGCATTGATAATGTCTTTTTATTCCACTAAGACCTCCACCACTCTTCCAAGGGGCATTAAAACCATCTTGTTAAGCTACTGTGACCTTCACCTCTTTTCCAAGGGGCATTAAAACCGTCTTGTTAAACCACTCTGAACTCCACAGTTCTGCCAAGGGGCATTAAATCCGTCTTGATAATCTACTGTGACCTCCACGTCTCTTCCACGCGGCAATGATATTGTATTTTTATTCCACTGCTACGTCCACCACTCTTACAAGGTGGAAATAAATCCGTCTTTTTAAGCTCCTGTGACCTCCATGTCTCTTCCATGGGGCACTGATAATGTCTTTTTATTCCAATGTAACCTCCACCACTTTTCCAAGGGGCAGAAAAACCGTCTTGTTAAGCTACTGTGACCTCCATGTCTCTTCCAAGGGACATTAAAACCATCTTTTTAAACCTCTCTGAACACAACAGCTCTTCCAAGGGGCATTAAAACCGTCTTATTATGCTACTGTTACCTTCATGTCTCTTCCACGGGAAATTGATATTGTCTTTTCATTCCACTGCGTCCTCCACCACTCTTCCAAGCGGCATTAAATTTGTCTTGTTAAGTTACTGTGACCTCCACGTCTCTTCCACGGGGCATGGATATTGTCTTTTTATTCCACTGTGACCTCCACAACTCTTCCAAGGGGCATTAAAACCATCATGTTAAGTTACTGTGACCTCCACTTCTCTGCGAAGGGGCATTAAAACTTTCTTGTTAAACCACTCTGTACTCCACCACATTTCCAAGGGGCATTACAACCGTCTTGTTAAGCTACTGTGACCTCCACGTCTTTTCCACGGGGCATTAATATTGTCTTTTTATTCCACTGCAACCTCCACCACTCTCCCAAGGGGCATTAAAACCGTCTTGTTAAGCTATTGTGACCTCCAAGTCTTTTCCACGGGGCATTGATATTGTCTTTTTATTCCACTGCGACCTCCACCACTCTTTCAAAGGGCATTAAAACTGTTTTGTTAAGCTACTGTGACCTTCACGTCTCTTCAACTGAGCATTGATATTGTCTTTTTTTTCCACTGCGACCTCCACCACTCTTCCAAGGGGCATTAAAACCGTCTTGTTAACCTACTGTGACATCCATGTCTCCTCCAAGGGGCATTAACACCGTCTTGTTAAACCACTCTGAATTCCACAGCTCTTCCAACGGGCTGTAAAACCATGTTATTAAGCTACTTTGACCTCGATGTCTCTTCCACGGGGCAATGATAATGTCTTTTTATTCCTCTTCGACCTCCATCACTCTTCAAAGGGGCATTAAAACCGTATTGTTAAGGTGCTGTGACCACCACGTCTCTTCCACGGGGCATTGATATTGTCTTTTTTCCACTGTGATCTCCACCACTCTTCCAAGGGGCATTGATATTATCTTTATATTCCATTTCAATCTCCACCACTCTTCCAAGGGACATTGAAACCGTCTTGTTAAGCTACTGTGATCTCCACGTCTCTTCCACGGGGCATTGATATTGTCTTTTTATTCCACTGTAACCTCCACCACTCTTCCAAGGGGCATTAAAACCATTTTGTAAAGCTACTGTGACCTCCATGTCTCTTCCACGGGGCATTGATATTGTCTTTTTATTCCACTGCTACATCCACCACTCTTCCAAGTGGCATTGATATTTTCTTTTTATTCCACTGCGACCACCACCACTCTTCGAAGGGGCATTAAAACCGTCTTGTTAAGCTACTGTGACCTCCACGTCTCTTCCACGGGGCATTGATATTGTCTTTTTATTCCACTGCGACCTCCACCACTCTTCCAAGGGGCATTAAAACCGCCTTGTTAAGCTACTGTGGCCTCCACGTCTCATCCAAGGGGCATTGATTTTGTCTTTTTATTCCACTGCTACCTCCATCACTTTTCCAATGGGCATTAAAACCATCTTCTTAAGCTACTGTGACCTCTACGTCTCTTCCATGTGCCATTGATATTGACATTTTATTCCACTGCGACCTCCACCACCCTTCCAAGGGGCATTGATATTGTCTTTTTATTCCACTGCGACCACCACCACTCTTCAAAGGGGCATTAAAACGGTCTTGTTAAGCTACTGTGACATCCACGTCTCTTCCACGGGGCATTGATATTGTCTTTTTTCCACTGTGATCTCCACCACTCTTCCAAGGGGCATTGATATTATCTTTATATTCCACTGCGATCTCCACCACTCTTCCAAGGGACATTGAAACCGTCTTGTTAAGCTACTGTGATCTCCACGTCTCTTCCACGGGGCATTGATATTGTCTTTTTATTCCACTGTAACCTCCACCACTCTTCCAAGGGGCATTAAAACCGTCTTGTAAAGCTACTGTGACCTCCACGTCTCTTCCACTTGGCATTGATAATGTCTTTTAATTCCACTGCGACCTCCACCACTCTTCCAAGGGGCATTGATATTGTCTTTTTATTCCACTGCGACCACCACCACTCTTCGAAGGGGCATTAAAACCGTTTTGTTAAGCTACTGTGACCTCCACGTCTCTTCCACGGGGCATTGATATTTTCTTTTTATTCCACTGCGACCTCCACCTCTCTTCCAAGGGTCATTAGAACCATCTTGTTAAGCTACTGTGGCCTCCACGTCTCATCCAAGGGGCATTGATTTTATCTTTTTATTCCACTGCTACCTCCACCACTTTTCCAATGGGCATTAAAACCATCTTCTTAACTACTGTGACCTCTACGTCTCTTCCACGGGGCATTGATATTGTCTTTTTATCCCACTGCGACCTACACCACTCTTCCAAGGGGAATTGATATTGACTTTTTATTCCACTTCGACCACCACCACTCTTCGAAGGGGCATGAAAATCGTCTTGTTAAGCTACTGTGACCTCTATGTCTCTTCCACGGGGCATTCATATTGTCTTTTTATTCCACTGTAACCTCCACCACTCTTCCAAGGGGCATTAAAACCGTCTTGTTAAGCTACTCTGACCTAAACGTCTCTTCCACAGGGCATTGATTTTGTCTTTTTATTCCACTGCTACCTCCACCACTCTTCCAAGGGGCATGAAAACCATTTTGTTAAGCTTCTGTGACCTCCATGTCTCTTTCACGGGGAATTGATATTGTCTTTTTAGTCCAATACGACCTCCACCACTCTTCCAAGTGGCATTGATATTGTCTTTTTATTCCACTGCAACCTCCACCACTTTTCTAAGGGCCATTAAAACTATCTTGTTAAACTACTGTGACCTCCACGTCTCTTGCACGGGGCATTGATATTGTCTTTTTATTCCACTGCGAACTCCACCACTCTTCCAAAGGGCTTTAAAACCGTCTTGTTACGCTACTATGACCTTCACGTCTCTTCCACGGGGCATTGATATTGTGTTTTTATTCCACTGCGCCCTCCACCACTCCTCCAAGGGCGAATGATGTTTTCTTTTTTTTCCATTGCGACCTCCACTACTCTTCCAAGGGGTCATGAAAATCGTCTTGTTAAGCTACTGTGACCTCTATGTCTCTTCCACGGGGCATTCATATTGTCTTTTTATTCCACTGTAACCTCCACCACTCTTCCAAGGGGCATTAAAACTGTCTTTTTAAGCTACTGTGATCTTCACGTCTCTTCCAAGGGGCATTAAATCCTTCTTGTTAAACCACTCTGAATGACACAGCTCTGCCAAGGGGCATTAAAAAGTGTCTTGTTAAGCTACTGTGGCCTCCATGTCTCTTCCACAGGGCATTGATATTGTCTTTTTTTTTTCACTGTAGCCTCCAACACTCTTCCAAGAGGCATTAAAACTGTCTTGTTAAGCTACTGCTACCTCCACGTCTCTTCCAAGGGGCATTACAACCATCTTGTTAAACCACTCTGTACTCCACAGCTCTTCCAAGGGGCATTAAAACCATCTTGTTAAGATACTGTGAACTCCACTTCTCTTCCACGGGGCATTAATATTGTCTTTTTTTTCCACAGCGACCCCCACTACTCTTCCAATGGGCATTAAAACCGTCTTGTTAAGCTACTCTGACCTAAACGTCTCTTCCACAGGGCATTGATTTTGTCTTTTTATTCCACTGCTACCTCCACCACTCTTCCAAGGGGCATGAAAACCATTTTGTTAAGCTTCTGTGACCGCCATGTCTCTTTCACGGGGAATTGATATTGTCTTTTTAGTCCAATACGACCTCCACCACTCTTCCAAGTGGCATTGATATTGTCTTTTTATTCCACTGCAACGTCCACCACTTTTCTAAGGGCCATTAAAACTATCTTGTTAAGCTACTGTGACCTCCACGTCTCTTGCACGGGGCATTGATATTGTCTTTTTATTCCACTGCGAACTCCACCACTCTTCCAAAGGACTTTAAAACCGTCTTGTTACGCTACTATGACCTTCACGTCTCTTCAACGGGGCATTGATATTGTGTTTTTATTCCACTGCGCCCTCCACCACTCCTCCAAGGGCGATTGATGTTTTCTTTTTTTTCCATTGCGACCTCCACTACTCTTCCAAGGGGCAAAAAAAACATCTTGCTAAGCTACTGTGACCTCCACGTCTATTCCACGGCGCATTGATATTGTCTTTTTATTCCATTGTATCCTCCACCACTCTTCCAAGGGGCATTAAAACCGTCTTGTTAAGCTACAGTTACCTTCACGTCTCTTCCAAGGGGCATTAAACCGTCTTGCTAAGCCACTCTGAACTCCACAGCTCTGCTCTCTGCCAAGGGGCATTAAAATTATCTGGTTAACCTAATGTGACCTCCACGTCTCTTCCACTGGGCATTGATGTAGTGTTTTTATTACACTGCGACCTTCACCACTCTTCCAAGGGGCAATGAAACCATATTGCTAAGCTACTGTGACCTCCTCGTCTCTTCCACGGGGCATTGATATTGTCTTTTTTTTCCACTGCAACCTCCACCAGTCTTCCAAGAGGCATTGATATTGTCTTTTTATTCCACTACGACCTCCACCACTCTTCCAAGGGGCATTAAAACCGTCTTGTTAAACGACTCTGTTCTCCACAGCTCTTCCAAGGGGCATTAAAACCGTCTTGTTAAGATACTGTGCCCTCCATGTCTCTTCCACGGGGCATTGATATTGTCTTTTTATTCCACTGAGACCTTCACCACTGTTCCAAGGAGTATTAAAATCATCTTTTTAAGCTACTGTGACATCCACGTCTCTTCCAAGGGGCATCTAAACTGTCTTGTTTAACCACTCTGAACTCCACTGCTCTTACAAGGGGCATTAAAACCGTCTTATTAGGCTACAGTGACCTCCACATCTCTTCCAAGGGGCATTAAAACCATCTTGTTACACCACTTTGAACTCCAGAGCTCTTCCAAGGGGCTTTAAAACCGTCTTATTAAGCTACTTTGACCTCCACGTCCCTTCCACGGGGCATTGATATTGTCTTTTTCTTCCACTGCGACTTCCACCACTCTTCCAAGGGGCATTAAAACTGTCTTGTTAATCTACTGTGATCTCCACATCTCTTCCACGGGATATTGATATTGTCTTTTTATTCCACTGCAACCTCCACCAGTCTTCCAAGTTGCATTGATATTGTCTTTTTATTCCACTACGACCTCCACCACACTTCCAAGGGGCATTAAAACCATCTAGTTAAACCACTCTGTACTCCACAGCTCTTCCAAGGGGCATTAAAACCATCTTGTTAAGATACTGTGCCCTCCACGTCTCTTCTACGGGGCATTGATATTGTCTTTTTAATCCACTGAGACCTTCACCACTCTTCCAAGGAGTATTAAAATCATCTTTTTAACTACTGTGACATCCACGTCTCTTCCAAGGGGCATTTAAACCATCTTGTTAAACCACTCTGAACTCCACAGCTCTTACAAGGGGCATTAAAACCGTCTTGTTAAGATACTGTGCCCTCCACGTCTCTTCCACAGGGCATTGATATTGTCTTTTTATTCCACTGAGACCTTCACCACTCTTCCAAGGAGTATTAAAATCATCTTTTTAAGCTACTGTGTTCTCCACGTCTCTTCCACGGGGACATTGATATTGTCTTTTTATTCCACTGTAACCTTCACCACTCTTCCAAGGGGCATTAAAACCATCTTGTTAAGCTACTGTGACTTTCACCTTTCTTCCAAGGGGCATTAAAACCGTCTTGTTAAGATACTGTGCCCTCCACGTCCCTTCCAAGGGACATTTAAACCGTCTTGTTAAACCACTCTAAACTCCACTGCTCTTACAAGGGGCATTAAAGCCGTCTTGTTAGGCTACTGTGACCTCCACGTCTCTTCCAAGGGGCATTAAAACCGTCTTGTTACACTACTCTGAACTCCAAAGCTCTTCCTAGGGGCATTAAAACTGTCTTATTAAGCTACTTTGACCTCCACGTCCCTTCCACGGGGCATTGATATTGTCTTTTTATTCCACTGCGACTTCCACCACTCTTCCAAGGGGCAATAAAACTGTCTTGTTAATCTACTGTGATCTCCACATCTCTTCCACGGGATATTGATATTGTCTTTTTATTCCACTGCAACCTCCACCAGTCTTCCAAGGGACATTGATATTGTCTTTTTATTACACTACGACCTCCACCACTCTTCCAAGGGGCATTAAAACCGTCTTGTTAAACCACTCTGTTCTCCACAGCTCTTCCAAGGGGCATTAAAACCGTCTTGTTAAGATACTGTGCCCTCCATGTCTCTTCCACGGGGCATTGATATTGTCTTTTTATTCCACTGAGACCTTCACCACTGTTCCAAGCAGTATTAAAATCATCTTTTTAAGCCACTGTGACATCCACGTCTCTTCCAAGGGGCATTTAAACTGTCTTATTTAACCACTCTGAACTCCACTGCTCTTACAAGGGGCATTAAAACCGTCTTATTAGGCTACAGTGACCACCACGTCTCTTCCAAGGGGCATTAAAACCATCTTGTTACACCACTTTGAACTCCAGAGCTCTTCCAAGGGGCTTTAAAACCGTCTTATTAAGCTACTTTGACCTCCACGTCCCTTCCACGGGGCATTGATATTGTCTTTTTATTCCACTGCGACTTCCACCACTCTTCCAAGGGGCAATAAAACTGTCTTGTTAATCTACTGTGATCTCCACATCTCTTCCACGGGATATTGATATTGTCTTTTTATTCCACTGCAACCTCCACCAGTCTTCCAAGGGACATTGATATTGTCTTTTTATTACACTACGACCTCCACCACTCTTCCAAGGGGCATTAAAACCATATTGTTAAACCACTCTGTACTCCACAGCTCTTCCAAGGGGCATTAAAACCATCTTGTTAAGATACTGTGCCCTCCACGTCTCTTCTACGGGGCATTGATATTGTCTTTTTAATCCACTGAGACCTTCACCACTCTTCCAAGGAGTATTAAAATCATCTTTTTAACTACTGTGACATCCACGTGTCTTCCAAGGGGCATTTAAACCATCTTGTTAAACCACTCTAAACTCCACAGCTCTTACAAGGGGCATTAATATCATCTTTTTAAGCTACTGTGATCTCCACGTCTCTTCCACGGGGCATTGATATTGTCTTTTTATTCCACTGTAACCTCCACCACTCTTCCAAGGGGCATTAAAACCATCTTGTTAAGCTACTGTGAATTTCACATTTCTTCCAAGGGGCATTAAAACCGTCTTGTTAAACCACTCCGAACTCCACAGTTCTGCCAAGGGGCATTAAAACCGTCTTGATAATCTACTGTGACCTCCACCTCTCTTCCACGCGGCAATGATATTGTCTTTTTATTTAACTGTGACTTCCACCACTCTTACAAGTGGGCAATAAAACCGTCTTGTTAAGCTACTGTGACCTCAACCTCTCTTCCACGGGGCATTGATATTGTCTTCTTATTCCACTGTAAACTCCACGACTCTTCCAAAGGGCTTTAAAACCGTCTTGTTACGCTACCATGACCTTCACGTCTCTTCCACGGGGCACTGATATTGTGTTTTTATTCCACTGCGACCTCCACCACTCCTCCAAGGGTGATTGATAGTTTCTTTTTTTTTCCATTGCGACCTCCTCTACTCTTCCAAGGGGCAAAAAAAACATCTTGCTAAGCTACTGTGACCTCCACGTCTATTCCACGGGTCATTGATATTGTCTTTTTATTCCATTGTATCCTCCACCACTCTTCCAAGGGGCATTAAAACCGTCTTGTTAAGCTACAGTTACCTTCACGTCTCTTCCAAGGGGCATTAAAACCGTCTTGTTAAGCCACTCTGAACACCACAGCTCTGCCCTTTGCCAAGGGGCATTAAAATTATCTGGTTAACCTAATGTGACCTCCACGCCTCTTCCACTGGGCATTGATATAGTGTTTTTATTCCACTGTAACCTCCACCACTCTTCCAAGGGGCATTAAAATCGTCTTGTAAAGCTACTATGACCTTCACATCTCTTCCAAGGGACATTAAAATCATCTTGTTAAACCACTCTGAACTCCACAGCTCTGCCAAGGTGCATTAAAACCGTCTTGATAATCTACTGTGACCTGAATGTCTCTTCCACACGGCAATGATATTGTCTTTTTATTCCACTGCGATCACAACCACTCTTCCAAGGTGCAATAAAACTGTCTTGTTAAGCCACTGTGACCTCCACGTCTCTTCCACGGGGCATTGATATTGTCTTTTTATTCCGCTGTAACCTCCACCCCTCTTCCAAGGGGAATTAAAACCGTCTTGTTAAGCTACTGTGACCTTCACGTCTCATCCACTGGGCATTGATATTGTCTTTTTATTCCACTGCGACCTCCATCACTCTTCCAAGCGGCATTGATATTGTCATTTTATTATACTGCGAACCACCACCACTCTTCCAAGAGGCATTAAAATCGTCTTGTTACGCTACTGTGACCTCCTCTTCTCTTCCACTGGGCATTAATATTGTCTTTATATTCCACTGTAACCTCCACCACTCTTCCAAGGGGCATTAAACCTTCTTGTTAAACTACTGTGACCTCCACGTCTCTTCCAGGGGGAATTAAAACCGTCTTGCTAAACCACTCTGAACTCCACAGCTCTTCCAAGGGGCATTAAAACCTTCTTATTAAGCTACTTTGACCTCCACGTCTCTTTTACGGGGAATTGATATTGTCTTTATATTCCACTGTAACCTCCACCACTCTTCCAAGGGGCATTAAAACCATCTTGTTAAATCACTCTGTACTCCACAGCTCTTCCAAGGGGCATTAAAACCATCTTGTTAAGCTACTGTGATCTCCACGTCTCTTCCACAGGGTATTGATATTGTCTTTTTATTCCACTGTGACCTCCACCAATCTTCCAAGGGGCATTGATAATGTCTTTTTCTTCCACTAAGACCTCCACCACTCTTCCAAGGGGCATTAAAACCATCTTGTTAAGCTACTGTGACCTTCACCTCTTTTCCAAGGGGCATTAAAACCGTCTTGTTAAACCACTCTGAACTCCACAGTTCTGCCAAGGGGCATTAAATCCGTCTTGATAATCTTCTGTGACCTCCACGTCTCTTCCACGCGGCAATGATATTGTATTTTTATTCCACTGCTACGTCCACCACTCTTACAAGTTGGAAATAAAACCGTCTTTTTAAGCTCCTGTGACCTCCATGTCTCTTCCATGGGGCACTGATAATGTCTTTTTATTCCAATGTAACCTCCACCACTTTTCCAAGGGGCAGAAAAACCATCTTGTTAAGCTACTGTGACCTCCATGTCTCTTCCAAGGGACATTAAAACCATCTTTTTAAACCTCTCTGAACACAACAGCTCTTCCAAGGGGCATTAAAACCGTCTTATTATGCTACTGTTACCTTCATGTCTCTTCCACGGGAAATTAATATTGTCTTTTCATTCCACTGCGTCCTCCACCACTCTTCCAAGCGGCATTAAATTTGTCTTGTTAAGTTACTGTGACCTCCACGTCTCTTCCACGGGGCATGGATATTGTCTTTTTATTCCACTGCGACCTCCACAACTCTTCCAAGGGGCATTAAAACCATCATGTTAAGCTACTGTGACCTCCACTTCTCTGCGAAGGGGCATTAAAACTTTCTTGTTAAACCACTCTGTACTCCACCACATTTCCAAGGGGTATTACAACCGTCTTGTTAAGCTACTGTGACCTCCACGTCTTTTCCACGGGGCATTAATATTGTCTTTTTATTCCACTGCAACCTCCACCTCTCTTCCAAGGTGCATTAAAACCGTCTTGTTAAGCTATTGTGACCTCCAAGTCTTTTCCACGGGGCATTGATATTGTCTTTTTATTCCACTGCGACCTCCACCACTCTTTCAAAGGGCATTAAAACTGTTTTGTTAAGCTACTGTGACCTCCACGTCTCTTCAACTGGGCATTGATATTGTCTTTTTTTTCCACTGCGACCTCCACCACTCTTCCAAGGGGCATTAAAACCGTCTTGTTAACCTACTGTGACATCCATGTCTCCTCCAAGGGGCATTAACACCGTCTTGTTAAACCACTCTGAATTCCACAGCTCTTCCAACGGGCTGTAAAACCATGGTATTAAGCTACTTTGACCTCGACGTCTCTTCCACGGGGCAATGATAATGTCTTTTTATTCCTCTTCGACCTCCATCACTCTTCAAAGGGGCATGAAAACCATATTGTTAAGGTGCTGTGACCACCACGTCTCTTCCACGGGGCATTGATATTGTCTTTTTTCCACTGTGATCTCCACCACTCTTCCAAGGGGCATTGATATTATCTTTATATTCCATTGCGATCTCCACCACTCTTCCAAGGGACATTGAAACCGTCTTGTTAAGCTACTGTGATCTCCACGTCTCTTCCACGGGGCATTGATATTGTCTTTTTATTCCACTGTAACCTCCACCACTCTTCCAAGGGGCATTAAAACCATTTTGTAAAGCTACTGTGACCTCCATGTCTCTTCCACGGGGCATTGATATTGTCTTTTTATTCCACTGCTACATCCACCACTCTTCCAAGTGGCAGTGATATTTTATTTTTATTCCACTGCGACCACCACCACTCTTCGAAGGGGCATTAAAACCGTCTTGTTAAGCTACTGTGACCTCCACGTCTCTTCCACGGGGCATTGATATTGTCTTTTTATTCCACTGCGACCTCCACCACTCTTCCAAGGGGCATTAAAACCGCCTTGTTAAGCTACTGTGGCCTCCACGTCTCATCCAAGGGGCATTGATTTTGTCTTTTTATTCCACTGCTACCTCCACCACTTTTCCAATGGGCATTGACATTGTCTTTTTATTCCACTGCTACATCCACCACTCTTCCAAGGGGCATTAAAACCGCCTTGTTAAGCTACTGTGACCTCTACGTCTCTTTCATGGGCCATTGATATTGACATTTTATTCCACTGCGACCTCAACCACTCTTCCAAGGGGCATTGATATTGTCTTTTTATTCCACTGCGACCACCACCACTCTTCGAAGGGGCATTAAAACGGTCTTGTTAAGCTACTGTGACATCCACGTCTCTTCCACGGGGCATTGATATTGTCTTTTTATTCCACTGCGACCTCCATCACTCTTCAAAGGGGTATTAAAACCGTATTGTTAAGCTGCTGTGACCACCACATCTCTTCCACGGGGCATTGATATTGTCTTTTTTCCACTGTGATCTCCACCACTCTTCCAAGGGGCATTGATATTATCTTTATATTCCACTGCGATCTCCACCACTCTTCCAAGGGACATTGAAACCGTCTTGTTAAGCTACTGTGATCTCCACGTCTCTTCCACGGGGCATTGATATTGTCTTTTTATTCCACTGTAACCTCCACCACTCTTCCAAGGGGCATTAAAACCGTCTTGTAAAGCTACTGTGACCTCCACGTCTCTTCCACTTGGCATTGATATTGTCTTTTAATTCCACTGCGACCTCCACCACTCCTCCAAGGGTGATTGATATTTTCTTTTTTTTCCATTGCGACCTCCACTACTCTTCCAAGGGGCAAAAAAAACATCTTGCTAAGCTTCTGTGACCTCCACGTCTATTCCACGGGGCATTGATATTGTCTTTTTATTCCATTGTAACCTCCACCACTTTTCCAAGGGGCATTAAAACCGTCTTGTTAAGCTACAGTTACCTTCACGTCTCTTCCAGGGGGCATTAAAACTGTCTTGTTAAGCCACTCTGAACTCCACAGCTCTGTCCTCTGCCAAGGGGCATTAAAATTATCTGGTTAACCTAATGTGACCTCCACGTCTCTTCCACTACGCATTGATGTAGTGTTTTTATTCCACTGTAACCTCCACCACTCTTCCAAGGGGCATTAAAATCATCTTGTAAAGCTACTGTGACCTTCACATCTCTTCCAAGGGACATTAAAATCGTCTTGTTAAACCACTCTGAACTCCACAGCTCTGCCAAGGTGCATTAAAACCGTCTTGATAATCTACTGTGACCTCCATGTCTCTTCTACGTGGCAATGATATTTTCTTTTTATTCCACTGAGATCACAACCACTCTTCAAAGGGGCAATAAAACTGTCTTGTTAAGCCACTGTGACCTCCGCGTCTCTTCCTCGGGGCATTGATATTGTCTTTTTATTCCGCTGTAACCTCCACCACTCTTCCAAGGGGCATTAAAACCGTCTTGTTAAGTTAATGTGACCTTCACGTCTCTTCCACTGGGCATTGATATTGTCTTTTTATTCCACTGCGACCTTCACCACTTTTCCAAGGGGCATTGATATTGTCTTTTTATTCCACTGTGACCACCACCACTCATCGAAGGGGCATTAAAACCGTCTTGTTAAGCTACTGTGACATCCACGTCTCTTCCACGGGGCATTGACATTGTCTTTTTATTCCACTGCGACCTCCATTACTCTTCAAAGGGGTATTAAAACCGTATTGTTAAGCTGCTGTGACCACCACATTTCTTCCACGGGGCATTGATATTGTCTTTTTTCCATTGTGATCTCCACCACTCTTCCAAGGGGCATTCATATTATCTTTATATTCCACTGCGATCTCCACCACTCTTCCAAGGTACATTAAAACAGTCTTGTTAAGCTACTGTGACCTCCACGTCTCTTCCATGGGGCATTGATATTGTCTTTTTATTCCACTGTAACCTCCACGACTCTTCCAAAGGGCTTTAAAACCGTCTTGCTACGCTACTATGACCTTCACGTCTCTTCAACGGGACATTGATATTGTGTTTTTATTCCACTGCGACCTCCACCACTCCTCAAAGGGTGATTGATATTTTCTTTTTTTTCCATTGCGACCTCCACTACTCTTCCAAGCGGCAAAAAAAACATCTTGCTAAGCTACTGTGACCTCCACGTCTATTCCACGGGGCATTGATATTGTCTTTTTATTCCATTGTAACCTCCACCACTCTTCCAAGGGGCATTAAAACCGTCTTGTTAAGCTACAGTTACCTTCATGTCTCTTCCAAGGGGCATTAAAATCGTCTTGTTAAGCCACTCTGAACTCCACAGCTCTGCCCTCTGCCAAGGGGCATTAAAATTATCTGGTTAACCTATTGTGACCTCCACGTCTCTTCTACTGGGCATTGATGTAGTGTTTTTATTCCACTGTAACCTCCACCACTCTTCCAAGGGGCATTAAAATCGTCTTGTAAAGCTACTGTGACCTTAACATCTCTTCCAAGGGACATTAAAATCGTCTTGTTAAACCACTCTGAACTCCACAGCTCTGCCAAGGTGCATTAAAACCGTCTTGATAATCTACTGTGACCTCCATGTGTCTTCCACGCGGCAATGATATTGTCTTTATATTCCACTGCAATCACAACCACTCTTCCAAGGGGCAATAAAACTGTCTTGTTAAGCCACTGTGACCTCCTCGTCTCTTCCACGGGGCATTGATATTGTCTTTTTATTCCGCTGTAACCTCCACCACTCTTCCAAGGGGCATTAAAATCGTCTTGTTAAGCTACTGTGACCTTCACGTCTCTTCCACTGGGCATTGATATTGTCTTTTTATTCCACTACGACCTCTACCACTCTTCCAACGGGCATTGATATTGTCATTTTATTATACTGCGAACCACCACCACTCTTCCAAGAGGCATTAAAATCGTCTTGTTACGCTACTGTGACCTCCTCTTCTCTTCCACTGGGCATTAATATTGTCTTTATATTCCACTGTAACCTCCACCACTCTTCCAAGGGGCATTAAACCTTTCCTCTTAAGCTACTGTGACCTCCACGTCTCTTCCAAGGGGAATTAAAACCGTCTTGTTAAACCACTCTGAACTCCACAGCTCTTCCAAGGGGCATTAAATCCGTCTTATTAAGCTACTTTGACTTCCACGTCTCTTTTACGGGGAATTGATATTGTCTTTATATTCCACTGTAACCTCCACCACTCTCCCAAGGGGCATTAAACCTTCTTGTTAAGCTACTGTGATCTCCACGTCTCTTCCACGGGGTATTGATATTGTCTTTTTATTCCACTGTGACCTCCACCAATCTTCCAAGGGGCATTGATAATGTCTTTTTATTCCACTAAGACCTCCACCACTCTTCCAAGGGGCATTAAAACCGTCTTGTTAAGCTACTGTGACCTTCACCTCTTTTCCAAGGGGCATTAAAACCGTCTTGTTAAACCACTCTGAACTCCACAGTTCTGCCAAGGGGCATTAAATCCGTCTTGATAATCTACTGTGACCTCCACGTCTCTTCCACGCGGCAATGATATTGTATTTTTATTCCACTGCGACGTCCACCACTCTTACAAGTTGGAAATAAAACCGTCTTGTTAAGCTACTGTGACCTCCATGTCTCTTCCATGGGGCACTGGTAATGTCTTTTTAGTCCAATGTAACCTCCACCACTTTTCCAAGGGGCACGAAAACTGTCTTGTTAAGCTACTGTGACCTCCATGTCTCTTCCAAGGGACATTAAAGCCATCTTTTTAAACCTCTCTGAACTCCACAGCTCTTCCAAGGGGCATTAAAACCGTCTTTTTATGCTACTGTTACCTCCATGTCTCTTAAACGGGATATTGATATTGTCTTTTCATTCCACTGCGTCCTCCACCACTCTTCCAAGGGGCATTAAATTTGTCTGGTTAAGCTACTGTGACCTCCACGTCTCTTCCACGGGGCATTGATATTGTCTTTTTATTCCACTGCGACCTCCACCACTCTTCCAAGGGGCATTAAAACCATCTTGTTTAGCTGCTGCGACCTCCACTTCTCTGCCAAGGGGCATTAAAACTTTCTTTTTAAACCACTCTGTACTCCACCACATTTCCAAGGGGCATTAAAACCGTCTTGTTAAGCTACTGTGACCTCCATGTCTCTTCCACGGGGCATTAATATTGTCTTTTTATTCCACTGCAACCTCCACCACTCTTCCAAGGGGCATTAAAACCGTCTTGTTAAGCTGCTGTGACCCTCCAAGTCTTTTCCACGGGGCATTGATATTGTCTTTTTATTCCACTGTGACCTCCACCACTCTTTCAAAGGGCATTAAAACTGTTTTGTTAAGCTACTGTGACCTCCACGTCTCTTCAACTGGGCATTGATATTGTCTTTTTTTTCCACTGCGACTTACACCACTCATCCAAGGGACATTAAAACCGTCTTGTTAAGCTACTGTGACCTCCATGTCTCTTCCAAGGGGCATTACCACCATCTTGTTAAACCACTCTGAATTCCACACCTCTTCCAATGGGCAGTAAAGCCATGTTATTAAGATACTTTGACCTCGACGTCTCTTCCACGGGGCAATGATAATGTCTTTTTATACCACTTCGACCTCCATCACTCTTCAAAGGGGCATTAAAACAGTATTGTTAAGTTGCTGTGACCACCACGTCTCTTCCACGGGGCATTGATATTGTCTTTTTTCCACTGTGATCTCCACCAGTCTTCCAAGGGGCATTGATATTATCTTTATATTCCACTGCGATCTCCACCACTCTTCCAAGGGACATTGAAATCATTTTGTTAAGCTACTGTGATCTACACTTCTCTTCCACGGGGACTTGATATTGTCTTTTTATTCCACTGTAACCTCCACCACTCTTCCAAGGGGCATTAAAACTGTTTTGTAAAGCTACTGTGACCTCCATGTCTCTTCCACGGGGCATAGATATTGTCTTTTTATTCCACTGCTACCTCCACCACTCTTCCAAGGGGTATTGATATTGTCTTTTTATTCCACTGCTACCACCACCACTCTTCGAAGGGGCATTAAAACCGTCTTGTTAAGCTACTGTGACCTCCACGTCTCTTCCACGGGGCATTGATATTGTATTTTTATTCCACTGCGACCTCCACCACTCTTCCAAGGGGCATTAGAACCGCCTTGTTAAGCTACTGTGGCCCCCACGTCTCATCCAAGGGGCATTGATTTTGTCTTTTTATTCCACTGCTACCTCCACCACTTTTCCAATGGGCATTAAAACCATCTTCTTAAGCTACTGTGACCTCTACGTCTCTTCCACGGGGCATTGATATTGTCATTTTATTCCACTGCGACCTCCACCACTCTTCCAAGGTGCATTGATATTGTCTTTTTATTCCACTGCGACCACCATAACTCTTCGAAGGGGCATTAAAACCGTCTTGTTAAGCTACTGTGACATCCAGGTCTCTTCCACGGGGCATTGATATTGTCTTTTTATTCCACTGCGACCTCCATCACTCTTCAAAGGGGTATTAAAACTGTATTGTTAAGCTGCTGTGACCACGACATCTCTTCCACGGGGCATTGATATTGTCTTTTTTCCACTGT